>NC_134569.1:98681482-99281482 GCF_050947875.1 Dermacentor variabilis
CACTGGGGCTAGTAGCTTACTGCATCATTGTTGGCGGGGACGTGCACGGCTTTTAGTTCATACTTTCGTTTATTTCTGCAAATTCTGACAATAGGAGGACACGGGCATTAGAAGCAGTAGCGTTGGCCGCCTCATATGCATTTTTCACTTCAGCATTGTTTTAAATTTCCACTGTAAACACCATGCGCATGCACAATATTTTTGTATGTACACACAGGACAGAGTTTATTATATTTTTGAAAGAGATGGAGGTACATATTAAGAATTATTTCTAAAGATATTGATAGCCTACGCCTAGAGAATGATATGTTGTTGTATGTTCACCACGCTTCAAGTAGCATTGCCTGCTTTCTTGACCATGAAACAAACCGAGAGACTTAGTTACCTCCTCGGCAGAGTCTTTTATCAATGACGTGTGAAATGCACGTGAGTGTTGTATGTCTCAGTTTTGCTTCTTTTTCTAGTAAGCAATGCTAACGACTCGTGAAAAAAAAACATTTCTAATAACTTACAACATTTATTAGAGACGGAAACATCGTCACTTGCATGCAAAGGCCATAAATATATACAGGGTATCCCAATTAACCATAATGCAGCAGGATTTAAATAAACGAGCAATGCGTTGCTCGAAGAAAACCTAGCTCATATTGTTGACAGTAGAGTGGAGTAGCTGCCAGTAACTATTTTGTTACTGAAATGTAATTAGGTAATTGTCGTTAATTATCTAACTCGGGACGTACTATGCTAATTATCAAAGTGTCAATGAGGCATTTGAAGGCACAGCCACGGGACATCTGGTTGCGGTATTTGCAGCGACGTACTCATTGCGTACTATTTTTTTTCCGACTGATAAACCCCACGAGAAATGAAAAATACCACGTAACTACGTCCCCCCCCCCCCCCGCATCATAAAGCAGCGCCCTCGAACAGGCTCCCTCTGAATTGTCCTGAACAAAATTAAGGAAATAAAGAAAAATATCGTGATCGAGCTAGTGCCTTATCTGCCGCGCCCCGGCCGAAGTAGCACGTCGCATTTGGCGTTAGTTGGACGCAAGATGTGATAGCTGTCTCATTAGCGTAGACAAAGTGCACGAATGGTTTCTTCTTTTTTTTTTGCCTCGAAACCTATCACGACAAAAGCGAATTCACAACGTCAGTTCAAAGGTTTAAAGGTGCGTTTTTTTTCGTCCCAGTCACCATGTCTTTCTCTAATGTGCAGAAGGTAAACATGATCCTTGCCTTGAGATCTGCAAATGGCCACAAGAGGAAGGCCGCAAATATGCAGTGTGGCCATAGGCCAAACGAATCGACTATCATCAGAAAGTATGAAAACCTGAGACAAACTGGCAGCTTGAGGAAACAGCGGCGGAGGACTCCATCTTTGAGTCCTCCGCACGGATGTTCTTTGAGCACGGATGTTCTAGCATTTTTGGCCTCAAACCCTCATGCTAGCGTGCGGGACGTTGTCGCCCAGGTACCAATTTCCAAGTCATCAGTTTGGAGGATTCTAAACGACGGCCTTTCATCCGTACCACCTTAAGCAGCACCGACGCTTCGAAAATAGGGACCTGCGGAACTGTTTAGATTTCTCGAATTGGGTCTCGCAAAAGCCGATGCGTCACCGGATTTTTTGAGAATTATCATGTGCACAGATGAAGCCAATTTTCGCAGAAATGCCTAGGTAAATTTGCATAATGCACACCACTGGAGAGACTCCAATCCATAAAGCGCAATCGGTACCCGTACCAGTGGTCGCTCACTTTGTGGTTCGGAATTTACGCCTGTGCTGCAATCGGTCCCATCTTCTTCGATCACACACTGACTGGACAGCGTTACGTGAACGAAATCCTTGAAGGAGTGGTGGACGAGTTTCTCAGCGAAGTCCCGCTGTCACGTCTTGCACTTTTGTAGTATCAGCAAGATCGAGCACCAGAACACAGCAGCAGCCGAGCACGAAATTGGCTGGATGCGACTTTTCATGCGCAATAGATTGGCAGGTACGAGCCTGTAAATTGGCCGGTTAGGTCACCTGACCTCTCTACACTCAATTTCTTTCTTTAGGGTTACGTAAGATCGTGCTTGCATGATCGATACGGACGTCAGATTAGTTCAAGGCAAGGATAGCGGATGTCTGCCGTAGAATCCGGCGTCGGTCATCAAGAAAGCCACTGAAGATGTCATTAAAGGGACACAGCACCGAGTAACTGCAAAAGGAGACCTATTCGAACACGTCCTCTGGGCAGCAGCTGGCGTACAATGAAGCTTGCGATTTCATAGATAATGAGGGCACACTGAAATCTGATGTTTTCTCTTTTGTTTTCAGACATCCTGATTGCCAATTCGGCTCGTTTACAAATGGTATATTTACTTTCTTGAACGCATTGGTTTTGCCTTTTCCCTACATGTTGCTCACTTTCCGGTATTTTTATTTCGCTGCCTACCCTTTGGAATATGTTCAGTCACCAACTCGCCCAGCTTGCTACGTTGATTATGTTTATTTCGCCTTTATTTTTTGACAGGAACCTGTTTTTGCAGCACGTATGCACTTTCATAAAAAATAAAACGGTCACTTTAATTTAATTATAGCTTCGCGTGCACTCTTCCGATGCGGTGCGAGCAAAGCCGGGAATTCGAAACATTCTATATTTCCCTATTATATTTCTTTTCGCATTTCGTGCGTGTCAGAGCGGCGCTTCGGCCGCGTTATCAAGGAGCTTTTGTTATCAATGTAATCAGTCGGCCTTGAGAGACGGATAATACATGTGACGTAGAAATGAGGGGGAGGAATAGCTCCAAAGCTGCGCAACCTGCTGTTGGTGCTACTTCCGTATCATTGTCAAGGTGATGCGCTGTCTCTTCGGGTTTGCGACAGGCAATGCAGTTGCTTTTAATCAGCTTATTTGAGGGTGCTGCTTTATGTGCGGGTGGGAGTGCCCCGGTCACCTGATATTTTTCATATTTCGTGGCGTTTCGTTACCAGTCGGCAAAAATTAGTGCGCAATTAGCGCGTCGCTCAAACCACCACAGTTAGATGTCATTTTGGGTGCCTGCAAATGCCTCATTCACACTTTCAAAATTAGAGACGTAGTTTTCGAGTTAGGTGATTAAATGCGTTTATGGAATTAAACTTCTGTACGCGAAAAATTACAGGTGGCTACTCCACTCTACTAGAAACAATACGCACTAGGTTTTCTTCGAGTAACGCCAATACTCTTTTTTAAAGGCTTGGTGCATAACAATTGGAAAACACTGTATACTTCACTCAGTAACCGAAATGAGGCCCAGCCGGATTCACTCAAAATCAAAATCAACAGCAGCAATGCGCAGCAGCGCTTATACACGGACTCAAAGAAGAGAAAACGAGAGAAAGAGAGAGAGGCTGCAGTTTCGCCGGAAAAGCGAAGCAGTATTAGTGATTGCTATGTATGCGACAATTACACGAAGGAAAATTACACCACCAAGAGGACTCAGGCTATGAAATGAACTGTCTCCTACTATGAGATATTGTATACTGTATACTCATATTACGCCGTCACTTCAGCGCACAATTCTTCAACGTCACACGAAGTTTCTTCAAGTGCAAGAAATTATCTTTCTTTCCCTCTATACACATATTATGTGCGTGGGAGGGGGGCGGTTCGGAAAGCTAGTCGCCCCCCCCCCGCCCCACGGTAAAATGAAAACTCTCCGCCTATGACCATCGCTGTTTCGTACGCTGCATAATAAATGCAATTTCTACCAGCATTTTGGTTTCAACTCACAAGATCGCATGGTTTTGATAGGTTTAAAAGGTGTCTACCTTACGGTGTATATGGCTGTAGATGGGGACGACATGGGAGACCGGGATTCTGAAATTGGTACGCTGCCTGATGCCTACTTGTAATCCTTGGTCATGACTCATATACCTTGACTCTAGTACCTTGACTCGTATGCCAGTATAAATACAACATCTCATACGTTTTGCCAAGAAGAATGGTGTGCAGTTTAGCTCTGGTTACGGCCGCGCATCACTTGTATATGAAGTAGAATAAGTCATTCTTAACTGCATTCCTAGCCTTTTAAAGACAACCACTGCACGACTTCTTCCTTCGACGTAATTCCATCCCGCGAGAGAACGGTACGACTGAGTGCATTATTATCCCGTGTCATTGATTTTTCAGGTTCATCGTGCGCGGAATTGAGCACTGAAGAAGAGAAGACAGCTCACGGGACCAAGGCTGGTTGCGTCGTCATCACCAGAGAACAGCATGCCACTCGGGCATCTTCGCATTTACTTTTTTGCTTCCTTGGTGAGTGGCGCTCAGTATACCACGCATTTATCCCTAACGTGCGGTCTCACCTGACGGTTACTGGCGATATTAAAGTTCACGGGATCTTCAAATTCTGAGAATATCCATGCGCCAGAATGCAAACTCTACGTTATTGAATGTGCTACATGAAGCGTACATTTTTGTCTTGCAGCCAGCGCCATTGTTTGTGGACGTCTGTTGTAAACGCATGCGTATTTCATCAGGCGCAAAGTACGTGGCGGCAAACTGATGTGTGACACCACAAAAGTGAGACGCTAAAAGTCACACTCACATTCACACTTGACCCGAAGGTTATTTGTATCACCAAAAGCACCCATGGATTTAAACATTGTCTTTGTACCGATATTCTTTTTTTCTCTCCACTTCTTAGCCACAAAAAAGCACGTTGTCTGCTTTGAGTGCAGCGAGAGCCACGTAATGTTTATTTCCCGTCCAATTCTTAGAGCAAAGATAAGTCGTCGCAAAGGATCCCGACCATTCTGGAGCGGCCGAACATTTTCGACAAATCTAGAGGCATCAGATGTCGAAGAATATTGCAGGATGCAACTATGCTCGAGGCAACGCATTAAATAAGAAAGTGTAGTGTGGCTGTAAGAGCCGCTTTGTTGCCTTTTTCGGGTCGCGGTCTTTCATGGGTCAAAATTCTATTGATCTCGCTTATTGCTCCTCACTCGCAGCTGGCGGCTGGAGCAGTGTGCGTGGTCTCGGCGCGGAGGAACCCGCACGAAAAGGTTCCCGGCACGTGCCGCATGGAGAGCCAGCTGTACCTGGAGCCGCACGTGTTCAGCAGGCTCACATCTGCGCGTTGCTACAAGTACATGCCCAGCCTGGCCTTCAAGAATGCCTCCAGGCTCACGTAGGCACCAGCACAACCTATTTCGATTCAGTCGCTGTACCATTTGGGAACCTGCGCAGTGGCTATCTTATGGCACCCCCATTTGAACTCGTTCCTGTAAAAAAAAAATAGGTAACCGGGTGATCTGGAAGAAACCGCGCACTTCGAACAGTCGCACAAACTGACGACGACAAGTGACCCGTGTTCTTTCTGTTGTCGTTGTCAGTTTTTGTCCGTTGCTCGAAACGAAACTCGTCATTACCGCACTCCGACTCAGTTTGCAGCAGTGCAGAGGCCTCTCGAGTTTTTGAGCCGGAGACAACATGTCCTAAGGGACCGTTCGGTCACTCCCAGAGGAGTCGGCGGCACCACGTGATGGGAATTTCGACGGTTCGCGGACGCGCTCTCAGCCAGAAGGTGAGGGCGCCTGCGGGCGCTCTCGGATGGGGAGTGGCTCTCTGAATCAACCAGGCGAATGTTTGTTTTCCGTGAAAGGGCTTGCTGAGGGCCTAGTTGGTGCATACTTGACGTAATTATGAAGTGAAAAAGAAAAGCACGACAGAAGAAAGGGGTGTCCACCCCTTTTCTTTTTTCTTTCATGCTTTGTTTGTTTCTTGCGCACATTAATTATTCTGCGCCCATTAATTGCGTCAGGAATGTGTCCCGATATCTCGATTTCGACCATGCGAATGTAAACCCCGCTACGAGTGCACTTTGCAACGCTGGAAAGCGTCCACTCAAACGTGCCATTTATGCCTGTTCCATTTATGCCATTCTGCTGATCTCTTCACTATGTGAAGCAAGGCACTAATTTCTGAAATCTTGGGTTCAAAAACACAGCGAAAACCATCTTTTTTTAATTAAGACCCCCCCCCCCCCTGGAAAAAAGAAAGAAATGTGGGAGGGGGGCATCAGCTACGAAACAGTCGAAACTGATGAAGTAATGTTCAGGAGCCTCTAAATCTGTAAAGAAATTTAGGTCGATTTGCGATGGCTGATTAGGCATTGATAAATTATCAAGTCGCAACTCATGCATAGGTCAGCAGTTCCATCGATGTGCTTGAAGGGCATATCAAGTAGGGCTGGTTTACCAGTGGCAGTTGACTTTCCAGGAGCACTATTTGCCGCTCTCACCCCTGTTTTACCGCACTACAAGTACGTGCTTAATTCGTCATGGGCTTGAACCACAGAGAGTTTGTTCAAGGTTGAAGGCATTAGCCCTTCATGGAAGGCTTTCTGGTTCAGAGTGATGGCGTTCTTACGATATTCAGAAGGACACGAAATTGTCACGATAGTGAGAAATTTAGAGAAGGGGGGTAACTAAATCTGATATAAAAATGTGAACTCGTGCATATCACTTCTGTGTAAACCAGCAGGACCTTCCTGTCTCGGATTGCGTTCATATCGATTTTTCCGTCCTGATGTCCTAGCAGACGGTTAATCTGAATCAGTCCGCGTATGTCAAGTAATGCTTTAGCGGCTAATGAGGCGAAGGTACGGCGCTGGCAATGATATAGCTGAGGTCACAATTTTCAGTGACCTAACCCTAGGGACACAGCTGCGAGCTCAGCTGCCGGATTTTAAACAAAAGTGTGCTTGTGTGTTGAAAGAGAGAGAGAGTTCACACTGGCACCGTCTTAATTATTGCCTACATTTCCACATTCTTGCACGGTAACTTCTATGAAGAAGTCACGACGCAGCGGCTTTGCCATATCGACCGAGTTAGCTTGTGCATGTAACGTCTAATTTCATGTCTAGTGCACAAATACACTTGGACCTCAATAAGGCCTCGTCCTTTGAGCTTGATGTTTCTTATTTGTTTGCTTCACTTCTTTGTCTGTACACTCTACGCACGTGGCCCCGCCGGGTGACACTTAGCTTGGGATCTTTCTTTCTCGATGACTCTATCTGCACTTTCTCGAGAAACGTAAATTTTAATTCTCGTCACACAATGAAGGCTTTGGTGGTCGGGCCTTATCTGTTTCACACAAAACCAAGCTTTCCAGAAATTTGCCTTTATACAGCGATGCTGATGCGCTTCTATTTCTGACAAAGTGACGGGCTTCTCGGTTTCTTCACTTCGTCCAGGTATTGCCGCAGAGGTTGGCTCTGTCGAGGCGAATGCGAAGGTGAGTGCTTCCAGCCGTACGGCAACGACAGCGACGTTCAGGTTCTGGAGACCTTCAAGAAGGGGCTCTATGCCGGCCGCTGGAAGAGCTGCTGTCAGGCGGCGCGCGATTGCTGCCAGGAGATGATTGCGGACGATCAGGCCGGACTGAGTATGACAAAAGGTATGCCCTAAGGTTAACTCGCACGACATCGAGACGAAAGAACTGTAAGCAATACTATAAACAGGCAGCAGTCACCCTCACCGGTATATTTAACGTGAAAAAACAAAAGAGCCTCAATTCATTGCACAACTTCAGCCGGAGACAAATCAAACTAGAAGGGAAAAAAATGGTTCCGGCTGATAGCAGCTTATTGATGTAGCGCACAAAATTGGAGAGAACGCAAGCGAGAACTCCTGTGCTGATGAAACAGGCACGTGCAACTGAGGGTGAACTTCGATACCTAGCGTCCATTGCATAATTGTGCGCTTTCTAAGAAGCAAGAAACGTGGTGATATGTCATTAAATGTAGAAAGAAGAGCAAGAACGTCGCTGCATGTGGAAGAGTTTTGAGAATGAGAGCGTCTCTTTAAAAAGAAAAACTAGAACAGTAGTGCTCGAAGACGGCGCGCAAGGTAGGGGACGTATTGCTGCCCTTAATTAAGACTTTGGCGCTTCTGTAAGACTGCTTCTTGGAGGAAAAACAAATAGCAGGCACATTAATATGCGCTAGAAAAATTGGTACGTCAGTGTGTGCATTCGTGTTTGAGCTGTGCGGTTCGATTTTTCCCCTGCCAACAATGGCATGTCATTTATTTCACATGCGCAAATGAGTTTTACTCTGTTAATTTCAACTCAAGGCTCATCCGAGCTGCCCCTATTCATAGAAATGTGGCGTTTATCGTAAGCTCAGTTTTCAGTTTTCAGTTTTCTTTTTTTTTTCTTTATCTGCATAATCGAGGCTCTTATGCTGTTCTCGCACACCCCCGTTAAACGCGAAAGCAGTGCTTTGCGGAGGACGCGTATGCTGTGCACCAGAGCCAACTTCTCAACATGCATTCTTCGATGGAGGTTGCTGTTACTTACACATTTAGATGGTTCTCACTCAAGTTCCATTTCTCGATCAGCCACAAAAAATGGCTTGTTTTATTAAACGAGCGCACCGAAGAAGCTGACATAATGAATGATGCTGGCTACCTCCCTTTCTTCTTGGATATACGAGAAATATTATTACACGGTCACTCGAATCAAAATGGCAGACAACGAGTGGCAGTAAAGTGTGTGTGTGTGTGTGTGGGGGGGGGGTATATTTACAATGCGGAGTTAGGCAGCTGCTAGTGATCCTGCAGAGTAGCGTGCATGACTCCCTGATAGCCACGAATCGTGTGAATTGCAGTGCTCAAAAGAATTGAAACGCGAACAATTCGGTAATTACTTTAACGCGTTGTTTTTGTTTCCTGGCTCACCAGCATTAGTAACAGTGGCCTAATATACAGCCTCCAAAAAAATATCCTTGAGTTCTACTCGATGCTTATAAACCATCTACAGAACTATTACACGTGGCTCTTTTATGTAATTACGCGTAAAACGCGTTTGTCGCCATTTGTTGCTGCTCGCGTTTCAATTTTCGAGTACTGTACTTACCGCATGGGGCTAAGTGCCGTTACCCATGTATCATTTCACACTAGGGAGCAGGGAGCAAGCGGTTTCGTGTGACATTGCTTCCGTGAAGCCTACTTGAAGCTGTACAACAGCGCAAGGAAAAAGACGTATACAGGATGTTTCAGTGAATGCGTTTCTTTATAGAAAGAACTCATAAACAATAAGGTGTTAACTTTCTTTACATTTCTTTGTAGGTAACATATTACAGCCGCAGACGAACACCAAATATTGCGCACAAATCACTTATTAGCTGCTTAATAAACAGTTCAAGCTGACAAAGAGAATGTTTGTGTGCGTACTGTTTAATCGCAATCTCGTCCTCAACGCTGCCTGAAATATAAGGCCATAAACAATCGGGCAAACCTCCCAGACTCGTCCTCTGGCTTTAACACTGTACTTTGCCATAACAATTATATGTTGAGGTTCTCCTTGTCTCCCCGAACACTTGCAGAATGGAAGACGCTTCCACGTGCATGTGTTCACTCTATTAAAGCTATATGTTCCACTGCACAATTATTTCTAATGTTTTTTTTCTTTTCCTGCAATACAGTGGTGTCGAAAAAAATACTTTAGACATTGTATCATTCATTACTTTCACCAATAGAACTGCTTTTGTATTTCGAACTATTATAATTTTGCTATAACATAAAAGTGTTATTGTGGACGCTTCGTTGTTGCTACATTCTGTATTTCTTCGCTCTCCTGCTTGGGCATTTGATACCGGCAGTATTCAATAAATAACTGTCACTAATTTACAAGTAAATGCGTTTACATGAGGGTCGGAAAGAGAAGGCGTGCTCACCACTGTGTGCTCTCGTGTTTAGTGTGCGTACAACAGGCCTGCTCAAGCGTGCTTACGTTCTTGAATGTCTTCCTCGTTTGCATGTCGGCACGTGACACACTGGACTATACAAGTGTGTGCGAGCATGCTGCGGACTAGTCTTCTCTACTTCTTCCCATTCTCTCCTCTTTGCCCGTTCCTCTAGTCCAGGGTAGCCAATTATAACCGGGCTCCAGCCTTGTTAACCTTCCTCGCCTTTTCCTTATCACTCTTCCCTTACCCTTCCTGCGCGCAGATGGACTTCACTGTCCCGCCACGTGGGATGGCTGGACATGCTACAAGGACACTCCGGCCGGGACAACCGTGCAGAAGCCATGTCCAGCGCACGCGTACTTCATCACCGAGACGCCGCAGTGCATCAGTAAGCCCTGTGACCCAGCACGAACCCGATTGTTGTCGCCAAGTTGCTCAGAATGTCGCGGGCATCTTAGAAATAGGCGCAGAGATACAGAATTATGGTAATCTTGGTTGTTAGAGTGCGCTGCCAGAGATGAGCTAAACCACTGATGCCGAAAGCGGGAGATTTATTGTGCACCCCCTCCTCTTTCAACCTTCCTCCTCTAAAGAATGAAAATGAACCTTAAACGGCGTGTCTTCACGCCACATTAAATTCCTATGAATAGATTGTCGTGAAGCCATAGACTGCGGCAACGTCTGAGCGAAGCTAGTTGTATATTCATAAAAAAGGTGTTTTATTCGTAAATTTCTGATAACAAAAGGTGGCTACTGTAGGCGCTTCCCGACCAAAATGAGGAGAACTAAATTACATGAAGAACCGAAAATTTAATACATTTCACTGTGACCACGTCAGGGTTACAGATTTAGAGAGCAATTGAAAGAGAAAGGTTTGGCCGTCAGCCTCTTCGATAATAGGCCATGTCTTAGCTTCGGTTTCTATGATACAGAAATGAAGAAAAGGTTCTAAATGGGAATTTTCTTTTTTTCCTCTAACTGGATTTAATGTTTGCCCTTTGCGTCCATCGCACGCCCTTCAGCTCACAGTTCGATGTCGACATCGCGTTTTATAAAGCGGAGAAGCCAGCGTGGCACCGGTATTTCGATCCTTAATTATATTCATTCTGCCTGCGCGCAATCGGAGCTCGTATACACCTTGAAACGTACAACGCCATTCCAAACTCGGACTTGAATATGGCGCAAGCACTTACTCCAAGAAAAGGGCATCCCAGTTCTCCCTCTGTTTCTAGAGTGAGCGTGTTACCATGACTGGGTCCTGGAATAGCCTAAGGGACAGCGATTTAACGAACCCTCTTGTACCGTCCTTTAACGTAAGCCACATTAATATCCATGGCTGTTTGTGCAAGACTGCATATAGTGAACGAGGCAATCCAAATAAGAAAAAAACGAGAAACTCGTTTTTTTTAACTTATTATGGCACCAAGCAAGCAGACAAGGGAGGCAAGGCAAGCACAGGGGAAAATAATAGCTTTTCTTTAAATTGAAACGCAGAAGTATTAAGGAAACGGGAAATGAAACCAGACGGTGTCAAGTTGTCTTTGCGGCCACTTTCAATTTCCTTTTTCTTATCTCTGAATTTCAAATTTAGGAACAGTTATTCACCGAACGTATCCTCACCGAATGACACAGGATACGTTGCTACCACGAAAAGAGCAAGGTCCGTGAGCAACCAAACGAGCAAACGAGTAAATTCTCTTCCTTCTTTATCTTTTTTTCTTTTTGCGGAGGTCATAGATGACAAACTAAAGCGTTTTGGTTTTTAATCCTCCGAATGATTTAATATGTTTGTTTATTTAAATTCAAGTCTAGTTGCGGTGTGGTGCGTTATATAATCGGTGCTATATTTAGGAGCACTATTAGTATCTTCATAGACTAATATGTAACCATACTTCTGGCATGCACATACGTCGTTGGCCAAGCCTTCGTTTAATTATTGTGGCTTTTATAATCCCACAGACTGTAGCGAGCGTCCAGTTCTTGCTAATGCATATGCCATCCAGTTTAATGCATCATCATTAGCTTCTACCTGCAGGCACAGTCAATGAACAATATCATCTATTAGAGTTTATTAGGGAGCCCGTAGCACCTGGCGTGTTCGCTTCTTTGATATTTCAAAAGATAGTTACGTTTTCTAGCTCCTAACACTTTTATTGAATACTCCCATTTAGATTAATTTGAATATGTTGCTATTCGCCACGTCCCTAATGAAAGTATACGACCTAACTCTGGTACTCTACACGTGAAATGCTTCGCTGCACCTTGAGTGAGCAGCACGGTGAAGTATCCCGAAAGTGGATATAAGGGCTGTCACAGCAGCAAGCTGTGTCATCTCGCGATTGCTTGATGCACCAGAGAAACTGCATCGGTGGCAAATTTGCTTGCAATATGCGTTTGTTAATTTCCTAGCGTGCACGACTAGTTTCGGGATTATCTCTCCGCCATTTTAATATCAGCGGGGATCTCAGCTGGAAATCGGTTGAATACATCGCCAGTTTGTGCAAGGAAGCAATAACGTAGCCGTGATAAGCCGTCTTTTTTAGCCACCATTCCTTCCGATGAAGCATTTACATGCCATCGTTGCCATTAAAGATTATGCATAACTACTTAGTTCTGCAGAATCTGCAGAAAACTAAAGTAATGTTTAACAGTCTCGGAAGAGAACAGCAGTTTACGATAGGTAACGAGGCACTGGAAGTGGTAAGGGAATACATCTACTTAGGACAGGTAGTGACTGCGGATCCGGATCATGAGACGGAAATAATCAGAAGAATAAGAATGGGCTGGGGTGCGTTTGGCAGGCACTCTCAGATCATGAACAGCAGGTTGCCATTATCCCTCAAGAGAAAAGTGTATAATAGCTGTGTCTTACCAGTACTCACGTACGGGGCAGAAACCTGGAGGCTTACGAGAAGGGTTCTACTTAAATTGAGGACGACGCAACGAGCTATGGAAAGAAGAATGATGGGTGTAACGTTAAGGGATAAGGAAAGGGCAGATTGGGTTAGGGAACAAACGCGAGTTAAGGACATCTCAGTTGAAATCAAGAAAAAGAAAGGGGGGGGGGGGCATGGGCAGGACATGTAATGAGGAGGGAGGATAACCGATGGTCATTAAGGGTTACAGACTGGATTCCAAGGGAAGGGAAGCGTAGCAGGGGGCGACAGAAAGTTAGGTGGGCGGATGAGGTTAAGAAGTTTGCAGGGACGACATGGCCACAATTAGTACATGACCGGGGTAGCTGGAGAAGTATGGGAGAGGCCTTTGCCCTGCAGTGGGCATAACCAGGCTGATGATGATGATGGCTTAGTATTAGATTTGTTGAGTGAGCAAGTATGCTCAAGTAGAAGAAAAAGAAACGTCAGAAAGGTATTATTTGCGGGCATCGCGTATTTCGTTCAAAGTAGACAAATTTCTAATTAATTATGTTTCATTGATTACATGCTCTCTGTTTAGCCCACTACAGGAAATTGTTCTCGTCGCGTTTGAAAGTTAGTGCGTGAACCTCCGTCTCCGTTTCTGAATACTCTACCTTCGCACTTCGTAATGCGTGAGTTATTGCGGGCGAATGCGCTATCCTCTATTGTTAATTCAATCGGTCACTTCGTTTAACTCACATATTTCTCAAGGCGACGTTTAATGTTCTCGCCTATCTTCTGCGAACAAATCAAAACACCCAGCCTATAAGTGAGAAAGCCCGAGACATCCGAAACGGCAGCGCTTACACAGGCACATAGCACACATGACGTATATGGACGTTGTGCTGGTGCGTCTACGCGAAACTAAATGCCCCAAACAACACCGTCTAAGGGAACGACATGCCGGCTCGTCCAGTCGACGGCATGCGCCGAAAGCCGTCGTCCGAGGGAAGACGCTTCTTCAATTGCGGGCCTAGATAGCCCTTGTCTCGTGATAAACAGCGCACACGTATATCTCCTTACATGTTTGGTGCATGTACGCCCTGAAAGGCTCCCCGATGCTTCTCAGCCGTTGCTAAAGTGTTATACAAATCGTGTGGACTTACGACATTTCTGTGACATGAAAAAGTGACAGCTGGTGTTCTTCATTATAGAAGAAACAAGAGAGGGCGAATTACACCATTGGCTAAGTCGGCATGGTTGGTAAGCGCTATGGATACCAAAAGCGGATGTTTCGTATTGTTGGTACGGCACTTCGAAAGCTAAGAGCGCGAAAAGCGGAGACAAAGAGACGCAGCTGAATACCACGTTACTATTGTGTTCCCTACGATGAGGCGCTGCGGTGCGGAGAGCGCGGTGGTTTCCAACCTCGTCTATACCTGGCGGTGTTTCACACTCTTATTCTTCGCAAGGCACGAATCCGTACGAGCTCAAGTGGTTCTGCTTATACTCGATGCTGCAGGGAGAACTGCGGGCGTGGCTACCTTTTCGAAAAACGCGGCGTTGTTTGCTCCTAACTGAAACGCATGTATGAGATGCTCATCTTATGCCACTGCTGCCGTTGTTTGCGTTGATTTAATTTTATACAGTTCCTTTTTGTTCTTGAATATAGGTGGATTCGTATATAGCAGCTATATCAATACCAGTCTCGCCTTGCGCACTCACCGTCACAGTGTCACTGGTGGAAGCGACATCCAGTTTGCGGCTATAACGTTCGAATCTTGTGAAAAGCTGGGCTCCCCGTAGGCTCCTGGATGCTCGTTCCGGAGAAGCTCATGATTGATTGCCGTGCGAAGACGAAATAGAACGTTACTCAGCCGTTAACGTACATATTCACGCACGCTCTCTTACACGTGACCGTATTTTTTAACAAGCCAGGATTTGAAAAAATAAATAAATTATGGGATTTTACGTGTCAAACCCGCGTTCTGTTTATGGGGCACGCCGTAGTGGGAGGGCTCCGGAAATTGGGACTAGCTGGGGTTCTTTAACGTTCACCTAAACCTAAGTACACGGGTGTTTTCGTCCCCATCGAAATGCGGCCGCCGAGGCCGGGATTCGATCCCGCGACCTCGTGCTTAGCAGCCCAACACCATAGCCACCATGCAATCACGGCGGGTAAGCCAGAGTTCGAGAACCTGTCACTTACTATAGCAATCGGAGTGATAAAGAGACGATAGATGTACCTACGACTAGTCATGACATCTTAAAACTGAATAGACGATTTGTGAATATGAGCTCTGGTCTTCTGTGCTACAACGGCCTAATTGCTTAAATGGCTGTCTTATAGATGGTGTACAAATCCACACACCAACGACTGTTGCCTCTGAGTAACAGAAACACATATCGAAGGCTACGTACGTTTTTGCGGGGTGCATACGCCGACAGTGATCACAGAGACCGCCTATTTTATATATATATCACCGATTGTTTCCGCGCCGAGACTGTCCCTCTCTCACGGCTATTGCGTAACAAAATCACTCTGCGTAGAAGAGAGAAAGGCGTCGACAACGATTTCAGATGACCGTGGAGCGTGATCAGCCTCACAGACGAAGGGATCATGAGTGAGTACAAAATCATGGACGCCATAATTTGTGAGCGAGAAGTTCCATTGGTCAAACACTTATATCTTTTGTAGCTTCAACAACAGAGAAAAATAGAAATATTACAGTGTCGCAGACCACAGGTTTTCGAAGACCAGAAGTTGTTTTCAAGCGTAGGAGAAGCGTGCGTCGTAAACTTTTTTGTTTCTTTTTACAACGGCCATTCTGCGGACGTACCGTATTTATGGTATTGTCGTCGTGTTCGTCTAGGAACGAGGGTTTTATTATTATTGATTATCCATTTCGCTCTCTATGTCCGCCAGCGAGGATTTCTCTCTGGACACGTAAAGGACATTACAATGAATTCCCGTTCTTTCATCTAAAGACTACTGCGGGTGGCAGCTGTGCTGTTGAAAAATGAAATGACTCCAAGGTTGCCTTCGTTTTCTCATTTATTTATTTTTACACAGAAATTCCTTGTTGTGGAAGCGTGTGCGAAAAAAGAAAAAAAAAGAACGATTGTCAGCCAAAACGGCGCGCAAATGCCTTTCTATAAGTACAGTTTTCATGAACTCCTATAACGAGTGCTTCAGTTATACCACATATTACGTCGGGGCAGCGCTTCTTTTCTTTTTACCTCACTGGTTTCTGATTTCCGCCAGTGTACAGGTACTCTTTGCTGCATTGCAGAAAAGGTATCTCTTCCGTTTACAAATTATTATTGACTGTCAATAAATAGCAAGAGTGCGTTTTATTGTACAGTCAGTTACGTTCCCTTTTCTTTTAGATAACGGGAATATAATCACAGGCTCAGAGCACGCGCGCAAGCTAATTATTGACAGCCCGCATTACGAAAAAGGGGCAAACTATTCTCTCATCGTTGGTGACCGAACGCGGCACGGGCACGATCGCGTAAAACACGGTAGTGCCTTCAGGAAAGCGGTCGTGCGCTGGAATATTCAGCCGATTGAGTAAGGAGAAATATCAATTTACCCGAACCTCAATGCGTATGTTTCTTTTTCTTTTCCTCGCCACCACAAGGCAGCACTGCAAAAAAACAAGCAAGAGAGAGAGAGAGAGAAAAGCTTCATGATACGATATGCACAGATGTCGGCTGAGGTAATACATCTCTCTATAGCGAGCTATTCTGTGCTGAGGGAAGGGGAACAGAAAAAAAAAACAGAAGTACGACGGGTGACGAGGACCACAGAAGAAATATTCAAAACTTATAACGAGCAAGCCCAGACTCTAGACCCGCACTGTCTTGACGTGATAAAAAAATACGGGCGACAGTGAATTCCCTCGTGTCGGCGATGTAACACGGCGTAAATTGTGAAGCTCATTTACGATGGGCTACCGCATTTTGCGACTACAGCATATAAGTGACGAGGACAATGTTATATATGTTGTGTTTATCGGAAAGTTGTTAATAATATGGCGCTGTCAGCTGTGAGAGCCGACTGCTGTCGCCGTGACTGAGCTTTAGGCACCAGGTGAATCGCTGAAGTCTATCGATTTCAAGTAACGGTAACTTACATTCACATAGTTTTTTTTTAATACTAAATTTCGTTAACTACTACTACTTCCGTCTAGGGACACATTAAAATCATTAACTAATACACTGTGGGCTTGAAGGCCACTTTATTTTGTCCCATTGTTGTAGTAATGTCCGGTTTGTGTGCATTCATTGCAACGAACTTGCTGTACCGCACAGAACAGTTTACATAGATCTACAGTATTTCTACAGCACTTTCTGTTAATAAGACGAGGAGCCGCCGACGCCGTATTCTTTCATCTACATCTCTTTTTCATCACGTCATTCAAAAAAAGTGGTAATACTAGAACGGCAGGATACTGATGACTATGCAACTTCATTGTTCCCGCCATTTATGCTTTCCTACACAGAAATGTCGAAGAAAACCTGCTGGGAGAACGGCACGTGGTTCTACAGCCAAGAGTATGGCAAGGAGTACACTTTCTACGACTGCGGCTCACTCGAGGTGTGTGCGAATATCTATATGTTCTATTTTATCACATGCGTTCTCTGAACATCGTCAAGGTGTAGGCAGATTAATGAACAGAAAGGGTGCCATCGACTTGATTGTAGCTGAATGCTATAAACGTAGGCGACGTACAGGCTCCTTGAAAATGAAACTTCGTACTCGATGAGAAATTCGTCGTGGACCCGGAGAACCTTTCTTTAACACGATACTTTCCATCATGGGAGCCTGGATGAACTTGGTGAAATCAGGCTTCTATCATGGTGCATGAGATCGGGAGACGTATGATGCACCTGATAAAACGTGGATAGGCGATTAGAACGATGGGACTCACATAAATAGCTCTAACTATTCTGTCCAATTTTATTAAGGGCATCATACGCCTCACTGTGGTCAACCGATTCTCCCACTAAAGCTCCTTTAGTTAGCGTCATTTTACATTTAAACTGTACTTCTTATGCGTCTCTTCGTACGCGAAGCATGATGGCAGACCTGAAAGCTAACGGTACGACGCTTCCAGAAACATTACACCGGCTTATCGCTTCTTGTTTTAAGTCTTTGGTGGCTTATACAGGTTATAGCGGCTCTAAGTGTCAAACCTGCTGAATTGCTCGCCGTGAGAGAAGCGCAAAAAAGCAAGTCATTAAATTTGCTCGCATGCATTTACTTTAACTATAATACACAGAGGGTGGGAACTGAGTATAGAAAGCGACCGGGAAAACGCTCCATTCTAGAAGCTTACATTTTTTTTTTTTATGTGCGCTAGTGTCACTTGATAAACAAATGAGGGGAATGAACTGAAAATTCTGCAATATATAGAGCTTATGTTGTCTGGTTAAGTAATACTTAAGTAACGCAGATGCGCAAGGTTTAGTGGGCAATAATGAATCCCCAAGAAACTACGCAAATATTTTATTTTACTTTATGTTTAGCTCACAACACTCCCTGTTAATATTGCTGCGAGCAACGATACTTGCACCCATTGGCGCCCAACGAGCGACGTATGCGTTCAGGGCGTCCAGTTGTACCATTCTTGCTTGCATGAACAGCTCAAGCACTGTTTGTGTTCCTGCTTGACATCTAACTTACGTTCTTGTGTCTTCTCAATATTTCTCGACCCGGTATTCACCCGACTGCAGTACCACCGCTCCATGACTATCTTCTCCATTGTGCTCCATTCCCTGTCCGTCGTCGTCCTGGTGCCCGCAATTGCCATCTTCTCCGTCTACAAGTACGTATACATTTTTTTAGCTTTATTGTGCACTATCCCCGTAAAGTAAAAGATGATCTAATCGACACGCTTCTGTCACACCCTGGCGACGAAACTTGCTTTGCTCCAATTAAACTTGTGCGGAGGCCAGGATAAGCCTTGTGAAATGACGTATAGGCCGAGATAATGTCGCGATGATTCCATTCCAGTGTGATTCCATTTCATGCTTAGACAGTACCACCCACTGCGCTCAGCCTACGTTAACACCTGAATTGGCTTCTCGTGAAGGATGAGCGATAAGAACGGAAGGTAATCGACCGAAATGAATCCTTACATTATCCGCCTCCGCCATATTTAAACCTTGTCACAGAATACGTCACCAGGTACTGCAGGCGTCTGCGAGTTACACGCTTGGGCTACTAACTACGAGTGAATTTGTTCACTCTTTACGTACACGCTAGATATAATGTTAAGGAGTGTCGCCCAATAATGAAATGCGGCTTTTAGCCTTCTTACGATATTTCGTTCTGCTCACTTCGGAAGAAGACCGCATTCTGGTTGACTGACACTACCTGTAAGATAAGGATGACGATTATCGCATTGACAAGTTGTGCGAGCCATTCGAAAGGCTATTCCGCGTTGTTACTACCCCGCTGAATAGGCAGAGAAGTGCCAACTTAGTATTTCGCGCAGCGTACTAAGCTCAGCTGCACACGGTCGTTTCGAGCTCGTAGCGCGAATTGACCGTGCTTCTTCGTTGCCGTGATGTGTGCAGGCAACTGCAAGTTCACCGCATCTCGCTGCACAAGAACTTTTGCGTCGCTATGGTGCTGTACGACATCAGCGTCATCCTTGTCGACGCTGTTTTCATACTGGACCACGTCAGCGAGGAGAAAAACATACGAGTCAACGAGAACCCGGTAAACAGACAACTCTCTCTTGCCTTCTGCGTTAGCCTTTTCGATATCAACCACTGAATACAAGAGGGATGCGTGCCACCAGGTGGACGTACGTGAAGGGACAGTGTCGCACGCGGGCTAAACAAATTAGTGTTCTTTATTCCAGCCGCATCACGCATGCTTGCGTAGCAAATATTTCTACTGATGAGGATATGAGACTGCAGATTCAATGTGCCTCAGGTAATAGTGACTTTAAGTAGCGTGTTCACGGTCACTGTTTTAGTTTTCACCTCACTCTCCGTCTTTGTTCCCTCACTATCTCACATGGAGTAGAATGTCAGGCCGGTCACTACAGGCTAGGTTATCCAGACATCATTAAGCTTTCTCACTCTCTCTCTATCTCCTTCTTAAATAAATTAAGGTATATTATTGGGTTTCACCTCTCAATGAGGGCTCTTACACGAGTTGTGCAAGGCCCCGAGTGGCTAGGGGACTCCGGAATGACTTCGACCGCCTGTGATTCTTTAACGTTCACCCACAGCCTTGTAAACGAGCATTTTTGGGTTCCCTCTCCATCAAAGTGCGATAGGCACTGTGCCATGACGGGTGGTAACGGACCTTTTGCTTTTGCTGACGGTTGGACATAAAATAATTCAGCTCTCAAAAACAAACAATAATAATAATAATAATAATAATAATAATAATAATAATAATAATAATAATAATAATAATAATAATAATAATAATAATAATAATAGTTCATGTAAGGAAAAGTTGGGGACGAACCCAGATAGCTTTAAAAGCATAGCATTATATGGCGAGTCGGTGGAAAGATTCCATGTGAAGCCAGAAAACCCCTTTTAGATTACAGAACGAGAATGCGTAGTTTAAGCCCATTGTGTATGTAGCTGATAGCTGTAATCCGGAGTACAGGGAAAGGCGACCCATTATCTGCGATAACAATAGATGTGCCAACGCACAACATTCTACTAGCCCGTCCTCTTCCGCCGTTTCCCATACGCCATACGTGGAAAAGAGGCGATAAACGTAGGGTCCGAAATGCCTAAGCCTACGCTAAAGGTGGGATAGCAAGCAGTATCGGACGTCCTGGCAAACACCTGACCAGTGCGGATTGCAGGTGACTAAAGGAGTCCCAAAACGAGAGGATGAACCACTCGCGCATTAACTGCGCATGCACGCACAGCCGTCCTCCCTCCGCTGCCTATGACGGCACTAACGTATGATTGCGCTGCGCCGGGCAACGCGCAATCAAATTTGGTGGAACCTATCGGAACGGGAACTGCCGAAGATATGCGTTGCATTGTATGGCGGTCGCCGGGTGCTGAGGAACGTATATGTTCGGTCCTGTAAACGTGTGCACTTCTCTGCTCGTACTCACCACTCATATACAGGGTGTCCCAGTTAACTTTAGCCAGAGCTTTAAAATATGCGACTGCTACGTAGCTAGACAGAACCAAGGTAATGTTGTTTGCTGCCGCTTGGAGATACTTAAGTTATTTTTTTTCATTCCGCCTAATTAGATAACTAGCCTTAATTAATTATTCAACTTCTCAAATGTTACAACTAGATGCACATGATTTAGTGTCAATTAGAAAATTGTAGAAGCGTTGAAATCTGGGCCAGTTGGTACATACTTGAACGAAAAAACCTGTCAAAAACACAAAGGACAAGAGGAGAGGTTCACACCACAACGACTGGACTATCAACTGAGGTTTATTAGAATCGGTGTAGTCCCAGCAAAAAATAGAAAATTGTAGAGCGACATGAAAAACTCCCGATACAGCTTTCTGTAGCTCAATACGTGCTACGTAAAAGTGTTTTTTTTTTTTCAGAGCGTGAAAGAAGCCCGCAAATGAACGCAAAATTGCCGCGCGACTGGCCACTCGAGGCACTTTGCGTGTATTTGCGATCTTCTTTCACCCTCCAAAAAACATTTTTCTGCAGCATGTATCGAGCAACAGAAAGGTGTAATGGTAGTTTTTCCTGTCGCTCTACAATTTTCGCATCGACACTTTTCATCTAATTATAATATTTGAGAAGCTGATTAAATTATTAAAACTAATTATGGAATGAAGAAAATAATTTGTGTATCTCCAAGCGACGGCAAAGAATATTACCTTGGTTCTGTCTAGCCACGTGGCATTCGCATGTTTTTAAACTATGGCTAAAGTTCGCTGGGACACCCTATATAAATAAATCCGCACCAAACACGTGTAACCTAGGCTGTAGCACCTGTCAAAGCTTGAAACTTAAAGCGATTCCTCTCTCTGTGCAGGCAGGGTGAACAATACATTAAAATGATATACACGACTGCGAATTACAATTGCACTTCCGGGTATTTCATTAGTTTTCTCCGTGGGTGGTGGCTCGAAGTAGAAAGAAATCGTTAAGACTTTTGGGGCAACGCTTTGAGTTCGCCGGCGTCACTGATTCGCACGTGGCGCACTCAACTTCTGTGAGGTGGGGGAACAATTAGATTTCTCCCTGCGTAATACATAATACGTTAGTCCCACTGCACCTGCGTGTTCTATAATGTGAACTGCCGCAGAGGCACTGCCGGTTACCGTGATGTTGTAACAACATGGCAGCGCCCAGATGACCAAGACCACCTGCTTCGAATTGAATTCGCACCTGATACTTTATCCTCGTCGTAACAACAAGTAATAATCGATGATATAAGACCGAGAACGCCGAGGACGAAAATATTAGACTGAGGACGAAATATTAGCGATGTCTTGCCGTCATATTTTTCTTTTTTTTTTTTAATGCGAGAGTTAACTCCTCAGGGCATACAGGCTTATGAGATGCGGGCGCATGAGGATGATTAAATGAATGAAAAAAGTCCCTCCTGGACTTTCTTGGATCCGTCATAATTTAGATAAGCTATTTGTTTTGACGCTGCCAGGACTAGAGAGACAGCACCACGCTGGGACCGTGGTTTTATTTTCCCCTAGCAGATGACACCACCGCATTAGCTAAAACTATCACGGCAAATTTTGGCTCACATAGTCTGCATTATTCGAGAATGAATTTTCCGGTTCATCGCTTCCTGATTCAAGATGCATTTCTCTTTTCTGTGTGTTTTCTTTTTTTTTTCTTTTTCTGCAACAGCAGTTAGGCGGTCGAAACTGTTAGCTCTGTCCCTCCGTGTGCCTTTTTTCGTTCCGGCGACAATGACGTCGAAGAAAAAGAAAACTACCCACCAACGAAGCCTGCCAATCAGTCAAGTGTGACCAGTCCCCCTTGCAGGAACGAGCCATGTTTTGAGGCCACAACAACAACAACAATCCTGCCCTCGGGACTACTTGCCAAATTTCTCGGGCGACAACAACAAGGAACCATTGCGTTGCTCGCGTTTTCTAGGCCACTGTAACCGCGTTGCCGGTAATTCAAGCCCCAAGAACACTTATTTGCTTATAAAGCACACAAATGTGACCCACATGGTAGTGCCACTGAGAACTGAACGCATCCCTGTTCTACGTAAAAGCAAGAAATTACGACACAATGCCCGCGCATATGCTATAGTTGGTTCATAGGTATCATTCCGGTGATGTTACGCACGGATGGTCAAGAAACCGCGCGCAAAGCAGCCAAGATAAGCGCTTGCGCATTTAAAGCTTTGCCAATACTGCCACTAGGCTTCGATCTCCGGAGAGGAACACGCTAACCACTGCGATATCGTGCGAAATTCGCGCTTGGGAATTTGTGAAATGTCTAGCGCCCTCACACGGATCCTGAGAGCGGCGCCGTCTTTGCATGTTTCTTGGAGGTAACAAAACAACAGTGCAGCAGCCGAGGTTGTGTGCATCGCGAGGAAGTTCCTTAAAAAAAAATGGCGCCGTCAGCAGTGAGAGCCTGCTGCGGTCGCAGTAAAGGAATTGAGAGCCGCTGCAATCGCTAAAGTCTACTGCTACTTTTTTTTCACTCGCAAAACAAATCAAGTTCCTTAACAGACTTTTCGTCACTATTGGTGTGAAGTTATATTACGCGGACAAATCTTCACGCTCCGGCTTAGGCACACATTCGAGGGCAATTATGCGCGACTTATCCTCCGTGTCGGCTTGTTTGCATGCAGAACCTCTGCAAGGTGCTCTACACCCTCTCTCGCTACTTCCGGCTGTGCCAGTACGCGTGGATGTTCTGCGAGGGCTTCTACCTGCACAAGCTGATCGCCTCCGCATTCGCCGAGCAGAAGTCGCTGCTAGTCTTCTACGTCATCGGTTGGGGTAAGAATGGTCGAAACATCCGTTTTTTATGCCCTATTCTTCAATCACTTCTCCCTGTTCACATTAAACACTTAATCATGAAACTGAAATTTCAGAGGCTGATACCGTGAGTGTAGCTATTATATCTGCAAATTTAATACTAACAATTTGGCAACCTCTATGTAAGCCTAAAACCATGTTTACCCCGACTTTTCTCTCCGTTCGGCCGTTGTCAAAGTACTTACTCGTAGCTTTTTGTCCCCGAAATGGTTCCACCTCGGAAACTAGCGAGGAAATTTCAAAATGTTTTTGATAACAGCTATTTCCCATTGGCCAGCCACCTTCCCTAAGGGTATGTCGATCGTGATATCAAGATTGCCTGACACCGGATTTTAGGAACAATTCTAGCTTAAGAACTTTGGGAACACGGGCCCTTCTCTTCAAGCAGCAGCACAAAGAGGGAACTGAAGCGTTCAAGTCGTGGTCTTCGTAATGAATATGAATAAGTAGCTCTCTCTGTCACAAAGAACACTTCAGAACTGTCCCATATGGATCACCTTGATAATGCTAATTACCAAGGTGTGCCAAGGTGAAAGTGGCATCGAACAAACCTCTTCCTATTCACAGTATTGCCTTTCTCTCATCGTCACCCTGTCGTAGTTCCAATCATTGGCGACGCACTTTTAAGCTGCAAAAAAGCTGACCTCTTCACTCACTACAGCTTTTGGCGTTGATGACCTCGTATACCTCTCATAGCCCGCCCCCAAAGCTCCAATGCATTTATTTGAAGACAATCGGACTAGAGGAGCGCTTGTGATTGAACATTCGTCTGCGGGCGTGCGCACAATGGCTCTCCTTCTTGTTCACTCCTTTTTATCTTTCCTTCTCCTTTCTCACGTGTAGAATAGCCTACCAGGCCTTGGTTAACCTCCCGGCCTTTCTTCCCCCCCTCTCTCTCTCTCTCTCTCTCTCTCACACACACACACACACAAACAGAAACACACACAACGCACGGGCGATTATGGCCCGGAGGTCACCACCTTGTTCAAACTCGGACATAGTTTGACACAAAGAAGCAGCTCACCGGTTGAAGATTCAGAAAAGGTGCGTTGTAGCAGGCTAGTAACCTTGATTATGACTTACAGCGCCAGCGAGTATCCTGTTGATTCGTTCGCGCAGTAAGTAATGATGCAGATGCGCCAACTCGCCCAGCTAGCTAACGTAGTTTAATAACCTTGACGCCAACACTCCTTTGTTCAGGCTTTGAATTCGCATATATAGCGCAGAGTAGCTCATACCTCGGCGCTTCTCAGAGTGTTGACTCTGTAATACCCAAACCTAGTTCCACATCAAGGAAAAATAGGGCAACTCGTACGCCTTCATTTCTCGCCATGTAGACTGCATTTGTGAAACAAGAAAAAACAATGAAATGAATGTTATCGCAGTTATAACGTAATTATTATAGTAATTAATTATTTGGCGATTGGTTTGATCACCTTTTCATAACTTAAAGCTCGCTCCAACGTATCAAAAACGCTATTATTATAGGCTATGCATTAAATTTCCAGTGCTTAAATCAGAATTGTGTGGTATCGAAACAGAGTAGCATATATTGTCACGTGGTAGTGACGGTGAAGAAAGCAAAACGGTGAATGGCGAAACTAGCGTTTTATTTGGCGAACTTGTGCCCACAAAAGCAAGTTCCACTCAAAGGACAGCAATAGCGGCGAACACGATCGGCGGTCGTCAAGATCTGATCAGCGGGTCAAGCGCGTCAGCTTTTATACATCAGTCGTCGAATGTTCCAGAGTAATCGCTGGGACCCGCGTGTCTTCCACAAAGTTCTACATTATTCGCGCCGCGCATACATGCAATCAGATTACACAAGGTTCGGTCACAGACAGCGGATGGAACCATCGATAACATTCCAGAAACTTCCGATACATGCAGGCGCGTCTTGCGCTGTGCGATAACATTTGTTAGGTGGTGAAACGTGGTCGCCCGATAAAGATAAACAAGGACACGTGTCTATAGGATACGTTAAGCATTGGAGAGCTAACCTTGAAATAGCTAAGTGAACTACCAGAAGACAAAGTCTCTTATTCCGTTAAAAATAATTAATCTTAAGGAACTTGCGTTTATTGCACGCGACAGCAATGTGCTGTCGGTGCATTTGCGTAAATGGCATACTTTTTAGTCTTTTGTGGTCAAGAAACAAAGTAGTTAAACGAAAAAATGAATTATCTTCCCGAACATACTGAAATCTCCGCGATTCCTCAGTGACACTGGCAGCGAAGTTATTCAGAGGAACAAAATTTTTTACTGGCAAGTTTGTTTTCCTGTGCCAACGAGATTGCTCAAGCGGTATGACGGCGCACGGCGAAGTGGTTTGACCGGAACGGTATAAACGTTTAACGCTTTTACCGCGTCTCGACGTTTACTGCTGCTCTTATTCAGCCAGCTATATCACGCCCCTTTTATCATTCGTTAATTCAGAATTTCAAATAGGGAGAAGGCAGGGTGTCCAAAAAAAAAAGGAAGTCAGCAGAACGAGGTTGGTACTGAAAGCTGCAGCTCCTCTGTGCCGAAACATTCACGGTCCAAATGTCCACGCCCGCCAATGCGGGACTCCTTCTCGCCTGCACGACACCTTCTTGCTAATGTTCATTAGACTAAGCGCATTATGCCCCCGATATCATGTTGGTACCGCTAAAAATCGTGCATGCTAATTAGCTACCCTCGTTCCTTTGTTGCCCGCTCAGAGAAATCAAAATTCTTGGACACTGGCCTCAGCGCGAGCAGCTACAAAGGCGATGCTTGATTAGTTATAAAAGATTGCGAATTTTGCGGAAAAGTGTGACTGTGCGACACTGTGTCATGTTGTACATCTATCTGTACTGGCACAATTTCGTCCTAACTTTCGTACCCTTTTTTCTCAGTGCAGGATATAGCCAACCGGAGATATCCTATTCTTAACCACCTTGTTCTTTGCTTACTTTTATCTCTCTCTCTCTTAGTCTTGTCTCTTCGGAATTTCATCTTCGGAGCGCTTGCGCGAACTCGCGAAGTGTCATATGCATAAAACTGAGCAGTAAGTCGAGTGCGACTGATGACTTTCCCGACTTAGAACGCAGTGCATTCCTAGGACTCAAAAAATTAAAACGGCAACACACAGATGGGATCCAAATATTTCGCCACACCTGACTGGAAAACGTCCAGTCCTGGCAAGACAGCGATGTCGCCCGCTCCTTTGAGGAGCGCGTCTTGATAGGCCGCCGCCTTGTCCTGTCTATTTTCGTCAACCGCGGCCACAACGCGAAAACAACCTCCTTGAGCTGCGGCAGCGCGTGCGTATACTCTTGCGCGTGTTGTTGTTGTCCTGCTGCTTGATTTCTTTTTTTATACTTTGTGTCACCGAAGACAGAGAGCCCGCACGTAATTGCACGTCTTTTTACATCCAGGTTGTCCCGCTATTTTCGTCAGCATCAGCGCCGTCCTGCGAGCAGTGCGGATTGGACACCCGTAAGTTGATGCAATCAGAAATTTGAGGCTTTGCATTTGTATTGCTTCTTCTTTTACTTCTTTGTTTAGTCCAGATTCCCGTGCCTATATTCGCTGGCCTTGTTTTCCTTCTAGTTAAGGCTCGATGTTCTTCACTATGCGCGATTGCGTCTCTCGACGGAACGTTAAGTCTGACTAATAGAACGTTATCGGAGCTGTCACCGCTTTACGCTCGTTTGTTTGTGTGTGACACGCGTACCACGTGACATTTGTTTGTTTTTGTTTTTTGGTTGGTTGGTTGCTTGTTAATACTCTCCTTGCTCCTTGAATGGTAGCACGAACTTTCTAATATGTCATTGTGTTAACAAAATCTATAAACAAATGTATCGAATCTCTTGTAAATTCAAGCCATCTCGGCAACCAACCATAACAGCCTAAACAATAGCGCGTATTGTCCTCATGGAAATGGAAGTGGCGCATTTGGAACTAATTACTTTCATAAAACAAATCTAAAAAACTACGGCTTATCTAAAGGTCACCGAGTTCAAATACATCAACAAAAGGGCAGCTTTTATCTTGATAATTTAAAAGTCTTTCTTCTAAATGTAGCAGCTTTATAAATATCTCGAGCAAATTGTTTTGATTCGGTTCAAAGTTAAGTCCAAGATTATTATTAGGCCAGTAGGAATCACGAAACAGTCATCTGTTGTAATTTGCAGCATAGATCATTATTGCTGTAGTCAGAAATTGTGAAAAGGTTTCAGTTCGAGATAAAATAAGTTTCACTAAATTTCCAAAGCATAACCGCTAATAAATGCATTCTTCGTCTGTTCCCATTAGGAAAGCAAAATAAACGTCGCATATTCTTCCGGGCTTTTCCTCCAAATTATACGCCTTTCAATTGTTATTGAACAATATGATTGACAAGAGAAGAGCCACTCCCTGAAAGGATCTATTTGACACCTCGTCTTGTGTTTAATCAAGGCACACCGTGGAATTCGGAACTTCGTACCATCAGCTAGCTGGTCCTATTTTAATCAAGTCAGAATCAATTTAGAACATCTAAGAAATGATACCAGGCAAACTTTGGTCAATATTTATTTCTTTTTTTCGAATGTGTTGCTTGTGAGGCAAATGAAGCGGCGAGGCAAAGAAGATGTCTAAATAATTGTTCTGTGTTCGTTTTCATACCCCAACAGGGAGGACTCTAGGTAAGTGCACAGGCGAAGCGAAGTAGTTCCCGGGCTTCCTTAACTAGATAAACATCCCTGACCTGCCTGAAGCTATGTTTCCATGCATCTTGTCGGGGTTGCATGTTCTACGCGCAAGGCTAGGACCTAGTGAAACGCCCTGAAGCATTAAATGTAGATGTGCATCCTCTCTTTATGCCTGACTTAAAGGTTCTTGGTTTTCGATTGGTTCGTTTGTTGTGTTTGAAAGTGTATGGCGGGTGGTGTTCGCAAGTATTTTACTGTAATGCCCATAGCTTTTCTCTTAACTCTCGCAAAAAAAAAAGAATCTCTAATTTATGTTGGCTGGAGCTTACGAAATGCGAAGAAACGTATTCGTTGTTTCAAGGGTAGTTTAACGTCCAGAGCAGGCGGACCGTTGCCTGAATTTCACGCTTACGGAACACTTACACTCTTAAAATTTTCACACCCTTATGGGTGTAATGCGGGTGTATTCATCTTTTCACCCTTGTAAACACCCTTCAAACACCCTTTTATAACGGAAAAGGGTGTTCGACAACAAAACACCCTTGGAACACCCCAGTCTTTCTAATTTACACCCTAATTATAAGGGAGTAAGTGAACAAGCTTACAGTATATGATAAACGAACATTGCCAGTTAAGGCGTTGATGTTGGCTATACATGGAACGAGCGCTACCTGCGCTTGAATCAGGCAGCTGGAATGATTAGATCGGGGCACCTAGGCAGCAGCGCACTGACTCCGAACAGTGGTCAAAAATGAAGTTTCCCACGAATGTTGATATCGAACGGATGACACTAACGCGCAGACTTTGCATAGCCAGATATCTGCAAAAGGCTTCATATGATCACTAGCAAAATATTTACAATGCTATCACTGAATACTTAAAGGTGTGCAACCAGTTAGACTGGGAATGGTTAGGAGTGAGGGCTAACGGTAAATAGCTCACCAACTTACGGTTTGTAGATGACATTGGCATACTCAGCAACGCTGCAGACTATTTGCAACAAACGTTTGAGGAACTTGTCGAAGAAAGTGTAAGGATGATTGAGAGTTAGTATGCAGAAGAGAAAAGTAATGTTCCGCAGCCTGGCGAGAGAACGAATGTCATGGTCGGCAGTCAGCCTCTAGAGCCTGCGCAGAAATACGTTTATTGAGGTTAATTACTCGCAGGGGCCTCTGATCAAGGAAATTAACAAAAATAAAACATTAGCTGGAGAGCTTACGGCAGGCATTACTAAATCATGACCAGGGAGCTTACTGCTAACCATGGCTTCTTACCGTTACTAACGTATGGGGCCGACACTTGGAAGTTACCAAAGAAGCTTGGGAAGACGTTGAGGACCGCGCAACGAGCGATGGAATGAAAATTATTAGGCATGATGATAATAGACTGGAAGACAGCGATGTGGATTAGAGAGCGAACGGGGATAGCTGATATTCTGGTTGACATTCAGAGGAAGAAGTCGTGCTGGGCAGACATTGCAATGCGTAAGGGAGAGAACTGCTGGTCTATTGGAGTCGCAGAATGGGTGCTAAGAGAAGGGAAGCACAGTCGAGGACGGCAGAGAATAATGTGGACGTGATGAATTTAGAAAACTTGAGGACACGTGGAACCAGTTGGCACAAGACAGGGGTATTGGAGATCACTGGAGAAGCTTGCCTCCTGCGATGGACATCAAAATAAGCTGATGATGATGATGATGTGACGACATCCATGCCAGCTTCGCGGCATGTCATTCATGTTATGTCATGCATGCGTGTGATGCACGTTCTGATAGCTCGATTTACGTCGATCGCGGGGGGGGGGGGGAGGGGCTAGTAGCGGCGTAGCCAAGTGGGGCACGCCGGGCACTTGTAACGCTCACTAACAGTAAAATTTTTGCTGCTATGGCAATGGCCCCGCTCCTTCCCCCTCCACGGTCAATTGGGACCCCCCCCCCCCTCAGACGAAAAAAAATTCTGGTTACGCCACTGTGGGGAGGGGGGTGTAAGATTGCTCTAGACCCCTCCCCCTAACTTGTCAACGGAAACGGGGGACGGGAGGGCAGCTGCCGCCGGGCCGCAAACCTTAGGCAGCCCAATTACCGGCTGCATTTCCCTTTGGCCGTGAATACTGCTCGAATGTCATTACACTGTAGGATTCGTGGCGGTTCGAGGGCATGCGACAATAAAAAAAACACATACAGCCATCAGCAAGTCTTAGCTTGAGCAGATCTTTGGGAGCTCGGCAAGACTCTCACAAAAAAAAAAAAAAAAGAAAAGCTTGGCACCCCTCTTACAGGCATTGTCAACTCTGTGTTCCACCGCTGACTGTACATTTCCGGTAAAAAAAATCACACAGGAACTCCTCTCGGATTTGTCTGAGTGTGCGTAAGCATTGCGACTCTTCCTCATCTACACGCAGTCCATGTCGTTATCAATGTTATGAGACTTGATCCGACAAGTATAAGCGACAGCGCTGCGGCGACACGAGCTGCTCTGGTCGGCGGCGCAAGCGAAGTACTGCAGGTGGTGGGGCCAGGCGCGCTGGTGACGTTCCGTTCGTTTTGAGCCGTTATCGCTCTTTAGCCCTCCTCATCCGCGACGAACCATTACCAACCGTTCTCCGGCGGCGGCTGCTTGTGGCACGGCCGCGCGAACCGTATCTTGAAAGCGAACTGCATTGTGGACAGAGTATGCCCACTGCTGAAAACTTCACGCGCTGTGTTCTCACCGTTTACTTCGCTTTGAAAACAGACGCGCGTACACCTATCTTGAAAGTGATCTGCGAAAAGCGCATAGTGCGGCATAAGCTGAAAGCTTCGTGAGCGCACTGTTCTCGCCGCTTCGGTCGCGTTGAAGCGAGAGCTAGCACGAAGGTGAATTCACTCGCTGCTGCGGGTTCTATTTTGAAAGATATCGTGCGGTACGGACTGACGGACGGATGGTTTTTCTTGTTGGGGAAGTATAGCAATGCTTACGTTATAAAAAAAAAATCGCAGCGTTCGCGAATTTCGCGATAAGAACCAACACCAACCTACTCCCCCGCCCCCCGCTGAGCGATGCCGTCTTGATCGCCCCCTCCCAACCCCGGGAAAAGGGACACTACCTTTCTATCTCAGTTGAAGAAAGGATGATGAAACGTTAACAACGACAATAACGGCCTTTTCTAACGAGTTGTCTTGTGGCCTCTGAGATCTGCGCGCGAAGCTGGCGCGCGCGAACCTGAGAGGCCATAATTGGCCGCTCAATAGCATAAAAAGACAAAGATAATGTCAAACGACACAACTAAAAATTGAAACAAAGAACTGATCTTAGCTATACTGTTTGGGGAAAAGAAATAAAAAATTAGACAGCCGCAACACACGCCACTAAAGCCACCACCGCCGGCATAATGCGGAACCAACAGTTGGCAACATTCATTCGCGCGTCATTGCTTCGTCCGCTTCGTCTCCGCAACGAGAGCCGCCATCTTCTCGCGCCTAACGTTTTGTATGGCTTTGTTCTCTGCAATCCGCGCACACAGCTCATCGGTGGTTGCACGTCTGCTCGGCGTCGCAATGGGGCCTGCGTCATTTTCTGGTGCTCGCGCAATCGGTGTGAAACATGTCGCATGTGAAATGTTTGATAGAAGTGCCTCACGTCCAAGTCAAGCCGCCGTACGGGTGTATGGCTGTGCGCCCCGTTCTCGGAAGCGTCGACGGGTTTCCGGCATGCGGATTTCAGGTACGTGCAAATGCGTTTCGCCCTCCTATTGAGCTCCGGAGCAAAGCGTGCAATATTGCATGTGAAAGATGCATTGCCCGTCATCATGGTGTGAATTTCGAGCGGCAAACGAGAACTTTGGCACTTAGAGCACACCGCGGCTGCCAAGTCAGCGTGGAAATTGTTTTACGTTACCGTAATATGTTGCTGTCAGTCTAATCTGCGGCTTGTGGACAGCTAGCCCATTGACTTTTGCTTGTGGCAGCGATAGGTATATAAATGGAAGCGGTAATAATTTTCGAGAGCAGAGAGTTGTTTCGCTCGTGGTTTGGTCGTGTTCATGGCGTTATGAAAGCTAGAAAACTAACTGGCTTAATCGTGCTTAGTTCCAACTCCAAGGGGCGTAACGTTGGCGCTGCATATGTTTGTTTTCTGTGTCACGAGTACCACTTTCATGCTTTTGTTGCATGAGAGTGGTAGCTGCTGCATGCCGTCTGGGTAGAACACAATAAAAGCAATTTCCTCACTCATACGTATGCAATATGACGTAACAAAATTTCCAGCGTTTTATTCGGAGCGTAAATATCCAGTATAGTTTAGTAAGAAACTCAAATTCTGTCTTAGCTTAGTAGGCGTGAAACAAGTGAAACTCTCATTCCTTTTTGAATTGTTCGCCCAAACCGCACCGCCCGCAGATGCGTCATCGGGTAATTGACAGTAGCTTCGCTACGTGAGTTGTTTTATGCGCCAATATTGCCCGGTTAAGTATCCTGTTAATTTATGCCGACGCTCGTTCATCTTGATTTTAAGCGGTTACTATCCCCGAGTACCGGACGATGCCAAACTTGTGAGGTGTAGTAAACGCGGGAAATTCAAAGTGGCGTGGCTGCAAGGTCCTGTTTTTACGTTTCTTGCATTCAAAGCCAACAGACACAGTATCACTGATTTATTTTCCATTTCTGCTGTACTTGATCAATCTAATGTGACAACTGCATTTGCTCTTTAATGTTCTCCATTTACTGTGTATTCAGTTTGGCTGCCGCCCTCTCTTCAGAGGATGCCGCTGTGATAGCTCTTTCGTATAGCACATGCCTCTAGGCCCTTGTGTTTCAAGGGCTCTGGCGAGGCAGCAGTGCTCCAAGTAATTTTACCATCCTTTATATTTTCTATTTTGCATCATTCTTCCACGATGGATTTTAATGTTAATAGTATTCGTCATTAGTCATCGCCATAATTTTATAGCACGTAGATTTTACGCACTTTACAGCGACAATTTTTAGGCCAGTTTACAGCCAAGTCACATCTTCCATAATACATCGTCAACATTACCACTTGTCATGGCGCTCTTTGGCCAAACCTGGCCCTTGCGCCATAAAACACCACACATCATCATCATCAGCTTGGCTACCAGAAAATGCTTGAATTTCTTTCAGTATACAAGTGACGAAATATTTCACTGACGGCCGTGTGTGAAACACGCAAGATGACAAAACTGATAGCAAAATGATGAGATATTTCTTTTATAGCGTTTGGACTCTACTTTTGGTGAGGATGTCGATCGACCTTGGGCCTGGTGACAGCACACCCGACATCGCCAAAGTGCAGCCTATCAGTTGAGCGCCCCCGAATGGGCCATCAACATCGGAAAATGAAGCAGAGCCAGGTAGGGGCAACTTTTACTTTGGAACAGAATACTGACAGCTGCCTCTTTTTTTAAGAACTAAATAACATATTTACAAACCAATCCTTTCTCTTTGTGCAGCCTACATAGAATTGTTTTTTGCTTATTATACAGACCTTCAGAAAGCAGTTCTTCTGAACCCTTTTTGCATGCACAAATAAATAAAGAGGAGCGCACTTTCTGAAGAAATTGATGCACTGAAATGTGCGTTCGACACACAGTGAGATGCAAAATAACCAACAACTTTAAAGCGGTAAAAAAAAGTGAAGCATGTTCTAACATCATAACCCGCCTTGGCATACGGATCCAAATATAACAGCAACAGAGGTGCATGCAGAGAAGTGTTTGTAAATGTTTGCAAGATATGTACATTGTCTAAGAAATTGTTTTTATTTACTTGGAGCTTCTCGGTGCCATGGCAGTGCAGTAAAAGCTCAAAATGATGCCCCTGCTCCTAATAAAGCACCTTTAGATTTTAAAATTAAATTATGGGCTTTTACATTACAAAACCTAAAGTTTTGGGAACCTGGCTTCTTTAATGTACACCTGAATCTAAGTGCATAAGCGGTAGTGCATTTTACCCTCATTGGAGGGCAGCTGCCATGGCCTAGATTGAAGCTGGGACCAGCATGACTGAGCAGCATGGCATCATAGTAAGTAGGATATAACACCAGGTCAAAATGAGAAATACTGCTTAGAACTACCAACTTCATGGCTCACCAGCACTTTGCACTAAGTTAAAGTAGTGTGGAGTACTGACAGCGACCGTTTATGTACCAATTTCTTTTTAGGCTGACTCCATTATTAGGGTGCGAAGCTTCAATTAGTCAAAACCAGCCTAAATTACAGAACCAGCTCAAAACACGCACCATGTATAGCTGGATTTGGACATGCAAATGGAGTCAATTCATGTCGCCGAAAATGGAAGTGGCAGTCACACTATTTCATGCATTTTGCCTAAAACATAGTCAATAATAATTGATCAATTTCTAAAATATTCTTTTCAAAAAGTTTTTTTCAAGCATGAAAGGAGGAGCCAAATGGTGTTCAGGTGCACGAGCGGTTAGTTGCACGGCACTTCTTGCATGTGTTCACTGGCTTCTTTCAGGCTTGAAAAAAAAATTGTTGCACCTACTGAGCAGTAGAAAGCTGGATTGGGAATTTTGCAGGATGCTCTACAATTTTCGCACTGACACTTTTCCTTTGAATAAAATATTTGAGCAGTTAAATAATTGTTAATTAATTACCTAATTAGGAAAAATGCAAGAATTGGTTTCACTTCCTCAAAACGATGGCAAACGACATTACCTTGGGGCTGTCCAGCTACGTGGCACTTGTACATATTTAAAGCTTGCACATGTCATACAGACCACCTGGTAATTCCAAGGCATATGTAGAAGTGGCTAAGTTGTGTGAGCCAGCCATGTGTAGCGAATCATGAGAAACAGCCATGTTTCTTTGACTTAAGGGCATGATAAGATTTACATGCTCGACACCTTGTATCAGTGTGCTCTGGGCCTGTTCGTAGTTTAGCTGCTACATAAACAATATTTCTCCACGTGTAAGCTCATATGCATCTCAAGTATATTGCCTCGTGTGTCCAAAATAAACCATCTTCGCGCTTCCTTCATTATGTCTTCATCTTTTATTGTGCTAAATTTTTAACATGCAACTGCACAAATTTTCATCTAGTTTTCATAGTTCCTCGTTGTTTGGTGGCTTTATTTCTGAACAAGTTGTTTTCGTTAAACCCTGTTGCGCACAGCAGTACACAGCATTTCTGCCTTGAGTGGGAATTTTTTTTTTCAGATTGACATTAATACACCTTGCCTGGGCAATGTAAGGCATTCTACATAACACGGCCCTGCAATAATGTTTTATATTGCATTCCAGCATCATGCAAAACTGTTTACTTACCAGATTAGAATATGTATAAGTGTTGGAAATAGCAGAACTGGAAGAAGCCAGCAGATAATGAGGCCAAGGAAAGCATACAGGAACATGTTTTAAGTTTTTTATATGAAGTGTAGAAATTATAAATTCTAGGTAAGTGAAAGTGGATTAAAAGATGTCCACCTGTGGGTGGGGAACGGACCCATAACCTTCACATTACGCATGTGATATACTAACCACTGTGGTACTACGGCCGTGTTCGAGCGTCGACAATCTGAGGGGCCATTGTGGATGGTTGAATGCTGCCTCGGTGGCGCAGTGGTTAGTGCATCGCATGCCTAATGCAAAGGCTGTAGGTTCGTTCTCCCCCCATGCCTGGTTGTTTTTTTTTTGACGATTTTCATTTCCCTTTATCATTTCTACATTTAAATAGAAAATTACAAATAAGTTTCCATGTGCCTTCCCTGGCATCTTCCAGCTGTGATTCAGAAAAATTTTGACCCTCAGTATCCTTTCTTCTCGTTTGGAAGAACAGGAGCTTCATTTTAAAAATAATGAATTCACCTTGTTCAGCATCTCAATGTGGTCTCAAATCTTATCACAGCATGTGTATTACTAAGTGAAGTTTTTGTTAAGATGATGATATAGCATGGGACCTAATTAGTAGCCTTTGTGTACAGATATATGACTAGTCTAATAAATAGGAGGATTTTAAGAAGCACTTCTAACATGGTCTTAGCATGTGTTTAAAAAAACTAATCTAGAATGATTTCAGGCATAACTGTTGCCCCTGAAAAATATTTGGATCATCTGCATTGGCATTGTTTTTAGAGAGCACCAATACTGCTTTGATAGAAGTAGCCTCGTGGAACATGAAGCATCGCTTCTTGCTGAGTCAAGGAAATATTATCTGCATATCTGAGGTGCATGTGTCATATGCTCGAATGCTGTTTAAAGGCTGCTAATAAGAAAATTACTTGACTTGCCTTCCAGAGATTGCTTCAGTAGTCTATGCTACTCGATCATAAACAATTTACCATAGTGAACATTCATCACAGTTGGCTTTGCAATGTTTATGCAAAATACCACAATTTCCTTCTAGACATGTGACTGCACTAAAGCTTGAAATTAATGACCAGTAAGATTTATGGAACAGCAAAACTTAGTTTATTACTCCTGTTTCTGCCATAGTTTCTTACTGTAATTACTAGAGGGAACTCTGGTGCTGGAGTCGTACCACCATGGGAATGATGGGAAGCACATGGATTTGTCTGATATTCGTGCTTGTGAATTCAGATGTTCTTGTGGCTTCGTATATTATACGCTATATAAATCTTATTGTCGTAAATTTCAGCGCAGTCTATACTCTTCGAAGTGCAGAAGACTGCGCCAACACGCGCAATTGCTATTAATTGCAACGATTGAGCTTGTCCAGGTGGCCAAATCGAAAGGCGCCAAGCATCTCAAGGCACTGGTATGCCCGCGATAAATTCATCAGGGCGTTGCACTCGCTTGTCGTTACATGCCTCCGTGGCTTAATGGTTTCAATATCAGACTTCTGTTCTAGAGTTCCTGTGTTTGAATCCTGTCGTCGGACGATTTTAATGTTTATTTATTTATTACACAGTATATTGTTGAAAATGACTCGTTTACAAAGTCACAAAGCCGTTTGAAGCCAAACAGACGAAGTTTAGGCAAATCCATGTACTTCCCATAATTTCCATGCTGGTACAGCCGTTCTTGTTTGATCTCCTGTGGACACTAACGTCAGAGTTCCCTCTAGTAATTATTGTATGAAACTCTTATTTCTGCACCTTGCTCGTGCAGAAGCGGCACCACACCTGCTGCGTAAACATGCACTACCTTTCGGCCAAGTGGAGGGAATGCTGTGAACTAGCCCTGTACAAAGCCTGCACTAAGTAAAACAAATCGCAACATGCAGTTGCTGCCACGTTGAACTGGTGGAGTGAGTAGTGAAATGCAGCACCTCCTGAACTAGTTCAGAAAGTGCAGGTTATTCAAGTGGAGATTATATAGTAACAGAAGTTAGGTGATTCTGCATTATATTCACGAAATATACTTCATGATACTTTTCCATTTGTTTCCTCAGTTATTAAGAATCCCTTTGCATTGTTGGACAAAACTACAGAATGCCAACATATTTTCTAGCATTCACTGGTAGCAAACATGTCAAAACTTGTTCTAGTTTCTGGATTGCCTCTTTAGCCGTTAACCCCCAAGTTAATTCCGGAGAAATGTACCAAATTTTTTACGTACTCAATTTTTCGGTGTCATTCTCATTCTAAAAATATATTACTTCATTGTTCTCTGGTTAGAAATAACACAAAAATAGGAGCTGTTCTTGCGGGCAGCTTTCCCTCAATGCCGACTGTAACTCATCTTTGTCAATAAGAGCAGCGTAACATCGGGCAGAAAGAGTGCGACTCGTCATTGGCGATATTGGTACTGCCTCCAGACACTAGTACAGCTTGGGATCAATGGTTAAAGGTTGCGACTTTGTTGCTGCCCAATTTTAATTCTGCAGCTGTTACACTTGGGTGTAGCGTGTGTATGTACGTGTGCATGCATTAAAATGACTGCACGCTAGAGCAAAGCAACTGTAGTGCAAAGAGGCATTAGTCATCTTTATATATTTGCTTTGTAAAGATGCACTCAGTTTATCTTTTGCAGTATAGACTTGGCGCTCATTGGCCGAAGATGCCCTTCTGCTACTAAAACCTATCAATTAATTCGCTTTCGGTCTGTGAGTTTTAATGTGTCTTTCTTGAACTGTGCAATTCCCACTCACAGGACTGCATGTCATCTGAGGTGTTCCTTTTTTAATCAAGAATGTTGAGGTTGTGTTTGTGAAACTCGATTTCTTGCCTCAAACGAGCTTGTGCAAACTGACCAAGCTGATAATTCTACCTTCTTATATATTAAGTATGTTGCGGTTATGAACCCTCATAATGAATGACACATAGTATAAAAATTTTATCTAATAAAACAATTTAATGAAAATTTTCATGTTTTTCGTGTTCATGTTCACTTCTCTACTCTAGTGTCCTGTCTGCATGCCTCACATTTTTTTGCATATTAAATATCGTATAAACTTAACCATGCTTTTTTACCACAATGCAGGGGGAAAAGGTTCCGGTAACACCATGCATCAGCATGGTGGCCCAGATGTGTATGCAAGCAACCTCCTTCATGTGGACCAAGAACTACTCTGCAGTGTCTCGCAGACTTCCATACGAAGCCCTCAACATTCTCGTCTCAGTGGAATGGCTGCTCATCTATCTGCGTGTCCATCACCAAGACGGCCAGTTGTAAAGCTCCTGTACCCGTTTAAGAAAGCTTAATGATTTTTTTATTTAGTTTTCACGCTTGGCCGTAGAATGTTAACATTTTTGATGTTTCTAACATTTTTACCTGGCACAAAGGGGTGGAATAACTTTAAACCAGTGTAATGTATTTAAGTGATGCTCACTCTAATGCCTATCTGGTTTTGTTTGTGGTTAAGAAATTTGAATGTCTAATGAGGTAACGGCATTGTAATTTGTCATCGTGGCTCGTTTCAATGAGCTCCTAGGAAATAAGACGCACAACTTATCACACGCCAGTTGTAGCATTTTTGTTTTCATGACTAAAGTATGCACGTTTCAAAAGATGGAAAGTGGGGAAAAAAACGCCTCAAGAACATAATCATCCTAGGATTGTCATGTCCTTACAACTCTGCAATGACTAATGGCTCATACATCTTGGGAGCACACTGGTCGCAATGCCTACAGGTATACTTGATAAGAGAATAGCTTGCACTCAGATTTGAGATTTGCCACGCAGTTGATGGCTGATGGCTTTTGTTTGTCGTCTTCATGTGACTACTATGTATTCAATATTCATTTATATGTGCTGCGGTTTTTTGCAGTCACACACACACACACATACATATATATATATATATATATATATATATATATATATATATATATATATATATATATATATATATATATATAATGTGTGTGTTCTTCGTTTCAATAAATATTTAGTTGAGAGTTAGCGCTCATCCTGTCTGCTTCTAGTCTGTGTCACTTCGCGCTACAATCCAAGATCATGTTACTGTACCAACTCGCCCAACTTTCTATCCTTGTGTTAAAGACACACTCAGACTTGTTCTTACTTATGTGACCGGTTATTTTTGTGCTTTATAATAAGATGCAGTGCTTTTCGAATGAGAACATGTGATAGTTCGTAGTCAGGTTACTTAAACTGTTCTGCTTAGAATTTAATTGAGCAAGCCTGTGCCATTATTTGGTGCTTATGTCTTTGTATTGGTATGGTTTTGCTCCTTATTTTCCTTTTTACATTTAAAATGTGCAAACATTATTATGTAACCATTTCTCTTTAATGAAATAAATACTTTTCTTCTGACATTTCGTCACAAATTTTACAATCATTTTGTTGAATTAGGTAACCTTAGACTAGCTGATCGTTATTCTGGTAGCTTAACTTACAGTGCCTGTGGAATATTCAATGCAAGCACATGGTGAAAAATAAACTAAATTATTGGGTATAAGCAAGTCACTGGCAGTAAATGGAGCATACATATATTTCAGGAAATAGTGCATGCTTATATATTGAACAGCATGCACAGCTGCACATGCTGTTTTGTTCGTAAATGCTGAAACATAATTCGGCATGGAAGAACTTAGTTCTTTGGCTTTCAGTGCTGCCTTTAAGTCATGTGTGAAAGTACTAGTAGAAGCATCCCGTGGAGATAAATGACAACTTTAATGTATAGAGGTATAAAATGTGTGCTTAAAACGGCAAAAAACTACTTGACAGGCAAACGTATGCTTCTGTAGTACTGCACTTGTTACCGTCGCCAATCCGTGCATTGCTTGCGCTCAATTGCATTCAATATGAGCTACAACAATGAGCTGTGGTGTCTTTCCCTCCTGGTCGAGCTGGTGTTGCGAAAATTTTTGACCAAGAAAAGTGGAGGTTTTTAATTATTTCTGAAATGCATGTAACCATGCTTTTGGCTGTGTGCTGTTTCCACGGGGTTATAAGTACTGGTGCACCAAGGTGCGGGAGATCCTGTGTCCTTAGTGCAGCGCGCATTGTTATTGCGCTCTGCATCCTGCCGGCAGTGTACTATCACTGTAGAGGAAGATTACGATAAGCATGGCCTGTGTGCCTTGCTGCAATGGCGAAACCTTAAATTGTTTGCCCGAAAGGGTCGCACGTTATGCTACCACATGACGGACCAGAAGCGCAATATGAGGACGCCTCACAGATTCTGGCTCATACTGAACAAGGTAGTACCATAGCTAAGGCTAGGCAGCATTCACAACAGCTAGTCTGCCCATTAACTACGTGGCTGTAGTGAACGCTAAAATACTTGCAGGGATAACACCCTTTTGGAAGGGTATTGTCCATGCTACACCCATATTGAAAGGGTGGTGTCTGTGTTACACCCCATATAGAAAGGGTGTTGTTTGTTTTACACCCATAGGCGAGGTGACGTCATATTAACACCCCTTCTTTTGTGGGGTGTTAATTTGCATCCCGTTGCTTGGGGTGTAGCAATACACCCAAAAAGGGTGTCACCCATGGGACAAGTCATTTACACCCTTAAGGGTGTTAAAATTTTTAGAGTGTAGGGGTAGTAAACCAAGCAGCATTACGTTGCATGAAAAGTAGCGCAAAGAAGGCGCCTTTAATAAACAAGCCGAAAAAAAGGCCATGAGCCATTCCACTCTATGAAGGTGGATGAGCAGCGAAACTGTGTTGGACAAGACTAAGAGGTGACACAGAACTTTTAACAAAGATGCAAACACATTTATTTTCTTGATCGGTGGTCATCGTGACAAAAGGTACTCACGCACATTTATTTTGATGAATCCGCGTCCCTTGGTAATATACATTCGTTATATACATTCGTGTTTTTATTTCGCTATATATTGAGGCAAAGAACTTCAAGCTCAACAGCACCAACATTTGGGATAGTTGGGTACGCATAGCAGATCACCGTCAAGAGCGCAAAACGAAGGACAAAGGGAGGATTAGACAACACAGGCGCTTGTGTTGTCTACTCCTCCCTTTGTCCTTGGTTGTGCGCGCTTGCCTGTGATCTGCTAAAAGAATTAGAGACCGAAATCACCGCATCGACTGGCAGTGGGCCAGTGCCGTCAGCGCCTTCGCATAGGGAGGGGCAGTATGGGAACGCTGGCATGATGAGCGGCAGAGGAGCCAGGTGTGGTGGAGGACGACGACGAACGCGCGAGCAATGGCACGAGCTTTTGCTGATGATGATATTTTTTGCTCAAATTTAGTTGATGGGCACGAAAAATGCGCAGAACCCTAGCCATAAACAGCTTCGCTGTAATACGTTTTGCCTTCGTTGTCATGTACAAGAAATGCGAGGGTGTTTAGGCGTCTGTAATTGCGTAACCTTGGCAGTAGATTCGAGCTATTCTCCGAAGCGTTGTAAAAAGAAAGCAGAGAAGAGATAGACGTCAATGAAATACGCAATGGCAGTCCAAGTACGTGACGCGTCGGGCGCTCGTGATGCGCGTGTCAAGTTACCAACGGTGTCACAAGATCTAACTGAAAAAAATATAGGTTTTTACGTGCCAAAACCACTTTCTGATTATGAGGCACGCCGTAGTGGAGGACTCCGGAAATTTTGACCACCTGGGGTTCTTTAGCGTGCACCTAAATCTAAGTACACGGGTGTTTTCACATTTCGCCCCCCATCGAAATGCGGCAGCCCTGGCCGGGGTTTGATCCCGCGACCTCGTGCTCAGCAGCCCAACACCATAGCCACTGAGCAACCACGGCGGGTGAGATCTAACTGAATAAACGGTCATTGAGTCTCTTTCGCTGCATGATATCAGCACAGACATAGTAGCCCGGGCAGAGATGCGATGAAGGAATAGATTCGATTCCCAGTTACGTGTCGACGAATTAACCATGGTGCTTCATTTGTAACTATGTCGCTTTAGGTACTACGTTGTGCGCCCTTGCGCTACAGCTCGAGAAGGTGCTCTGGCAGTACGCTTACGTAGCCGTTAAAAAGGGAAAAAAAACGATTATGTACGTAATAGCATTGCCTGTTTCTTGAAATAGTACTTTCAGCCATTTGGACTGCCTGATACTAAATGTAGTAGCATTGTATAGGTCGGATTAAGCTATAATTATGTTTTCGTCTATTCTTATTACACTGTTTTTTACGAATGTCTAAAACAGTGTTTGTTTTACTCATGTTCGTGCCTACAGTACATAGTAATAATGCCCTTTCTTTATCGCTTCTCGATAACGACTTGGTAGCACAGAATGTAAAAGTGACAAAGAAACACGATAAGTCTTTCACCCAAGGATAACAGCACATTGATAATATAATGCAGTAATGTTATCACACTGTCGATGAATGTTCAGCGATTGCTGTAGTGGTGAACATGGTCAGTGCAGCCGGAACGGAATAGTTACGTTAACATAGAAAGCCCACACACACAGGTTGCACCCCGACGTTCTGTCAGAGACGTAATCAGATCGAACGACGCGTTGTACTTTACCCTGCATGGAGAAACGATCGTGGCATGCGGACGTACGTGTTTCGTGCCGCTATATATTGCGGAAGCTTAAAGGAACTCTAAAGAGGAACATATTTCTAACTTGATTTGCAAAGTGCGCACCGTTAATTAATACTAATAAAGCCACTATTACTGAGAGAGAAAGCTTCGTAAGCCTGAAAAACGCAGGAAAGAGGGACTGGGGGTGACGCCGCCTTGATCTTACTGCACTAACTAGCTGTGATGTCACAAACTATGACGACGTCTGCTCGGGTTTAGTTAACTTTCTGCCGTTAAAGATGGAACCACATTGTATTCTGAAAGATCCAGACATAAAACTCAGCAAGCTTAAACATTTACTGGTGAGCAACACTGACCCAAATTAAAAAAAAGAACTTTAATATTCACAACATCACACTGACATGCTGGTACCGCTCTCTCTGTACTAGATTAAAAGAATGAAAGCTTGTCCATAATTGGTTTTCCTTTAATAATGAATCAATTATCGCGAAATTAACGAAAATAAAGTTTTAAAGGCCAACCTTATCAGTTTAACTGACTGGTAGTCTTTCTCTTTGGTGTCTCCTTTAAGGCGATGTTTACGTTTGCATGATTTTGCGTCCTGGCATGTCTCTACACGCGGTGACTTCGCACTTTGTTTGGCGCTCAAGCGGCTCTCTTACCAACGTGCACCAGTGCTTCATATATAGTCTGCATGCGCACGAGAGGCCGATCGGTCGTTTTCGAAACCGCTCAAAGTTCACTTGACCAATACTGTTTTGTCAACGCAGTTGCTGGATGGATAACGTCGAAGGATACAACTGGATCACTCTGGCTCCAGGCCTCTTCTGCCTGTTTGTAAGTCTTGCCTTCCTGTCGATGCCTGTACGCTAAAAGATTCCAACTTTCACATTTTCAGCCCTAGTAGCGGACTGGATGAGTGGATTGAATATGGCTGGCGACACTTTTTTGCACGATGAATATACGTAGTTGTGTAGCGCTACTTCCATACTGTTACGTGGCACTATAGTGCCTCTCCGAAAGTATCAGTTTAATTGTGCCCTTGTTTCTTCAGCGCGCTTGTTTTGTCCAGCACTTTGAGGCCAAATCTATAGATCTCAAATCAGCGACAGCGCACTTGTTTCGTTTCGCAGCTAGAACGTTGAGATGCTTCCGAAAGGGGCGCCCGTGCTTGCATACGTGTATGTGACACTGCATGGACATTCGCAACAGGCCCATTCTACTCAGTCTTTTCCTGGTGGCAGCTAGCGCTTTGAGACGCTGTGGGACATATTGCGCTGCCTTTGGGATCGCCTCAGGCCATAATGAAATAGGTTCTAACGTTTATTCGGCGAAATAAAATCAACCAGTCATCTTGTAGTTGCCTTGCCGTTGGCGTCAGACACGCACATACAATTGCTCGCCTCATGCAAACATGTTGGTCCATCTGGTAACTCACTGCATAATCCCAAAGGCTGCTAGCTTTGCATAACATCGATTTTCACAGCTCCTGGGATCTGCGCAATTTCTTTATCCTAAGTCTTCGAGACACTGCGCTCAGTGTTTCGGCGTTTGCGCGGTCCAGCCTAGTCATTCGCGCGCCCCATCCAATGCAACGTGGCACCGCAGTACCTACTTCCACTAAATTTTAAATTAAGATGGCAACAAAATTCTGCACTCTTGAGATCCTGAAGTTTCATTTGAATAAGCTTGAGATGGCTTTGTAGAAGAAGCACGTCTTTCAGGCAGGCATCCCGCTCTCAGGTTCATGTTAAAGGGGCCCCGAATCACTTTATATTGAAGAGGATAAATGCATTTGAAGTTAAAATAGGCTATTTTAGAAATACTTTGCCACAAAAACTACGTCAATGCGTTCAGCAGAGGCGTAGTTATTGGCAATCAAACACGGCCTCCGCATTTCTTCAACTCCTTCACTGCCTTGTGCTGCGAAGGCTGCAGTGGAGCGGGGCGTGCGCACAATCTTCGGCCTTCTAAACGTCACCGCGGCGCGCAGTTGCAATTCGATTTTAGATGTTAACTTACCTCTACTTCGGATTTTCGCGCCTACGACGCGCCAAACGTAAGCCAAACGCGGTTGTCCTCGGCGAGCCTCAGTGCACTTAGCCAGCGGACTCATCGCGGCACCCCACGGCGGCCGCGGCATCTACGCTACCTAGCAGAGCGCAGCCGCATGCAACTGTAGTGGGTACGAGTATGGTGTAGTACGCGAAGCGTTGCAATGGCTTTCTGCACGACAGGGCTTGAGTGCGCGCTCGTATGCTACAGTCCGTCCTTGCTGCGTGGTGCGAAGACCAGCTTTGTCCTTCACCAGCCTGACTGACGGATAATGGCCACATTCGATTTGCGCATTTTTGAAGCGCTATCGATTAGTCTGTCAAGGCGTCTAAGCAGCAGCTGCCAGGAGTGAGCGCGGGCTGGTAAGCGCGCATGTGGTCTGACCTTAAGTTCCGCGTGGTTCCAAGCTGGTTGAGCGTTCAAAACTAGTCGATATTAGCGAGGCCCAGCAGCTACGACACCGATAAGTAGGCTGGCCAAGGTTCAATTCCTACGAGGGCGGCCGCAGCCAAGCGTGAACAGACGACAGATGGCTGCTTCCGGAAGTACGTAATTATTATTGAAATTCGAAAGCACGTTCTCGCTGGCTTCAGCCTGTTTATTTTACTTAGTCAGAGATTCGAGGACGCTTAAGCTTCGCCTTCAAGAGTGGAACGCGATAGCGTTCCCGTCGACCCGTCAAGGGCTGTAAGACAATGCGCTACGGCGCAGCGATCGCTTACGAGGTACCCCGCATCGGACTTTGCACCCACCAATCACGCGGTGAGCGCCGTGCAACGCAGCGTTCTGCGCGGTAACGAAACGTGCGCCTGAGCAAGCGGAACGAACCAAAGAACTCGGTGTCTCGGAGGGAGAAACGATCTACGCGAGCCAAACGTCGTGATCGGCACGGACTGCGGGGCCGCGACGCGCCATGAAGGCGGACGCGATCATGGGGCTGACGCCTCGATGGGATCGTCCTCTATCTCGCTTCGGAGCACCACGCAGACGCATGACTTCCCGCCAGCAGCACGGCACACCTCGCAGGGGACGCTTTCCCACCAGACCCACCAGACGCGCTACGGCGCAGCGATCACGTCAGAGGCGTCCCGCGTCGGACGTGATTCGCTGTGAGCGGAAAAAGAAGCCGCGTCGCCTAAACATGAGGGTTGGAGTGACGCACACTGGAAGTTGTAAGGGGAGAGAGCGAGAAAACGTATTAAACGCAAGGGTATTGGGGCATCCTCGCACTGGTCCCCGCACGGCCCCAATGCGCTCAAACGAGACGAAGGGGAAAAGCGGGCGAGTGGCGCGCCACTTCTGGGGGCAGCGCCGTACATTGCGAGGAGGGGGTCTTCTGTGTTTGCCGCAAGATAGCTCTGCGTGTGCGCCAAGCGCAGAACGAATGTAGTGGAAACGTACTTCGCTACTCGTTTAACTGCGACTTTTGTAATTTACATGCTCATAATTACCTATATACACCGCAGTATAACTTTCTACGGCACGTTTCTAAGGCAACACCGCATTCACTAGAGACGCTTTTGTCCCGCATGGCTGAGTGGTAACGTCTCCGTCTCACGCGACGGAGACCCTGGTTCGATTCCCAGCCAGCCCATCTTGCCAGTTGTTTTTATTTATGAATTGCCTTCCGGGATTTTTTATCTCACGGCCAACGCCACTGACAGTGGCATTTCTGCGACACGAGCTCCTTAACGCTGTCCCGTTAATAATGTGCACACTAACAATAAAAAGAATCGTACTGGTCCAAACACCCTTCTTGATTGACGTCAGCTATTGTCCTATAGAAGCCGCGTATGGGAATTCGCTTTATTACAAAATAAAGCGTCCAGAAGTGAATGAGAGGCATAGAGTTTCTCACTATAAGACCTAGAGGGTAATCTGGCGCCACCGTCTATGGGAGTTTCTTAAGGGGGCACCGTACCGTCATGGGAATGATGGTATATGTGTCTGCGAGGCTCGTGCTGGCTGGTGTTGTAAGAGGCTTCGTCTAAAACGTGGATATGGCTACGCAAATAACGCGTTCTCAAAGTAAAATCTTCATAAAAAGTTTCCATTCACGCATATTAAATCTTTACTCCCCCACGATGCATGACCAAGCGAAGAAAAGCAAGAACAGACGACCAAATGTTTCAAAGCGAGCGCGAACCTTGTCATCTGTCCTCCAACTTTAGCGGCCCGCTGATGCTTTTTACGTAACATGTAGTTGTACACACAATAACAAGTTCTCATAGTTAAACAAAACATGTTTTCGCGTAATAATGAAGCTAAAACAGCTTTTAACATGCTGTTTTAGTAGAAAATGAATCATTGTGACAGACGGAACGGCACTTGCCAAACGCGTCTTCAAGGTGTCCAGTCTCTACGAGAACGATGCCAATCCGAAGTCGCAATATACCGGCATTCCCATGCATACCACAGCGCAGCAGCGCCAGATTTCCCTCTAGCTAATGTAGTGAGAAACTCTATCTCTATGATGAGGAGTGTATATATATATATATATACTCCTGGAGAGTGTATATAGGCTTCAGGAGAGCGTTTGAGAGAAAGGTGACTTCGCGCTGCGCATGTAAGCTCCGCCCGCCGCGTAGGACAGTAAAGTTTGGCTGAGATGTTCACAGTAGCATATGCTATCCACGGAATATGATTTTTTTTCGCCAAGCCCGGGGGTCATGCAGGAGCCCTTTATGACTAGTGAGTCAGGGCGACATGATATTACTGGGTAGCTTTAAAATATATACACAAATATAAATATTTTCTTCCCTAGGTATCTCTGATATTGACAACTTCCTGGTCAGTCTTTGCGTGTGTGTGTGTTCTTTCACTCAACCATCTCCTAGGGAATAAATAAGCGTATTCTACTTTTGGTGATAAGCTATCGTTCGTCATTTATGAATCGTTATGCGCTTAAATGCACGCCATTTTAGGCTACGGCCATCGATGGCAGTGTGCACTGCAGTGAAGCCGCCAGTGTGACGCTAACTCTCGTGTAACCCAAACAGCGACATTTTTACCCATGAAGTGGCAAACGGGTTCATTTACTTTTCATGTTTCCAGCATAGCGTCTCCAGGTGCACGATAAGCGCCCAACGTGTTCGCGCATGGCCAAGGCTCACTGGTTTTATATGCATTGCGCATTAGATTGACGGCTGTACGGAGCGTCAGCAATGCGTCGTGTGAAGCAGACCAGTGAGTCCACCACGGAAATATGCCGCAAATACATTACCTATGGTTGTCGCTAGAGAGGCACAGGCACCAAAACGTAGCATTCTTTTTTTGTTTCCTCGAAGTAGTGTGTATTTCATTATTCACTGCGCGCCACAACCCCGAATTCCCGAGCGTGCGAAATGAAATCTTCATGGCCGTATCGCTTTTTTCAAAATTGCTAACCTTGTGCTACACACAGAAGCATGACATAACAGAAGCGGGCAGTTATGCTGGCAAACTTTGACAACTATTCGCGAACACGCACGCATCGTAGCTCACCAAACAATCAAGAAGACGCTCTTAGGTGCCTGCATTATTTACGACACATCAGCACCAAAGGCCTTGTGCCTTGCGAAAACAGGAGCTATTCGATAGTAAGAGTTTAAAATTAACATAAAAAGAAAAGTTCGACCTGTGCTTCGGAATTTCAAACGAGCTATGTCCACTTTTTTACCAACACCGTAACTAACACTCCACATGCCGGCGCTGGCTTGCGACGCAATACTGGGCGTTTGTCTCCACGACGCAGAGAAGTTATACTCTGTTTGCGAATCAGACAGTGCAGTTCGAGCTTCGCGTTGACTTCTCAGTCATCCTAGGCAAAACGAAAACAAAAATGAGAATATGACGTTCTTACGACAGCATTTCTCTACTATCTTCGGAGTTTTGTGCATGTAATAGACGCGAGAATGCGTTACTATACGCGACGCCAAAGCTAAATTATACAGGCGCAATGTCGTCGTTGCGCGAAATCGGGGGCAGCCTGCCTGCCTGCCTGCCCAGTGACAATGCGATGCCTCTTGGTTCTTGCCGGGTGTGGCGAGCACGTATGCGCAATATGTATTCCCCGACTGGAACACTCCGTCTGCGCGCGGGGTACGGTGCTATACCGGACATGTGGGCCGCAGTAAATTATAGCCGCGTGCCTATCCTGCACAAAAGTGAGCGCTCCTAGGGGCCTTCCTTTGTGTTCTTTCTTTGGGGGGGGGGGGGGGGTGTCTGCGGTGCAAGAGCCGACCGCATATTGAAGTGAACGCCAAGGTGCGGCGATACTGCCTTCTTCTGCTCTGTGAAAAAGAAAAAGAAAGAACTGACAGATCGCATACCACCGAGCTCACCGAGAGGAAGGCAAGGCGGTCAATAAATCTTTTGTTCTCAGAATAGCACCTCGCTGCTGTCGGCACACGCAGACCCGGGATCCCTTTTGTGTGCGGAAGTAATGCGTTCCTCGCTGGTTTGCACGGGCGACATTAAGTGTGGCTGAATTGCGGCAGCACAATATCACGGATCGCACTTTCGCTTCCAACTGACATGAAATGCTGACAAAGACTATGTTACGCGACATGCTGTTGCGACCTGTCGGCCAAGGAAAGATGTGGGCATTATGGTACGTGGGCTTTTACCAGTAGTTAAATTTTGATGCTTTTAATCCTGTATGCTGAACAGCTCCGCAGGGAGTACTGCAATGCCGACACTGCAAAGTTCCATATTGAGAGTTGCATAGCCCGCAGCAGAGTACGTCTTCCTGCATTCCACGATTTCCAGAAAACATAAGCGTGCGTGAACTGCAGCGTCATCACTACTCCGTCTTGTCGGTCTGGCATTGCGAGCCTCGGTTTTCATTCCCGCAAGAAAGAAGTCAGCAGCTTTGATAACATTTCTCGATAACATCTAGAAATTGCAAGCTAGCCGGTACACTGGAATTCCAAGTTCAATTATGGTTCACATTAGTCGCGAACTTTGGAACGTATTCAGATTGTGACTATGAGCCCGTACGGCAGCGTGCTATGGCCCCAGAACGTATGTTATGGGCCGCATGGCGCCCATACTGTGGAGCCCAAGTAATAGTTGCGGACTGTGCCCGGTGTTTCCCGGAGCTAAAGCTAACTTTGACAATAGAATGGTACACAGTTGACCAACGAGACCAACAGTATACTGTTCGAAGTCGTCGTGAGTTAACTTAGACGTTTTCGTGTTTGTTTGTTTGTTCTTGAAGTGTCATTAGTTAGCTATTAAGTACTATTAAAGTATAAAGCTATTAATATACCAAACTATACATATTCGTATTGGCGCATAATTCGCAGTAGAAAAGATGTAGAGTGTTGTTACGATCAGCCTGCAGAAGTTCCGACATACAAAATTCTCCCAGCGCGCCCCAGCTGCGGGTGTGGCGATCTAGAGGAGAAGCGACCTCCGAACTCTCCCAGCGCGCTGCTGCGACTCGCTTTGTAAGGACGACAGTGCTCCGCGCCAGCAGCCCATCGGCGCCGACATGTCTAGACGCGGTCGGCGGACCAAGTATTGTGAGTTGGTTCGCCGTCGCCGTCTCAGTTTGTTTGGAGCGGGGTAACTCCTGGAAGAAGATGTTTTCCGGTGCGGTCAGAAACAATAAACGAAGTTGTTTATTTGAGGTAATTTTTCCCGTGGTTATTTTTTCGGGGCTTTTATGAAAGATTGCCTTTGTTATGAAACGAATTACTTCACTGCACTCTTGCGCGGCGACGTCGTTGACAACAGTATACCGTTGGTTGCAGTCTCCTACGGTGCACCATTCTATTTCTTAAAGCTTTCTTCAAGTAAGATGAGACAGCCTGTCGAACATGGTCGGTGATGTAAAGGCTATGTGGTGACTATGTTATGGACTGTGTTACACACTATAGTACGAACCATGAAACTATGACACATATAGTTTGTGTTTCCACTTAATTAAGTAGCATTAACACTTTTTGTCTTCTCGCGTGATGGAAGAAATACATTCAGACAGCCTTCCCACCAGCATTGGTTGGCTGTCCTAACTACTTAAACTCTAATCCTTTAACACTCTCTCTTAAATGTTTGTCCAAGCAATAGCGCACACTTAGAGGTCCTTACTGTCGTGCCGTTTTTTTCCTTGATCTTTTCAGGCAAACTTCGTCTTTCTGTGCAACATCATCCGCGTCCTTGTCACCAAGCTTAGGAGCACTCACGCAAATGAGCCTAGCCAGTTTCGGTAAGCTAGTTGCAGATTTTTTTTTTATCTCAAAACAAATGATTCGTATATTCGTAGATCCGAAGGGATTAAAGTGTATGTCTTGAAATAAAGAAAGGTGGGCAAAAATAATTCATGAACTAGCAAACACGTACCCCGCGGAAACTTCTAAACAAATGTGTTCTGTAAGGCATGGATTATTCCGCTTTGACTTTGCTGACGGCTTTCATTGTGTATCCTGGAGAATATCCTTCCCTGCTTTGTAGCGAACGCTTCGTTCTTGTTTGATGAGGGCTTCCGGTTCTTAACTAGCAAATACAGCCCCCCCCCCCCCCCCCAACCCCCTTAGAGCGTGACATCTACAAACATGCCATATACCTATCATGCTTACAGTTAGGCGCTTATGTCTTTCTTTATGATTTTTTATTGGCAGAAATCACCAGTTCCGGACGCTAAGCGAGTGCTCAGGAAACACTTTCACTTATTTCTTTCTCAAAAAAACTCTCTGAGACGGGCTCGGCAATTCATTTACGAGGCTGCGGCTGCCACCTGTGTTCCAATCCTTCGTTTCTCCAAACGAATGTCCCCTTCATTGCAAAGTCACTGGGGTCGCCCAAATGAACCGACAGTCGTCTGTGCTACAACGTACGCATTTTATCCTATCACCTATGTTTCTAAATGCGCGTTGCCCACGATCACGTGCAATTTGTTTTGTTTTCACGTGCGCAGGCGTGCTTGTCACCTAGTACCATCGACTACCTCTCTTTCTCTGTCCTCCCCCTCCCCCCTCTACCTCCAATGTACCAATGTTTCTTTCTTTCTTTCGGTGCATTGGCTTAAGGTGTACGACTATGAAATGCTATTTTGTTAATCCCCAGGAAAGCCGTACGTGCTGTACTGGTGCTGTTCCCCTTATTCGGCATGCACTTTCTGATGACGGTATACCGGAGTCCAGCCAACTGTGGAGCCTGGGAGATCTATCAGTACATCAGCAAAGCATCCGACGGTTTGCAGGTATGCCACGTTCGCGTTTCAAATGCATGCAGGCTTTGTCACAATCGCGCTCAAATGCCGGGAGAAGTGCACGAACGCTTCCTATCACGCTCGAGTACGGTCGGGACAGCGGCTGCATTACTGATCCCAAATTTTTCTTATTGATGCGAAAATAAAAAAGGAAGTGTAGTCATTCTTTAATGGCGACTGCTACTCCTTTTCGCGTAGTTGTGACAAGGATATAAAAAAATATGTATTGTAAGATAAAAAATAACGTTCCGGTGGGCCAAAAATCCACAGCACACAATCTAATACGCAAACGAACATGCAGTGATAAAAGGCGAGGACAAGTTGCACCACGCTGAGTTCGTACACATACGCGTGTACATGGTCTCAAACACATATACGAGGCCACGATGTAGTCTGGGATGAGCAAGTGAAGAGATGAAGAAGAAACACTGATGAAATAATGCAAGCACAGGGAGAGATACGACCATCAAAATCGAACTTCAGCATAGAATAAGAAGAAATTAGGTTATGACACACATAATATACAAGCGCACAAAAATACCAATAATGAAAAGAACTTGCGGTTACATTGTTGTTACTGTTCAGTGCGGCGTCTGGCATTCTTTAAGGATGCATGTCTTCGAAGAAATGTTCGAGTGCGATATATGCTTTACGCTGTGTTGTTTTTGAGTGGCCAACGGCCCAGCCTTTTTGACGGTGAGAACGGTCCTGAAGATCTATATTGAGTGGGGTTCTTGTCCTAGTTGCCGCCTGTGGGTAGCGTGAAAGAGCCCATTGAAAGAAGTAAGTTTGTAAAATGCTGATTAGAAATTTTGAAGAGTTGCCGGCATGTTTCCATGCTGCGAATTACGGTGAAATATAGGTTCCCGCACTTCTGCAATAGTGAGGTGACTGGATCTAGCTTTCGGGACTCCTAGACGCGCTCGTAAACTCCGAGCATCTGTATTCGGTGAAGGGACGTTGCAGATACTTTGTGCAGTACAGGGGCGGAGTAAGCAATTATCTGGCGGAAAAGTGCTGAGTGAACGGGGAGCAGAGGTGTAGTTGTTCCACCCGGCTTGATGCCTGAGATTCTGCGGAAAACATTTACGATTCAATTTGTTTTGTCTTCAAGTGTGGTCCATCGAAGGTGGCGGTCTAATGCCACGCTGGGAAAACAATGTTTCCGCACCGACTGAATCCGATAACCACCTGTTGGAAGAACGAAATTTCTAACTTTATTTTTCTCGTTAGTGGCAGGACCGCCGATTTGGCGTAAGATGTATGCATGTCCCGTTCCTTCTAATAATCGCTTGCTGTGGCACTGAAGAGAAGTGGGCCTAATGCACTGCACTTCATTGCGTAACTCCTTTGTTTATAGCGTATGCATCACTTTTTCTGTCTTTTATGGGTATATATATATATATATATATATATATATATATATATATATGTATGTATATATATATATATATATATATATATATATATATATATTTCTGTCTGCTGGCCATCACACCGCCACTTTACAATCCTTTACGACGGAAGAGAGGCTGCTTTAATGCCCACTGTTTGCAACGTCACCACGATTAATTGCCTATTGCTTCGTAGTGTCACACACATGGTCACCGACACTGTGACACACACTACGTCACACACTGCCACCTACTTTATTTAAGGTCGCTGCGTGGGGGGAATGCCGGTGAAATGAGCATTCAGCTAGATGAACGTCGTGCGTCAAACTACAGGATCGTCTGCCTATTTATGGGTATTCTCCCTTAATGTGACTGCTACATAATGCCTAACGGGGAAAAAGATATCCCTCGTTGACTTATGCTTTTGCGCCTAACTTATAGCTCTTGCAAAATAAATAAAATGCGTTCCCGTACTAAAGCACGCAGCTGAGGAGGAAACTCATTGGATATAAGTTTGCAGTTCCGTTTGTATATGTGGCCGACACGGTGGAGAAACTTTCTTCTCCGCGTACTTGAACTTGCGAAATCCGTCTCACATGCACATTTCTGTTCCCCAACTTTCACCGAGAAAAGTCGGGAGACTCTATACCTGTCAGTATACGGATGACATGTCAAGGAACAGTCGAAGTGTGAGAGAATAATGGCGTGTCGTGAATCCTTGTGGTTCCAAGTGCGGTCCTGATCACCATATTGGCTAGCGCTTGCTCAATATGCACACAAAAAAGGCAGTGGCTGTATTTTACTCTCAAAGCATTACAAAGTCATATGAAACGCCGCAATGAACACCTCAGAAATAATGGTTTCTTTTTCTTGCGTTTTGGTATTCTTAATGGGCACCAGAATATCGGAACACGAGCGTTTTTGCATTCAGCCTCTACAGCAATACAGCCATCGAAGGCTAGAATCGAATTCCTGAGCTCGTTCTCGGCAGCTGAATGGCATAGCCACGGCAGGGCCACGCCGCGTAGTACGCATATTATTTAACGACTTCTCACGCCGAACCACTCTCTCCAATTACTCCCTAGCTCCATGCTTCCAGGGCGAAAACACTTCACAGTGTAAATGCTGGTCAAAGAAAACCGTTCCCCAAGGTCGGCTTACACTCCTGCAACACGTGAAGGCGATAGCCTGCAGCGCAGTTTGCGTCTCGCATCGTCGCGTTGCGGCTTTCGCAGTTCGGCTCGTTTTTCAACGTTTAGCTGCGGCTTCGCGCGCTCGTATAGCGGTGTCAGACCCGCGCCTAGGACGTGTCTTTTCGACTTCACGTTGCATCTCAAAGTGTAAATGATGGTCAAAGAAAACCGTTCCCCAAGGTCGGCTTACACTCCTGTAACACGTGAAGGTGATAGCCTGTAGTGCAGTTGGTGATGAGGCGTCTCGCGTCGTCGCGTTGCTTATTTCGCAGTGAGGCTCCTTCGGCTCGTTTTTCAACGCTTAGCTGCGGCTTCGTGCGCTCGTATAGCGGTGTCATACTCGCGCCAAAGACGTTTCGCTTCGACTTTACGTTGCATCCTCTCAGCAGCGGATCGAAACGTATGCTGTTGTGAGTGATTCCTATTTATGTATGCACAGTTTGCTTCACTTTTTTGAGCGCTTGTAGCCTCAGCCTTACGAGGGTATGAGCCATTGAGAAGGTCACGGGGTTCCTTTTTTTTACCATTTTACTAGACGCCAAGCTTCTGTACGGTGTATGCGGGATTCCTATGAATGTATGCACTGTATACGCTTCACTCTGCTGAGTGCTTGCAGCCTCTGCATTAGGAGAGGGATGAGCCATTGCATTCTTTGCTTGCTTAGGGGGGCATTGGCCACTGCTGATGATGATTGTTTTTGTAGCATTTGACCGGACGACGCTTTTATTTTATTTATCTATTTTTAAAACCACCGGGGGTATGAGCCCCACTTAAGGCTTTCCCCATAAAAATTAGGGTATAGAATAGGGCGTTCCAAAGCCCTTGTACTGTACCAGTCTTCGTTGAGCTTAGTCTTTCTGCTTGCTTTTCAAGCTCCTTGCGTTTGACAGTGATGTTCCGTCAAGGTGATTCTAAGTATAATTAGAGCTTTCAGTTCATGTTCATGCTTCGCACCGGCCATAAGTCGAATAACGTTGATGACGTAGGCTTCCGTGAACGGGATAGCCGAAGCTGTGGCCCGTTCGGATGGCTCAGTTCGCAGAGCCACACGCTCTAGACTTGCCTGGCGTAATTAGAAAAGTCGATGCTTTGTTGGCCTCGACTCCTTATAAGTATAACAACGTTCGCATTAATCGGTTATTAATAAAATATTACTTTTTTCTTCTAGGAACATTCATTACTTTGCGCAGACTACTTGTATTTCTTTCCATAATATATGGACTGGAGTCAACCACTTTGTAGGCTCGTTGATGCTCAGTGAATGTTCTTAAGGGGGGAGATGGTGCCTGCTCATTTGATTTCTTCGTGACGGAAAATGACGTCGAGATTTGCTGGTTTAACGCTGCTTTTCTTTTTCTTGCAGGGATTTTTCGTAGCTGTGATATTCTGCTATCTCAACGGAGAGGTAAGTAGTGCTACTACAGTCGAAGGAGATTATGTTATGGTGTTTTTGGAGATTGAAGGCAGGACAATTTGTTTTCGCGGGAGAAGATGGAATTGCTGGAATTGTGGTCAATATTGAAATTGTGAATAAGACAAGTATTCTGATAACGTAGAAAGATGGGCGAGTTGGAAAGGGTGCATAGTTTTTAATTCAGCGCGAAAACAACGGAAGACACCGAGTCATCCTGTGTCCTTCTAACTGGGTGTCTTTCGTTGTTTTCGCGCGGAATTAATAAGTACGCAAGACAAGTATTCATTACAGGCCTAAATATGTATATGTTTGGAAACATTAACAACAGCGGCAGAAATTTGGGCGTTCAACACAGTCACTGTTGCTGTTTATTTAAATTTATTAAATGTGAAATATCGCATTTGAGTAGGCCGTATGAACGACCCTGACTATCTGGGCATACTTTTCTAAAACAGAAATTTTTGTTTGCGCAAACCTAATAGGAACAGTTGTACGTCCTCTCACCAGGTCTGTCATTTGTTCGATTACTAGTGTATAGATATCGAGCAGAGAGCTAGCCGCACTTGAAAGCGACAAAGTCCCCAGACGAAGAATATCTGAATGCTGAAACACGTTGCTGGTAGAGACGGCAAAATAATAATTACTAACTTCGTTGTCGTTTTCGTTTCATTCGTCGTGTGGAGAAGAAAAGGCGGAGTACTTTGCACCCTAAATTGTTATTATTCATGAACTAGGTGCCCGCTCCCCTATCTCAATGTTTCGTCTAATTTACCGAGGACTGGCCTTTGGCAGGCGCTACTGGATAGTTAGATATTCTTAATTGAAAGATCTAGAAAATAGTTGAAACAGTAGCCCTTCGCCGTAACTTGAAGTTCCAACCTTGGCGCTGCGTGAAATGGCAGGCGAATTCAGAAGGAAAGATATGCGCATCAACAGCTCCTCTGCGCTTCGGAAGCGACAAATTCATCGAAAGTGAATTAGTGGTGGGAGTTAGAAAGTATGTGACGGGAATTTCGAAACCGGGTTACTTATGAAAATTACGTGCATTGGACGTGCTGTCACTCACGTTTTTTTTTTCTTCGCTGTCCCAAAGCACTTAGTTTAAACAGATGTGCATGCCGTTCTTTGTCATATTCCTTCTTTCACTTTGCAGTGGCTTGAGCTCTTATTCTGTAGACCGACTGTAGCATGCGTACCGCATTATTCTTTTTTTTTTGCACCTGCCTGTTTTATACGTCATCTTTTGTGTTGAGAATCAAAATTTATCTGAGGGGGCGTATTCTTGTATAGCAGCGCATTCCTTCATTTGCTTTAGGCCAGCCGATATCCTGCTTCGCGTCTACAACGCGGGACTTAAATCTCTTATAATTATGCGCTTCAAGGGGGAGCTTTAGTTAAGGGGGCTCCTATCTATATACATGGGGAAAGGATAAATCGCTCTTCTCGGGAACCAGCGCACCGCATTTGATGAGGTTTGTTGCACTTAAAATCAAAAGTTAAAATCTAGTGACCGTCTGATACGAATTTTTTATTTAGGTTGTCAATATATGTATAAAGATTGGCAAAAATTTCATATCTTTAGAAAATGAAACAATTAAGTTCGCCTCTGTAACTCAACAATCAAAAAACGATATCACAATTCTTTAAGTTGCACCAAATATTACAAATGAAGCGGACAAAACTAGTTTATTATACATGGCTCTCAGATAAGCCACTAATATGTGAGCACAATTTTTGCAAAAGCCTTGTAAACTATGTAAGAAATTTACGAAAAAAAATTGACATATCAAATTTATCCGCTTTGGAGGCTGTAACGTATGCAGTTTACAGACCTGCGATATCTGCTCGTGGTGCAAATCTACGGATTTGTAAACATCCTTCTTTTATTTTATTCAAACTTACTAGTTCTTTTTTTATTTTCTTTGAGGAATTCAGGCCCTAAATCGAAGTTCCGCTTCCAACGCTTACCAAACGTTAACTTTCTCTCTCAAAAGCAACAAATTTTATTATAATCGGCCCAGTTGTTATCTCAGAAAAACGTTTCTGCCTTTTACATGTATTTGAATAGGCGGCATCGGAGTTGGGCCCGAAGCTATAGCTTCCTTTTAATCTCGACATAAGTTATCGACTTCTACCAAAAAGCCATCCACAAGTTATCACCGCAGCCAAATATAACGCAAGCTGCAGCTGTAGCATCAGTCACGTGACCACCAACTTCCAACAGCGCCATTTCGTATACCGTTTTCAAGATACTCCTGAACGGGCCTGAATGAAAGTTCTACTCGGCGACTCTAAGACCAGTTCTATTTGACAGCACTTTCGCAATACGTTATATTGTTCGCTATCATTCACAATATGCCTAAAGAAGCACAGAAACGCCCATAGCGAATAGAGAATTAACCTTATAACGTGTCATATTGCTTATAAAGAGCTCAATTTTAACAAATGACCCGCCGTGGTTGCTTAGTGGCTTATGGAATAGTGGAATATGGTGTTGAGCTGCTAAGCACGAAGTCGCGGGATCGAGAATCCCGGCCACGGCGGCCGTATTTCGATGGGGGCGAAATGCGAAAACACCCGTGTACTTAGATTTAGGTGCACGTTAAAGAACCCCAGGTGGTCCAAGTTTCCGGAGTCCCGCATTACGGCGTGCTTCATAATTAGATCGTGCTTTAAATTTTGCACCTAAGAACCCATAATTTTTTTTAGCAGACGTCAATCTTATATTTTCTTTAGGGACAGGGGGTTACAATTGATTGGCTGTAGGTTCTCCGCACGCTTGTCAAAAAAGCTTTTTTTTTTCTACGCTCTCTAGAGACCCACAAATCACACAGTTTATCCATCACCTCGAAGTAACACGCGGCATTTGTGACACTGCCTAGCTAGCTCGACTTGCCACATTACTAGAAGTAGGAGAAATCTCTTGCGAATGCTGCAAGCGAAGCCACTGAAATGTCAAGCCGTTCTGCAAACATTCCACAGGCGGAAGCCTTTTTAAAGACACTATAGCGACGAACCGTCTGCCCACGTTCGTTCAGGCTTTCAACGGTTGTGTAAATCTTTTTAATCTACTCTTACTCGCTACATTTGGAGTGCCGGCGGTACTAACGAGGATGGTTAATGCGAAGCGCATTTCTGTCCCACATCGACTGAGTCACGTTTTGTGAAAGCGAGTAAAAAAGAGCGCATGACATTGCCGTGTCCTAACGCGCTGTTGCTGCCGTCCACCCGACAGATTCAGGGCCAAATCACGCGGTCCATCGAGCTCGTGAAATTGGAGTCTTCGCTGGCCAGGGCGAACGACCGGCGGCGTTCGACGCGCACCCAGGTCCTAGCTTGCTGAGTGGGGGGCCTCAGCATTGCTTGCCCTCCTCCGTCCCGTCGCCGACAGGACGTCGCTGCTGCCGGCTAAACGTGCACGGCGTTGTCCCTGTCTCTCGGCCGTGCCCCGTGAGTGAAATGCCGCTTACCTTTTTTTAGTCGGTGCTTGTCTGATCCCCCCCCCACCCCCTAAAACCCTAATTTCCGATCTTTTCCCTGCATCCGAGAAGCCCGAGCTTTTCTCAGTTTCTGGCACCTTGCTGCGTCCCCGGCTATGAAGGAATTAGGCCACGCCAGGACGCTGTCAGCGACGGGCCCCAGGTGTCTCTACGAGTGGCCCAGTTAGTGCCCATTTTCTGGGTGCCCTTTATCCCCACCTTAGATTTCAGTGAAAGTCTGGCGGACGTCGTGGGCAACGACGACCGTCAGAAATACGTGACATCCGACGTAGGCCAAAGGGTACTGCGAAACTGTGAGCCTGAATTAACGCAACAGTGGGTGGCGAACCGTCAACCTCTTGCCAGCGCTTCGACGAGAGAACGAAGACGAGTGGTCTCGTCGAAACGTTAGCACAGTGTAGAAGCCGCCTATTGGCCTTATTCTCTCTTAGCTCTTATGAGACACAAGACGAGGCATAAGGGATAACACCACGCGCCCAAGCTTTCACAGCGGGAAAAGCTTTTGCTATTCTTTCTCGCTTGTCTTTAGAAGTGGCCGTCTTGACTACAATGTGGTATTACAGTGGAACCGCAGATGCGTGTGCTCTCGGCAGTCTTGCGGGCGACAGTCAAAACGTGGAACAACCAAATTCTATTTAGCCTAGACTTACACTTTCTAATGTGGCTGCAGATTTCAACGTACGCGTAGAATTACATGCGATAAAATCTTAAAGCGTATATGAAAGAGCAAACATAGTGGTGACACTTGGGATCAACAGATGAAATTATTTATTCTTTTTTTTTGCGATCACTGTCTTCAAGGCCATTTTAGTCCGGTGTGTTTGTTTCATGTGTGAGGTGAGAGTTTAGTCACCATGCATTCACGTTGACACCAGATCCTAAAATGTGGTTAGGTGCGTTCTAGAAAGACCAGAGTATCAGACGAAGTCATGTATAGTTGTGCCCGAAATAATCACTTGATGTAACGGACTTGTCAAATCACTAGTGCCACAGTCATTGACATTTCCTTTTTTTTTTATCATCGAATAGGAACCAACATGCAGCAGGATTATGCATAGATTAGGTTTCAAGTCACGAGCACACTTTCCTGTAGACGCTCCTCACACCAGGTATCTTTCTCTTAATCATGGTCCAACAACGACATAGTTGTTTTGTTTTGTTTTTCGCCCTTTCTGCGTTGACTGAAACGAAATGGCGCTGTTGCCCGGTCGGTGTTCTAGTAGAAAGGCTTTGAATTTCTCTAACATGTCCCCCTATTTGAGTACATCGATGTTCTCACTCGGCTGCTTGCATGCTAAACAATACGTTTTCAAGACCTAAAGATGTTTTTGCAAATTCCCACGCACGATAATCATCGTCGTTTTCTTCTTTATACTCCAGACGCTGAGTCTTATTTCACTAGTTTCATATGTGTAACGTAATCTCCAGCGTCAACACGCACATTGCGTAATCCTTCCCTTCACGTTAAAGCAAACTTGGCCACTTGTGTATGACCAGTCAGCCTACATATGAGTCTCAAGTGTACTATAAGCACCCCAGATTTCACATATGCCAGATTTCTTGTGATGCCTGTACGCGATGCCCTCTTTTCTTTCGACTTCTTCCTGTACAGGTGCTGTACCTGTTGAGGCGCTCGTACGGTCGCTACCGGCTACAGCGGGGCTTCTCAAGCCGTAGGGGCAACAGCCTCGCCATGACCCGCATGTCCGTGTCCACGCATGTCACATCGCTAGGCGACTCGCTCAACCCCAACAACGGCTCTGTCAAGAAGTACTCCTGCGCACGCAACGGCGACACTGCACCCGAACAACAGCCCTTGAACTGAGCCGCCTTCTTTGACTGTCGAGCGCTGCAACCATACAAACTTTCCGGCAGGAGCCAAGTCGGCGCTCTGCTTTGTGCCATTGCCCCATCCCATACTGTTTAAGGAACACAGACATTGTCTTGCTGGTGGACGCCTCATCGGAGTGCAACGCCTTTTCTTCAAGGGGCTGTAGATTCTTTTTTTTTTTTTTGAGGGAGGGGGGGGTCGTTAACACGGCGTGTCAGCAGCGAAGCCACGTGGCACCGGGACGGAACATCGCCACTCATGATGGAGGATATGCTCATGCAAACGTCGCTGTGGCCCGTTATACTATGGAAAAGAACGGAACGCCGTCCCTTTATGGTGGTTGCGTGGTGGTGCTCCTTCATCTATGTGCTTATCATGGACGTCGAACGACGCCAAGGGCAACGTTGTCACTTTGTGCAGTGCGGCCGGGTTGCTTCAGACGTACGCTGATTTCTGACTGCTGACTGCTGACTGCCGTATGAGACAGAATGCAATTCTGTTTCCTAAGGCATCCATGTTGATGCAGACATGTGTGCCAAAGAGACTTGTTAGCTTCTTTCGGACACTTTTGTTTAATGTCCTGGTGATGAGGAGATTGTGGTTGTGCTGCCTGAATGAGGAACTCTGTACCCATGGCCTAAGCGGTGAATGTACTCAAATATTTCTTTTTATTACTGCAGACGGTGCTCGTTCAAAACAAGAAAGAAATGGCGCTAAACTGTTTCCGTCACAAATGTGTTCTCATGCGTCGAAACGTCAAACTTTTCCCCCTTCTTAGTGACGAACGGTCTCGAGTGCATGTGGAAAGTAAACGTGTCGCAGATGGGGAAAAATTCGTTCGAGCATTTAACGCTAAATTAACCGAATTATTACTCATCACTTTCTGATAATTAGTCGCTCAGCCAACGTTCAGCGTTAAAATGACGCAGCCGTTGCGCTGAAGACAACAATACTCGCAGAAAAACTCAGGACACAGAGCATACGGAACTCTGCCTAGAGATAACACTGTAAGTCTCTTCACCCTACATATAGCTGGCATAATGGCCACTGCTGAGAGGATCGAACTGACAAGAATGAACGATAATGATGGTGCACTCGATGCGGCGTTTTTGCCGCCTCGCAGTCGACGGATCTGTCTGTGTGCTGAGGGTATCATATCAACACACGTGACCGACACCTCTGCGTCGTGATCAGTCTGACGAAGTACGTGTTTGTGCGGCACATAAGGACAGTTTCAGAACGCACATATGGCTTTCTCACGTTTTATTCATGGTGTGTATAATATGACTATATCAGTAGTATTCAGAACGTCCCAGCAAACCTTTTGTCATCCGCCCTTCGCTCCTATGGAGTTCCACATACCAAAATACGTCCCTAGAATTGACCATCGTCCATATCTGTCCTTGTGAGTTTAGCGAATCCTAGCAGAACTTCTTGCGGGAAGAGTTGGTGCAGTTAAGTCATAGAACAAGGGCCAAAAATTAATTGGCCCGTAGACAGACGACGAACGAAACAAAAGAGACATACGAGGAAAGAGGGACGAACGATTCTCTTGCCTTTTATGCTTTTGTGACCGTTCTACGTGGGGTTAGAAACTATGACGAATGTGAAATCGATATTATGGTGGTTTCGGAGACAGAAGTAATAGATACATCGTTTATAAAGGTTTATGTTTCCGACATGCGAGTTTTCGTTGTTTTGTTAGGCATGTCACCTATTGCTGAGCTCCCATCATGCACTGAATCCTGTCAATGTAGTATAAGGAAAATATACCAGCTGTTTCTTTTTCTAGCCTAAATTGAATTTTAATTATTGTTTGTGGCAGATAACTGACTTCTATTCCTTGAACTGAATTGCTCGAAGCGGCGGACATTACATATTGAATAAAAGAAAATGCATTATTAACTTAATAATAAAATTGTAAGTTTTAATGAATTCCTATACGGCGCATATTTAAAGTTACGAATTGTAGCCGCTGAGTTTGCAGGCATGTCCATTTAGAACGAATTCTTAGGGTGACACCGGTTTCGAGATATTTATCGCCAAGCTTGCGGTAAAAAAGCGCAGTTTTTCAGCTTACTTATTTTTTTAACAAGACGCCATTTTATACATTGAAGGCAAAAGGTACCTGCAGCACCAATGTATTTAGTTGCACACGTTAGGTATGAATAATGAAAAGGTAAAACAGAGAAACGCCTACCAATAATGAGAAGATTTAAAAAAAGTCAGTATGAATATCTTGAAGCTCGTGTCCTCCTGACAATTCGTTCCAAGTGGATATGAATAGCGAACTCACCGCCCATAACGCGTAAAATAGAAAATGCGTCCTAAGCTAATTGCTTAAGAAGCTTCATTAGCGTGACTTCATTATTCAGTCAATAATATATCTCGGTTTCTTTTGCAAGTAACGTCCGCCTCTTAGAGTGACCCAGCTCAAGGACTGCGATTGTACTATCTGACACAGGCGATTTTTGTTTTTGTTTTTATTCTGAATTCTGCAAACGAAACATCCGGTATACGCTGACAGGTGAAAATGTATCTGATGTACTAGTTACGAAGAAAACAAACAATCACATAAATATTTATCCGTATCATGGGCTTAATAGCTATTACTTCACTCTTGTTGCAGCAGAGCGAGCACTTTTCGAGAGCTTGAAAGGTTTTGTTGATTTTGCCTAGTTTGCTGCTGCATTCCTTCTGACAGATCAGTGTTGTAAATATAAATTGTACATGGGATGGTCTGCTTACCTTTTTTCAACTTGGAGCCCTCTGAATCGTACAACAAGGGGCGTTATTCTAAAGGAGTATTTTACAAAAGCACTCGGGCCTAACTAAAACTCTGCTGAGTGCCTGTTCCTGTCATTTTATTTTCTTGCGCTTTCAGCAAATGTAAACGTTTTACACGTTGCTGATTGCTGTTGTGTGAGAATATATCAGCATAGGCAAGCGCCTCATGACTGTTTGTTCAATGGTCTTTGAAGATGTTGTTTCCTGTTCAATCACTGTCACGACGTAGTTGGTTGGTTGTAAATTGGCACGAAGAGAGAGCTGTTCCTCACCCCTGGTATTTCGCTCTACATTACGTACCATTCGCAGTGCGTCTTTCACTCAACTGTTCCCTTTCCCGCTCACGATATTTGTGAAAAACTTACAAGTTGGCATCCCAAGTTTTCCCTAGTGATGCCTATCTGTGTTCCTTATATATATATATATATATATATATATATATATATATATATATATATATATATATATATATATATATATAGCTTCCGACCGTGGTCCTGTCCGAGTCTCTTCTCGCATCTTAGTCGCTTAGTATAGTCGGTCCCACTGTCCTATCCCGTTACGTAAGCCGATTCCTGCGACACCATATTTAACGACGGCACCTGCAATACAAAACAATGTCTTCATCTCCACTATGCCAGGCACACCCCACGGTTAGCCTATAGCACTTGTCGGATGCTACGCTTTTTTTCCCATCTTAACTTTTTCCTGGATGTTCTTGAATGCGCGTATAATGGCACGATGTTAAGCACGACGCTGGTAGTGTAGAAAGGACAAGCTTTCCTTCTTTTTTCCCTTAATTATAAAGCATGTGCTATAAAAGAGCCCATGAATTACCCATTATGGACAGTGTAAAATTGTAAACATGTCAACTAAGTCCCACTGACAGGCATTTGCACTTGGTTTGTAATCTCATTTCCTCCTGGGAAGCCGTTCACTCTTCCCAGGCTTAGTATAGAAGCGTTATACGAAGCTTTCAAAGCTGCTGGCACGATCCTGTTGAGACGTGCTGTTTTAGATGGGCATCGATTTCTGCTGTCACGTGTTCTGCGGTGTTTGTATGAGTACACTGAGTACCTCGGGAGCGTTATGTTATCATTTACAAGCGCGAAAGATACGCATACTGCGGCTTATCTGTCAAACTTTAGCAAGGTAATGAAGCTACCTGTTTCTTGTTTAATGTGGTACGAGAAACTGTTCTGACACTCGTCGTCGGAGCGTTTCTTTATATTCTTTTTCTGTCTAATAGTAGCATTACAATAAAAGAGTGTAATTTTAACGTAATCCCGGCTCAGCTTTAGGCATCACTTTAACGCGTGAGCAGAGCTGGACGACACAAATATGGTTCAGTCAATGCATTCGGAAACTACACGGCATTAATGAAGAAACTCCACGGCATCAAAGCCAAACATGTTCATGTCCTGATGGTCCCGACGAATTACTGCGCTGTGATACTTATGAATAATTATGACCACCTTTCTCTCGAAGATAGTCGACAGACTAACTGAATGACGATACTCGGCGAATGTACTTTCTTCTAAGCGACTCCCCAATCAAGTTTTCTCTCTCTATCTCAGTTCTAGGATGCCCATTCGTAAGCGATGTACAGCACTATGGCTCAACCATTACAAGGTTTTATTCACTCGTAATTTCACTCCTAGTCGTTGTTGTGTTGCTATTCTCAACCTCAATAAAGTCTACATTGAAACAGCGTCACTATGGTCTCATTTTGTGCCGCTGCAAAAAAAGCTCAAGACGCGGTATTCCCCAACACCTTCGTTCTCTTGCTTACAATGGGAGGCAACTTGAGATTGAAAAAAGAAATCAATTAACTGACAGACTCAAAGGATGACTGCGTCGGTTTGTGTGCTGTTTGATTTGTGCTCTTTTATTTCAAGTGTACATTACCAGTGGCACGCCTTCGACTCACGAATGTGTTTTAACAACCGATAAGAAAGAAAAAAAGAAGCAAGTAGTCAGCGGGAACACATTCGAAGAGGAAGGTCAAGTGACAGCCACAAGCAGTCGTACAGTGCACTCATCCTTGAAAAGCACGACCTTTCTAGGACTTCGTCTTTTCTCATCTCTTTAGGATAGGATAGGAATAACTTTTTTTTTAAATGTCGTGACGCTGGCCAACCGTCGACCCTGGGTTATGCCCTACTCTCCACTACCCCAGTTCGGCCCGCTAATAGTGGGTCGTGAGGCTTGTCCTTTTTCAAGCTCACCCCGAGCCTGCTGGAAGGCCCACAGTTGAGTGTCCTTGTCCATAGACTGCACTGCACTTTGGAGTTCGGGCGGGTATGTCGTGGAGGTAGCTTCGGCCGCGAACCAGGCACAGTCCCACATGGTGTGCCATTGGTCCGCCGGAACCACTGCACAAACACCGCGCACACCTCTTGAATAGAGTTCTGGGTGAAGCGCGTGTAGTACTGCCGGGGCGAGGAGTGAACCGGGTCTGTATCTGCCTCAGGATGACGGCCTCGTCCCGACTCCTCTCCGAAGCGTACGGCTGAGACAACCGGGCACGACGGTTCTTCTTTGTTCGCCATTTCGGCATCCGTTTTTCCGGTTTCCAGTATAGCAAGTCACAAATAAAACTAAGGTGTCGCAGATACTATATCTACGGCGTCCTAACCTGTAACCCTTCGTGCGACAGTGACCTATGTCAGCGATGAGACGGCATAAATTAGTCGTGTTTTGTGACTCTATAGTAGCTCTTCACAAGTTCCGGCATACGAACAGAAGGTATCTTAATTAAGGAAAATGAACCGTTGTGTTTGGCAAAAATTACACGACATCCTCTTTAAGTGGCTTCCGGGTCATTGTTGCAACATCGGCAACGACTTCGCTGGTAACACGGCCCGGTCTGCCCACGAAGGCCCCCAGAGCCTTCCAATTCCTAGTAAATACTTCAGTGAGCTCTGCAATAAGCTCACTTGAATAATTCCCTTCAACGTCCTGGCACTAATACAGATATGATCTGCAAGTTCAGCACATTTGCAGTCCTGTATCCTGGTCCTCTCTCTCTCTCTCTCTTTGCGTGCGTGCGTGCGTGCGTACGATACGTGAACTTTGCGCGGGTCTCTTCGGCAACGGCAACTATTCCTTTCGCCATAAAGGTGTTCCGGTTATACTTACACAGGCGATGCTTGCAAGGTGCCGGAACGAAATGAACCTGACTGTATTGTACACGATATTGCGCCACTATTTCTTATCTTTAATAATGATTAACAATCTATGGGTCGCAGTGCCTTCCTTCAACGGGTCGGTCGGTAAGTTGGTGTGACATCACAAAATGCCGACAAGTATAAAAAGAGTTTGTCTCCAGGCGGAGTTACTTCGTTTCGTGACGGATCCTCCGTCGGTTGAATAATAAGCCTGAAATACTTATCAAAGAAGCCATCAGTGAATCATCCGTCACCAAACATTGTAATACGGCGTCAAACATTGTAAATATCATAGAGAGAGAAAGGTATGAGTCAAAGACAAGGAGGTTGATCGGAAGACCAGCATCCAGTCTGCTACTCATGGGAAGAGGAAAGGGAGAGAGAAATATTTAAAGAAAATTGCATAGAAACATTCGATGACTATTGTCAATGTACGTGATTAGTGCGAATGAAGTAACGAACGAATGAACGAACGTTATTCTTGCTGAATCCAACCACCGACCAACTACGAGAACGGGAGCAAGCCGTGCCAACAAAGCTATTCACTTTAACAGGAAGCTTTAGCTCGGGTGCTCCTATGTGAATATACGTAAAAGCAGAATTCGTTTTCCTCGGCAACCACTGCACCAAATTCGACGAGACGTATTGCATTTAAAACAATAACGTAAAATTCAGTGATTGCTCATTTCGTAATCTTGATTTACGTCGTCAATTTTTTATTAAAAATTGGCGAAAAGCGCTAATTTTAATAAAACAAAACTATCAAGTTTAAAACTCTGTAACTCAGCAATGTAAAATGGTATCGCAATTCTGTGGATTTCATATGATAGTACATCTAAAGCGGACAAAACTGGTATGTTACACGTGAATCTAAAGAAAAGATAGTAATATGGAAACACAACTTTTGCAGAACCCTTGTATAAAGCGTAACAAATTCACGTAAGATATATATTGACACACATAATTTGTCCGCTTTGAATGATCTAATAGATGCCGTTTACAGAAGCGCGATATGTGTTCTTGATGCATATTTATTAATTTGTAAACTTCGTACGTCTATTTTCTACGGACTTTCGTATCTCTGAAAATTATTTTAACGAAATTTAGGCCCTAAATTGAAATTCCGCTTCAACAACTACTAGAACTGAACTTTCTCCGTCAAATGCAACAAATTTCATTAAAATCAGTCCAGGGGCTATTTCAGCAAAGCGTTTTTCGCGTTTTACATGTATTTGAATAGGCCACGTCGGAGTTGGGCCCGAGCTAAAGCTCCCTCTTAAAAAGCATATGCACAGAGAGAGAGAGAGAGGAAAAGAAACATGCACGCGCACACATAGGAAAATTATGCGGAAGCCCTCGACGATATGATTGTCAATGTAAGCGAATAGAAGAAACGAACGAATGAGCAAACGTGTGCACGAACGAGGGAGAGAAAGAAACGGTGAAAGTTTTCCTTGCCGAATCTGACCATCGCCCACCGAGCAACCACGGGAGCGGGTGACAGAGCTAAAGAAATAAGTTATTCACTTGTAGTTAGAAGCAACTCGTCACCATCTGGTGCGAGGACTTCATAAACCCGTATTCCGAGATCATCCGCTCAGAAAGCGGCCGGCCGTCGACATGCGCCAGTTTTGTCGCGAGCGGCTGCGTCTGCGCGCTCCAGCGACGACAGTGACAGAGGACATGTTCTATGCTTTCCTTGCAGCCGCAGTAATCACAAGCAGCCCTGTCAGGCATTCCAATGCGGCAAACAAAAGTATATGTGAAAGATACACCAAGCCGGGAAGTCGGCAGAGAACAGCTGTCTCGGTTCGGAATAGTTCAGGTAGGATACGGAGTCAAATGCGTAATGAAGCGCTTATGTAAATGCTGTTATGGGAGGAATTGTTAGTTACAGTCGGTTGTCGTCAATACATCTCGTTCTGTGTTAAAAGCAAAAATAATAATGATGATGATGATGATGATGATGACGACGACGACATGTTGTTGCCCAAGGGCCTTGGCCAGAAAGGACCAAGAGTAAAACGGCTCGTAATTTTAAAGCGAAGCTTTATATAAATGGCTAGGTGAAACGAAAATGCTTCTGTCCGCGCCTGTGTACAGAAAACTATCATCATCAGCAATGGCTCAAAGCCGTCGTTTTTCTTTTCGTTTTTTTTTTCCAGTGAGTTGAGTGAGTTAGAACTTTATTTAGGTCATGAGGGGGAAATCAATCCGGCGGCTCCACCCAGGTCGGGGCCGGTAGACAGAGTCCTTCGGCGACGGCCCGGGCCCTCTGGACAGCCTTGAGCTGAGCGATGAGCTCTGTGCTTCTGAGCGCTGAGTCCCAGGAAGAATGGTCGGGAAAGTCCGTGCTCGCGTTGGCAGGGCACAGCCAGACAGAGCATGCGTTCGAAGTTGTTGTATTCGTGGCCGCAGTGTAGGCATTCAGTAGGAAGGTCAGGATTGATCCTGCTAGCTCGTTGGCGCCCCTCGGCGCAACCGCGCGAACGCGCCCGCGTCACTGCTCCCGCGTTCGTTGTCCTCGTCTTCTTCCACAGCTGGCACCGTTGCCGCTCATCATTCCGGCGTAGGATAGGATAGGGATAACTTTAATAAAGTGCCGGCAAACGACGATTTAACGAGTCGTGACGCTGGCCAAGCGTCGACCCGGGGTTATACTCTACTCTGCACTAGCCCCGTTGGGCCCGTTTGTAGTGGGTCACGAGGCTTGTGCTTTTCGAGCGCACCCCGGGCCTGCTGGACGGCCCATAGCTGTAAATTTCACTTCTGTCGTCGTGATGGGAAGGCCGCGTTTGCGGGGGTATGAGCCATTGCTTAAGGGGGTGTGAGCCATTCATTGTCTTACGTGACGGCCAGGAGGAGGACGAATAAACTTTATTTCTAAGCATGAGCTGACGGTGGAGTCGTCCCAGGTGGGCGGCGCTCTTATAGTCCAGGATGCCGTGGGCTGTTGAGCCGATAGCTTGACTCTACTCACCAGACAATGCTGGTCTTCAGGGCTCGGGCTTGTCAGCTGGGCTTCCCACTGCTCGACGGTTGGTCGGCTTATGTGCGGTAACGCTGCGCTATGTCCGCACTCTCATACCATGTGGTAGAAGGGTGCAGAGCAGAAGGCGCACTTGTAAGTGTAGCCCGCAGGATACATGGCGTGCAGCAGGGTGCCGTGTGGGAATGTGCCGGTCTGTAGTTTGCCGAAGATCACCGCCTCTTCTCCAGTCAGCTTGGGATGCGGGGATAGGTAGGTCCTCCTACCCAGTCTATAGTGGCTCAGGATGTCCCTGTATCTTTTCGGGACTCCATCGCGTAGGTCCACCGGGGCTCGCAAACCCGATGGGATAGCCCGGTGAATACGATCTCGGGCAGCGGCGTGACGGCCAGATTTAATTTTGAAGCGATTTAATTTTGAAGAATCACAAGTGTCAGTGGCGAGCGGATGCTGCTAACCACGCCGCCGAGCAAACTCGAGACATCGAACGCAAGCGACAACGGCGGACTGCGGGCATACTGTTATTGACGTCGTTCTCTCTGTCGCAGCCGAACGTGTGTCTAACCTCATTAAGAAACACAAAGACGTAATCAATAATTGACAAAGACTTCAATGAACCTTCAATGAAGTGATAAGCAGCGGGGCCGCACGTTGAGCTTCGCTGGTTAACAATCTGTACGGAGTGCTTGGGCGGTGATTTTTTCCTCTAGTTCATTTTTTCACTACTTTAGGGTTATGAGCCAATATTCATCAAGCTCCCTCATAGCTATGAAAGGTTGGAAAGCTGATGCAAGATTATAAAGCAGAATCATGTGACGATTTGTACCCATTTAACAACTAAAAATGTACCGTGCTTATTATTTTCTTTATTCGAATATTTATTTTTTTTTTCAGAAGACTTGGTGGAGTAATGATTAAATCCGGCCTGTTCACAGGGATTCCTCGACCTATTCCCACAACGAATTGCAATTGCCTAAATAAGTAAATAAATTAATTCACTTTTTAAAGCTAAAATATTAACTTTCGCAGAAATCGTGAAACTGCCATATTAAATTCGGCGAGCAATAAATTCGTCTCGGCCGAGCAGAATTCGCCAGGCTAGCATGTCTCAAAAGTCGTGGTAGATTTATCATTCTTTTTCTAAGCCTAATTTAACTTGAAAACTGCAGGTTGATATTTCTTTCTTTATTGTTCGTTCTTCTTTTTTTTTTGGTTCGCACCAAAAAGACACAGGATGTATATAAACATGCCTGTTCGCTCTTATGTTTGCGAAGACAGGCATTTAACTTTGCTTTTCTTTTTCTTCCTTTGCGCTTGTGCTTATCATTTGACACTGAGCGACATTGTTTTGTTTGTGGTTTATAACGGGGTATATATAGTCGAAGTACGGAGCAGGCCGAGCTTACATTACATATAACATAAGATAAACGTGGCAACCCTCGTCCAACTAAAGGGCTAAACTCGTGACACACATCTGAATAGCGCACGAGGTGGTACGTACTCCCCGTTGACAGCATATTTTTTATTTGTATTTCTACGAGTGTGTATGTGTCCAGTCTGGAAGCGAAAGCAGTCATATCCTGTTGATATATATATATATATATATATATATATATATATATATATATATATATATATATATATATATATATATATATATATATATATATATATATATATATATATAGGTAAGAGCAAGTGCTGATGATGATACTTTTTGGTTTTGTTAACGCGGAACACAAATGCACGGAAGCCTAGCCTTAACCAGCTTCGCAGTAAAAGCTCTGAGGAATATTTCCATTGGCTTTGCTCTTTGAGGGCTGACTTACAGAAGGAGCAGACAGAGGCTGACGGGAATTGTGAAAACAAAAATGTTGTGTTACCGTCAAAGTTGGGGGGAAAACGCGCTTCCATTGCATTTTTACGATTCATGTGACCGATTGAAATTGTATTTCATTCGTCATTTATTTAGCCTTTTGCTACGCGGTAAGGCGGCAAGAAAAAAATACTGCCTCTAGATATGGCAGTGCTTCTTTGCAGCTACCCACAAAGCATATCAGATCAAGTTATATACACAACAATGCAATGTGCAGCGATAATCACAACCACCAAGTCCCATCACGTGCGTTAAACAATGGAGCATATAAGCTAAACAATAGCGTTTAACATATCAAAATGCAACGTACGTAATGCCTCTATCGCGATAAGTACAAGCAAACAGATCACAATGAATATGCCCGAAGGCACTTATAAGCGACAGCAATAAATAACGCTTGCATAGCCTATGCCTCCGAGACTTCCCGGATTGAAAACCTACGGGTAGATGGCAGACTACCAGTTCATTCTCCCTAAACTGATGTATGGTATGGTATGAAGAACTTTATTGAGGTCCTGAGGGATCAGTCTGGGACTGATGCGGGCCGCTCCCACGTCGGTACAGAGAGGCCGAGCCCCTCTGCCATCACACGGGCCCTCTGGACAGCCCTGAGTTGGTCCGCTAGCACTTCACTGTGCAGCATTCGCTGCCACCACTGTTCACCTCGAGAACCATCACCGGCCAACGCCAAGCAGCGCCACAGCATGTGTTGTAAATCGAGCAAACCCCCACACTTACTACAATAGACTGAAACCCCGCAGTCCGGATTAATTTTATTCATGATGACCGGGTTAGGGTACGTCCGTGTCTGCAGAAGCCTTAATGTAACCGCCTGCGGCCTACTTAATTTAGGATGTGGCAACGGGAATGCCCTGCGCCCTAAGTAATAGTGCTTGGTGATTTCGTTGTAGGTTAACAGTTGGTCCCTGTACTCAGGAGCGGGAGATCCAGCCCCTTCAGGGAGTACACGGCACACTAATCCTCGTGCCTCCCTGTGCGCCACCTCGTTGAGGTTACGCGGGGCTCCCTCCACTGTCCCCATGTGCGCCGGGAACCAAGTAACGGTATGCGAAGTGATATCCCTACCCTGCAGCAGTCTGTTAGCCGGTTCCGCAACAAGTCCTCTCGAGAAGGCTGTAATCGCAGATCGCGAGTCGCTAAACACCAAAACTCGTCTAGAATCAAGTAGTGCTAGAGCAATAGCCACCTGTTCAGCAACCCCCGGGTCTTTGGTATAAATGGAAGCAGCATTTCTAACGCTCCCTTTGCCATCTACTACCACCACCGAATAAGCATTTTTACCATTAATCCATGCGGCGTCAACAAACGCAGACTCCTCCTCCTGATCCTTTGCCTCTCGCAACAAAGCCCTAGCTCTCGCGACCCGCCTCCCTACATTGTGCACGGGGTGCACATTCCGCGGAAATGGACGAACCATGATATTTGCCCTAAGGTTCACGTTCAACTCGTGTAGAGGCGCCCTATCGTGCGACACAGCCACCGATTCTTCAATTGACTGTAATATATACCTACCCGCTGGTGTACCTAGCAACCGCTCCCTCTGTGCGGTACGTTGAGCCTCAGCAATTTCATCTAAAGTATTATGCAAACCCAGTCGTAACAACATATCGTTTGACGTAGTCATAGGCAGACCAAGCGCAGCCTTGAAGGCTTTTCTGATTAATGCTTCCAATTTATTTTTCTCCCCCCTATTCCAATTTAGACCAGGATACTTTTTTTCTTTCCACGATTCTTTTCTTTTTTGGATTTGCTAAGATGGTTACATTTTTATGCCCTTCAAATTTACAAGTAAACTTGTTGTTTGTTGCTTAGTAACCGCAGTGTAGAAGAACGAGAAGGTAGGCAACATTCTTGCCGGTTATGCCAAGACACAATGGGGAAACTGAGGCCACCACTTCCGCCATGTAACGCACGCACCAACACACTTATAACGAATATAAGAAATATAATAAAAGAACGCGAACGTTCACTTGAAGAATACATATATATTTCTGCCATTGTCACAAGAGGACACTTCTTCAAGAGAATCTGTAAAATGTATTTGAATTTCGCCGAATGGATATTTCTTAATCTAAAGTAGCTGCAGAACATCAGTGGATGTCGTTATGGTCCTTACTAGCTAACAATGGTTAAAATTGGGGGGAAATGTGTACTATAAAGCGACAATGTCATCTGCGTGGTACATTAATATCACACGTGACCAATTATAAATGTGATTCGAGACAGCTATCGCACCAATAATCCGCATTGAATTCACTGCCTACGAAGAGGTTTGAAGCATAAATGCTAACTGCATCTTTATCTCCGTGAAAAACATTTGTGCGTGCGTGTGTTGAAGAGATGCAGCGATAGGGAAGCTTTTGCTTTTGAACATGTGAATCTCATTGACAAGCACTCCATCTTTCGCATATCAAGAGAATCTTTTCTTTTTCGGTAAGGAGTGCGTGAGTGAGTGAGTGAGTGAGTGAGTGAGTGAGTGAGTGAGTGAGTGAGTGAGTGAGTGAGTGAGTGAGTGAGTGAGTGAGTGAGTGAGTGAGTGAGTGAGTGAGTGAGTGAGTGAGTGAGTGAGAACGCCCACTCCTCGTTGCGGATGAAGGGCTATGAAGAGCAGGCAAACCACCTGTAGTTACAGTAAACTACAAACAGCCACCGCAAGAACCTACGCTGCATATATGTAAATTTTAGCTTCAGGTTAAATTTCACGACACGAGCATTGAGCGGTCATTTACAGCGTGTCATACGCAGCCACCACAGAAAAAATAAACAAAAAGGAAAGCGTGGCCCGCCGGCCACGCTTTGTACGAGCAGCTAGCTTTCACCATCCCCACCTCAGCATTTGGCATTTCTTGCTTTGCTGAGGAAAATTTATTTTGGCACTTGGCACAGCGTGCAGTCATCTTCTCTAGGCCTCCTTCTCTTTTTTCGCCGTCGTTGCAATCCGGATGTTAAGCGTTCGGGGCGTTTCCAACTGTTGCATTCGCGACCCTTACGGGCGCCTCTCACCTTCACCCGCGTCCCTTTCATAACAGCCTACGCTCTCTCCCTCTCTCATTCATAGCCTCCTCGCTCTCTCCTATCTCGCCCTCTCCCTTCCAAAACCTACGCGTTCCTTTCGACGCGCATGCCCACAGCACGCATGGCGCGATTCGTCTCCGCCAGTCCAACCGTATACGCTTCCCGCGATAGGCGACCTGCGCTTGGCAGTTCTCGCTACGCGACGCGACGCGGCGGCTGCAGCCCTGCGGCATTCTGAACCCCATCCCCGCCGCGCACCCTCCCTCCCGGTTCCCCGAGAACGAGCTGCTGCTATTCTGAGTCGTTCCTCCGCTCCCCCACCTCAACTTCCGAGTGGCGCCCGCTCCCTTCTGTTCTCTCGCTATTTTCTTCGCGGCCCTACGTCGTCGCCGCGCGGAGGGCGCCGGAGCTCCGACCAGTCGTTCAAGACCCTGCGCGCGCGTGCCTCGGTGCCAAGAAACGGAACGGCCGTGGTTGCCCCCCGCCGCCACCATTGCTCTTCGCCGTAGTAACCTTTGCCGCCGCCGGTGCCCCGTCCTCGACCCGTCGTCGCTGGGCGCCGACCTGCCGCCGCGAATGGAAAGCCGCGGCCTGGGACTCAGCTCGCGCCTCTTCAACCAGTTCATCCTGCTCAAACGTACCTCCTACGACCCCATCCTTCGGTTGAGGTAAAGTGGCACGCGCGCGCGTCTGCTGGCTCGAACCGCCGCGAAAGAAAAAAAAAAAAGAACGCTGCGCGCGCTTCCGCGAGTTTCGGGACGAGTGTTTACCGAGTGGAGAGTGTGTATTTCATTCTTTACCTCAAAACTTGGCACTGGACCGGTGGGAGGTGGGGAGGGCCAGCGAGGAGAGAGCTCGCCGAAACCTGGCTGAACGGGAAGTTCGAGTTTATTGCGGGTGTTGCGAGAGTTGATGAAACACACGTACCTCGTGAAAGGGTTTAAAAGTTAAGGCGATAAAATAAACGTAATGCGGTTACTCCCGCGAATCCAAAAGAAAGAGGGACCAACGTCAGTTTACGTTAAGCAAATGCCGGAAGCAGAGACACCACAGTGAGTTCAACTTCGTTAAAGATTCGCTATTGTTATCCGTACAACGAAAGAACTCAACTTAAGCGCGACGTATTACTTGGTCATTTACTCTGCGGACGCGATGTAAACGCTTGAAGTCATCGTAGCGGTTTTGATTATACTTGTTATAGTACAATTTTCGTATTAGTTTCCTGTTATAGAGAACGTCAGTTGAATTTTATTTCCTCTAACGTACCGCTTTGTGCTGATTTCGATTATGCAATTGTGGCAATTTCATATTGAAGGGCCTAACTAGGATAGTGTTATCGTGCACCAATACCATGGCTTGCAAGGTACCCTGGGAGGTTAGAACAAAACTCGAGGAAGCAAGTAATACCGTGTATAAGTAAAGGCATGAAAATTGGGGAATTGAAGCAAACGTAGCCGCATTTTTTGAGCAAATGAATGAATGAATAGAACCTTTATTTCTAGGAAAGGGACTGCTCTCGCCCGCTGTTGGGGATTTAAGTGGAAAAGGGTCTGAGTTAGGGGATTATTGGGTGCAGTGCATCTCCATTTCAGTTCTTCGGTCGCGCTCGCATGGGACCGTGGACATCGCCCACATCACTCGATACAGGCAGCTTTGACTGCACCGTATGTCGCGATGGCGTTCCGTGCTTCAGGCATAGATTATGTTAGCTTTGTGAAGGTTCTCATGTGACGTCGTGGTAAGTGTCTGATGTCGAAAACAAAGTGTCAGGTGAGCTGCTTTTGTGTGCAGTCAGTTTCCCATTCAGTGGCACACTGAGTCGCACTGGCTTCACGCGAAGCATCAAAATTGTAATGCCATCCCAGACGTCGCAAACAGCAGCTTCGTGTGATCGGAGCCATTGCTTGCTCTAAATATATCCAGGCTCCCTATACCCCGACGTTTTGACTTGCTGCAGGAAGGCCGCGAAAGCATAGCTTCTTGTACAGTACCGACGGCGGCAGTTTATATAAGTACTGCATGACACTTGTGTATGAGAAAGTCCTCAAAATGTTTCGGTACAGTAACGACAATAGGGAATTGATTTACATATTCTAGTTAGATCATAGAAGTCATATCAATTTCTATTTTTTAATAATGCACACAATAAAAATGAAAGAACCCTTTCTTTGTATGAGAGAGAGAGAGAGAGACAAAAGGAAAGGATAAAGGCAGGTAGGTTAACCAAAACTAAATATCCGGTTTGCTACCCTACACCGGGAAATGGAGAGATAGAAAAGACAAAAAGAAAGTACGAGGAGCACATGCACGCCATTATCGCACACGATCACAGCACAGAATAACAGCTAATGCTAGTCAGTGGTACGGTCGCGTGGTCAGGTTTGTTCTTAAAGATTGTAACAATGATTTCTTAGCCCTCTGTAGCGATGGTTTGTGAAATAGGTCTTCAAAATTTATTTGTTGTGACCACAGTCTGTCGTACGTCCGTGCGAGCTAAAGCAGTCGGGTGTGATCGTTTTTGCACAGGACAGCGAGGACAATCACACGAAACGAGTTCGAGGGCCTAGTTAGATGAGATAATTAAAAAATTGGGTGGGGGGGGGGGGGGGTTCACGTGCCGAAACCACGATCTGATTATGAGTCTCGTCGTAGTGAGAGACTCCGGATTAATTTCGACCACCTCGGGTTCGTTAACGTGCACCCAATGTACGGTAAATGCGCGCTTTTGCATTTTGCTCTCATCGAAATGCGACCGCCGCGGCTGTGATTTGATCCCGCGATCTCACACTTAGCAGCGCAACGGCAAAGTCACTAAGCAAGCGCGTAGGCTCTTAGATGATGCATAAGCGAACACACTGGTCGACTGACCACCGTGTAAATGCAACAGACTGGACGTGCTGCATGGAAATAGCTTGATGCACGGTTATCACACGCGAAAACTGAACCGTATAAAGAACCGAAGGATTAGAAATCGCGATATTGCTGCATGTGATCCGGTTACATTGAATAATCTCACGATACAATAAATACTGAACAAATCGAAGGAAAATTCTTCCTGGGGAATTTCTGTTCGGTATGCTTTCAGAGGAGTTTCACTGCAGAGGCATTAACATCATCAGATATGCCATATCATTATGCAAGATATATATATATATATATATATATATATATATATATATATATATATATATATATATATATATATATATATATATATAATTTAATGGCAGAAAGGTAGAGATGTCGGCCTGTGCAAAGTGCCTTTAGCCTGGTACTCCACGCTGGGGAAGGGGTTTATGGAATAAGAGAGATAGGACTTGAAGAGGAAGGAGGGTGGTGGTATGGTGAATATGATGAGGGCTGCACGGCATACCTTTTCTGTGCGCAACGCGTACGTATACACTTCACAGCACAGCACAGTCACCACCGCGGGCATAGGTAGAAGTTACTGCAGTGTAGCTAGGAGATTGTCTATAGCGTTCATAATTCTTGCCGCTGTTAGCGCCACTGGCGTACTTAAACCGAACAGTAGCAGCTGCAGGGCGTCGATTATTTGTCGCAGCATGCCTTTGATGACAGAGTCCGATGGTGATATCTGAGTGTCTGAAGTACTGAAAGCGCATGAGGCGGGACCTACTGTGATCAGCCAGCGCTGAGAGATTTCTTGCTGTTGTATCAGGCTTTTAGATAAGCTTTGAGTTGGCATTTCTCCATCGCTTTCATGGCAGTAATGCATATTCTGTAACCCGCATTAGGAAACTTGAAAAATTCCGAGGTTGTATTCATTTTTTCACAATTAACCTTGCCAATAGACTTACCAAACACCCTCAAGTGTGACTACCCTAAAGAAAAAATTGAAGGATATATGAAAGACTAAGCAGAATTATCTTTTTTTTTTTTTACAAGTACTGCTGTCTCTATTTCCAGACATAGCAGGAGTGGGTACAGATTTTAGTATATACAAAGGAAATGACACCAGAAAAGAGCAAATTAACAGGTGATGGGATTATGGAATTGCTCAACAAAGTCTTAAAATGGCAATGCGCGACGCGAAACATCCCAACTGTTAACAAACATTCTGTGAACTGACAAAGATCAATAGGTTTCAAAACAGCTAAGCCAGTCATCTAGGTGCCATAAGAAAAATGTGTGCCATTCACTCCCTGGTCGAGCCAAATGACTGGTTGTCTCGTGACGAATATTGCAGCAGCCTGCAATATTCCAAAAAGATGCCCCTTTTGTGACGTAATAATTGAGTCATAGCCCGTAGAAAGAAATTCTGTTCTCAACCCGTGGCTAGTAGATGTTATAGATTATGAAAGAGCGAACGCAGCTATCCTCTGCATCTGAATTTCGCCGCGAGTTCGTCTCCCATCTCATTTCTTAAAGGGAATGGTACTAAAGGAGGTCGGTGCGGCAAGGTGACCCCTGTGTAAGTGACCTTCAGAAAACTAAAAGCGTGAACGTGGTGAGTAGCCCGGCACCGCTCTCTCCCAGCAACGAGATACTACAAGTACAGTGTACGCTGTTGCGTCATACTATTTCGTTTCTCCCTATGGAGTGCTTCGAAATAGCACTATTCGCTTTGGTTGAGACACTCCAAACTTTTCTTGATCCGTCATACCGAAATCGCAGTAGAATTGGCACGCACATCCGCTCGACCCTGGAGTTTGAACCGTTTACCCATTTCCCCCCAGCACAGGGTAGCCAGCCGGTACTTACACTGGCTAACCTCCCTGTCCTTCCTTCCCTTTTCTCTCTCCCTCTCTTTAACTCCTATTAACCAGCAACAAGATAGACAGTTCTTCCGCTAAATGAAAGCAATTATAGGTGATACTAAATGTTAGCAAGGCTCATGCCTCACAGTGCACCATCTTGGCAGGCGACATTAATGTCTGCGCTCAGCTCAGACTTCAGCAACGTGCGCGATGTTGTATGCAATGCTATGAATAGGCGCGCACACTTTTATAGCATAAATTTCGCAGGCTCGAACCTTTCAGTTAGTACTTCACGTTTTTGAATGACCGTAGAAAGTAGGTTCATTGTTCTTTTCACGTTTCTGCAAATAATGTCACTGCATCAACCAGTGCATGTGCGAACATAAATATGCGCTGTTCTTTCAAAACACTGCCGGATTTACGGACAACTAACTGCAGCCAGAGGCAGGAGGAGCAGCTAGTCTAGTGGGCATGTTTTCGAGTCTCTTTGTACGGGACAGCAGAACAACCTTGTAAACAGACGCTGTTCCGGGACTCAAGACTCGTAGAGGCACCTCAGAATGAAGCACCACCACTGCTGCTGTTGGAATCAGAGAAGCGACGCCGATGAATCTGTTTGAGACTGATGGCGAGAGATAATTGCGCCGTACACTTCGTGCCATACCGATCCAATAGAAGCCATGGACCGTCCCCGTCAAGTTCTGTTCTCAGGGAAAAAAAAACACGTTTGGCGAACCAGCAAGGCATGTCAGTTAGACATGCAGATGCACAGAAACAGCACCGCACCTGGATCCCAGCGTTCGACAGAACGGCGCTGACACAGTTGAGATTCAGTGTGGAGAGACTGAACAGTTATTTTACATAGCCGGAAGAGCTTTAATAGTAAGGATAGTGCTAACAAGGAGACAAATGGCCAAAGCGTCAGGGAATTATAACTAGCCTGAATATATGCACGAGGAAAAGATGTGCTTGAAGACCAGTTTAAATAAAGAGGCAGAGATGGCCCCTCTGCGGGAAGAAATAGTCAACAGCGTGACACCTTTGCATCGTGGTTTAATAGGATGAACACGAGAAAGCAGGTTTAGGGCACGGGATGCAGCGCTTACTACCAGGTTCCGACCCTACTGTTGCGACCACGCCATATTTTGCATTAGTCAAAACTACGAAAATTTCTGTCATCCTAAATTTCTGATTTCACGGTATAGCCCTGAATTCCACCAGAAATTTTGTTCATGTACAGTAGAAATTTTCCGTTTCAGTTTCTGTCACACGAACTGGCTCTTCGGTAGGAAAAGGCCGCGTAATTCGAAATTTAACGCTTTTCTGATTTTTATGTAAAGACAAATCTCTGGTAGCTCAAAGCTTCGGAATTATGAATTCAGTGTTATAGAATTTGAACAACTCTGCCTATGAAACGAGCGGGATTATGGTAAAAAATAACTCAAAAAGGGAGCTAGAACACTTACTACTGCAGAAAACATAAGTAAAATGCTGGAGCATTACCTTCAAAGAGTGAGCTGAGTTTGCCAATAGCTAAGCTATATAGAGCAGCTGAGGTCAACACGAAGGCTACTTATCGTCATCCCTGTACTGCCTACTGTGCGCGTGCACTCTGCTTACATGCCAGGATTATTGGGCCAGAACTTTAAGTTGAGATAAACTGTCTGTTCATTAGGCATGATGCAAAGCCACCCTAGATGTCCCATCATGCACGTACAGATCGCACTGTGATATTTCTGTCAACTTGGGCGACCAACCTGTGGTCCAATACAGAGGTGTCTTCAGAAGGTTGTAGGTTGTCTTACTATGTAGTGGCTACTCTTATTACTATAAATTGCTCTACGACTCTTACTCTACTAGTGCGACTGGATGACATTTATTTCAGTCGATACCCTACATGATTGGCAAATAAGATAATTTCTTAGTAAAATTCATGAAGGACTGAACGCATTCCAATCTATCTAGTATCTACATGGCAGCAGGGTGCGGTGATGTTGGCGGTGCCGTCACCTGCTTCAAGCACTACACGAGCGCTACTCCTTTGGCATGGGGTATTCGGCGGGCGATGCAGAAGCTTCAGGTATTCGGCGATTGAAACTTTAACGGCCCTATGAGAAGAAAAACGTCTGTCACCGTACACAGTTAAATCGAACGTCCCCGCCAATGGCTGGAAGGTAAATTCATCCGAAGAGAAGTGTGCAGCCTTCGCCAAGCAACAAATGATTTACTTCTTTCGTTTCTCTCTCTTTCTCTCTCTCTCTCTCTTTTAGCGATGAATTGCAGCTCTTTCTTTCGTTTGTAGAAGCATTGCATTCCTCCTTGCGGTTGCCAAAAGATTCCGCTTCTCGATGCCCAGACCTCAAAGCTGCGAACACTGCCTCCCGCCGCTCAGGCACTGCTGCGCCCATACACGCTTCTTCAAGAATCCTCTCTTGTCTCCCAGCTCTTAGAATCCTGTGCCGAGTTAATTACGGGTGAATCAGACGGCACGATCAGACGTCTCTTAAAATTTCCCCACTTGATCTCACCCTGCAATGTTTCTTATAGATATAATTTCTCATAAAGGGCGAGGCTCTTACTCGCAACGCTTTCATAATTAGGGTCCGACAAGCAACATAACAAAAGATAAAATGCGTGCAGTTATCGTTACCCCAATTTTTACAACAGCAGCTCCTTGTTAATGTCGTCGAAGGCCAAGGTGATCCTGACAAAACTGGTATCATTTGCCAGCTCTGAAAAGTCAGATGACATTAAAATGTATTTCGCTGTGTGATACTTGTTACGGTGACGTTTCGTAAAAAAAAAAAATCCGGACCTTTCTTTCATATAAACAGCCAAAGCAGCGGTATTAAAATTAACCGAGTTTTTGAATTCAACTTAGCCGCGGCGTTTACCATCCATGTTTTATCCGACCTCGTAGTTTGGCTACTGAGTAACCCTCACGATACCAAACGTATTACGACCTTCATAGCGCGAGCGTCATTTCACTGCGACAGCAGATATAAACGCTGGAAACGGTGTTTCCTGTATCCATTTATTCTCTCGGCCGCTTGGCCGTCGTCGTCAGGCGGCATCATCACCTTGAGCTTCGCCCTCGACATATGGGGAAGGAAAAAAAATGAAGTGTTGCCCAAAGACGCCTTTGAGGACCAAACTCGAGCCTCTCCGGCAACGTGCTGGTTGGAGTCAGACACAGTAACCACCTGAGGTACATCGCGCAACATTCCCACCCTACCGCTCGTGCGGGGTGTAGGTGTTTCGGAAGCCAGCACAGTCAATGCGGACAACGACGAGATTGTGCTTATCGCAACGTTGTTCTTGAGACGATAGAGCTTGCTGTCGGAGTAGGGCCTAAATTAGTTCAGAGCTGTGCATAGCTGCCCATAGCTGCCCATCAAAACCCCTACTTAAGGTTTCATAACTGTCATGTCAGCCATGTAGGAACTTATTGTTTCTGCGGAAAACTATTCCGGTTCGCGAGCGTTTGTGAGCTGTATACAGGCACGACTCCTTACACTTCTTTCAGCTCGATACTCTGGCTGCAGCATTCGTATTTGTACTGGTTGCAATATTCGCAGCTGAAATGTTCGTAATGCGTCGAAGCACAGGGATAGGCAGTTCGTCGAGAATGTTTTCCAGCAACGCAGTGCGATCATTGTCACTGTGCCGTCACCGAATGTGGAGCTCAGCGCATTTCTTTGTTCTTCTTGGAAGGATGGTAAGCAGGAAAAGTTGGTATTGTGGCATCTTACTATTATTTTTTTTCTCTGTTATTCTCACTTATTCTCCTTTCTTCTTCTGAGCTGCCTGTTCTCGCAATGTGCCCACCTCTTTTTTATTGTTCCTTTCATCAGCGGCCGTACTAAGCCATTACAACTGCGAGGTAGCCCCACAGCCATATAAGCTACAGAGGGTACAGCGTTCACTGATGACAGTCTAGCTCACAGTCGAGTGCGCTGAACGCACTCGACTGCAGGCGTACACGGTTATATACGTCTGCCACTTAGCTGCCTGCACAAACCCCTCTGCAACCTGCGCTGAAACTGTGTGACATAACTTCAACTGCGTCACCAGCACCAGTATCGCTGCTTGGACGTTATGCACGAGATCTCCCAATGTTAAATATAGATCGCCTTGCCAAACGTACAGTCAACAGCGTGGGTGCCGGAGCAGGTGTGTACGTCAGCTGTCATTTTGCAAGACGGACAACCGTTACGTGATCCCTTACGTAATATGCTACGGCATACAAGAAGATATGCGCCGCTCCGATAAAGTTGGCGATAAGAGTCGACGATAGCGCGTCAGTCGTCTCATCTTGCGCAGGAAAAATTTCCGCTGCTTCCGAGAGCGTTTTCCGCTCGGACAGCCGCCTTGTGAAACCAGCCAGGAAGGCAGATAACTTATCATAGGGTAGTGCACAACCCGCGATACTCTATATGAAATCATCAGATATGCCTAAAATGTCCAAGAGTGGTTTTTGGAGCTTGCTGTCAGTATTACGGGACGCAGGTTCACGTTCTCTGGCAGACGATAACTCTGGCGCCAGGCTAAGGCGAGATGCAAGATGCAAGGTGACACTAGCACATGTTTCTAGCCGAAAACGATTGCGTCGTAAGCTATCGTTGTCCCGCCATTCCCACCTTATCTCCCTCTCTGTTCCTGTCTTTCGTCACTGGCATTGCCTCAGCGGGGGCTCTAATATAGCCTGAACTATGAAGGGGTGAGAGCTGCGCAGGAACGATGAGGGTCTAATCACGTGTACAAATATGGTTGCTGCTTATATTAAAGAGAGGTGTCGATTCGTCAGCAACGAATGGTACGGATACGAGGTCCACGTGGTACTTAGTGACCAAATGGTAGAAGCAAATGTTTGAAGTAGGATGAATAGGTTTCTATAATTGAATTCTAGGGTTTTACGTGCAAAAAGCATGATTTGATTCTGAGGTACACCATAGTGGGGGACGCCGGCTTAATTGTGCCCCCGATGCGTGGTACACGTGCGTTTTTTTTTTTTTTTTGCATTTCGTTCCTTTCAAAATGTGGCCGCCGCGGCCGAGATTTGAACCCGCGACTTCACGCTGAGCGGCGCATCACCATATCCGCTATACGCCATCGCGGCGGGTGGAATGTATTGGTCCTTTGTCACACTTTCACAAAATTACCTTAACAATGCTACAGCACAATACAGACTATTTTTGCTGCTAAGCATTCCTTGCCTCATTTCTTGGCGCCTTGCGGCAGGTAGATATCGGTAGGTAGCGAGGTACGTTCCTGTCTCGTCTCGCTCTAATAAAATAATGTTATGCTTGGCCGATGATGGAATCGAACCTGTGCCGACAAGCACGGCAACATGGTGCTCTCGCCATTAGGCCACGATTGCACGCGCACTACTCGCGTCCCAAAGCTGTTTGAAACACTCGGCACGTGTACCTCGTGCAACTCTATCGTCTTCTTTCCTGGTGACAGCCCACGCTTCGAAGCGCCGTGTTAGATTGTACTATCTCCGCAACAGGCCCACTTTCCTCGCTTAAGTTTCGCTGTATCTGTTGTTTACGCTCGTCCACTCCTTATACAGGAACCATTGTTGCAACCTTCTGTCGAACAGCCGGTGTAGAAATAATGCCGTTGCTGCCCTACGATCGTCTTCTACGGGCTCGTCGTTGTGCTGCTGTTGTCACAAACACGTACGCTCGTGATCCAGACACGACTACGCAATTTACACAAACACGTCGGTCCACCTGATATCGTTTTGTGGGACCCCAAACAATGCTGGATAGACACTTCGCGCATACATCGATTCACAGCGTGCACGGGTGGTTTCTCGTTAATATTTGTAGTTTCGTTTATCTCGTCGTAACAACCCTTCTACTCTAATGAAAAAGCGCTGCACATCTGGCTGCACAAAAGGGCCGGCATCTTCCTTTGATTTGAAAGCTACGACTAGAATTAGGGAGAGCGCTATCGATTCATTATCGCACAATCTTCAATTTAATTGAGTTGAGTTTATTTTGCAACGACAAGGTTGCGAGGATGACCAGGCAAAAAGCTGCAAGTAGGAGCTTGAGGGGAACTGTGGGTTTATTCTCCTAAACCCACGTGCAGCACGAAGGACAAGGACTAAGGAATACCACCCACCCTGCAGCGCAGTGTGCACCGTTTCTCTTACTCCTTGTCCTTCGTGCTGTATGTGGTTTTATTATCTATAACCAACTGGCCCACCCTTGTAGACCCGCTTTCTTTTTTTTCTTTTTTTCTTATTTGACCTGAAGTGAAAAAAAGCCTACTGATACATGTTGCCTGCTCCTATAGAGTGGGCGCCAACTACAAAGTAATGCATTGCTTTCGGGTAGTTGTGATTGGCTGGCATAATTTTGGCACACTGATGGTTTGTCGTTGTTGCTGTGGCCCAACCAGTCTCCTCTTAATTAAAAAGCATCCTTATAAGTAGCAATGCAGTGTTTGTACGCAGACCAGCCGCCCTCAGGTTACACACTGACGGGCGATGCCGGCAAAACTTCTTTAAGAAAGCTTCCGTCTTCCGCAGCGGCAGCTTCGATGTCTGGAGAATACAATACCGGAAAACTTATGCCAACGGAAAGTGTACTGACAATAAAGCTGCAGCGCTGCACGGTCGCTTGCCTGCCTTTCACGTGCTGTAAATGCACCCGAAATTTTAATCAACGAACCCAGCACCAAGCCTCATAAGCATGGGCCCTGAGGATTAGAACATGTACAAACATGTGCACGGTATACAGTATCGCAGCTCTTTTCGATTAAGCTAGATCAGCTCGGGAAGTAAATGAATTAAATTAAACTCTGGGGTCTTACGTGCCAAAACCACTTTCTGATTATGATGCACGCCGTAGTGGAGGACTCCGGAAATTTTGACCACCTGGGGTTCTTTAACGAGCACCTAAATCTAAGTACACGGGTGTTTTCGCATTTCGCCCCCATCGAAATGCGGCCGCCGTGGCCGGGATTCGATCCCGCGACCTCGTGCTCAGCAGCCTAACACCATAGGGGAAGTAAATGTAAATGGAAGAAGAAGAAAAAGAAGAAGAAGGAGAAACTTTATTATTGAATGGTCCTGCAGTTTTTGTTGTTGTGGCCTCAGGTGGCGGCTCGAAGTCCTTGGACTTGGGCGGCTATACACACAGATGTTCTTATCGCACGTTCGGACTTTGAGTGCATAGAGGGCAGTACGGATCGAGTATCCCTTCCCCAGATTGACCTCGCCAAAGCTTTTGATAAGGTTCAGCACAATTTTTTGTTCCAACTACTGCGACATCATCAGTTAGAGGATTTGGCTTGCCGGACGGCCCAGAGCTGGTCTGCCAACTCTGAACTTTTGAGAGCCGCCCCTCAGTGGCGGCGACGCCGATGGAGAAGGTCCCCGGCGGCCCCCGCAGCTGGGGCGGCGTAGGGAAGAAGCGAGCTCGAGGCTTCCGTAATCTGGCAACGGCCGCGATTACGGACGGGTCGCGAACGTAGGTGGTTTCATGACCGTTGTTGACGGGACATTCCCAGAGCATGTGTCGCAGCGTTGCTCTCTGTCCGCAAGCTTTACACGCATCTGTTGGATATAAACCGCGGTAGCAGTGATGTAAGACGGCGGGGCTAGGGTAGCTGTGTGTATGGAGCAAGCTTAAAGTTACGGCCTCGTTCCTGTTTAATTTATTGTGTGGTGGCGGGAATGTGCGTCTTTCGAGTCTGTAGTGTTGGGCGAGGTATCTGAACGTGGTTAGGCGATCTCCTCACGCCCACTGTGATTCCTGTAGCTGCATTTCCGTCGTAATGTTCCGATCCGGCCAATTCGACGCTGCGCTCTCGGGGGCGGAGGCGGCGGCCACATAATCTGCGGCGGCTCGGCGTGTGAGACCTCGAGCCGTGGCGTGGGCCGCCTTGTAGCCCGCGAGCGAGACATCGGTGTGTGCCGGGGTCCAGAGGAGGAAGACCTTAGGATTTTGGGGTTGCGAGGGCGATGACGTGTCGCCGTGGTCACAAATCTGGAGTATGCGGGCTGCTTCCCGCGAGACGCGACCGCGCGCGAAGCCGCGGATTGCCGCCTGCGAGTCGCTGATCACGATCGCAGCGTTCGGCAGCGCGGCCAGTGCTAGGGCTATCGCGGCTTCTTCGGCCGCCTCCGTGGGTCCCGTGGTCACCGTGGCGCTCGCGAGGCCCTTACCCGTGCGGTCTACAACCGCAATCGCGTGTGCACTTCTCACTCTTCCATATCGCGCAGCGTCTACGTACGCCGCCTATCGCTGTTGTTGCCAAATTTCTCTTGAAGGTCTCTTGCTCGTTTGTTGTGTCTCCCGGTGTGGTGAATCGGGTGCATGTTCTTGGGAAGCGGCGGGATGATCAGGCGGTCGCGGACCGAGGCCGGTACCGCCATCTTTGGTACCGCCATGCTGAGTGTGGTACGTTATGCCGTACGACTCGAGGATGCATCGACCTGTCTTTGACTTCGATAATCGTTCGTATTGCGCAACATCGTGCGCCTCGATTAACTTGTCAAGCGAGTTGTGAAGTCTGAGCTTTAGAAACTTGTCGGCGCTCGCGTTAAGTGGAACGCCGACCACCCTCTTGAAAGCCTTTCGTATCATGCATTGGACCTTGTTTTTTTCGCACCCTATCCACTTCAGGTAGGGGGCAACATACGTTATGCGGCTTATCGCGTACGCCTGCACGTGGTAGATCCCGCACTCTTCACGCATACCGTTGCGTCTGCTCGTGATGCGACGCAAGAGTCGGATCGTGTCGTCTGCCGAACGACGAAGTCTTCGCACCGTCTCTCCGTTATGGCCATTTGCCTGCAGGTGTAACGCCAGGATTGTAATTTTGTCTACGTGCGGTACGGGAGTACCATCTGCCAATATAATGCCTATTTTGAGTATTCCCGTTCCTCGTCGCGCAGGGTTTTACGACCTCTCCTTGTGGGTTTCTAGATTAAGAGTTCGGACTTGGTAGCCGAGCACTGGAGGACCATTCCACGCAAGTAATTCTGCACAGCATCTACTCCTGCCTGTAGCGTTCGCTCGACGTGACGGTCACATCCTCCCCCGGAAACCCAGAGGGTGATGTGATCCGCGTAGAGGCTGTGATGCAATCCTTCTACTTCTGTTAATTTCTCGGGTAGACCGAGTAGAACTAAATTAAAGAGTAATGGTGATATGACGGATCCTTGCGGCGTGCCGCACCGACCCGTCTCAAGTTCCGGCGATTCCTCGTCGCCGACGACGACGCATGCGCGCCTGCCCGCGAGGAAATCTGTAACGTAATTATACGTTCTTTGGCCTGGACCTAATGTTCTAATTGTTTTTAAAGATCGCCTCGTGCTTAACGTTGTCAAAGTCCTTTTTAATATCTACAGGCCGAGAATTGCCTTAGCAGAGCTGGTAGTGTCGTCTACGATGTGGTGTTTAAGCTGAAGCAATGAATGAATAAACCTTTATTTCAAGCACGGACGGCCCCATGGCCTAAGAAGAGGAAAATAAGTCACGCCTAACTGCGTCCACTAAAAGTCAAGTTAGCGGACATTAAAGGGATACGAAAGGCATATACTAAGTCGAGCTAGATTGAAAGGTTACGCACCTGCAATAACTAATTCGTCACTTGGAGCGAGAACAGAGCTCTTGTAAGCGAGGAGAGGACGAAAAATGGAACATCGAAGTCGCACCGCCTGTTGTGAGCTACGGTGCACCTCTCATATGACGTCAACGCTGGCAGATTCACAGAGAGCGACGTAGAGGGAGGTCACGTGGATATTACGTCAAATCCTACACTTCGGTGGCGGGACTATCGGCGGCAGTTTTCCACGTATCAAAGCTATATATTGGCACATACAAAATGATCACAAACTTCTAGACAAATAATCTATCAATAAAACCCGGCCTAACATTTTCATGTAATGTCCCTTGAAGTCGAAGGTTGAATAGAAAATACTAAAGATCACTTCGGCACGTAATGAAAAGTGACAATAGCTGAATCTGCGTGAAGCCAATTGTTACTGGCTCTGAAAGGCTAGCGAAACAAGGTCGTCGTAGCAAGGGATCACAAGATTGTAAGGAAGAACGTCTGGTGGATCGGGAATCTGAGGTGTGCCACGAACCTGAGGAAGAAGGTGCGCGTTCATAGGTCTTGAACTGAAAGGAACTTATGAAGTACAGCGGCCAGACATAGGTGCAAAATGCAGCCTATAGAGCAGGCGAAACGTGCTCTGTCTCCATATCACGGGGCTTCTACGTCAACAGAGGATCCGGTGCTGTCAGTGATCGTTCCGCCGTCTCTCGCAGACCCGAATAACAAGCGCGCATTACGATCCGCGTCTTTAGAGCAAGGCATTCGTCGGTTTATCACGATAAACACCCAGTCTTTTCAACGCAGGCGAAGTTTCTTGTTGCCGGTGTCATTTTTTTCCTGCTTAGGATCTTATATGAGATATGGATGAGTTTTCATAGTGGTGCGCCTAGCATGATAGTCCAGATAAGGGCGTCGACGTGTGAAACGACATACGCGAAATACACCAGACTCGCACTGTACACGCACACTCGGACACGTCCGAAACTTATCGTTGGAGGCCAATGTCTCACAGGAAAGGTTAAAGGGAAAGAGAGAGAAACTTTAATCAGTGCTGGAAATGCTAGCTCAGCGAAATGCCTGAAACGCTACTCCAAATGATTAGGGTGAATGACACAATAAAAATAAATTGTATAAACGAAAACAAAAAAAGAAAAAAAATTCAGAGCCATTCCATGTTGTGAAGGTGGATTACCAGCGGAGCTGTAGATAAATATAAGGAAAAGAAAATAAGACAACAAAATGATATAACACAAATGTGCACGTTGCTATGTTTATTTGTAATTATGTTTATCTCGTGACCACTACAATGATGGCTTTATGGTCGATATGATAGACGGCCGTGGGCTCTGTGACGACACTGGAGATGTTCTTAGCGAACGTTAGGCCTATGCACGACCGATGGCGCGTCGTGGAGACATTGGTCTTGGCGTAACATTGAAGGCCGAACCTTTCTCCGCGAAACGCCAACAACTACTTTCCATCGGGACGAGACACGTGGACGTTAAGGTCACCCACAATGACCACGGGATTGGGGTCAGCCGGGAGCATCCACACAAATGTGTCGATCATAAAGTCTTCAAGGTCCCTCTTAGACGTTGCGGGATGAACGTAGACGGTGGCAACAACGATTCCGTCCCCAGTCTGTACGGCGCACGTGGCGGCACATTCCACGACAAGGTTCATCGGTAAGGCATAGGCCGCAACGGCCGCGCTGTCGCTGTTTGCGTAGATCGCAACGCACAAACCATCATCCATCATCCATCACCGATTTTGACACATCCGGCGTCAAACGCAGCTGGGACACATACGCTGATACGATTTGCCTTATGATTAAGCTATTTTAGCTCTATAGATGCAGCCATAGCTTTTAGTGGCACGAGCATCGAGTGACGTTGGTGTTTCTTGCGCAGCACTTCCGGTTCATCTGAGGTGACCGGGGACAAATTTCAAAATATGTCAGAAAAAAGATAGAAAATAAATATTACAGCACAAAATGCATGGGTTTCGTTATAACTGTGATATCAGAGCATGAGTTTAATTACAAGATGATTTACTTAAGTGTCTGGGATCAATAGAATTAATTAGAAATCACTGATTACCGAAAACCAAAGCACAGAATCGTATAGACTTTAGAGACACGCCACGTGAACACGGGCGTGTAGAAATTCCCGAAAACCCGAAAGTAGAAAGTGGAAGTGATGACGTCGCTAATGACTCCGCACACGAAAAGGCAGTATTATATTTAACCGGCTAATTATGGAAAATAGTTGCCTGGCATAGGCTGAACATCTGCCTAGCAGAGCGGATGCGACGTCGCTCAATCCTTTCTCCTTCTTCCGTCGCTCACCTGCTCGCTCGCAACAGCTGCGTGCGCGTGCTCGTTACATGCTCTATGTCAGCACCGGAGAGGGCGCGTAAATTGAGCTTAGTGCGCTGCTCGCTAGGGGGCTATACTCCGTCAGGTGGCGCGCGCTGCCTCTTCCTCACCCTCCCTCGCTCCTTGCCCGCATATCGTGCCAGGGGGAAAGAGGTTCGCTCGCTTAACCTACGGAATACCAACGCCGAGTTGCGAGTGCCAGACACCTAAGTGAAAGGTCAAGGTCGCCTGCCACTTTCGCCTACACACATAACGAAACGCTGGAAACTAGCCTAGGACAGCTCCGCTGTAAAAGTTGGTTACTGGGTCAGGAAATGTAGGACCGAAGCTCTCCTTTTTCGATTTTCGCACCGAAACTTCAGCGCCGGTACGTCAATGGGACGTCACGAATTACGGAGCGTTTTGCGGTATGCAGGCCCTTTTGGCGCAGTCTTTGGTTTCTTTAATATGAAATGGTAGTCTTCTTTTTCTTTAAATAGTTAACTAGGCCCGGATGGACGAGGCCAATACGCATGACATCACGTCACACTGTTGCAGTAACTTCACAGTGGCATCGCCACTCGTCTTTCGTTCCAGTTATTTTTTTTTCTTCTTTCGTCCCGAGCCTTCTCTAACGGGAGGTGTAACCTTCGTACCCATTGCAGAAGAGTACTCTATTAATACAGTTTGACTTAATCTTCCGCTTTGAGGGTCATTATATAACAACTATCGCTGGGAAATTATAAACAAACCTCGAAAGCACCGCCCATGTAATCTCGTGCTTAGTTTTTACAGCCGGCACGTGTTCGGCTTGTGCCTTCAGCCACGACACGGTGCGTCACAAAGGTTAAGCTCCCTCCTTCTTCCATTGACCCGCACTTCCGTTACCCCCTATCCGAGCCTCGTAACACCTTCCTTATCACGCTACCGCTGAATGTCTCTTATCCGTAACACCTTCCTTATCACGCTACCGCTGAAAATGACTCTGTCGCTTTACGCTCGGCGGCGGTTCGCAGTTATATAGCGCGGACTAAAAATAGAAAGAGAAAACAAACGCAGACGTACACACGCGAACTCCAGAGAGTCCTCCGTTGCACGTGCGGCGCGACATACCCGTTATCGGGCATGGTTCACCACTCCTACAACTTCCCCCTCCCGAGAGAGAGAGATAACCCGACACGTACGTAGCCGTCTTCCTTACATAAGATTCCTCTGTCACGGCGAAACGGTTCGCTTCTGGACACTATAGAAGGAACTGGCCTTTCGGGAGTGAACGCCTGCGCTTCTTTACAGTGGAATTGCCACCAACACTTGTCGCGTCTCTCGAATTCAAAAGGACCGTCGCCGACTTGTCTCCTTCGCGGTGGTTCGTGGCGCTTCAATCGAGAGCCCGCTATTACAGGCGACAAGGCTGTTCCGATCAGCTTGCCCCGTGGTTTGGTAGTGCACGTGGCATCCAATTGACCGCTTCTTGCAACCGACCGCGGAAGTGTATTGCGAGATCTCACGGGAAGTGGACAGTTAGTCTCTTCGAGGCCCACGAGCCAGTCCGCGCACGCACGCACGCTCGCGCAAGCAAGCGCCGTGGTCGAGGGCCTCCTACGGTCACTTGTTTTCGCCCGAGAAGCACGGTGCACGCATCGGAGACGATGGCGAGCGAAGAAAGAGTGTACGTCCCCGGTGCGAGCGATTCGGAAGGCGGAGCAACGGTAAGCGCAGTCCCGAATTGGCGACTTGTCTTGGGTTTCTCTATTGAACTGTTTCCGTCTGGAGCTTCTTGCTGAAGCTGCAAATTATTGAAAATGATCGTGTTTCTATATTGACCTCACTTTCAAAGCTCTTCACCATTGAAAGCGCCATCGATTTATTCTTGCTGTTTGAGAAACACGCGTTGAAAGCTCGAGGTATCATCTGACATTTCTTTTTTAATTTTTCTGTATGGTGATCGTGTGGGGATCATATATTTTTCTGTATGATGATTTCTGTTGGTGATCACTTCAATTTTTCGCATTCTGTCTGCATCCTTTTCTTCCGCTGATATCATTCAGTTTGTCACAAGTGAAGGCATCACATAGGCTGCGTATGCGTCATTGACTCCGTGTTCGTCATATCACAAAAGCTTTTATGTGAAATCTTTTGTGCTGCTTTCACCTTTCACGGGTAAAAAAAATAGATTTGCGCATTTTTACAACAACCCAAAGGAACGAAGGAGGTAAATGAGGTTTCCAAATACATAAATCGAGATGATCTACCCAGTATACTTCTGCAGTAAATGTTTACTCCCTTTCTAGCAACTTTACAACTCTTTGCGACATGCAGACGTATAGCAACTGCGCACAAAAAGAGATAACTGAGATTATACTTAGCACTCATCATAGCGTACTCTTTAAAACACACACACACACACACACACACACACATACAGGGCGTATGTGAAGTTCACTGAAGTCAGCCTAAGCCTGCAAACAAAAAGATCAGAACGTAGTTTCGCAGCATTTCATTCTTGGCCAGAACTTTCATTTACTACAAGGTCAGCAGCAATTCAACTTTTTTAAGGCGTACACACGGCTCATTTGCGAGAGTGAAAAACTCTGCATCGCGGGCGCGAGAATACCTCCCCGTCTTCTCCTTGTTCCTGGCAATAACGAATGACAAATGACCCAGACTAGCGAGCGGAACTTCGCCACCTTCCGGGGGATATCTTGTTTTCGTCCATACCGGTACGAAAACAGATGAAAGAAAATAGACTCCTTCCACCAGCCAATTCTGTTGTCACCTATACAGCAGTACATTTTATTTTCTTCTACGCTCCTGGCAAAGAAATACAGAAAGAGAAAGATTTTAGGTTTAATGTAAGCTTACAGCGGCTTGACGGTCCTGTTCGTATATAAAGAATGGCTGAAATATGACATGATACGTATACTCAATACACACTTAGAAAGGACAAAACACGCAGACCTACTCAAAGCTATAGTTACGAGGCTTCGTCCTACGTCCCATGCTTCCCGAAGAACCCCCGAAAGTCGCTTTGTCACGTGTAGCGCGCTTGCCTGGTTTTATCACACGCCGAGCTTGCACCCTCCCCCACCTGAAAGCGTGAAGGAATCTCGACGCACGTTTATCGGAACTCAAGGATACTGCCTCCGCATCTAGGCCTTAAGGATGTATGAAGCAGAGTGAACGTCAAGGATATCAATATATCACAAAAAGTAAAAAAAGACATGCGTCGAAAGCATTGCATTTTTTTTTCTTTAAGTTTGCTTGTCTGCCCAGCCAGGTTTATCATACCTGTCGGAGATAGGAAATTAAACGGCAGGGAGAATGGAGGGTAGTTGGTATTTTGTACCCTTTCAAAAACAATGATTCAGATTCAGTTGTACTTAAACAGTCAATGTCACAGAAAGTCAGTAGAACTGTAACGTAATTTTTATCAGCACTTTTGTAATACCGAAGAAGGATAGTGGTCGTTCTTTTTTCGACAATTTCTTTCTTCTATCCATCCATCTGTCTATCTATGACCTATCTATTTTTGTTCCCTCTCTTCCTAAGTACGTTTGTATTCGATTACAATTTGTTAGCGTATGATATGACTATATACCTATGTATAATCATGCATCATAAGCCAACGAGCTTCGACACCAAGGACAGCGTAGCGAAAATTATCTGCTGTACTTAAGTGAATGAAAGATAATTATAAATAAATGGAAATGAAAGTGGATGAAATAACAACTGGCTTCAGGTAAAATACGAACCCATGCCTTTACATTACACGCGTGATGCTCTTACCAATTGAGCTACCGCGGCGCCGTTTTCCGATCCCCTTTCTCGGATGTTTATGTTTTACTACTAGATATATCCCTGGGAGTGTCAGCCAGCGTCACTATATACTCACAGCCTTGACGACGGATGTGGAACATTCATTTCTGCCGCCGCCGCGCACACAGCATAGAGGAAATTATCGGCAGTTCTTAATGGGTTTCTTGACCAGATCACCCAAAAAGTTTTTGGGTGATCTGGTCAAGAAACCCATTAAGAACTTAAGAACTGCCGATACTTTCCTCTATGCTGTCCTTGGTGTCATTGTTCGTTGACTTCTTACGATATGACTAACGAAAATCGGGCGCCTCGGTTTCCTTTCTTCTCGTTCATAATATATATATATATATATATATATATATATATATATATATATATATATATATATATATATATATATATATATATATATATATATATATATATTCAGAATAATGAAACTAGAACGAGACGGAAATGAGAGTGGATTAAAAAAAAAAAGCAGCTGGCTGCAGTAGATAATATGTCCTAGATCCACTGCCATGGCCATGACTGGTGGCGCTGGCTCACACTGCCGGGGTTAGTTCTAGCAGACAGGCATAAATAACCCAGAAAGTGGGGGGGAAAAACGAAGCCTCAGTAGCTCAACTGGCAAGAGCATCACACGCGTAATGCGAAGACGTAGGTTCGTATGCCACCTGCGGCCAGTTGTTCTTTCCCCCACTCTCATTTCTGTTTAATGATCATTTCTTTAATTCAGTTAGTAACTACAAATAACTTTCGCTGTGCTGTCCTTCATGTCATTGTTTGTTGGCTTCTTATGAGTGAACACACACACACACACACACACACACACACACACACACACACACACACATATATATATATATATATATATATATATATATATATATATATATATATATATATATATATATATATATATATATATATATATGTGTGTGTGTGTGTGTGTGTGTGTGTGTTTGTGTGTACACACACAAAAGACTGTGAGGTTAACCATAACATATCTCCTGTTGGCTCTCCAGTTGTAATGCGGAACGGGAAGATGGGTACGAAAGATTAACGATAAACTGCTTCTTTCCTTTCTAAATCACATTGCGGGTTGTTTGTATTTGCAGCAGCGGCAGGGGAGGTGTGATATAATTAGAGGTAGGCTTTGCAACCATAGCGCAGGTTCCACTAAATAAACCGCAGTATGGAACTCACGTACTCAGACGCTAAGCATCTCAGCCTTCCGCTGCCGTTTTCCCGGTGTTTCTGTAAAGAAAGCCTGATACGGCGGTTTTCCTTGTGGGTTGTACGTAAACACCCCCCATCAGAATTCGCGAAAGCATGCTAGAAAGTTAGAGTCAAGCACAGTAGTTTCTAAGAACGCTGTTCTTTCTTCATTTCCTTTCTTGTGTTTAATTTTTTTTTTCAAGCAAATTCTTGGAATGCGACTTCCTTGAGCTGAGCGTAACCTGAGCCACTGGATCGTCTTTAGTTTCACCGCGCGTACCCGCCGTGGTTGCTCAGTGGCTATGGTGTTGGGCTGCTGAGCACAAGGTCGCGGGATCGAATCCCGGCCACGGCGGCCGCATTTCGATGGGGGCGAAATGCGAAAACACCCGTGTGTTTAGATTTAGGTGCACGTTAAAGAAGAACCCCAGGTGGTCAAAATTTCCGGAGTCCTCCACTACGGCGTGCCTCATAATCAGAAATCAGATTGTTTCACCGCGCGTGACATGAAGCGAGTCGCCGTGCGTTTCGTTAATGATAGTATTACAAGAACACGGTTTAGCTCCTCGTTTTACCAAAGACGTATCTTTAATATTTGTTCATTAGTTTTCCACCCCCCGAAGCATCTTTGTGGAGATTATTGCCGCGGGCTTCGCTTCTCAAGCTTATCAGCAGTGCTGGCCAGACGTCCCGTCTCGAACACCCGTTTTGAGTGAAAACATCCCACACTTTACAACCTCTCCTCCACCCCACTCTCCACCCCAGCCACCTCGTTACCTAAGCCCCATATTCGTCGTAAGCAACGATGTACCATGGCAAAGCGTTTTTCTTTCACATTTGACAGCGAAAGAATGAAACAAAAATTGCGTCAAGTTCTTTTTATGCCATATTCGAGTCTTCTTATTCCGTACTCCCTTACTTTACCGTCGTAAGTCAGCTCTCGAGAACGAAAGTTATGTTAAGCTTCGATGCGATATTAAATGAAAGTGCCAAAGCTGAGAATGGGCAGATGGTGTATGAAATCGAGCAAAATTAAGAAAGCAACGTAAAGCAGGATAACCGCTGGGCTCGGATGAAACTAGCTTTCTCTGAAAAGAGAGAGAAATAGAGAAACGAAAAGGGAAAGGCAGGGAGGTTAACCAAGGCCATACCTAGCTGGCTACCGTACACTTGGGGAGGGAGAAATGGGAAGAATGGATAAGGCGAGAGAAGAGAAATAATAAAGACTCAGTCATTCGCAGAGTCAGTCACAGAGGAATGTCCACTGTCGCAAGCGTTCGTACAGTCCAGTAGGATTCGAGAAGTGCAGAAGGGCTTCTGTGGCCTTTCGCAAGCAAGACTGCATCGACCATGGTCCCAGCATATTCCCCTCTAAGAGCACTCTATTATCTAACAGGTTGGTTTCAGCTTGTAGAGTACGTCATTGAGCGTCAAAGGAAAATCTTACGAAAGCAAAGAAGGTTAATCCCCGAATGGAATCTAAAAAACGAGTATATTTGCTGCCTTGAACGCTGTCTCGCTGAGTGGGGTGGTCACAGTGGCTTCACGGTTTTGTTACGTCCTTCAGTAAGCATCTGTTTAAAGTCGCCAGAAAGGAGAAACGTAAGGCTACAAAGGAATGATACGCCGAAGTCGTCATGCATGCCAGCCCTTCAACCGCACGACAAAAACAACCTCCAGAACAGTGCCGAGCACGGAAAAGTTTATTGAACAATCCACCATGTTCGTTATACCTGCCGCTTGCGTTGAATCAAATACATGAAATGCAATGCCGGGGAGAGTGCCACATTCAAAACAGACGCAGCCTTTCACATCCTCAGCTATTCGTCTGAAACGCGACGTCGCGCTCCACGAGAGCGCTCCACAAATACTTGTGGACAACATTTTGTGTCAGTGAAGGAAGAGCTACGGAGGCAGAGCGCACGCAAATGAGAGCGCTCCTGAAAATAGTCCCACATTCACATTAGCGGTAATGTTGGGTTAAGGAAGAAAACACTCAAACCTCTTATATTTACAATAGCCAGATCAGACAGAATGCATATCGAGTGTTAAAACTGACTTAACCTATTTACTCGAAGATAGGTCGAACACGAATGCATGTCCACTCCTTTATATTGAACTCACCGAGAAATAAAGATATGTAATCCGGATATAGGCCGCCCAATATCGTTTTTTAGAAGAACAAGAAGCGTTAAACATGACACACCTTTATTTACCGTGAGCTCGGCCACTGAATCTCGCCAGTCAATGCCATATGCTGCATCTCGTCTGAATTGCAAGAGAAATAATCCTTGTGGGATGCGTTGCAGGCCTCCTCAACACACAAAACGACGTCGTCCTCGGTGTCGTCGAGTACGTTGCACATGCAGCATTTCTTAAAGCCAGTCTGGATAATCTCCAGACTGTCTGTACGGCGGGTGCGACAAAGGAACTCCGTTAGCTCGATACCTTGCTAGCTTATTTCACGAATTATGAGTGCCCTCGTTTCAACCCGCAAAGAGCAGTCCTCTCAGCCACCCTAGACAAACTGGACAAGCACCCAATGACAGAAAACATTCTTGTAAACTGGCCTACGCGAACATGAGCGCGATCCGCTATGAAGGCGTTGCTGCGGTACTTATAAGACACGGGACTTTCTCACAAAGTGTGACTGTACACTGTGTTACGTAGGATTGTACGGTGACACTGCGTGACACTAGGAACGCCTTTGCGGGCTGCGTGACAAAGCCCACAGAAACAGTCCGTGTATGTGTGTGGGGGGTCTTTCTTTTGCATTTCTTTTTTTTTTTATAATTATCTCTCTCTCACCTATCACATCCCTTTGCCCCTCCCCCAGTACAGGGTAGCCAACCGGAGATAATCTCTGGTTAACCTCCCTGTCTTTTCTTTGCCTTTCTCTCTCTCTCTCACGAATACAGGTCAAGAGAGAGAGATAGAAAGGGAAGGCAGGGAGGTTAACAAGACTTTATCCACTTTGCTACCCCAAGCGTGCAGAGGTGGAAGGGGAGCGAAATAAATAGAAAGAAGACATGAGTCTTGATCGCACTTTGAGGTGCACTAAGCCAGGTGCAGCATATCTAAAGTCGCGCACTCAAGTCTGTCTTATTCAGGTACTGTACAAGAGCTCGAATGGCTTTCTGCGCTGATGAGCTGTGAGGCCAGGATCCGAAGACTTTTACTTTTGTAAATGGTTTATCGTCCAGTCTGTTCAAGGCACCCTGGAGAGTCTGGCGTTGTTTATCGAAGCGAGAACCATGGCACAGATGTGGTCGCTTCCCACTTGCACTTAGCCTACGTGGGTGAGTTCGCCAATCCAATTAGATAGATATAGGACATAGTGAATGCTACTCCTACCCACAGCCGACACAGCAATGTTGTGTCACGTCGCGAAAGGTTCGCTGTTACTTGCAGATTCAGTGATGGGTCGAGGCTGTGTAATCGGCGGTTAGAGTTCTACGGAGTATGGCAGTAACTCAACGTGATGGTAAGCACGAGATCGCGAAGTTCTCTTGCAGCGTCTACTCTCGATAAAGGTATAAGGAGTGTCGGTTCTTCAGTCTGGGCACGTCGGACAGCACCATCCGCGAGGCCATTACCAATGATTCCACAATAAGCCGGCAGCCAGTGAAAGATTAGATCATGTCCTTGTTCAGAAAAGCAATGGCAAGTTTTATTTATCTGGGACACCAGTTGGTCGTAATTTCTACGTTGTAAAGTTCGCACGATTAGGAAGGCTGCTTTGAGTCACTTGCCAATTTGCTAGCTGGTTCGTTTTCGATGTGTTCCGCAGCAGCGCGAAGAGCGACGAATTCGGAACCTGTAGATATTGTGACGTGAGAAGTCGAACTTGATGACAACCGATCGAGATAGTATAAAAATTGCGCCTGTCGAACGTTCTGAGACCAAACCGTCCGTGTAAACACGGATTCGCTTAGCGTATGAACTATGCAGAAGCTCCTATGTGATCTGCTTGAGAGCTGTGACTATCAGGCTAGCCTTCTTCGCAATTCCTGGAACAGAAAGGTACCCAAGAGGCTTTTTCAGGCACCACAGAGGGGATGGCGTTCTTGTTGCGGGCGAGTATCTCAATTAGAAAGTCACAACTGATCTGGAAAACGCTGTCTTGGGTCATTTCTTAGGCAATCGAGCGAGTTGGTGGTCAAGAATTCTGGATAAATGGCGAACATGCGCCCGGATTGCATCGACAGCATTGCAAGTCGTCATTGAGTGGCCTCTCGTGGTGGTAATTGTTGCTACGGTTGAAGCACATCGAGGTAGCCGAGACATGTTCGTAGAGCTTGGTCTTGAATGTACTGTAGGTCACAAATGTTAGTTTTGTTAGGACTGAAGAGCACTGCTTTGCTATATCACAAGTATAGTTGAAGCACAGATGCCACAGATGCACCCCAAGTTTTACCGGCAAGAGAGTTTAGTGTATGGGTTACAGAGGTGAGCCTCTTCTTCAAGTATGAGATGTGGGGGCTCCATGAAAGGTTTCTTCAATAGTAAGGCGCCTAGGAATCAGTGAGATTTTGCATATGAAATTGTTTGGTGGTCAATAGAAACTGAGTACCAGGTCATGCGCTCGTGGGTAAAAGCGACTAAGGCGCACTCCTTGGTCGAAATGCTGAGGCCCTGAACGCCCAGGTACGATGATGTCAGGGTTCTTCATTTTGGAACCGTGCTCGCCCCTGGGGACGTGTGACTGCCGAGATGTATATGTCGTCACCATATACGAAAAGGTTGACTGTATGGGGTAAAACCTCAGCAAGTCCAATGATTGTAAAACCTCCCCCAGAATTTCGCCATTGACTCTGACTACACTTCCCGCAATGTTCACACAGAAATCTTCGGCTATGTCAACCTGCTAACGGCCTTGATGGAAGGCCTAGGGCGCAGTATAGATGTCATTGTTGTGGAGAGGAGCCAAGACCACGCACTGCCCTCCATATGATAGACAGTAGCTTGTGAGGGTCAAGTGACTCCCAGAAAGTCTACCACCTTTGTTCCTCCATTCCGTCCATAGACGTTGGATGTTTTTTAATACATCGGGCGCCTCTAATGTCATGAATTCACTTGTCGCGCCTGTATCGTCTCTTGGTCCTTCTACGAATCGTTCGAAGTCGTTCAAGTTTCATGTCGAAATCCGTATGTTTTGTTGTTTCTGAAAAGGTGTACTTAGACGCTTCCAGCACACTTGTAATGACGTCTTAAATGCTGCAGGCAAGACCTTTTTTGCATGCCTCTTCCGCATTTGTCTTGTACGTTGACCACTTTATTTATCGGGAAGTATAAAAACAGGAGTTGCGAAACAATATGATACTCAAGTAGGCCGCAATATAGCGACTGCTATGGGTCTAAATGTCAGAAAACCATCGATCGCTTTGACCAAGACGTCGGGACACCAAAGTCAAACCCAAGCAACTGCTACAGTTGCTATAAGCCGAGCCTCGCAAGTACGTTGGACTGCCATCGTTCACGATGCTGAGTTCATGGCTGGAAGCAAATTCCACGTTTCCAGCCTCCCAAATCTATTCTAGAGCTTTTCCGAAGCAAATGATGATCATTAAAGTCACAAGTAATAATCCAGGATCCAGGAGTCGCCACCAGGATGTGTCGCAGTCGGTCGCCATCGAACCAACTAGACGGGGAAATGTACATGCCGCTAAGGGTGAAGGGCACTTTTCTTTAATGTGGAGACACACGTATTGGTTTCCATCATGAGGTTACACCCGATGGGAAATGTAGGTTAGTTCTGTGCGGATGTGAACAATTACTTCGCAGGATACCCTGCATGTGGACGACATAAAAGATTCGTACTCAGACGGCCTTAACACTTTTGACACCTTGGGTTCATATCTTACTAATATAGGAAATCTGTTTTTAAAAACGGATTGAGGATAACATGAAATCCGTGATTTAAGTGCTCTGCCATTCCATTGGACAATTATCGCACTATGCACTTCTCAGAGGGAAGAAAGTGGAAGAGCCATTGTGCCTACGCACGATTTGCAAGCACTGAGCTCAGGGCATCCAACACTTGCACTGCACTTCGAGCTGCTGACGTATTCAAATCGTACACAAGCGTGGAAATCGCATTTATCAAACACTTGAGCATCGTCACAATTCGGTGGTCATGCTCTGTTAGCTCATCTGGGTGAAGTGTGGAGCATTGTGGTGTCACTCCTTGTTGCAGTTTATCCGCAAGGCTTATCCTTGGAAATGGTGGACATGCTTAAACCATGGCATTCGATTCAGCTGCTGCATTATCACTGCGCGGTTTAGATACATTCTTCAGAGGTGGTGGAGCGGAGTCAACAGCAAGAGGCTTTGCGGGCGTATCTTCTGTGTGCTCCGAACAGAATTCCTTGATGGGCGTTCGTGGCGAGAATGACGTCGCCTAACGTCAGCAGTTGTTTTTCGATGAGGCCAACGGTACCTCACCATTTTGTTCAAAACGGAGGGTTCCCGCTTAAATTCTGTACGTTCCTTTGATGAGGCGGCGTGGGACCCCTGACAGTTTGGAAACTTATAAGTTTTACCGTAGCAGTTGTCTACAGAATGTCGTGCTGCATAACGGGAACATATCGTGGACTTTCCACAGACGGCGATCACGTGACCGAAGTTCTGACATTTTTTGCTCTGAAGTGGCTTCGAAATGAAGGACCAAACCGCATAGCGGTTACGACCTACTTTACCATGCGATGGAAGGCAGTCACTTTTAACGACAATTTTTACACATCGGGAATTTCCGAGACGGGCCAGCTGGAGTATTTGGATCCCATCGTTGCCAGGCTTAATCTAAAGTGGCAGATCCTCGCTTAAGATGGCCCCATCAGTATCATATATGACACTTGTAGCAGCCTCTTTTCCCAGCGTGGTGGTGCTACGAACGTTCGTGTCGGCGAGAATAGTGACAGCGCTCAGAGGGTCTAACACTAACGCTTGAGTGATGTCTACCGCAACAACATTCTTCCATGCGTTCACTCTGACGTCCTCAGTGCCAATCGGCGACAGTGCCTCGAGCTCCACCGATGCAACTTGCAAGTAAGGGAACCTCATGTTGCCGGAGGGTAGCGCAGGTAAGAAGAGGATGGTGTCCATAGGCTAACTCCGTGGAGTCCTCATGGTAGGCCTGTCCACATAGGCCCTGAGCATCCGCCGCTTTGCTTTATGACTCAGGACATTCATGTAGTTGTCGCCGGAGCTGTCATCGCTCTCGATCACGTCTATCAGGGTAACCTTGCTGTCGCTGGAGAGGCAGTTCCGCTTCCTTGAGGCTGCCGACGAGGACGCTGCTAAATCGGGTGGAAGTGTGGGTGGCCCGACTTCAATTACCGTCGATCAGAGTATTCCTGGTAAAAATGCCAGAATTACCTTAAAATTCTGGTGATGGTGAAAAAACACTCGGAAACAAGATTCCTTAGTTTTGGGGGGTTTTTTTTGTCACAAATATAGTTCGATAGTTCATCTTGAGCATCTTCGAAAAAAGAAACATCGTCACCCTCTAATTGAATAAATACAGTATCTATCTGCTTTTCTCCTTCGTGTTCGGGGACATTTGAAACCGTCGCACGTGGAAGATACGCTGATTCAGTATCTTTTGCAAGAAATTGAAAGCGCTGTCGTACTCGGACGAACTGTACTTTCACGCAGTAACCATGTGGAGGAGCTTCGCCCCTGTAGCTTTCCCTTCATTGGCCAAAAGTTATCCGCGAAAATAAGACCATGTGCACGCGTGTTGTCCGGCTTATCTGGCCCGCCAGGCCAGAGGCAAGAAATGTCAAGGAGATTGAGACTTTGACTTCTCAAGTTTAAGGAAAACGCGGGTGACCCGAGTCCTCACTATATAAGAGGTACGAAGCTCGCAGGTCGGCGTTATCTGAAACACTTCGCGCTCCAGATTTACATTTGTTTGCATGCTTTGGAAACTCAAGCTGCCGCTTCTGACGCTGTGGAGGCTTCAGTTCAATAGCGTTATCGCGAGCTGTTCAGCGACAACCTCATACACTGTTGCTCCCTGCTCTTCTTCCTGTTAGGCGCGCGTGTACCCGATAGTTGTCCAGTGTTATTTCAAGCTATATACGACACTTCGCGGGCATTTTGGCTGCCGTTTATGAAACATTGCGAACGCTTCAGGCAGCTATATCGCGCTCATCAGGTGTTCTAAACCAACAACACGTAGCTAAAGATTTAAAGGGGGCAGCGTGTCCACGCAGGCGACTCGGGGTAGCCGCGTTATGGAAACTGAGAGTCGCAAAATTGCTCCTGTTCCTCCTGCCAGGTGGCAGGCTTTCCGTCACTAACTGATGGCACGACGGTTCCTAGCCACGCCTTTTGAGCTCTAAACTGCCAAACTAGTGCCTCTAAAACGATGTAGACTAGACGCCGACAAGACGGCAAAGATAGTTTTTAGACTATGTTGTAGACTACTGCTTGACTGTTCTCGCCGTGTTACTTCAGCGGAAACGAATTCCTTGTTAGTGAAGAAAATTTTATACAGTTTGCCTCCTGTAATAACGTGTGCACGATGTCATGACGAAGTCATAAAGCCTGCAGTATTTTGAGGGTCCCCTTTATGCAGGAAATGAACACAGAAGGTGTTAGACTGACTTTTTGTTCGCTTTGTGGGGAAAATGTTAATCCTTACATTTCTTTACAGTCATAAACAGCTCACCCAATAGGGCGCTATTGACGTCTGTGACGTAGGTTAAAGACTGTGCCGGAATGTTCAAATCCGGTCTTTCGTCTTCACTTCTATTCTTGCATACCACCTCTCCTTACAGAGGAAAACACTGACTGATGTAAGCTCAACTTTATATTTTTTTGTATCTTCTTTGTTGAGGGATGTGCTCTAGACGCTTGGTAAAGCTTTTTATCGCTTAATACAGCGGAGGTGCCCTAATCTCAGTGCATCGCAAGCAGCCTGGTCTTCGGATTACTATAGGCACTATAGGCACTATAGACACTAGCTTTAGCACTAGCACTAGCTGTAGGCACTAGCTTGTATGTGAACGACGCAGGATTGCACGATCTTGCTGGCTATACCAACAAACTGCAAACTTCTCAGAAAACTGACGTCTTCTTCTTGTTTTTCATATCCCGCAGTGCGTGCACTTTTCGACGCCAGCTGCGCGTAGAACTATAAGAGAAAGGAAAGGACCGGCTTACGGAACCTAAGACCCGCGTGTAGACAACAGCTTCTGGTCACCCGCGCGAAAGGCAGTTTCCTGCCTTTCTCTGGCAACGTGTACCTCCGCATGATGTTAGGCAATCGCTTAACATAAGCCTTCGTATACGGAGGAAAGGTTTGTGTAATGTGAGGGAGCCACCTATAGAATGGAAGAGGTCACCGAGAGTGAAAAAGTGAGCGAGAGTTCGGAGTGGTTGACGCGACGCCGGGGGAACCAGTTGGACGCCTGCGTATGCCGGGAATCGAGGACAAGCGCACTTTGCGAGCGGCCATTGCCGCCCATGCTGTGCCGTGTGGTGTCGCGGCAGCACCCGGAGCGCTCGTTATCCGCTCGGATTATTGCGACCGAGATCACCGTGTCATGTGCATGCTCTACTTCGTCAGCGGCGACACCTCGGCATCGATTCTGTGACACCCCGAGTGTCACTGTACTCGGGGCTGTTTGGTTGAAAGATAAACGCCGGAAGGAAGCTCTCCGTAGTCATGGCGCTTTTTGCGCCCGCCGCCACTCCCTACGGTGTGCCGCAACGCCCGTCTGACCAACCTGAAAGCGTAAGGTCAATTCGCAAGTTCATCTGTCTCGCGTTCTTCTTGCGTTGTCATCTTTCATTTCATTTCTTTCTTTTCACCTCTGTTTAGGGTGGCGGGAAGATACCTTCCTCTTTGCTATTTTGGGGGCAGCTCAAGCGTTATATTACAGCAGTTATTCTTACGATACGCATGTATTTTTTTTTCTTGCATCTGCGTCATACGCTGGGGTTCATTCTTTGTTTCGTATTGGTCTCCATAATAACGCACATCTTCATTGTTACTGCTGCACTAAAGGCTACTGCACTGTATTTTTATTGTATCCTTTTATATATTACGACAAATTACGACGTTCTGTACTATATCATCCATGCTGTACGACGTCGAGCGTGAACCTCTTCGGACAAAACTGAACCGGCTGAACTCTAGACCATTGTCGCCATTGGAGATCCTTGGACCGTAGCCGTGTGCGTCCATTATTGCAGTATCTGAAGTCGACAGGTCTTGGCGATCGTTTATAGACTCGGCGCACATATTCAAATATGCGCGAAACTGTGCTCTCTCTCTCCTCTTTCTCTCTTTTCATGCCTATAGCCGCTTCGCCCAGTGCAGGGTACAAAAGCGGATGCGCGCTTGGTTAAGCTCCCTGCCTTTTCTCTCTTCTGTTTCTCTCCCTTTCATGCTGCATGGTAACAACATACATACAGAACGATCAGCTTACTACCGGGCCCGTGGTGTATTATGTGGCACAGGGAGCATGCGATTACTGAATAACGACCGGCAAGCATTCGAGATATGTGAGACTTCAGGAATCTATCTATTCACAGCTCTCTCGGCAGAGAAAGTGGCAACCCCATCCTCAGCATGTTTCAGTCGTCGCATCAGTATACAGCCTCTGATCATCGCCGTAACGAGAACTTTGTGGAGTGACTCGCTTCACCGCAATAACTAGACCACCAGTGTGGCAAAATTTCGTTCTTCATTGTATTTTGTGTACCAAGATCCATCGGGCTGTGGTGAGCTAAACGTTGCTACAGTCAAGTTCGCATGAAGAAAAGTAGCGATTCTTCGGCATTCGTCTAATGACAGCAGCCAGATGAGCAAGATTAACCAGCGATTTGCTTCGTGTGGTGTTCGCAGTGTTGTTTTCGAACACATGTGTGTCCAGACGAGGTAATGCACGCGGCTTTCTTCCATGTTAGTGAGTGATTTGTGGTGGAACACCCAGGAGAGACATATCATTTTAGTTCCTGCCGAAAAAAAGCGCTTCCAATTAGTGAATATTTGCGAACTTCGGGACTCATTTCTCCATATTGCGTTTCATTTTACTTCGTAATTCGCAGCGGTCCTGTGTTTTCTTCGGCATGCCAGAGAAACCAGCTCTATACGCATCGAATATATACAAGATTAATGTACGCAGAATTATGAAACCGCATAATTTGCTTGGAAACCATTAGAAAATGGTGCGTGGCTATCGAAAAAACCATTTCGAAACCACGAGTACCTGCTAACAACAATACAACAATACACAATTCAAGATCACGGAAACCAGCTAGGGATTCAATAATTTTATTTTCTTATCGTGGATTTTAATAGGTATTATTGCTCGGCCAGATTGTTTTTTCCTCGTTAACGAGTTTCTAATTTTTTTTAGGTTCACTGTCGCCACAGTCCTCGACAAAACAATCGACGTTGCCACTAACTGATTTCGCAATAGACCATTTAGGCAACAGAATGTTACAGTGTAAAAACTCCCTAGTACAGCTTCACTTCGAAGTTCCCGCTTACCCCGTTCATGTCCTGAAGACTTGTTGCGTTTGCATTGATGTAAGCGCTTGCAAAATAAATAAAAAATGAGCAGATGATTTCCGTTCTAATCGGTGGTCTTAATGAAAAGTTTAGTTCTTCGAAGATTTATCGGTCCAACTTAATTCCGGAAGCTAAATTTACCGGCTCCAGTTAGCAGCCTGCCGAAATACCTCGCTGAGAACGTGATCTCCTCGAAATTTAGAAAAGCTGTATTTGTTATTGTTTTGTTAGTATCATTTAACTGATTCTCTCGTTTTCTTCGAATGAAGAAAATGTCGGCACGTGTTGGTGGCTTCACTTTGCTAAATTTTTTTAGCTGTTACATGCCTTACTCTGCCATGACCACATGTCTTGTCCCACGTAAGTTCTTTCGTAACAGCGAATGAGGCTTTGGAAAAGTTTCGCCTGGTTTCAGTGACCCAAGACCTTTCAGCAGGAGCGCATGCCAAATGAGGTTATCATTTTATCAGTTGTATGGCTAGTCACATGAGCGCAGGAGAACACGGTGAAACTGTGGCCGCAGCTGTCAATAACGAGGCGAACTCTGTCAGTACAACGCTATCTAAATAGATAACCGCGGCTCAGAAGATAGGTGCAGTCGAAGAGAAGCCAAAGAAAAATGCAAGGAGAAAGCTAAAATTTAAAAATATGAATACATGCCTCTGTGTCCAGGCCACAGATACAATACCCACTAAAAACCAATCCGGCACGGTTGTCATGGCAACATAATTTAGGTTTATGTGTGGTTATAGGTGAGTACAGCTGAATGGATCATACCGTGCTTCTGAGGGCTGCATTTCATCTAGTCTGTCTCTTTTATTAATTTATATTAATTTCTCTCTTTGTTTTGTCGTTTTATGTACCGTTCAAATCGCCGAGCGACTTCACAAACCCCGGCTCTGTAACCGCATTAAGTGCTCGCGAGGGTTGTTGTCGCAATCTTTTATCTCCATTATTCCCTCGACAGGCATCATACGTGGCCTTAGCCCTCTTATATTGATGCGAGAACGTATCCCATTGTTCATCCGCCTGATTTGTTGTTTTCATTCCGACATAGCATGTAAACAGTGTAGTGCATAAAGTTAAACATTGTACGTGATTGGGGTTGTGCCCTGTGCGAGTCATAAATAAAGGCAGTGCATGACGTTACACGTTGCACAGCATGAAAATACACACGCTTGTGCACATCGCAGTAAGACATAAAGCATTTATTAACCAATTCACAAAATTTTGGAATAGATTTTAATTCTAATTATGGGGTTTTACGTGCCAAAACCACTTTTTGATTATGAGACATGGCGCAGTGGAGGACTGCGCAAAGTTTGACCACCTGGGGTTCTTTAACGTGCGCTTAAATCTAAGCACACGGGTGTTTTCGCATTTCGCCCCCATCGAAATGCGGCCGCCGTGGCCGGGATTCTATCCCGCGACCTCGTGCTCAGCAGCCTAACACCATAGCCACTGAGCAACCACGGCGGGTTTGCATAGATTCCGAAATGCACTTTAAATCTGTATAAATTTTATTACTTTCATAGTCACTGGTGACCCAAATGCGATCACCTGTTCATTGTTTCTTACGTAGAAGCATCTCAGCTGACCTGATATCCAGTTATCAACGCCGTTACGCACATCACTTAACCTAAATGCCATGTTTTGGCACAATGCATTTCTTAGTGAGTTACCCCCACTTCTCCGTATGGGGTTTGCGTGTTTCTAGCCTTTTTCGTCGGCCGATCCAGTGGATAGAGCTGTCTAAAAATCTAGGTCGAGCCCGAAGCTAATGCCATGTACACCTTTCCCATAGTTATGGGCAGTCTAAAGATCTGGGCCGATCCCCAATATAGTATAGTCTAAATATCTGCAGCACTCCCGTGAATGTCTGTCGTCTAAAATGTGATCCACAAGGATAGATTGTTATATTGGATAGAAGCACCTTAAAGTGTGAACAGCGCACACAGACGGGGTCAGAGTGACGAACAACAGGACACAGAGCTTTGTCCTGTTGTTCCTAACTCTGTCCCCGTCTGTGTGCGCTGTTCACCCTTTACGTCGAAGATGTGGGCCGATACCAAAGGTAGTTCAGCCTAAATGTGTTGGCCATTCCCACGTGCAGATAGCGTCGAAAACGGGGGCCAATCGCAAAGATATTGTAATCTAAATATGCGCGCCATTTTCGCGAGTGTAGGTCGTCTAAAATTGTGGGTCGGTACCAAAGATGGTGCACTCTAAAAATGGGAGCCATTGTCGTGTGTCTGTGCAGTGCAAACACGTGAGCCGACACCAAACGTAGGACATTCTGAAAATTTGCACCGATATCCAGGGTGGTGCAGTCTAAAGATTTAAGCAGTCTGACAAGCAGCGCCGCGCCCCAATTACTCTGCCCCATTCACACCAACAACTCACTTAGGAAGACATTGTCCTTCATCGACATCATGTAGAGATTGAATCGCCTTCCAACTTTCTTTCTTTCTTTCTTTCTTTCTTTCTTTCTTTCTTTCTTTCTTTCTTTCCTTCTTTCTTTCCTTCTTTCTTTCTTTCCTTCTTTCTTTCCTTCTTTCTTTCCTTCTTTCTTTCTTTCTTTCTTTCTTTCTTTCTTTCTTTCGTTCGTTCGTTCGTTCGCGTTCGTTCGTTCGTTCGTTCGTTCGTTCGTTCGTTCGTTCGTTCGTTCGTTCGTTCGTTCGTTCGTTCGTTCGTTCGTTCGTTCGTTCGTTCGTTCGTTCGTTCGTTCGTTCGTTCGTTCGTTCGTTCGTTCGTTCGTTCGTTCGTTCGTTCGTTCGTTCGTTCGTTCGTTCGTTCGTTCGTTCGTTCGTTCGTTCGTTCGTTCGTTCGTTCGTTCGTTCGTTCGTTCGTTCGTTCGTTCGTTCGTTCGTTCGTTCGTTCGTTCGTTCGTTCGTTCGTTCGTTCGTTCGTTCGTTCGTTCGTTCGTTCGTTCGTTCGTTCGTTCGTTCGTTCGTTCGTTCGTTCGTTCGTTCGTTCGTTCGTTCGTTCGTTCGTTCGTTCGTTCGTTCGTTCGTTCGTTCGTTCGTTCGTTCGTTCGTTCGTTCGTTCGTTCGTTCGTTCGTTCGTTCGTTCGTTCGTTCGTTCGTTCGTTCGTTCGTTCGTTCGTTCGTTCGTTCGTTCGTTCGTTCGTTCGTTCGTTCGTTCGTTCGTTCGTTCGTTCGTTCGTTCGTTCGTTCGTTCGTTCGTTCGTTCGTTCGTTCGTTCGTTCGTTCGTTCGTTCGTTCGTTCGTTCGTTCGTTCGTTCGTTCGTTCGTTCGTTCGTTCGTTCGTTCGTTCGTTCGTTCGTTCGTTCGTTCGTTCGTTCGTTCGTTCGTTCGTTCGTTCGTTCGTTCGTTCGTTCGTTCGTTCGTTCGTTCGTTCGTTCGTTCGTTCGTTCGTTCGTTCGTTCGTTCGTTCGTTCGTTCGTTCGTTCGTTCGTTCGTTCGTTCGTTCGTTCGTTCGTTCGTTCGTTCGTTCGTTCGTTCGTTCGTTCGTTCGTTCGTTCGTTCGTTCGTTCGTTCGTTCGTTCGTTCGTTCGTTCGTTCGTTCGTTCGTTCGTTCGTTCGTTCGTTCGTTCGTTCGTTCGTTCGTTCGTTCGTTCGTTCGTTCGTTCGTTCGTTCGTTCGTTCGTTCGTTTGCTGAAATGCATTCCGCGGGACCTTTATATATTATTTCGTTTAGAAAGTAATAAGACTCGGTATTTGGTTAGATATACAAATACCATTTTCTCAAATATTCGCATCGAAACCAATTTAAATATTGCACTTTTCGAACACTTCTACTTCTGTATTTCGGAAATAATTTTTAAGAGCACCCATTATCGTTGTGTCAAGAATTTCCTATAGTTCTGATGCCTTGCTCGGTGCCGGCGCCTGCGCAGACCTTTTAAAACCACTCATTGGCGAGTGCGTCTTTTTTTTTTTTTTAAGTCCTCACTCCTTTGTGAGTGACAAGGAGCGGATCGGCGACATACTGCCGGCGCACCCAGTGTGTTGTGTAGAATGCCTCTGTTTCATCCTTGTATTTCCCACGACGAAGAAGATTGAAAAATACGAAAAGCATCTAACATCCCCAGCATGCACTTAAGAACGTCTCTTTCTCTCACTGTCTTAAAGGAAAAAGAAAAGTGTCCGCTCGTCTAGTTCTTCGTCTTCGCCATTGGCACGCGTCCTAATGCATGACTGCGCTTTGTACAGCGTCGTGCGCAACGCGAACGAAATTCGTGCCCGAGTTTTTATGCCTTAGGGCGTTCACCCTGGTTTGAGCGGCAGTCCCGTGCCAGAATAGAGCCCCTGTTCATTCCTATATGGAGTTGGGCTTCTTCGCTGCTTAACAGGGTCCTTGATGTCGATAACCTATAGGGCAATTTCTAAGTAACTGAAGAAAATTAAACAAGAGGAGAAACACAAAGAAATAAGCAAGGGCAAACACTTTCGTTACTTAAATTGAGCATAGAAATCAAGACGCCACAGATTAGGCATATCTCACCTTTGCGAAGGAAATTTTACGATAGATGTTATTTATTTATTTATTTATTTATTTATTTATTTGTTTGTTTGTTTGTTTGTTTGTTTGTTTGTTTGTTTGTTTGTTTGTTTGTTTGCTTGCTTGCTTGCTTGCTTGTTTGCTTGCTCGTTCGTTTGTTTAAATACTCTCAGAGCCTCTGATAGATACCATTGTTCGTCGAATAATCGATTAGTTGATTGATTTCAAATTTGTTCATCCTACTGAACACATACTCAAGGCTTAATGTCTTTTAAAAGGAAATCTTGTTTACCACAATGAAAAAAAGTGAGAGGGAAATGAGACGTGAAGAAAGGCAATGAAGTTATTTACACGTAACAATCGTGACCGCCACATTTTGCCACCAGTAGGGATGAGGTGGTTAGAAATATAGGACGAGGAGAACGCGCGAGTTCAACAAAAACAAGAAAGCACGAATATAAGTTGACCAAAAGACTTCGGCCAGGCCGGTTAACCGCGGTAACTACGCCAACGGTTGAATGACTTTCTGATGCGAAGATGTGTGCGGCCGAAGTTGTATAATCTCGTGCTCCGGCGGGAATGTAAAATGGAAGGTGAATCAAGCGAAAGTGCGATCGTGGTGTCGTGTAATCGCATCTGTCAGAAGAAAATAAGACAAAAAGGAACAGTAAAAGGAACGAAACCACTCAGTTACGGCACACCAATCACGTGCGAATGCGGAACACGGCCGAAAGCGTCCGACTCACTGGCGACACCGTCGCGCTCCTGACACGCCTCCAAGAGCGGCTCGCCGTCGCGCCTCTGTATCTCGGTCGCATCCGCATATTGCGGCGTCGATCCCCGACCATGTCGCCGCCGCCGGCAAAACAGGTCTCGGTCACGCGGCGAAGGTCTTCTCGGAGCAGCGACGGAGGCCCGTTCCAAGACCGTCTCGTGACAGTCAATTGGCAATGTGCATGGGAGCTTCCCATGAGATGCTCCGTACACCGTGACGGTCGACGTCGAGGTCGCTGTACGTATTCCTGTGCGAAAATTAAAGCCCCCTCTGAAACTCTCGCCCAGCCTTTCCTTTCCCGTCTACATTTCGAAATATTTGACTGATTTCAAAGTCGTTTACTGTTTGGCCGTTTAGGAAGAACACCACCATTCATTACATATCTTTCTTGTGCGTCAAATGGGCGAGAGTAAAATACCCCATCTTGTTCATTTTACGAATTTACGTTGAGTAGTGCCTTATGCTATTGATATTATTTGTCATGAACCTTCTTGTCCTAAATAATACACTAGGTTAGGTTTGCGCAAGAGACTGTGAAAGCTCAAGTAAGGCCGAGCATGGATTGTGGCGAAGACAAAGCTGAGAATGTACTACGCCAACGATCTCACTTAATTCGATGTGAAGCAACTTTATTCCCCCGTTTCCTTACCTTCAGTGTAGATTACCAAATCGGATGTTAGTTTAACTGACCTACCTACAAATTGACCTACAAAGTTTTGTTCGGTACAGTAGATTTTGTTTATTCACTGAAGTGTACAGGGAAACATGACATGACATTTACTTAAGCAAGCATTGGTGAAAGGCGAGCGGTTCCACTTCTGAAATATTCGCTGCCTTCTGTTTAATGATTCACTGACCATGTCATGATGACTGCATCGGTCCTCGTGAGGTCACTAAAGCTAAGCAACATGGTTCGTGGGCAGTATACGAAGGAGTCGGAACAAAGAGGTTCCCCTTCGGTCACGGGAATCATTCGTGTGTCCACCTTAGAGGGTCCCTTACCATGCCCCATAAGAAATTTTGTCCATACACTTGAACTTGTGCAGTGTCGCCCAGGGAGCATATTGCCGCAGGGAATTTTTCAGATTGGTTCAATATTACAAGAGACGGGAGGCAATTTAAATTTCGCGATGCCAGTCTGCCAGAAGGGCCCTTTAAGCGTGACCGTATGGCGTCCGCGGTGGATGTCGTCCTACCCTAACCTTGGATGAATGTTCACTACGGAAGCGGTTAAAATCTCCTCGATGGCCCTGCCTGCTCGTCTTTTCCGTTACGCCACCGTTGTCATACCACCTTCATCGTCATCAAGCTGTCGTCGTTTCGCCAACTCTTCACCCTCGGCTTCACATTCCGCCATTTTTCGAAGAAAACCGAAACTTTACCCCTACTGCCACTGGGGATCAAGTCCGCGTCCCTGTGGAAATGTAGTTGAAAACCGGGCGCGTTATCTCCTGCGCTATTGCGCAGGGAAGGCGTTCTGCAATTTTAGCGGGGATTCGGGCCCTACGTTGACACAGAGAGCTGTGGCGTTCGTTCTTCTATTTTGGAGACCATAGTAGGCGATGCAGGGGCGGACGGAGACGACGTTGTGTTCATCACAAAAAAATTCGTCTTAAAAAATTTTATAATTGTTTGCAAACATATTTGTGCGCCATAGAACACTGGTTACATAATATTCACCTATTCCTTAACATCAAAAAGTGCTCAATTACAGTTGTACCTTTAAGTTATTCATTACATACAACGCTCACGTAACACCTGCGGAACACACCTCATGTGTACTCTGCGTACACATGTGTACCTGGGCATAATATATAATAACCAGCTCAGTTAGCGCATGCACATTGAATATATAGATTGAAAAAGAAAGTTAGAGCATTGGTATGTTAAGAAGGCTTTGTAAATAGTCAATCGGGGATGCGGCGAGAGCATGTTGTGGTAATTTATAAAAGTTTTAAGGCCAATTTTGGAGTTTGAATGTGTTGTATATTCGGGCGGCGCGCAGCCATATAACTTAAGTCACCTTGTGCTTCTCGAACAGGGAGCTCTACGCCTATGCCTTGGTTTACCAAAGTTCGTTGCTAACACTGCACCATACCTAGAAGATCACTTGCCGTCTATTTTGTGCAGATTCCGGTCATTAACGGTCCAGACATTCTTAAATATGTATGATTCCCCCATAAAATTACAAATAATTTTAGGCTCATGGGTCTAAAAATTCTTTGTCCGGCGTTATAGAAAAACTGACCGTCACGCTTTGTGGCACCAAAATTCAGTTCCACTAGAATTAATGGGATTGGAACACACGACTTACTTATGGCGGAATTAATGAATGCGCGGTAATTAAGACAGAGCTAATTAAGGCACAGGAACGCACGATATTCTGTGTTAAGGCACTCAAACCCACGACCTTTGGCTGGAGTCGAACCCCCGACCATTGGTGTTAATTAAGGCGAAGTTAGTTAAGGTAGGGTTAATTAAGGCACTTGAACCCGCGACCTTTGGGAGGAGAGCACAAGTAATGAGGATTAACAACGCATTCGGGCGAGAATGTCAAGTAATTTAATGAATGTCTCGTGAGCGCGCAGGCTTTCGACTTTCATCCTCTTTGGCGTATGCTAAAGTGGCTGTCAATTTTCTCAGCCCGTATTAGCTTTTCAATCTTCCCGGCCTCGGTTCCACACTCCTCAGGTCGCCTTGTTACAGGCACTTGTTGGTCCCTTAGATGTACAATCATGTCAGGTCCCACGTACTGGGTAGTGAGAAGGAGAACCTCCCGATTATATTTGTTGATATCTGTCCGAGCAGCGCGAATCATTTGTCTTGCAGTATATTAAACGGTCTACTACAAAATCATTTTATTATCTAAATATAAACACCCTCACAGCGAAAGATGCATCACAACCGGAACAAAAATCTGTAATTGGCCTTTTCCCTTCCGCTTTTGAGTGGTCGTTCGTCTTAAGGCTTCCCGAGCACATGCCAGTATATTTAGCTGAGTTTCTGGCGGTTGTAGTAGCCCTACGAAAAGGGAACTCATCAATGTCGAAAGTTCTTATACTAGCGGATACTTTGTCTTTGTGTTCAGGTCTCATTGCAAATAATAGCTCACGCATTTCATTTACATTTAATTGTCCACTACCCTCTCATTTAACATAGTTAGGTTGGTATGGGTACCTGGTGACAAAGGACTAGTTATGAATGAAATAGCAGACAGACAGCTTGGAGAGAGCAGCCCTAAGTGGTCTAATTCTGCCGAGCCTGCCTGTGTCACCTTTCATAACTGCTGCTAAGTGCAGGAGGCATGCAGTCGTGCAAGATTCTTGGAACCTATCATTAACAAATTTACCTGGTTATCAGCGTTTCATATTCCTTTGGGTTAGAATTTTCTGCCATACTAGAAAACTACTCTTTACGAAATTCCGCTGTCGAGTACGTACCTGAAACTATTATCTACGTAGATATGATCTGGTGCCCTCCTCCTCGGGCTCATACTAGGGTGAGGATGAGGCAGTAGAACACTTCCTTGTCATGCTGCCGTTTTTCACCATAAAAAAAAAACACATCGTAGAAATACAATTTCATGGTGCAGGATTCAATCTAGCCATTTACGATATTCTAGCTTGTAGAGCCACCTGTACAGGACCTTATCATAGGGATATTGGTGCAGCTGTTTTGAGGTTTACAATTGAATCAGGACGATTTTCCTCCTAAATGGTTAGAATCGTTATCTGACCTTATTCTTTCCTTTCTTTATTTATTCAAGATGTCTCAATAGTGTTCCTCTTTATACTTCGCTAACTACTTTGTTAGCTCATCCGTTTTTTGGGCGATCTGCCATAGTGAGTGCGCATGAGCCATTCATAGAGTAAAACCAACCAACCAACCAACCAAGATGGTGACGTGCACTGTAGGAGTCTGCTGCACTGATCTCCACCAGAGGGAGCAATTTTAGTGGAGGTCAGCGGTCTTCTTCTGTCGAAGTGAGTGAGCTAAAGCTCATAAAATTTCTCAAGTTCACTGATTCCTTATTTTTTGACAGCAAATAACTTTGTACAAAGTGTAGAGTGTGTTGCTTTCTTGGCTCACTCACGACATGCCCCATCCAGCAAGCGCACTACCATCGCGACACACCGCTCGAATCCGGGTCACCATGGCCTTGGGCTACGCTATTTTGGAGCTGACCATTTGTCCTGTATTCCTCCGTCTGTGTCCCACGCTAGGTGAAATTCGGGGATCCTGCTATGAAGTCAGGCACATGGTTAAGTAAGCTTTTAATAGAACAACCAGGGAAGCGATTCTGTCGATCTGTATAAGCTGGCACCAGAACTCTTAGGCAGGACTTCATCCACTGCATTCGCGCACTCAAGAGGTCTAAAAGCGTTCCTTCAGATCACAAAGTGAGCGCGTTGTTTCTTTGTAAACAGACATACAAATACGAGCGTCCTGAGGCCCCTGAGTCGTCCTGTCGAGGTGAGTGTAAGTATAGAACACGCGCGAGCAGCGAGGATAGCTGAGCGTTGCTCCGATAGAAATCGCAGTGCAACCTTGTCACGTTAAGGCATCCAAAAAGCATCTCGCCGCGATGTTTGCGTCTGCGCCACCCTTTTTCCTTCCATTCGCGCCATTTGAAACAGTCGGCAATTCTCGTGGGCGCGCGATCCTCATACTACGAGGAACGGTGTGTTCTCAGCCGGCTTTCATGAACTGGAATTCTGTAGCGATATGGGCTACATTGTGCAGCAAAACGGGTACCCCATTTCAAATAAAAAACATATTGTCACGTAGTGGCGGCGCTTAATAATACAGCGACAAATCCCTGAATTATGAAACTAACTTTTGTTGGGCGAACTTGTGCCCACAAAAGCAAACTAGGATGGTTGCTTGGGCTAGTTGGTAATTCGTGAGACGAATAGAAAGGGCCAATTGTACTAGAAATGCGTATGCCGCCTCTCGCTGTGTCGTATGCATGTGTATGTCGTCTCTCACTGTCCTTGTCCTTCGCGGTGTGCGTTATTTTTGATCACAAAAGCAAGTTACGCTCAAAGCACAGCGATAGCGGCGAGCACTGCCAGCGATCGTCGAAATGTGATCTGCCGGTCCAGCGCGTCGGTTATTATACGTCAGTCGTCCAAGGTTCCAGAGTAATCGCCCGCGTGTTTTCCAGAAAGTTCTACGCAATTCGCGTCGCACATACATGCATGCAATCAGATTACACAAGGTTCACTGACAACAGAGAGCGATAGAACCATCCATAACATTCGGGAAACTTCCGATGCATGCAGGGGCGTCCTACACTGAGCGATAACATTTGTTAAAGGGTGAAACGCCGTCACCCGACAAACAACATGTGGCGCGCGATCTCCATATTACGAGGAACGCGCAGCGCATACAGGTGTGCTCTCAGCTGGCCCTCATGAACTGAAATTCTGCAGCGATATGGGATATACTCTGCAGCAAAATAGGTATTAAAATTTAAATAGAAGACATATTTATCCCTACACAGCTGCTGACACACACATAATGTACCGAAAGCCCGCATTACGCCAGTTAGAAACCGCAACTTTTCCAAATCTTGTCTCTCTCAGTAAATTCTACCCACACTGTTATGCACATCGTTGCCCTGGCTGTGGCAGCTCGCCCACAATCTTCCACTTCACGATTGAGTGCACTGCAAACCTCTTTCCTCCCTTGTCAACTCTCCTTTATCCCCTACGCAACAAAGATTTGTGGGACGATGCCCTCCGCGACGGACCTCCCGAGGTCCTTCGAGCTGTGATACAACGGGCGCGAAACATCGCCGGAATCATCTTAGGGACCCTGGACTGAGGGTTCCTCCCACACTGCTTTCGCCATTCAAATATTATTAATAAAGATGTTTTACTCCTCCTACTGCGACGTCACGAAGTGACTGCGTATATATAGCGAAATATCTAAAAAAAGCTGGTTATACAAGTAAAAAAAAAAACTAATACGCGTGTCCTGCAGCTCGTTACATGGGGACTTTTGACTGCAGCACGACTACAAAGACGAAAACACTTAGGTGCAGTGCGTAGAAAATGTTAATGGTAAGCAGTCTCTCAATTTCATTGGTTATTACTTATGATTACATATACCCTAGCAATGCAAGGCCGTTTCCCTGGCATATTCTTAATGGCTTACTCCAGGATCACTTGAATCAGCTCCGCACAAACGTAACTATAGCAACGGATGCTTCGCAGAGGGAGGAAAGCGCCGGAATAGGAATCTTTTCATCGTCATTGGATTGTTCTTTTTCTGTTCGGCTCCCAGACTTCAGTGCAATATTCCCAGCGGAATTCCTAGCTGTTGTCCTAGCTTTGCGTGAGCTACAGCCTTCCATGACAACCGCGGTAATAATCACACACGCTTTATAGTTGTGCACCACCTCACTTGCTGCTCCCGGCGAGTCGCATATATTAAAAACTTTGCACTCACTGGCTCCGAGTCATTTTTCCGAGTTTACGAATGATATGGGTACATGGGAACAAAGGCATACTTATGAATGAAGCGACAGACGGCTTGGCTAAGGCTTCTCTTAGAGGCCTCGTGTGTACACTTCTTCCAACGACGGGTTTTATCCAAGGAGGTAAAGAAAAAAATTCGCAGTTCCGCGGCAAAGGCGAAGTACCGGTTGCGATAGCAAATTAGTAGATAGCTGTTCAAACAAAGATAGTAGTTTTATCGGCCGTATCAACTTGTAAACATTCGCTTACTAACTAAATTAACGATAGAATATGTAAGCGTGACTCAACGAGGACATAGAAAGAAACAGACACAAGGAGACAGCGCTGCCTTTGTGTGTCTGCTTCTTTCTGCGTCTTTGTTCAGTCGTGCTTACACATTCTATCATGGATCCAAACCAACTAGCCCGTCAACGTGTTTTAAGTAAATTAAGCACCATGGTGTCACGCGCGCGCAGATAAACATGAACGCACATCGCTCGATCACAGCGGAAACTGTCTGTGAAAACGCTGCAGTTAGGAAACACGGCAGCAGCCGCTAGCCAACTGACCTCCGTGCATCGGCCATTCAACGCGTACGAAACGTCGAAAGCGCAGCGCATACGAAGCTACCGGAACCTCGCGCACTGTGCAAACATCGCAGATCGCTTTGAAGATGAAGCCCGCGCGGGAGCGCACTTTGACCACGTCGCAGACCGCTTTCAAGACACACGAGCGCCGGCAACGCGTCCCTACGTCGTCAAAGGCGCCTACAACGGCGTCCGCGATTCGCGTGGCCAACGCCGTAGTAGACGCCGCGGTTGTGCCCACTGTATACGGAACGGCGGGCGAGGAGGACATCGAGGCACCGTAGCAGCCGCCGAAGATGAACGCCGCTCCTCCCTCGCCTGACCAAAGCCACCTAGAAAAATATGTAAGGCCACCGCATCACCTCCTCTCCCCTGTCAATACGTCACGAGAGTCGGATGGCAGCGGTGGATGGGGGAGCGCTGCGTTTCTAGAACGCGGCGCGCGTTCTGAAAACAAATTTTCTCCGTGGCTGCAACGCTAGAGCGGCAACGCGTGGAGCATTTGCTTGGTGGCTTTGGTGGGGCATGCTGCACCGTAAACGCGATTGCTTTTCTTCGATTGTGCGTGGTTCGTTGGCCTGGCCCCCTGCCTCGCGTTTGACAGGAGAGGGCACGCAAACTGGCCGCGTACCTCGCTCGCGCACGCGAGATTGAACCGCATTCGCCGGCTCATTCTCACGTGCTTTCACTCATACGAAACCTCACAGCGACGCGGACGGCTACGGTGACCCCTACGGCAGAAATGCGCCTGGAGTGTTAATGTAGTTGCTATCGCAATAAAACTGCTGGAGTGCAAGCTCCCCTAGCTTCTTACAAGGAAAGGTGAAACCAATGTTGGCCCTTCCTTCACCTGAAATAGAGCCTTGTCGGGTCATCTTCGCTTACAGATCGAGTGATTTCACTCTGTTATTGTAATGTTAGGCTAATTGGAGCATAAAAGTTGGTTCTCAACGAAAAAATGAGTTCTGAATATTGATGATGTTCTTCCTAATACAATATGCCAGGGTATTGCGATTTCACACTAAAACCAGTAATACAGATACGCATAGATAAGCACCTGTCCGGTAAAAAACGCCGTGATTAACCAAGGTGGTTTATTAACTCTTGGTAAGTGTGCTAAAAGCGCTTCTTCACCATTTTTATCGTTTATTTATAGTCTTATTGTGCCCCTCCTGTGCGGCCTAACCTTCGGGACATCGTTTCTACTCGAGTGGTTTTCTTTAAGCTCCTTGCTTTTATCCCGTATGTCAGGCTTAGAAGATACACCCTTTTGACATCAAAATCAAGTCTAACATCATCCACGGAGCTGCGCCACTTACAGTTCCCTTGTAGCACGATTTTTTTAAAATCTAGACTGACAGAAGTGACGTTAACGAGAATGCGATGTCCAGTTCCACACATTAATTTATGCATGCACCTATCTGGTATGGCTATTTCCCCTTTGTGTCATTTCTGCGTCGCATTAAAAACGATTGAACATTTCACACTGGACTGCCGGCGTTTCTCCTCCCTGATGAAAAGGACATTGAACTCACTGGTGCTGCTGTCTTTAGGAGATCCTGTGCTTCGACACTCGCACAGGATTGTATGTATCGCCATAGAGAAATTCATTGTTGACTGAAACAGATTTCATTGTTAACCATATTACATATATATATATATATATATATATATATATATATATATATATATATATATATATATATATATATATATATATATACTGACTGGCTCTCCCGACCCTCGTCCGCAAGCCATGCCTCCAACTGCCTATTCCTCATTAGTGGATGTTGGTGTAATATGGGGCTGTTTATGTGCGGAGGCCTCCTGGGGCACTCCCATGTGATGTGTACCACGGGCACTCGTCAGTGAACCTCGTGGGGTGTATTCTGTGTAGGTGGTGCAAGTTGGGGTATGTATTCGTCTGAATACGACGCCAGTCCCTTTCCTGCTGACTGTTTAAATCGGAGTGAGGATGTCCGAAACGTCTCCACTCCTGCCTGTAGGAGGATGTCACGAGAATTCGGTGGAAGAGCGTCGCTAGGCCATGCCGTTGCTCGGACGTTTAATCCTCGAGCAATACGGTCTGCCCTCGCGTTTCCTTCCGGTCGCTCGTGTGCAGGACACCATACGATAGTGTGGTGCCCCTCTAGTTGTGTGCCTAAAATTTTGATTATTGATTTGAATCTCTCGAATTTCTCGAATCTCTCTGTGCTAGCGCATTCGGGAAGACCAAGGGCGGCTTTGAAGGCTTTTCTTATTATTGTGTTTGCATGTATATTTTCTTGATTTGTCAAGGCCTGATACGGAAGGGCGTACGTGATTCGGCTAATTGCGAATGCGTGAACCAGGCTGATGGTACTGTCTGCTGAATCGTCTTGGACTTTACATCTGTCGGCCCAAGTTGCGAACTTGGATCAAGAACATGCACAGTCTTGATGACTAAGCCAACACCTAAGAGGGCGAGTTAATCTTCAGAGCCCGAAAGTGTTTTGCCCAAACAGCGTGGCTATAGTGAGTCGCAGACTCTGCTAAACGACGAAAGCGGATGCTTTAGTCCATGGATGACATATGTGGCTATAGTTGCAAGCAATGCAAGCCCACGCATATACGTTAAGTAACAACAAAAGAAACACAAAAAAATCACCGTTTAAGCACCCCGTACAGAGGGTTAACCAGCGAAGCTGAAACGTGCGGCACCGGTGTTTATCACGGCGTTAATCCCGCCAGTTGATTAAGCGACGGCTTGGCAGGCTGCCGGATCCTCGGTACGCAGTTGCTGCTTGTGCTCGGCTGCACGCGCCTGGTCTTGTGCCCGGGCTGCAGCATCGGCACGGCGTAGGCGAGCTCGTTCCCGGTTCTGCTTGCGGCGTTGCTGAATGATAGCTGCCTGCTCCTCAGGAGTACGTATGACGCGTGGCCTACCCATTTAGGAGCCGGAAAGAAACAGATGCGCGAGCGCTCGGCTACGACAGAGAGCAACGGCGTCACTACTGACGCAACCAATCGCGCGCCTCTCATTTTCTCTTGTTTTCGCGCATGCCCATGGGCTTGCGCCAGAGGAGTTTTCGATGTACAGGGGACAGACGGACGGGCGAATCGGGTTGCCCATTTACAGCTTCGCTGTAAAAAGAACATTTACGCGACGACTGAAGATTGAGCCATATATTTGCAGCGACAGATAGCTATAATAGATGGTCGGCGTCTTCAGCAAGATACGCCTGCGATCAACGTGTCTGTATGTGAAATGGCGGATAGTAACAACCAGCTTCTCAGCCGTTACAACATATGGTGGTTGTCTTACAGGGAACACAGACCTCGTAGCGCTAACTTTAAAAAATCGTCTTAATCGCTTTTTCAATGACATGCGATCTGTCAGCACGCAAAAGTTCCGTTACGTACTGTGGCTACGACAGGCTCGAACGCAATCTCAAGCACTTCCGTCACTCTTTCGGCAATCTAGCAACAAACAGACGGTGCGTCATTTTGCCTACAGTTCTAGTGGCCCTTCACTTTCAACCGACCCCTTTGCGTGTTGTTTGCAGTGAACTATCTCATGCCCACTCGCATTTCCGGTGTTACGAAAAACCTGAAAATTTTCCAGTCCTACTAAATTCGACTAGATCTTATTTAATGAGATTCGCATTGTTTTCTCTCTCTCTCTTTCTCTTCTTCAGAACGGAAAGATGAAACTCGAGGAAAGTAGGATGGCCACCATGGAGGTGCGAGCCCTATCTCTGAGGGCGAAGCTGCGCAAGTTCGCCAAGGACAACTTCTTCCTGCTCTTCACGCTAGGCGGCGTCGTGGCCGGAGTCGTGCTCGGCCTCGGACTGCGCCAGGCGAGCCCCAGCGAGTCCACCATCATGCTGCTCGGCATGCCTGGCGAAGTGTTCATGCGATGTCTGCGCATGCTCGTACTACCCATGATGATCGCCAGCATCATCACAGGTGACCGGGAGTTACTGAAATGAAATTAGTGCTCGTGCCGATGGCGAAGCTTGCTCATTCAGAAGCGCTAGATCAACCGAGTCACCGAATGAACGTCATACTCACTGATTCCGAAACACAAACTCGTGGTCAAAATTGTTCTTTAAGAAGGGTTCCCAATCAGTCTGATCTACTTCTTTATGAACGGCAGACGCGTTAAGTTCGTGAAAAATGATCTAGTTCGCCAGAACCTAGCGCAAACAGAGTATATTTACATAGTAACGGACAATGACTGCGTGAGCTTAAAGACGGTTGCACACCGCAAGTATAGAACAAGGAGAGCCACGTCTGACCCTCGCACATAGTTTGGCGACCCCCTGCTCTACAATTTGCATATTTGTTTAAAAAATTTAATTGGGGGGTTTTACTTGCCAAAACCATTTTCTGATTATGAGGCACGCCGTAGTGGAGGACTCCGGAAATTTCGACCACCTGGGGTTCTTTAACGTGCACCTAAATCGAAGTACACGGGTGTTTTCGCATTCCGCCCCCATCGAATTGCGGCCGCCGTGGCCGGAATTCGATCTCGCGACCTCATGCTTAGCAGCCCAACACCATTGCCACTGAGCAACCGCGGCGGGTCATATTTGTTAAAACGCGCTTTCTATAGATGCACAGTGAGCCATTGGCTAATTATTTTTCAAAATACGATCATTTTACTTATGATGCGTGCTTAAAACCATTGAATTAGTTTGTGCGTCTGTTCTCGCCATATTACTGCCCTTGCATTTCTGCAGTCCTGTAGATTAAGTTTTGTGTAGGCGAGACCGGGGGCTTTCGTCACTTCTTTGCGCGCGCCTTTCAGTCGAAGCCGCGTACGTCACTTACAGGCGACATTTTGCGCATGCGGAACTAGAACTTGTGAGCCTGCTAGTGGCTACCATGTTTGCTGTGTTCGTAAAAAGTATACACATAGAACAAAAGAAATAGCAAGGAGACTAGAAAACGCAGGTTGGGGGATAACACGTAAGCTTGCACAGCTGGTGCTTAGCGATACGAACGCTTCCAATCACTGTAGTATAGGGAAATTAGAACACTGTGTGCGGAACTAGCGCGGCATGAGGGGAAAGCGACCAGCGTTGACAGTGGTGCACCCACGAGGTGGTAAAGGGAACAAACTGAACCACATTTCCCTAGTCTCCACCGCCGTCATAATTTATTTCCGCTTTTTTTTTATTTTCAAATGCGATCGCTGCGTCTAGTGTTTTAACTCTTCTTCAACAGGCAGCGCTAACCTTAGCGGCAAGGCGAAAGGCAAGATGGCCCTGCTGACCTTCGCCATCTTCATCGGCACCAGCTTCATGTCGGCGCTCATCGGGCTGTCTTTCGTCACCATTATCCACCCCGGAAGCCCCGAGCTCAAGTCCGAGCTCGACGCCGAGGACGAAGTCAAGGGCAGTGCGCACCTGCTCGACACCTTTCTGGACCTCGTCAGGCGAGTTCCTACATATTATTACTGGCAGTTTCTTGTTGCATTCCTCCCCCCCCCCCCTCTGCCTTATCTGTTTTTATTTTTCGCCGGTATTCAGTTGCTGATCTTTTAGTTTGCTTTAGATGTCCCGTTGTTTATTGAAGTTGGCTGCCATATATTGAGCCGCATTTCAATGTTGAAAAACCCTTCAAGTGAACTTGCATAACGTGTTGGTAGCTCTTTAATGTACGAGCTCAGTATATATATACAGGGTGTACCAGCTAACTTTAGCCAGACTTTAATATATAAGCGAATGCCACGTAGCTGGACAGAATCGAGGTAATGTTGTTTGCCGTCGCTTGCAGATACTCAAATTATTCTTTCTTTCATTCGGCCTGATTATATAGTCTTCATTAATTAATCAACTTCTCGAATATTATAATTAGATGAAAAGTGTCAATGAGAAAATTGTAGAGCGACATGAAAAAGTACCGATATAGCTTTCTGTTGCTCAGTACGGGCTACATAAATGTTTTTTTTTTTTTTCGAGTGTGAAGGAAGCCCGCGAATACGCGTAGTGCCTCAAGCGGCCAGTCGCGCGCCAATTTTGAGTGCATTTGCGGGCATCTTTCACGCTCGTAAAAACACTTTTAAGCAGCCTGTATTGAGCAACAGAAGGCTGTATCGGGAGTTTTTCATGTCGCTGTGCATTTTTCTCACTGGCATATTTCACCTAATTATAATATTTGAGAAGTTGTTTAATTAATTAGGACTAAGTATCTACTTAGGCAAAATGAAACATAATTTTAGTATCTCCAAGCGACGGCAAACAATATTACCTCGGTTCTCTCAGCTATGTGGAATTCACATATTTTTGAACTCTGGCAAAAGTTAGCTGGTACACCCTGTATGCTACAGTAGATGTGCTATGCTTTGGACTTGCGTTTTCTATAGATGGATAAAGCATTGTGAATACCCAACGCCATAAATATTATGATGCATAATACGCACAGGCGGGGCCGGAAGTTTACGGGACTCGAATTTCTCGAACGATGCCGAATATCAATCCTGTTTTAGCACGTTACCATTAAACCAGTACAATGCCCTATCGGTCACGTTCGCTAGTACACGTAGCACATTTAATATTGATGCTGCGTTCCCAGACTCAGGAAATATTTTGCTCTTACTCAGATCCCGCATCCCGTCAGCGTTTCATCCTGTCTCTATACAATAGTAATAAAAATAAGCATCAAAGGAAGTGTGTCTAAGTTATGCTAAAAACGTACGTCATCGCGATTGTTTTTTTAAATTTGAATGATGATGAAATTCAAGCGTAATGTCATGCGTGCCGTAGGCTATTAATGCGTCGGTATCGCGAACGTCCACGCGAAGTAATTTCTAAAGGAGGGAAGCTGATGAGCACAAACACGAAGGTTCGGTCATACGGGGTGTTCTTTTTAGGCAACGCAATTTTTTTTCTTTTCTTTTTTTTAGTCGCCTCTAGCAGATAGCGCAATTGTAGTCCTTGAGCTGGGTTACTCGAATCGGCAGACACTGCTCGCGTGCGAAATCGAAATGCATAACCTACTAATCAGAAACAGTAATTGATTTTCTAATTAATTACATTACGCAAGATACCACAATAGGCGTGTTTGCAAGGCGTATCCACTTGGGCCGAATACTGAGGATCACACCGGTGTCTAGATACGCGCTGCCAAAAGCGGTAAAAAATTCACAGTTATTCCACTTACATATATTTTTTTAAGAAAACGACATTTTATGCATTGAAGCACAAACGTAACGGTCAATGTATTTCGCCGACGACTTGGGGAAATAATACCTCAAAACTGGCGTCATATTGGATATTTGTTCTAAGTGAATACGCCTTGTGAACTAACTTGCTACAATTCGTAAATTGCTATATTGTCACGTTGCCGTGACGGCGGAGAACACAGTAGCGAAACAGTGAATCACGAAACTCCTTATTGGGCAAACCTGTGCCCACATACGCAAGCGGCGCTCAAAGCAGAACAACAGTGGCGAGCGAAGTCGGCGATCGTAGAGATTTGACCAGCTGGTCAAGCGAGTCGGCTTTCATACGTCACCCGTCGAAGGTTCCAGTGTAATCGCTGGTGCCCGCGTGGCTTCCAGAAAGTACAACACAATTCGTGTCGCGCATACCATCAGATTACACAAGGCTCGATAACAACAGACGACGTACAGAACCATCGATAATAGACAGCTTTAGTACTGCGCCATGACGATACGTACGCAGCACGCAAGCGCTTTGCGGAACGCGGGAGCGCGTGTCACGTCAGGGCTTTTAGTGCTGCGAAATGCCTACCTACGTACGTGAGTGGGCGAGCGTTGTTAGACGCGCCGGGCGCGTCGTAACGCGTTGGACGCGTCTGCCAGTACGTCGAACAATCGGTCGCACCATACAGGCTGTTGATGTCGCCAACATGATGCAACGTGTGGGCGCGTTACATTGCTACGTCGAACTATATTTAGTCTTTTAACAGACTCTACTTTTAATACGGATGCAATACACGAATCATATCAAGAAAAATAAAGATTCAGTACTCGCTTTCTGCGCCTGACACGGTCATTTGCGACGAACTGCGCCAGCCGGAGGTCGAGCTTTCATGCAAACAGCGCACACTGAACACTCACAAAAGTAACAGGGTCTCTTAAGATCTCTCTTAAGAGGCGAACGGGGAAAGCCTACTCTTCCTCCTCTTATCATTCGCCTCTTTCTCCTTGCATCTCTTTCTCTTCTTTCTTTTAGTCATTACTGCTCACTATACCAAGCATTTTTGTCATTTGTAATCAGTTGTGGTCATAACAAACAGTCGTTAGACATATTGGACATAGTCATTACAAGTCATTTCAGTCATTATTAGTCACTACTGGTCATTACCAAGTATTTTAGTCGTTTTTAATCAATTGTAGTCTTTACAAGTTGTCGTTGGACATATTTGTCATTTCATAGTCATTATTAGTCATTACAAGTCATTTCAGTCATTATTAGTAATTACAGCTCAATAGTAAGCATCTTTAGTCATATGTAATCAGTTGTGGTCATTACAAGGCGTCGTTAGACATATTGGTCATTTCGTAGTCATTAGTAGTTATTTCAGTCATTACTGCTCCTTACTTAACATTTCCAGTCATTTCTAATCAATTTTGGTCATTACAAGCCGTCGTTAGACGTTTTGGTCATTTCGGAGTCATTGCTAGTGATTAGTAGTCCTGATTAGTATTTGCTAGTCATTATTAACATCTACGTTATCATTCACTAACTGTCACTATCAATCATTTTTCATTCTTTAATCTGTCTTTAAACTGTCTTCACATGGCGTGGTGACGCTTCGGCAGGCGCTCCGGCGGTCAGGTCTGCCGGCACAAACTTCCCCATGAGCCTAGAACGGTTTTCGCCTCACAAAACAAAGTTCCCATTTTGGCGATGCATTCCCACCGCGCAGGATCCGGGAATGGCTACTTCGCGTTCACTTCAAGCAACAAAGCCAAATCATAGATCATTAAAAAAGTACAGCCTTCCGCTGGTCACCTTTGACGCTGCCATTTTGCGAAATTCTTTTGTCTCGCGTTCTCCCGAACAAACGAGAACCGCGAGAGCAGCACGCAAGGCTCCCTATACGCACGCACGTAAGAATCGGATGCGTGCGTACGCGGCGGCCGCGTACGCATCACGTACCGTTCGTGTTGCGTTCTAGGCATGCGCACTTTGCAGAAACGTAGCGATCTTACGTACCCAACGCCCTTGCGTACGCAACGTACGCAATACTAAAATTGTCTAACGTTCGAGAAATTTCCGATGCGTTCCGGCGAGTCCTGCGCCGAGTGATAACGTTTAACATTTGTTAGCCGGTGAAAAGTAGTCACCGGAGAAAGATAAACGACTACAAGTGCCAATATGCACCGTAAATTTAATCATTAAAGATTTAATTGGTGAGTTTTTGCTGATTACACGATTATGCATTTCGAGTTTTCGTGCGAGCATTGTCCGCCTCTTCCGGACAAATCACCGGAATTATGCCGCAGGCGATTTTCAGACATTCTGTGTGATCTAAAAAAAAAAAAGCGCCCGCTATAACCACACTTCAGCAATATAGATGCGAACGGAGTGTTTTCATTAATGCTACTTCGAAGTCACTTTTCACCTCAGTGTCGAGACCCAGTGATCAGGCAAAGCACTGAAATAACAATGAAAAACGTGCAGTGCGGACACCGCGAGGATCTTAGTGCTATTACACGAAGGCAATTCAAAAAGTCAACAATTCTGCAAAATTTTACTGCAAACGATGACGCTGAGCATCGTGCCGAGGCTTTTCAACACAGGCTTTGCATGCAACCTTTTGTGAATGCGATTCGGACTACTACATGAATCACTCTACACGAATCACTCCGGGTCACACGCCAATGCCCACGCGTGCGGTTTATGGCTCAGATGTTTTCGGTGAAACCAGTCGACGAAAATTTCTGCAGCGTTTCACTCGTGCCCGCTCTTACTGCGCCCTCAGCCCGCTGTATTTCCGCCGTACTTAACGCGGCACTTAATTGCAAGATCTGACAGAAATATAAATGAAGACGATTGCGTGGCTTGTCATAGACAGCAGTCCTATGAGGAAAGCTGAAATATTAGTCTAAGTCGCGTGGAGACTGCAAAAAAATGGGCGAGGTCTTTTTTTATGACTACAGCTGTTGGAATAAGCCAACCTAATTTAGTGTTTCAATTCCTGAAGCAGAAGTCTCTTATGCGTAATCCTATAACTATTCTTTTCTCAACGTGTTCCTCCTGCCGAAGTATGTGCCGGAGTTCCACGCTTGGTTCTTCTCGACGGAGCTTAAAAGACATGTTTTTTGCCGCAAGTGAACACTCGACGGAGCTCACGTGGGTCCACAGCGCCCGGAAAGAACTTCGATAGTGTTATATATTCAGTATTGTTTCGTTTCGCTTTTGTTTTCTTGTTTCTTTTTCTTGCAATGTTAAGCGTAATACCAGTGCATCTGTCCAAATTCTACGAAGGATAACATGATATTTTTCAAGCTGGTCGAGTCGTATGGGTCTAGCGCACGCCCAGATCTTTGCTCTGAGCTCGTCCTCACTTTGGCATTTATCAATTTTATAACGCAAAACTGGATTCACAGCGCATCTTGAAGCAGACTTCTGTCGCTCAGTTCCAAGTGCGCAATCAGAAGCATGCCGAGAGGAGCGCGCATCTTTATAACTACATCGTTTCGCTATTTAATTATTTGCTGTCGTGTATTCTGTAAACTCGGGAACCAGACTGTAAAACTTTCATTCTGTTTTACAAAAGAAAGTGTACAGTTTTCTTCTTTAGCACATCAATAAACATTGCCACTCATTACCCCTTTCAGGAAATGATTGGCAAAATTACAACTTGCTCGTCAGTTTGCCTTGTTGTAGAAGTGGTGCTTCAATTAAAGCTGGTAGTAATGGTTAGCGCAGCGTTTTTTGATTGTCAAAAAACCTTTCTTTACTGAGTTTCTTTTTTTTTTTCACTTACTCCCCGTTGTCACCCTGCCTTCTTGAATGTTCATGTAGCGCAAGTGCTACACAGGCAATGCTCTTTCATTTGACTTTCTTTTTATTGGCTTGAGCGTGCTGACTAACATTGGCTTCTTGCTGCTGCCTTTTTTCAGAAATGCGTTTCCCGAAAACCTCGTAGAGGCTTGCGTTGAGCAGGTGATTATTTGATGATTTATCTACCTAATCTAATCGCGCCCTAAATACCTAATTTTGCTGAGCGTTCTGCAAAGGGCCTACCCATGGTGTTCATCGCAAGCATATATGCAATAACATTATGTGTATGGTCTTTCCCCCTTTAGTAAAAAGAAAATATTACGTCAGACAGCATGACGCAATATGAATGCGAGGTTTATTTTTTTGCACTGATACGTGGGAAGTTTGAACGTTACCATTATTGGACGCATTTAACGAAGCACAAACGTTGCATGAGAGTACCTAATTAGGGACGACGAGATCCTCTAATCTCAAAAATGCGTTACCTCCATCTTTTCTTATTCAGCTGCCATGTAGTGTTCTCTAAAAAATCGAACTTCTGATACTTGTTTCTCTCGTACTGTTAAAAGCTATCTAAAAGCTTTGACGTTTTGAGGAAGTTCATTTTAAGTAGCGCTGGCGTTACAAAGGTGCATATTCTGAATGGTTACAGATAGAGATACTTAGCCTTTGCCGTAAAACTTCACCGTTTCCTCGAAGCGATAATGCATTTTCTTTTACCTCAAAGGCACTGCATCTGCATCGTTTCAAAGCTGCTACAATCTTAGTATAGCATTATTTATTTATTTATTTATTTATTTATTTATTTATTTATTTATTTATTTATTTGAGTACCCTAAGGGCCCGTTAGGGCATTAAATAGGGGGGGGGGGGAGGACGAAAAAGTTCAAGCATGAGTGAAATGTGTACAATGCAAATATATGAAACCATAAAAAAATGATCTACACATCAAGCAGAAGCAAACAAACGAAAATAATAAAGAAAGAAAGAAAAGGAAAACGGAGTTTATACAATGTTTAGTAGCGTGAAACAAGCATAAGAACCTAAAATGCGATGCAAGCAATCAGTACCCACCAGAACACGAGCTTAAGGATACAATCGAATGATGATTTAGGTAAACAGCCTACACAGACACATATCAGATGAAACGGAATGAATTTTATACAATGCCAAGCACATGAAAACACTGTGTAAGTAAATATTCAAGCAAATGTTGGTTCGGATAGGTTCATACACTCTAAAAAGGTTAGCAGCGCTGCATGAAATGATGATGATTCTGTAAGCGAGACAATGTTTGCAGGTAGCGAGTTCCATTTGACAATAAATAAAACTAGAGGCGAATTTCGATAACCGTTAGTCCTGGCAAATATAGGTATTACGTTTCATCATAACGGATTCAAAGCGACCTTTAAAAATACACGCACATACTTCGGACTTTCACGCCGTGCACAAACCACAGTCATGTATTGTTCTGATATTATTCTCTAAGCGAGTACTATGTACCAATGCTGACAGTCATGTCTCTTTTGGTATTTACGGCCGCCACTAGCTCTACTTGTCAATTATTGCTGCTCATAGCTATACTTGCGCAATGCTTATTATCGCGTAAGCATTCTTTGGCGAGTATCCTAGAAAAATCTGTCACCCAAAAAGTATTAAAGAAATCCGTAATTTGCGAAGACATGTATTCTTCATAGTAGTGTAAATGTAAATTATTGGTAGATTCGTTAGCAATAAGGGGCAACTGCAACAAAAAAAATAACATTTTAGAAAAAAAATAACTCACTAATGCGAAATAAGAGCGAAGCTCTATACGCGTTTTCATTTCGCGATATACTGGAGCAAAGAAATTGAGAGAGACATATAGCAGATTCGGCGATTGCCGAAAACCTTATGTGCGGGTCAAGCGCGTCGGCTTTTATTCATGACTCGTCGAAGGTCCCAGTGTAATCAATGGTGCCCTGTAGCTTCCGGAAAGAACTACACAATTCGCGTCGCGCATACAATCAGATTACAAACCCCCCCCCCCCCCCCAAAAAAAAAAGTGCGAACGAGACTAAACCAAGCAAACCAACCAAGCGCGAGAGAGAGCTGACGCGAGCAGACGATAGTACGAAACCGATAGTACGATAGCCGTTCGCGGCTTGCGCCTTTCATATCCCGCTCCGCGTTCGCTCTTTCATGTTTTGTTGTGCTCGTTCGCTCTCTACGCCGCCTACACCGAATCTCGCCTCAGGAACAGGTGCATGAGAGCTGCGCTATAATAATATGGTTCAATGCGTAAGTATTCTCTGGCGAACACCCGGACAATTTCGTTTGCAAAATCATTTCCGTAACGCGAGAAGCGTGACACCTTACCAATAGGGATACATAGGACTCCATAGAAAATGCATGTGAAAGCCTATAGTAGGGGTGGGCCAAATCAAGTTCGGGGTGGGTCAACTTGAAATTTGGGGGTGGGCCAACTTGAAATTTGGGAGTGGGCCAACTTAAAATTTGGGGGTGAGAAAACCTAAATTTTGGGGTAGACAGTTTGAAATTTGGAGGTGGACAGACTTAAATTTGGGGGTGCGCCAACTTAAATTTGGGAAACAAAAGCAAAAGCCAAGTAACAGCAGATCCAAAGAATGCTTACGTTTAGGTAGTAAATTCTCAAAATTTCTATAATTTTTTTCTTTGTAGAATAATTTCAGAGTATTTATTATCATCAATTCAAACAAACGTGTTTATTGGTCGTTTAAATTGCGTGCCATTTATTATTCTAACATTGCGATAACTTCAGCGTGAACATGCTGATCTTGTTTAGTGTGTTCCTCTCAATCACGTTGCTTGGGTGTGAACGGTTATAATCTCTAGGCAAGCAACAGTGCATCTTTCTTATTCTTTCTTTTTGTTGACTCAACTCTCTTGCTACATTATTCATGTTCGGCGATAAGTGGTGTGTTATCTTGACTTGCACGTTCCCTCTGCAAGGTCCGTTAAGTACATTCTCATGAGTTGACGCATGCTTTCTTTAGTGTAAACACTTTTCTTGTGAAGACACTGTCAACGCAATATAATTCGGTCATGTCCCAAAAGTTAAAATTGTGCTTAATGGCGGTAACTACGATATTTGTCACCAAATGTAGTCCGAGGCGATTTGATTAATCCGCTTGGAGGACAATTCGTTTACAAAATATGTATTGGTAACGCAACGTTTGCACCTGCGACGTCAAAGACTTGGACTCAGTGCAGTTTTCTTAGCGTTATGTGCGGTGTGAACAGAAAATTAAAACGCTATTACAAGATCGTCTGAAAAATATGGACGTGAAATCATGCCAGCTCAGCATGACAACTTCTGAAAGCAGTACTTCGCGACCATTTATTCGTTTGTCGCTTCTTTTCGCCCCAGGGTTACACTTCGTACGAGAAGAGAAATATTTCATTTAGAGGAGAAGCGGCAAGAGAAATCTCGAAAAGGAGCTGGTCACGAAGATCTGGGACCAACTCCTTGGGTGAGCAAGCATGTCGCGTTGTTGAAGCTCGTACTAGCGCTAACTGTTCTGTGTGTATTACCGGCACAGACAATCACGCATCTCATCTGTGACTTTCCTTGCTACAGTGGGCATGTAAAAGGGCTTTTGACAAAGTTTGACAGCCTGCAAAATATCCCCTTAATGAAGAGAAATATCATGGGGCACTGGTCTAGGCCTTCGTCAATGGATGGGCTATAAACGTGTCACCACCCTTCTCTGGGATATGCGGACGTAGCGGAAGAATTCAAATGTTGTCGCTTGCGTCGTAGCATTTACGCGCACACTTCTTTTTTCTTTTTCTTTCTTTAACTCTTCCTATTATTTACCTCAGCAGCAAGCCAGCATTTCTATTCCCGTTGTTCACGGGATTCGTGTTAATTCTGCGCTGTTTGGTCATATGAACGCATTTCAAGGAGAAAGTGTTTTTCATTCTTCATAAGAATGCGTGAATGGCAGTAACTATTTGTAATTAAATTTAAGCGGGTTATGCGTGCGGCAGTCTAGGTAGGACAGGAGTAAGGGAGAGGAAGGCGATATGCGAATGGCACACGTTGCCCATTTCCTCTGTCGTGCCTCCTCAGGTGGGTCCCACCTTATATAAACTGTTAAAGAAAACGTCTTTCAAGTTTACCGTATAATAATTGACTCGCATTGTCCGTTTTCCAGTTAGTTCACTCGATCATACGCTTTGTCTGTGTTGTGTGTGTGTTTGTCTTATTCACTTTATAGAGATCTGGGTGATGGCATTACTGTTGACACAATGAGTACTTGTGTTTAATTAAGTCCAAAAAAAAACATCTTTCTTTTTTTCCTTTCAATCCACGTACCACTGCATGTAAGCAGGTGGCTTAAATACAAAGCTGTCGCTTAAATCCTTGCCTGCACGATTCTGCGGGTATTTTTCTGCTTTACCTAAATTCAGGAGCGCCCTTCTCCGAGAGAGGTAACCGTTATCTCTACTTTGCAGGCTTGATCGTATTCTGCGTCGTCTTCGGAAGCGCATTGGGCACACTTGGCCAGCCAGTTGAAATCTTGAAGCAGTTCTTCGCGGCACTGGACATCGTCATTATGAAGCTTGTCTTCCTTGTCATGTGGTGAGTCACACAAATAAGGCAGCACGCTCTCTCGTCTTATAGTGCCAACTAAATTTTTAGATAATTTCATCCTTCCATAAGATCGGCCGTAACACGAATGTGCAATACGTTTTCAGTTATGTTGTTGTTCCTCCTTCGCTCACTCACGGATACAAGTCTTGAGAATCGCAGTTCTTGACAGTATTTGGTTCTTACAAAGAAAACCATGCGGGCCAATTATATTTTTCTGTTATGGAAATTTTGTTTCCGTCACACTAAATACGGTTATAACGCACTAAGCCCTTTTCTATTTAACTGCGTGATGTCGGATTTACCTCGATGATTACCGTCTGTGTTGCACTCTTCTCGTCAGGCTGATGACATCTGCATTTGGGCCTCTGGCTCAAGTGTAAGTGACCTCCAAAGGCTTTGCGATAACGTTTACATAATATTAACAATTTGGTCGATGAAAGGGGAATGTCCTTATCCCATGCGAAAGCTACAGTTTCGCCTTTCACGAGCATTAAGTAAACAGCTTCCACATTCCCTTGGAAGAAGAGCATTTAAACATTATAAAGCGGTATCTTAGCGTAACACTAGATAAACAATTATCGCGGGCTCCGGATATAAAATTACTTGACGACCAAGTAAGCCCTACAGTCAATATACTACACAGACTCGCAGATACAATATCGAGTGGGTCAGTTTCATCAATGCTGGAAGTTCACAGAGCTCTCGTGAGACAAAAAATGTTCTACTCGGCCCCTTATACCGCGTAGCCTTTTTCGTACCTCAGAGGCACGACTCCACTCTAAAACAAAATTACACCCTTTGGGTTGTATCTTGCCACACAACAATAAACGTCATCTATCTTGTTCACATTTCCTTTCTTTAACGCTGCGAGCTCGGTACTTTCCAGTAACGAACGGCATGCGCGTTATCAGCATGACATAGAATTCCCGACAGGAAAGTAGCGGGCGTGGCGTTTTCAAGAAAGGAAACGCAAGCAAGGCAGATGACGATTATTGTTGTGTGGCAGACATACACCCCAAAGGGTGTACCTTTGTCTAAGAGTGCAGAGACTGCTAGCAAGGCGTTTTACAGTGTGTTTTGGTGTCCCTCGTGCAGCGTCCAGTGCTATAGTCATTGCAGAGACGCAGCACAACACCCCTCACCCTCCCCCCTACCTTTCCCATATTGTGAAACACGGAACATGTGAAGGTATGTCTTAGCCTAATTACACAACGCAACAGACAACCTGTAGCCGTAAAGACATTAAGGAAAGGCGAATGTAGCATTCCAGGTATTACACAATAACATATTAATATATTGTCAACTCACGAGTATTGGAAGATAGACACCATATATCCACCATGGGTACTTGTGGTTGCAAGCGTCGAATTGTCTGCGGAAGGAATAAATATAAAAAAGGAGTGCATTTTGTGACGGCACAAGACGCCGCATGGCGTTCATGGTCGCTTCCGAACAAATGGCACGGTTAGATATAACGGGTGCCTTTTTTTTTCTTTTTTTAGGCGGTCCTACGTTTGTAAAAATTGCCTGTGACAGATAGCACAAGTCTAACCCTTCATCTAAATTACTCGATCAGGCGGCCATTAGTTCTACGAGAACTCAATATGCTTCGTTAAATGATTATCATAAATACGGTAATCAACTTCTTAATTAATTGGTTTACGGCACATGTTTAAATCTACCAGTTATAGCCGGCGAGTTCGAAAGGCGTGTCACCTTGGAACAATTTCTCGGGACTGCACCAGTTTGGAGACATTAATTTTCCAAGTGTCCACGAAATGCATTGGCGTCCACTTCTTAATAAAACACCGTTTTATGCACTGAATCACGAAGTTAACTGGAACACCAACGCATTTCGTCGGACACCTTGAAAATTAATATCTGAAAACTGGTGCAGTCCTTAAAATTCGTTCCATGTGGATACGCCGTGCGAACCCACTAGCTACAATTCGTAGATTAAAATGTAAAACAGTTAAATAAAAAGTTAGGGTAACTATATCACTTATTTCATTGGGCATCTCGATTTCTCGCACACGTAATGGCCGCTTCATCGATTAATTTAGATTCAAGGATTAAAATTTCACTATATCTGACACCGGCGATGTTAAAAAATTTTGGACCTTCTAAAAAGAAACACCGTGTATATGTGATACCCTGGACACGCCCATGTATACACAGATGACTTCGGTTTCCCAATTCATCTACATCTGCGTTCGTCATCCCTCATTTAGGTATACAGGCTGATATTCGGCTATACCATGCAACGTCTTCGACCACAGCTAAAGTGTTTGATATTCTGTCTGCAGTTCGGTTTATAACATCGACACAAGGCTCACATGAAATTCATTCGTGATTTAGCGGTAAATGCGCGATAACTGCGCTTTGAATATATATATATATATATATATATATATATATATATATATATATATATATATATATATATATATATATATATATATATATATATATATATATATATATATATATATATATATATATATATATATATATATATATAAACGAAACGAAAAATAATGGAAATGAAATTCGATGAATAAACAACTTGCCGCAGGTGGGAAACGATCCCACAACCTTCGCATTTAGCGTGCGGTGCTCTAACAATTGAGCTACCGCGGCGCTGGTTCCCCATCGACCTTATTGTGTATTTATTTTTTTTCTGGTAGAACCATGGGAGTGTTAGCCAGCGCGACCCCTCACAGACCTTGGCGGCGGATGGGGCACATCCTTTCTGCCGCAGGCATCACCAGAACGTGATCTTTTTGGGTGAAGGCAGCCGGTCAATAAACCCACACATGCTACCTGAAGGCGTTAATGTTGCCGGATACAAGACCCTCGTTATGTAATAAACGGGAAGAAAGGTGATAAAACGAGGGGCCCGATTTTTAGTAGTCATATCATAAGAAGCCAACAAACACTGACACCAAGGACAACAAGGCAAATTACTTGCGCTTGTAAATGAAATAAAGGAACGATAAATTAATGGAAATGAATGTGAATGAAAAACAACTTATCGTAGGTGGGGCACGATCCCACAACGTTCCCCACTTGCGGCAAGTTGTTTTTTCATCGAATTATATATATATATATATATATATATATATATATATATATATATATATATATATATATAATGTGTGTGTGTGTGTGTGTGTGTGTGTGTGTGTGTGTGTGTGTGTGTGTGTGTGTGTGTGTGTGTGTGTGCCTGTGCGTGTGTGCCTGTGCGTGTGTGCGTGTGTGTGTGTGTTTGTAACCTCTCCCGATCCTCCCTACCATGTCACCGGATTCCCACACACACATACACTTTCTTTTTTCATTTTGAGATTCCAGATGCTGACGCATTCACAGACAAGACGAAAGGAAGCTAATAAAATATCTTTCCACATGTGCACCTAAAAAGGTACTCTGTATCTTCACTTCACTTCACTTTTATTTTCCTTAAAGACCCCTGAAGTGGGGGTATTACATAAGGGGTGGGGTTTACAAATGTGCATTTTAATTGGTGGCCACATGAGTTCAGTGAAGAATATTAGTAATAAGCTTATCAGCAAACGTCGTTGAACAGGTGATTTCAGTTATGTGACCGGGCAGGCCGTTCCAGTCGCTTGATGATCGGCAAAAGAAGGACGCAGAGAAAGTTGTAGTTCGGCTGCGTGGACGGGTTACTTGCAAGGAATGCCCTGTACGCAGGGAATGGCGAGGGGGTGGGGCCAGCACATATGGTGCATGGTGGAGCGAACTGTAATAGAACTTGTGAAAGAGGATTAACGAATCAATGCGACGCCGGGATGATAGCGTGTTTAAGGCGGACTGTGCTTTAAGTAGTGATACGCTAGTGTTATAAGAATACGAAGAATGAATGAATCTTGCCGCACGATTCTGAATTCTTTCAAGTGCATTGATAAGGTAAGTTTGATGTGGTGACCAGATGGGGGATGCGTATTCAATTTTCGGACGTACGAGCGTCTTGAATGCTAGTAGTTTGACGTGTTGCGGTGCATGACGCAGATGGCGTTTTAGGAATCCAAGTGTTTGGTTAGTAGATGCAGTAATGCGCGTAACATGAGCAGACCAGTCTAAGTCGTATGAAAGGGTGTCGCCGAGGTATTTAAATGTGTCCACTTTTTCTAAGGTAGTATTAGTAATATTATACGGTGAGTATAAGGGCTGATGGCGGCGAGTGAAACACATTACTTTACATTTATTGGCGTTAAGGGTCATTAACCAGTGGTTGCACCAGCCTTGCACTTTGTTGAGGTCATTTTGTAAGATACTGTGGTCAGAGTCATTAGTAATTGTGCGGTAGATGACACAATCATCAGCGAACATACGTATTTGAGAGGAAACATTAAGGGGAAGGTCGTTAATATAAATAAGAAAAAGTAGGGGGCCTAGAACACTACCTTGTGGGACGCCAGAAGTTACAGGGAGGGGTGCGGAGGTGCGATTGTTGACATGCACTGACTGTGATCGGTTAGTGAGAAATTCAATAACCCAATTTAAGACGTCAGGGTGCAGGTTCAGCTGGGAGAGCTTGAGTATTAGGCGTTGGTGAGGTAACTTGTCAAATGCTTTAGCATAATCCAGAAAAATGGCATCGATAAATCGATGCCATTTTCCCAAACAAGCAGGCGCTTCGTTAACGCTTGCTGACAACTGCTTTGCTTCGTCATTGACTTGTTTGAGTCGTGGATTCTAGCTTTTACTACGTAACTGCACCACCCATCCCCGCATTATTATTGCGATAGCCGTTATACGGGCGCTCGGGGTTCGTTCGCGCCGTCGCCGCCGCCGTGCTGTCCCGATGCCGACAGCGCATGAGAAGCCCACGCGCGGAGGGTTGGAAGACCTCGAGAGACGCGCAGTGCGATTGGCTGCAAAAATGGCGAAGTGGACACATTGTCACGCTTCGCACAAAGGGCTCAAAAGCCAGCACCGCGTTCTGACTTCCGCCTCTGGCACGAGCGCTGCGCACCCACACATTAGCGTCCATGCTGAGGAGTTGTGCATGTGCACCACGGTGCATGTGCACTGCAATGGACGCAACAGAAAGTAACTGTCAAGCTAAGTCTATCTAAAAATTTCGTTGGGCGTTGACAAACACCGCCCGCGGTTTACCGTCGGTCTCCTCTCGTGCATCGTCGAGGTGCGACGCCTGTGACGCCGCTGCCAGCGTTCCTCGTAGAACCTGTGTTCTGAGATGCCTGGTATCTTGCCAGGGCGATGTTTCTGCAGCGCATCAGCAGTTGTCTTGCGGGCTGCGTCACGCCATGTCGCCTCCGCGTATTGATAGAACACCGTGCGTACGGTTCTTGCGCAACGCTAAATCTTGCTACGGCTTTCAAGGTATCGCCTTCGAGAGACACTAGCTATTTGGGGTAACGCGCGTTGCAGCTATACGACAACGAAAGCAACGAAAAAACGCAGGGATGTGTTACGACGCTTTCTGGGTACGATTCCTGACCGCTTCATCTGAACTGCAACGATTTTGCAGATTCGTTAGCTATGGGAACCCGGACAATCGAAATGATCCAATTCATGCGTTATTCACCGTCTGCGCCAATCTTTCCCCGCAGGATGACACCAGTGGGAGTGATGAGCCTGCTGTGCGCGCGCATCCTCTCTGTGGGCAGCATCGTGGCGTTGTTCCACCAGATGGCGCTGCTCGTCGCCACCGTGCTATCGGGTCTCGCCGTCGAGCTCTTCGTGGTCGAGTGCCTGCTGTACTTCGCTGTGACGCGGAAGAACCCGTTCAAGTTTCTCGGCGAGCTCGCGTACGTGGGTCTGTGCGCCTTCGTCACGGCCGCCAGGTACGTGAACACGAATTATGCGACGGGATGAGCACCTTTATTAGCAATCACTGCTGTTCCCTTTAGTTGCCCTTTTGAATCACATGCTAACTTGCTGTCCACATCTGCGTGTAGGCCTATGTCTTTGCCATTCTCTCGGGCTCAGGTTCAATACTGTCAATACTGTCACACTTAAGACTGGCTCAAGTAAAGGACGTCTTGTACGATAGATTGCGTACTAATGAATTCGATCCACTCTCCGTCTCTTTCTTGCTATACGGACTGCTGGAGGACAGCGCGATTGTCCTTTGTTTTCAGATACAAGAGGGCCACAAGGACAAACGTCTAGCAAACGAGCTCGTCAATTCGTTCGGTTAACCTGCTTGCTTAGTTGCAGAATAATTTACTTGGCAGGGTTGTAGCGTAGTTCAATGAATCTCTAAAGGCAGTTGAGTTACGCATGGTATCACCAGGTGTCACGGATATTATGGCTAGATGAGATGTACGGCGAATGAAGTCAATGCTGCCAGAGAGTGTCGTGCATCTAAAGGAAAACCACGGCATTGTGCGCGCTTTGCTTGGAATACATATCGAGAGAGTCAGACATGGCGTGCGCAATAAATATCGCGTGCACAACCAAGCGTGTTGTAAAATGGGCATTTTTTTTTTCAGTGCACGTCTAGAAGAGAAAGTATGCCCGACAGGGCGTTGCCGCTACCATGCAGTAGCACGCGTTGTTTACCATCTGGCTTCTGCGGAGCTAGTTCAAATTCTTACCTCCTTGCAGCTCGCACGGCTAACGGACGTCGTAAATGTGGTTCAATATGATTTCCTTCCTCGCGCATCTGCAGTGCACCCGTGATGCCATTGACGCTCAAGTGCCTGGAGGATAATTGCGGGCTGGACAAGCGCGTCACGAGGTTTGTGGTGCCCGTCGGCGTCACGGTCAACATGAACGGCACCGCACTATTCATCACAGTCTGCAGCATCTTCATCGCGCAGCTCAACGACATCGCCATCTCGTCGGGAGACTACTTCGCGGTCCTGTGAGTTCGCACGCGTGCGACGACAAATGCAGGAACCTTTTAGTGGAAAACGTTCATCGCTTTCTGTTCAAACCAACAACAAAACGGGAGAAGCTATGGCAATTTTAATCTGGGGGACTATGTTATAACCCAAACGGTTTGCATTGGGCCGCTGCTGTGACATAGAATGAAAAAAAAAATTCCTTGCAGGTGAATTCGATACATATACGCTGTCATTAGGATGTGAGGAAAGCGTAGTACCACTGCTCTTCTAATACTTCCGAACCACGGCTCACTCATGCCCATAACAATCCAGGCTGAAGGCATCACGGCGTCGCCCAAGCTGCTCTCATTGGAAAGTTTGTGACATAAGAGTACTGAGGATTATGTATAGCGTCGATACGTCGTTACTTAACGATGGACCATAACTACATTCAGTAATGACGAGCTTGCTCACTCACTCATTTGGGGTCATGGTCAGCATTTATGACTGTTGCATACAGTTGCTATACGCCGACGTGTACAGTGGTTGCAACTACAGAAAATTTCATTGAGTAGTAAGTAACCAACACGGGGTATTATAAAATATCCGGTATGGAAATGAGGCACATATTAAAAATAATAAAATGCTGCGCAATCAGAAGAAATTTAAGTAGACAGGCAATCCATGTTAAGCAAGCTCAAACTACGATGTTAAGCAACTATTGTCACTAGAAAGTAAATTTTCGACGCTATTTCTGGGTAATAATATATATTTTATTAAAGCTATTTGTTTTCGCGTTATGGAGCGAATGTTTTTCGCCAACAATTCCAATTTCATCACAGAAAGAAAATTAATCAATAAACGGTTTACGAAGTACATACTTCAAAATTATTCGGCGACATAACATGTAAATCGCAGCGTCCAGCTCAGTCAGCGCTTTTAAGAGGAAGCTTTAGCTCAGGGCCAACTAGGATTTCCCTATCCAAATACTTGTAAAACGCATAAACGTGTTTACGAGACAACCGGTCAACCAATCTGATTGAGATTTGCTGCATTTTAGAAAATTAGATCCTAATAATTCTAACAAGCATAATTTTGACATCTGACCTGAAATCATTCACAAACATTTTCGAAAATTAGTGAGTTCCGAAAACTTTACAAATCCGTGACTAAATTCGCGCCGAAAATGCATATTGTAGTTCTGTAGATAGCATCTATTAGAGCATCTGGAGCGTTAAAAGTTGACATATGAATTTTAAGCTCACGTAAGATTGCTACATCATTTATGAGGGGGTTGCGATAGTCCTAGTCGCTAAATAGCGGTACACTTCAGAGCATTCTGTGATAAAGAATTTTGTTCTCTTTAGGTTTATTATTACGTGCAGTTCGCATAACTGCGCTATATATATATATATATATATATATATATATATATATATATATATATATATATATATATATATATATATATATATATATATATATATATATATTGCTGAGTTACAAAGTTCTAAAATTTATGCTCAAGTTCTTTTTTTCTTAAGTTTGCAATTTTCTATTTCTTTTAAGGAAGATGAATGGTTAAAAAAAAGGTATGCTTCCGACTGTCACTAGATATTTACTTCTTCATTTTAATGCAACAAGCCTAATCGAATTCACTGCATTTCTTGCCAAGAAAAACAATTTCTCCGTCCCCGTGTATCTGTATAGGAACTGCTCAGCTGCGCGAACGTACATGTATACAGTATTTAAGCTAAATGCTTTCATTCACGCTAGGCGGATGGTTAGGTTCGTTCACTGCACACAATTTCACTTCCATTTCTCGTCGTTCACGCCGAGATTCCTGACGTATCGCTAGAGAGACGAGGACATGGAGGCGTAATAACAACACACTACGCCTTGTGTTGTCGCTCTTGCATCTGTCTGTTTAGCGCTACTTATGATCTCAGTATTACAGACCAACTAGCCTGAATTCATGCTTAGTGCTGTAGTTTAACTCCCGGAGCTCGTGCTCAACTTGTGCCACCGTCTTGACCCATAACGCAGGATCACGGCCACAGCTGTGAGCGTGGCGGCGACGTCGGTTCCCAGCGCGGCGCTCTTCCTCATGGTGATGACGCTGTCAGTTATTGGCGCACCGGTCAGCGACGTCAGTCTCCTGTTCACCGTCGAGTGGCTTCTGTGAGTATATCTCCTTCTGTCTGAACCAGTAGAATGGTACAGCAACAAACCGCACCCTCAAGTTCGGGCCAATAGGGGATGCGGCAAGCATTGTCGGCAGTTTGTTCCACACCTGAGCATTACAGGCGCCGCAACGTGTCTGTTCCTACGTAAACGCTACCAGCGTTGGTCGGCATTCGCCTCATTAACAGCCGATAGCTACAGTTTTCCTGGAGGCCATGAGTGTTTTTCTTGGCCTTAATCGCATATATAGTAACATAGAAGTGGTGGAAACCTTAGAAGTATTCTCACAGACCGTCAAACAAACGATATATAACGCACTTTTGCAGACAGTACTCATGGCCGAGCGGGTACCAGTGAAACGAAATTTTGGAAAGTGCAAGATCACGTGTGAAGACAAAGAAGAAGATGCAGGACCAGTTGTCCTCATATATACGCTTTTCCCACAAGATTGTCACTATACATAGGCAGATAAAGACTGTTTCCAGAGTGACGATGGGACATAGTGAATTAGGTGAGAGATAATCACGATAATTCTAGGACTTTCGTTCACAAACCTGGGGTGTTCCTCCACATAAAAAAAACTCTATGTAAGTATATATATTAAGCCTAGTTAAACTGATAAATTAGGACTCCAAAATGTCCACAGCGTCGCTTTCAGCATGAACATCGCCTTCGTAAATGAGATTACCTATACCTTGGACGAAATTCGGGCTACCGTTAGCATATGACGTCTTACGCCCCACTCATGACCGGTGAGTGGTAAATTATTCCTATTATTTGTGACTAAGTTACATTTAAACAATAAACAATATACAAGGTGCGGTTTGGCGAATGTTACACTTTAGGAGTGCTAACTGATGCTACTCCTTTTCGCCACTGCATGGGCACTGGATGGGATGGATGGATGTTATGAGCGTCTCCTTTCGAACGGGGCGGTGGGTTGCGCCACCAAGCTCTTGCTATATCATACTGCCTAATGTCCTATCTAGGTTAAAACAAAGAAAAAGGAAAAAAACATGATGAACTCCCACAACCAAATTTTCAGACCCCCTACTGTGAACTTTGTTTTTGTACGTCTCCATTTTTTGTCGTTTGCCCACTTTTCTTCCACCAATCTTCATATCGCCTCTTAGTAATCTCTATTGCGCACATGTTTACTTTCCCCATGCTCTCGCTGAACCCAAGGGCTTCAAGGAGGCCAATGGTACCTAAATTAACCGCTGGGCAGATGTCTTCACATTATAATAAAACATGCTCCATAGTTTCCCTAGCTTTACCGCTGCAAGCACACGCTTCTTCGTCCTTCTTATATCTCACGTTATAGGTGCGTGTTCCAAGGCATCCTGATCTCATTTCCCTTTGAGTTATAATAAATTGTTTTTTTTTCCTGATTTCGTTTTTTTTACTCTTAAGTAGTTATTCATGGCAGGTTCCTTTTCCACTTCCGCCACCCATGAGATTGTCTAAGCCTCTCTGACTTTCCGCTTGACCTTCTTTGTTGCTGCGTTGCTCACCGTACAGGCCGCATACTTTCTGGTAAGCTTCCTAGTTCTTTTCCTCCACTGGGAATCAATGTTTTTCCTGTACAAATACCTCAACATTGTCCCAGCCTATTTACTTTCTTCCATATTCAGCAGTTGTTCTTTAAAATCAATTTTACTGTGAGCTCACTTCAAAACTAGTCCAGCCCATATCACCCACCGTCTTCCCCTCGGCAGTTTAAACTCTGGGACCTCTTTCTGTACTAATATTTACTAATTACTAATTTACTAATATTGCATACTTTCCTGTATGCAAATATTTGCAATAATACCTTCAAACCTTCGAACAGCTTCATTTGTAATCTTCCGATGATCGCCCAATGTGAGGCGTCCCACTGACCTTTGGTTACCATCGAGTCTTGATTGTACCCCTGATTTCAAACAAACAACCGCCGTTCCAAAAGTAATTCCTGGAACCAGCGCACCTTTCCATATACCCCGGAGCACCTCGTACCTATTGCATCCCCACGGCGCTCTGTGCTTCATAATGGCTGCATATCTCTTCCCATTTATCGTTACTGTTCTTTCATGTGTTTCCATATATCTATTGCCTTCGTTTAGCCATATATCAAGGTATTTATATTCTTTTACCCGAGTTATTTCCTGGCCCTGTATTGCCATTGTCTGTTCACTGTTTTTATTGAATACCATAACACCTGATTTTCTAATGCTAAATTTCAAACCTAAATTCTCGCCTTCCTGTCCACAGATATCAGCCAGATGTTGCAGATCACTTTGCATGTTAGCTAGCAACACAATGTCGTCCGCATAAGATAAACCTTAAAGCTACTCCTCAACTACTGTAACCGCCTGTTTGTATGAGACATTAAACCCGTTATTGCTTCCTTCTATAGCGCCCTCTCCATCTACACCATGTACATCATAAACAGCAGTGGGGACAAAGGACACCCCTGCCTCAGTCCCTTGTTGATATCAACTTTCTCCTTGCTCCTCATCCCTTCCCATGCAACGGAAACGGTATTTTTTTACGTAAATCTTTCTCAAAAGCTGTATACAATCGTCGCCTAAACCTTCCCCTCCCAGAATATCCCACAAAATGATGCGGTCTGCGTTGTCATACGTTCCTGTAATGTCTAAAAAGGCCACATATAACGGTCTGCGTTCTACTCTTGATATTTCAATACACTGAGTAAGAACAAATAAGTTATCATCCAAACGCCTACCTATTCTGAACTGAAGCCGTACTGAAGTTCTTCCAAAATGCCATAATTCTTTGCCCTTGCTTGTGGGCCGAGCGCACAATCCCACTGATTGTGGGATTGTGGTGCCCTCTCTCTGCGGCTATCTCACTCACAAATGTGGTTGTGCCTAAAGCACTTCCCGGGCACCGTCTTCCAGTGCATGACCTCCAATATTGTCGGTGCAGCGCAATACTCCAGCACTTCTCAGGTGCAGCGATTACTTTATCTTTAAGCTGTATCTCGGACGCTTCGTCGCATTCGGAATTTCAGAAGACGTGACCTCCAGTGCACAACTGCAGTTTTCTGAGTCTCATTCATCTGTTTGCGTAGTACAAACGTTGTAACGCACTCAGGACTTCTTTATTTTCTCACTCAACTACTCTACATATAGATATTTAAGTTCTCCTTGAGAATTACCCTGGAATGTGCATATTGATAATAATGAACAAACGAATTCATCTTTCGTCTTTTCTTTTAGTCTGAGGTGCAAGCTCGCAGTTACCTATTCTCTCTTTCTTTTATTTCTCTCTCTATTTCTATTTTTCTCTTTGTGTGTGTGTGTGTGTGTGTGTGTGTGTGTGTGTGTGTGTGTGTGTGTGTGTGTGTGTGTGTGTGTGTGTGTGTGTGTGTGTGTGTGTGTGTGTGTGTGTGTGTGTGTGTGTGTGTGTGTGTGTGTGTGTGTGTGTGTGTGTGTGTGTGTGTGTGTGTGTGTGTTCAGTTTTGTATTATTCGGTAATTCAGCATTATTCAGCATTAGACCGCCCATCTCCCGTAGACTACCCGGCTTTCATATGTCTGTTGTGTTGTATTCATCATGATAGATCCTACAGGGTTTTTCTTTTAACTTGATTTCACTTGCTTCTTTTGTACAGCGACCGTGCGCGGACAACCAACAACTGCTTGGGAGACTGCTTCACAAGCGCCCTAGTGGACCACATATGCTTCCGGAAGAAGCCTTCCGAACTCAACGAGGTCGTCGTCGTCAACAATGACGAAGGAGCGGCCGAGAAGCTGCGAGACTCGACGCTGTGATCAAATGCCCAGCTACCCTCGAAGGACGCTCACAGGGGCCCTCACTCGAAGCGGTACCACGCAAAGAATAGGTGTACCGAATTGCAACAGACTCTCTTCGGGCAAAATTCAAGATGTGCATGAGTACCGATCGTACGTCTCACGTCGCCAACGCGTTCGCCCGGCGTATTTTAACGCCATGGCAACGTAACGAATGCAGCGTTCAACCGTGCTCTCCCGCTCCGCTAGCATATCGCCCCGCTATCTCCGCACTGGCTGAGTAACTGTGCCCTTCTGACGTCGCAAGCCAGATTCACAGCCACGTTAACCGCGTCCGGATGGCTTCAGTGAATACAATAAACGGCAGCTTATTTATTTGTAATTCAGTGCGCGCTAAAGAACCGCAGGCGGTCAAGTCTTATTTAGAGCTCCCCCTTGCGACGTATCTCATGGTCCAAGGGTTGCTTAGGGACGTAAAATAAAATCAGCCAATCAATTCAACCAGTCAATCGAATGTTTTATGGCACCTTTACAACGCTTACTCTTCAATTAGCGTTATCGCACTCTGTTATGGTGCGGCCAAGTTTCATGATAACCTGTATGCTTGCTCACGTTCGCTGCTTCACACCCGGTGCCAGTTATCCTCGGGAAGTCGATATGGCTGAACAACTCTCCCCATTTGAGAAGACTCTGCGTAAGGCCCTAAACGTAACAGACACACACACACATATATATATATAGCAATAACCAGAAAAGCCTGGACAACTACACAGCTCCAGGCGACTGGTTCTCTTGTCCCGCCACATACGTATACGACCTGTGAAAAAGCACGTTTTTTTGCCGTGGCATTAGGGTGAAAGCCACCATGAGCGGAATCGGCGAGTCTATATGCCTATCCTACTCTTTCCTCCTCCCGTCGCATATTAAACTCATTTAAGCATCTACTCTCAAGACTCCGTTGTCGTGTGAATGAACGTGGAGTTGAGTGCGACGTGGAGTGCGCTAGTCTTTCAATACGTATTCATCAGTTGAGCAGTATTCTGTTTTTTTGTGTGTGTATGTATATGTAAGCACACGTGATGTGTGACAGAGCTCTCCTGTGACACAAATGTTCGAGTTCCGCCTTACACATTACAGTCGAACCCGGTTATAACGAACAAGATTATGCTCTAAACAACAGTTCAATACATGGGGCAATTCGATATAGCCGAACTCGCCTAGAAGTTAAACTAACTCTAATGATGCGTTGGCCATATACGAATTTGTTATCTCCAATGGCGAAAAGAAGTAAAGAAGAGTCCCGTTTGTTGAATACAATACTTTGCATAGTAGACAGTAATATTCGCCTGTGTTTAAAATTTTTCCTCGGTGCCAACGAAACCAATGTTCTCGATACGAAATTGTGTAATCCTGCTTCAATATAATTCGACCAACGTCGACACTGTAGCTGCGCAACGCTTCAACCATAGAAATTGTGTCCAGCACAGAAAAATGCTTTTCCTGAACGCTGATTTCTCGGCATTCAAGCGGCTTTATCACACTGGCCCTTCAGTTCGTAATGAGAGAGTTATCTTGTTCGAGTATCGGTCAGTAAGTTTACCGTTTTCTATATAAAGAATAACTTGCTTTTTCCGGGTTCTTTATATTCGGGTTCGAATGTGCGTTTCTTTCTTCTTCAGCCGGCGTTGACACCTTCGTATATTGGCGTTGCACTCGCATCTGCCGGTACGCGCACTGTCAGTGTTGTGATCGGTAACTCAGGAAAGAGAGCGGATCAATGACGTCCCCACCCCCTTCAGAAGGTACAAAACACCGTAAGCAGTTATCTGCACAAAGCCCCCACCGTTTTAACAAAACCGCACATTCCTGCCTAACACAAGTGGATGTCTGTAGTACATTATGCAAGCAGCTGTCGTATTGATTCTCTACACGCAAGTATGTACATTCTTAGAGACGTTAAGTCTGGCCGTGTTTTTGAGCGTTTTAGCCAGTGAGTCCTAACGTGTCGTGGTCTGGACAGGGCATGGTCGTCGTATTTTTTTCAATTAGCGTCGCGAGCCCTGCACTCGCTGCAGCTTCATCACTAACCCATTAGCATTCAAATATTAAACTGAACTTGGGAGATAATTCGTAGTGTTCTACTGGCTAAATCCATATATCCCTACCTTAAAGGACAGCAACACTTGTTTGCACAAAGATGTGATATTAAAAAAAGAACGCTCCATTTGCATCATATAGCAACACAAAGGGAAGAAATGCCCATGTAGTGACTTAGAATCTTAACTTCTCGCATAGGCTAATGTGTCCAAACTGTGGCGTTGGACAAAACATTTTTGAAATACGTTTGTCTCTATTTTTCGAGTTTTCATAGTGTTGATCTTTGATCGTATGGTTCAGGACTTTTCACTAGCTGTAAACGTCGCAGTGAAGTGTTACTTAAGCTTTGAATTGTGCTCCAAGAGGCCGTCAGATTCAAACTCCCCTTTACGAAGCACCAATTTTACGACACATGTTCAACTCTGTCACAAATTCATGCATGCCTTTTTTCATTCTGTCTTATTTTCTGCAAATAACGCCCTTAGAGAAACAGTGCCAAATCCCAGTGCTTAAAGGTAGCGTGTCTCGTTGACACAGGTAGTTCCATAACATATTGCCTCTTCTTCCGGTTGCGTCAAGATGCATGTAGAACTGTGCGTTTGGACATGGATCCATGTGTGAAATAAATGGCCGCCTGGCATTAAACGTGAACATCGAGATAGCCAGCGGAAAATTGCAAGTGGTCTTATCTTGATTTCACTTAGAAATGGTGTGATACGCAATGAAAAAGTGCCTTAATATTGATGACAGAACAATGTGTATATATATATATAGATATATATATATATATATATATATATATCCTCGTACAATATTTATATTCATCTATCTTCCGGAACTGTCACAACTTTAATTTCATGCAATTTTTATATGTATGCACGACACCATGCACAAGCTATGTAGAAATGCAAAGACTTGGTCAGCTGGATGCACTTTGTGAGACGCCTATACAGCGATGTCACAAGGACTAAGGCGATGTAGTACGCTTGCCTAGGCAACAATGATGATTAGTCCGATGACAGTTGTGTGTACAGAGAAGTACAATATATATCTAACTACATTTAGGAACTCTGTACCACTTGTGTCACAGGGGTACATTCCCATTCTGGAGGCTTGTCTAAGAAGGAACACACACTTAGTGCCACACACCGAATGGCTAAATCGAAGAAAATCAAATATATCAAAAAAATCGTTGAATATAATGATCTATTCCTTGAAGATATCAATGTGCTTTAGAGATACCTCTGAGTTGCCGTTAAATGTTCAGGTTTTATGTAGGAATGAATTTATTGCTTGGTCACGCAAAAGAAGAGATGCGCTTGCTGGAACGACTTATTCGGTCAGCATGCAGGAGTTACGCAAGCCTGTGTGCTGGTACTTTCATTCGACGCACATAAAACCTTTCTATATGCATCCACAAATATATAAGCACATAAGTATAATTATAAGTTTATTTTCCAGGTTCAACTGGAGGGTTTTCTGGCAAAAAGCTGCCTGTGCAGCTTGACTGTGTCCAGAAAACCCCTACAAGCAATAGCACATGAGTGGTACAGGAAATCTTCAACAGGCACGCATATAATAGTCTCATTCAATAAAGAGAAACATTCACCATTTATGCATAGAGAGTTTAACAATCTTTACACAAAAGTTGAACAATAAAATCGAAACGCTGAATTGGTCATACATGTGTTCAGAAATAAACATAGTAATAACCAAGCAAAGATGCGGCATCTACAAGCGAAGGCGTGAAATCACATTTCAACAAAATATTTCCGCAGCTCAGCTTTGGCATGTCCTATTGTATGTTTATACGTGTTTAGGACGTGGGTCAGGTTATAAGACAACATTTGTAATTTATAATTAGTGCGAAAACGTGGTATATTCCATGTATTAATACTTCTTGTGTGTATGTTAGCACGATGCATGTCCAAAGATGCCAGAGTAGAATAAAAATTGGCAATGGATGCCGTCGAAAAATACATTTTTCGTAACAACTTATAGTTGTACAAATGGTTGACGCGGACAATGTTGTGTGCTTCAAAAGCATACTTGGAGGTAGTTGTATTGCGATTATTCGAACAATTTTCTTTTTCAATACGAGAACCTTATTTATGTTTGCTTTGGTCATTGTGGCCCATACTAAATTGCAGTAGTTAAAGTGAGAAAAAAAAGTGCGTAATAAACTTGTAATTTACATTTCAAAGGTAAAGTTTCACGACATCGCGACGGTAACCCGCAGACGGAAGATAGTTTCTTGTAGACAAGGTCAGTGTGAGCATCCCAGATTAAATAACACGAAAAATATACTCGAAGTATCTTGCGCACTTCAACTATTCCTATTTGGTGATCATCAAAGTGAAGCATGCAGTGTCGTATTATCGGTTTGTTTCTTGCGCGAAATGTTATAAACTTGGACTTTGTAGGATTTATTTTTTAACTTATTCATCCTTGACCACCTGGACGATTTAATTAGTAGGTCATTACATTTCACCATTAAATCGTTAAGGTTAGGGCCTGAAAGAAGTAGTGTGCTATCTTCCGCGTATATCACAAAATCAATGGTAGGATCCATACTTGCAATATTATCTATGCACGTAACAAAAAAAAGGGGTCCCAATACGCTCCCTTGAGGAACACCACAACTGACAGGCAAAAGGGATGAAAGTTCATTATCTAAAAACACCGACTGGCTTCTGTTTTGGAGATATCCTTCAAACAATGTGAGTGGTCTACCACAGATTCCGTACATTTTAAGTTTGTTAACAAGAATCATATGATTCAAACAGTAAAAAGCCTTACTAAAATCAAATAGAAGGCCCACCGAATACAATTTCTCACTAATATTGTTCAAAATAATTTCTTTCATTGTCAATAACGCTGTTTCTGTAGATTTACCTGTTCTGAAACCAAATTGTGACTCAGATGGTACCTTAAGTTTGTGAAAAAACTTACTTATTCTTGAAGAAATGACTTTTTCCAAATCTTTGGAAAACACAGGGAGTACTGAAATTGGCCTGTAATTTGTTGGTACATTTCGGTCGCCCCCTTTAAAAATTGCAGATACTTTTGCAGTTTTCATTGCGTTGGGAAAAACGCCGCACTCAAATGTAAGATTGTAGATGTGTGAAATCAAGGGACAAATTATGGGTAATATATATTTCAATGGTTTCATCTGCATGCTGTTGATATCTAAAGCTTTGCTGTTACTAATTCCCATGTACACGTTATAAATTACATTTGCATCAGTAGGCTCGAAAAATGTAGTCTCACTAAGCTGACTAGGATAAGTGGAGATTATAGTGTCCCTAAGGTCTCGAGATGAAGAAATGTGATTTTGTGATGAAAAAATGTTTGTTAAAGTATTCTGCAAGTGCCCTCCCTTTTATTTCGCTTTCATTTATTAGCATAGACTTTGTCACAGAGTTATTCGCATGGTGACCTAGGACATCGCTTAAAGCTTTCCGGGCAATGTCTGGTCTCCTTGAACTGACGCTATAGAAGAGCTCCTGATAATTATATGTTTTATCTTTCCGTAGCTCAGAGTTTAATCGGTTTCTTAACTTTTTAAAGTGAAGGAGTGTATCCTCTGCACGTATTCGAAGGAACGTTGGACAGAGACTATTCTTGTCCTTGATCATTTTGAAAAGTTATCCTGTTACCCATGGTTTTCTTATCTTTTTCGTATTATTTTTCGTGTACGTTTCGAATGGAAAGTGCTTCGAATATAAACGAAGGAAATGGTGAAAAAGAAAGGTCGTACGCATCATTGACATAAGTTTTCTGCAGCACACAGGAACGGTCGAAGTTCATCATCTCGTGCTTAAATGCTTCCAAAGAGGCATGTGTTATGCGCGGCACAGTGATAGACTCTTTCACATTGTTTCGTTTGGCATGCTCATTCCGAAAGACGACAAACACCGGACGGCGATCGCTCACACCAGAAGCGATTATACCAAAGGAGAGCACATTTGTTTCAATATTCGTAATTATTAGATCCAGTGCCGACGCAGTAGCCCATGTGACACGTGTTGCTGTTTCTGGTAAGTTCACAAATCCACAGGAGAGAATCTTCACGTTGAAATCATGTACAGTAGAGTTATGGTCAAGAATATTAATATTAAAGTCACCACTGCACAAAAACGAGCATTTATTTAGTGACGCGTATTTTATAATCTGGTCGAAATAATCCGTAAAATTTTTCATGTTACCATTTGAGGGGTTGGTATACCACTGAAATGATTTGATTTCGATTTTCTAATGTTAGAACTTCATAAGCATCGGTAACGTCACTAACATCCGCCAAGATAGCTACCGACTTAGCAGCAAAAACCAGTAGCAGCCAGCAGCAGCCGATACGCCAAACTTGTAAAGGTCGGCCAAAGAAAGGTATGCTTTAAGAGGAAGCTTTAGCTCTGGCCCAACTCCGAAGCGACCTATTCAAATACATGTAAAACGCAAAAACGTTTTTCTGAGATAACCCCTGGACCTATTTTAATGGAATTTGTTGTATTTGAGAGAGAAAGTGAAATTCTAGTGACTGTCGGAAGCGTAATTTCGATTTATGGCTTGACTTTTGTTAAAATAATTTTAAAATATTCGACAGCTTGAAAAAAATAGAAGCGCGTTGTTTGCAAATTCATAGCTCTGCATCAAGAACTGATATCACGGTTCTGTAAACGTCATCAATTAGATCATTCAAAGCAGACAAATTCGGTGTGTCATTTTACATCCCATGTGAATTTTTTACGTTGGTTACAAGGGTTCTGCAAAAGATGTATTTCCATATTATTAAATATTTTATATTCATGTGTAACATATCGATTTTGTCCACTTCATATGTACTACTAGATGCAATTCACAGGATTGTATTATAATTTTTCGTTGTTGAGTCACAGAGTTGTAAACTTGATAGTTTCGTTTCCCGAAAATTGTCGATTTTTGCCCATTTTCAATAAAAAATTTACAACCAAACTCATAAATTTGAAACCGACAGTCACTAGATTTTAAGGTTTTTTTTTTTTTAAATGCAACAAACCTCGAAACCTCGTCAAGTTTGGTGCAGTGGTTGCCGAGAAAAACGAATTCTCCTTTTACATGTATTTAGATAGGAGCACCCGAGCTAAAGCTTCCTCCTAATAAATTTAGACGCGCCTTTTGCTCCCCTGATTTCGCCGGCTGCAATACAGTAGCTTGATTTAGTCTCGGATAGCGAGTCCCGGGGCCACAGCATGTTTAGCGACTGAGTGTCGAGATGTCCAGTCACGTCCTCAAGCCTTTTCAAGCGTAAGCTCTGTCATTGTTCATTTCTGTCATTCGTTCTTTAATATGTCACGGATGTGAAAGAAGTTGTTATTTTAAGGCGCTGCATTTTGTTCAGTATAAACGCCATTCAAGTAAGTTGCCACATGCTTGCAATGTACTGCCAATCAATACACATCATGGAAGGCTGGGGCAGCGTAAATAAAATAGTCTTCTGCAGAAGGCTTATATACAGCGAGGAGCTCTTGAGCAGCAGCTTGAATAATGAAACACATGCTGCTAGCCTTTCAAGTGCCCGCTTTGAGCCAGGTAATTAACTCGATGGGCACTCCAGGGCATTGCTTCTGTGCCTTTAGCAACGCAACCCATAGCTCCATTTGCATGCATCAGCATGGAGGGCAACATCAAACCGCCACAAGCATTTCATTCAGATCATCTAGGACAAAAAAACTATATGTTAAAACGTGGCTTTATAATAAAGAGTAAACAGCTGGGGTTTAAAACGACGTTGCATATGGAAAGGAAAGAAAGTAATATCCAGGTAGATTTATGCAACAATTTTTATTTACAAGACAATAAGGAAACAGTGTGCAATAGAAAGATCAGGTTGAAAAACGATGGATATTTACAAATGGTGATGGTTACAAATCCGTATACACATGCACCATTCAGACTCGCCTCACAAAGTTTTAGTAATCTTCCGGTGCATCACGCTCTTCCTTTTCTCGTTTTTTTTTCAGCATTAAGGCCATTTGCGAAAAAAATGAAGCCGCGTTGTAATATTAAGTTGATTACATTCTTGGTGAGCTCAGTTGAATGCTCACCGTAGCCAATTTTGCACGTGCACTTTGCCTTCCCCAGGCTGAGCACATCCAATATGCTATCAGCATGCAGTTATTCCTGAAGCATGCTGTGAACATGTCTTCAAGCATTTTCACAAACGAAAAAAGTGTGCCGCGTGGGTACAGAAGTATACCTCTGTCCCTGTGCAGTGTCAGCGCAGCAAGCCCAGGATTCCCATCTTCAGATGACATGGTCAGAGCATTCTTGCACCCTTGGCAGTTAGTTTTCGTGACGTACTTTCGTGCGACGTGTCCAGACACATAGTAAATTATGCGAGAGTCGCTCCTCTCTATGTGTTGGTCATGGTCCACCGAAAACAACACCACTTCGCCGCCAGGCAAACTCCCCAAAGAAATGGGAGCATCTACCTGGTCCCATGAATTGTTGCTGGGAGAACTTGTGCTGCTCTGCTGTGAATCTGGCAAGACACTTACTTCACAAGGATCTGTATTGCCGTACCTCACAGTTATTGATAAACTGTATAAGGACATGCAGTTCATGGAAATGAGAAATTGCGTGGACGTTGGATGGTCATTACAGCCCGACGCTTGCCTGAAAATCCCAAACAAATTCTCAATAGGGTCCTGACTAAGCCGGGATGTCATAATATACGAATAACCTAAATCTGCAAGGTATGAAAGAAGCTCAAGAGTGCTTGATACTGTGACACCTAGGCGAGTCGCTGTTGACTCGCTCAAAGATTCCCCAGCTCCTCCGGCCTGCTGCTCCCAAGAATCAATGTACTCCAGAAAACCTGAAAGAGCTTTTGTTGAGGAGTAGTTCGGTCGCAGGGCTTCTCTCGGGAGCCGAGATGTCATTATGGTGATCAGGCGGTTGATCCTTCTGTAGAAAAAAATATCAATAAATTAATTTCCTCCAAATACATGTTATAGTTTGGCTTCCATCACCAGATGCACCCTAACTTTGAATAAAAAGAGCACACGCACAGCTATCCATATATAGCCAGTATCAAAAGTTTACAGCCCGAGGGGATTGCTTCTCAGCCTGGCTAGTGGTACTCCAGTAGCACTCGTGGAATTTGGTACAACTGCAGCTGATATGGCCAAAACTCTTACCTCCAGGAGGTTTGTAACGCGCTGGGGCTTCAATAAAAACCACGCAGGGTAAATTGGAAGCAAGCTCGTTGGGCTGTAAACTTTCAACAAAAGCTGTACAGTCCTTGTCAAAAGTTTAGAGCCCCGAGGGTTTGATTCTAAGTCATTTAGTGGTACTCCTGTAACATACGTGGAGGTCCTACCTATTGGAGAAGGCCGCACTAGATAGCTTCTTACGGCAGGGGAGATTTACAACGATGGGGATGCATAACAAGCCACATAATGTGGTTCAAAAGCAAACCGCATGAGCTTCGAAGTTTTCGGTACGAATACGAACTAAGGATGACTCACTAAGGAACTAAGAATAAGCATTCATACTAACTGGCTGACCACCACATTCAGTTAATTATTATCACGACAATCTCCGAAATTCTTACCTGAAGAAATCCTGTGTGTCATTTATAGGTCCCGTCTTTGCTTCAATTTCAGCCGTGTAAAGGTGGAGGCCTTGAAGAACTCCCTCTCCGAAGAGTTGGAAAGCGTACGAAACTCTTTGCTGTTCAAAAGAATTTGGCTGTAGGTGGCAATTAGTTGTCCCCGGCATTGCCTATAATGTAAGGCTGCTGAAGTAAATCTTGTAGGCTTCCTTGACATGCCACATTGTTACCTGAAGAAATGAAAAATACTTACTAAAGCTGAGAACAAAGCAAATATAACACTTTTAAAGCGAAGCTTGCTTTGCCTCTTCCTTCAACTTTCCCACGGCTGCTGCTGTGGGCTTCTGTCGCTGCTGCTGTCACGCACACCGCGTTGGGGGGTGGTTCAGAGCGTGTATATAGATGACAGGCGCGAGCAAGAGAGGAAAGGCGCCGAGAGAAACTCGTTTTCACCTCCAATGCGTCGAATGTGCACAATGCCCTCTGGAGTTCCCTGGCCGTCGCCACATTATCCGCCTGACAGCTGTAATTAACCACGACTGCAGCGCTTCCCTTTCTACTAACGTGCGAGTCCAGAGGGGTTGCAGATAGAACTGTAGAGAGGAGAAGAAGGAGAGGTAGTAGAAGAGGCAGTTCTCATACAAGAGAGCGGGGAGGTGACATGAGAAGGCAAGGAAACCCCAGTACTATACGACAGCGGTCGCGGGAACACAGCATAAGTTTAAGTTCAAGGCACGGTACAGCACGTTGCTGCTATTTCTGAAAAATAAACCCCATGCAAATATGTCAACTTACGCAAGGCGCGCAGAAGCAGAGCCGCATTAATTAAAGCGCACCGCAGGGTCCAGGTGACACTACAGAAGCGGTCGACCGTCAAATCAACTTCTGTGCCCCCCGCGTTAGCTTTGCGGCTATGGCATTGCTAGAGGTCGTGGATTTGATCCCAATCCTGGCAGCCACATTTCGACTGGGGCGAAATAGAAAACGCATGTGCACTTAGTTTTGGGACACATTAATGGACATCATGACGTCAAAATTAATCCGGAGTCCGCAACTACGGCGTGTGGTTTTGGAACGTACGGCCGCATAATCCGATTCAAGTTTAATACTCCTGCCACAATGCGGTGTGCAATGTGAGGCATTGACAGCGCTCAACCCTCTCAGAGGTTATAAAATACGGGGCACAGCAACGCCTCAAGCAAACATCTCTCCCTGTGTGTTCTGTGTTCTACAAAAACACCATTGTGGTGTTTTTGGCAATGAACTCGCTGACAGTGAGGCAAGATCGGCCTCCTCTTCCTCTGATGAAGTACGGATTGACTACTCGCGACCTGACACCAACGTCATGATCAAGGCACTCATGCAGGACCTTACAAAGGCTTACAGAGCCCACTATGACAACATTCACAGACGTCTACATATGATTGACCCAGACGGTATATTCTGTTTGCCCCCGAAGCTTACACGGAGCAAAACATCATTGCTACAAAGGATTCGGCTCGGCGTTGCTTTCACCCGTCGCTACGCACACCTCATCGGCCAATCGAACAGCCCTGATTGTGAACACTGCCAGATTCCCGAAACGCTGCAACACGTACTGTGCGACTGCCCAGCATATATGCTGGAGCGAAGGACGTTAGAAAGTTTCCTAGCCAGCGTTAGCAGGCAACCACTGTCGGAGGAAGCTATCCTCGGCCCATGGCCTGACACTGCAATTTCCATGCGTGCAACAAAAGTATTGTTGAAGTTTCTGCAGGACACCAAGCTCGACGAGCGGCTCTAGCGAGACAACTGTCTCATGTACATAAGCATTCACCACTTCTCTTATCATCATCATCATCATCATCATCATCATCATCATCCATCCCAATATTTTCACTCTCCTTCCCTCTTCCCCAGTGCAGAGTAGCAGACTAGAGTGCACTAGCTCAGGTCGACCTCTCTGTCTTTCCTATCAATAAATTATATTCATTCATTCATTCGTGTTCTACGAAGACAAGCAACAGTGGTGCACACAAGGTAACGTTTAACATCAATTCACCACTCTCGTGTTAGCCTAAACGTGGAAGAAACTAAGCTTTAGACGTCAACATCACCGCTAATTATCGTCAATCAAAGCATCCAGCAAGGAAAGCTTCGCTTACATCGATTCCCACAGTGCGTCGGATCTGCATAATTTTTTTCTTTATGCTGGAAACAAGTGACTAGGTAGATACGACATTTCTAGAATTATATAGACCCCTTTTTTCTTAAATGGCTCAAGGAAACGACTTACGTGTCCTTCAGGTGTGTTGATGGGCCCTTCAACAGCCCGTTCCTTAAGCACTTTATAAGGTGTGGAAAGTGTGATATGAAATGTAAATACCGGCTTTCATCAACTGGGTGTTCCCCTTTGCACTTCACGCTGCCAGCTTTTCCTCTGACACCAGGCACTTTCCACATCCGGCGGTTCCAAGTCTCGCCATCACATGTTATGAAACCAACAAAAAGCCAGCTTTCTTTCAGCAAGTATCGGGGTTTCTATCATTACTTGCGCTAGCAAATCTCCTTTGATATGGCCTCGTGTTGTAAATGTTCCAATCACTTGTGTCCACCCACCGATAAACGGCACGCATAGAATCACCAGAGGTGAACTCCCCTAAATCTACGAACCCTTCGATTCGGCCTAAGTGCTTAACAGATAAATGCTCTGAAAGCTTGAGCTCATCTACAAGAAGCCCTCCGTGCTTCTTGGACGCGTCCATGTCTTGCGTCTTGTGCTTCAACCCCTCCAACACTTTCTCGCTGAAGCCAAGTGCTGACCGGTGCAGAGCCATGTATCGTTTTAGAGTTGATTTGCTTGGAAGAGCAAGTATCTCATTGTCCCTGATGTGGTCATAAAGACGGGAACTCTTTATTTTCATGATTATACATTCTAGGATCCACATTTTGCTGTAGCAGAAACCTTTCTGTTTTGCTGCTGCGGCTGCGAAGCATTGTTTCACACACTAGTGTTGCTTCTGTTTAAGCTTTGAAATGTGCTCACTTAGAGTCTCTTCTGTTGCTGATGCTTTGGATTCCCGCATTTTTTCAACATCTTCCCTCAGTGTGGCAATCCCTGAAGCGAAGCGCTTCCTTTGACGTTCAACGGATCTCAGCTTCTGGGCAATGGTTTTAGAAGCTCTGGAAGGTGCTCGCCGGACCCTGCACTTCCTTGTCAAGACAGCGTGTCGAAACAGCCTCAAGTATTTGCAGCTCATGCACTGTCCACCTGAAGATAGAAATGTGCGAAGATTGTAGAGAATGCTTATTTCAACGTGAGCATTTCGGCACCGGACTGGTGAAAATTACAGAGAAAGCAACTGACGCTCTAACTACAATGTTCTAGAACACGCCAAAGATTCATTACGGAACAGACATATTGATGACGATTTAGCATCTTCCTCATTGTTGGCTGCGTTTCGAGTTAAAGACACGCTTTTAACCTTTTCGCAAACCATTGTTCGAATTTCGCCAACATGCGAGTCATCCCTCCTTGTCCAAGAAAAATCACGTGGGGATTGTTCATGGAAAGGGGAGGGAGGGCAACAATCTGTGAGTAATATGAGAGCACATCGCCCTATTGATTACATAAGTCCGACAAAAAGGATGAAGCAAAAAGGAAAGGAGAAACCGCTACCACTATTTATACATTCCAAAATGCAGAGAAATGTGTTACATTGTTTAACAAAGAAAACAAAGTACCCGGCTCCAGGCAAGTGAGAAACCCTAAATCTAGTGATTACACGTTACCTAGCTTTGGTTGTTACTTCGCCGCTGCACTTGACGTTGAAGTACGTCGGGTGCTTGATTTTGAGTTGCTTCTAGAGTCCTGCTGTTAACAAGCAGGCATCACATTATTTGACATTCCGAGCACCAACACAGAGTTCGGTAGCTTCCACGCTTTCCAGCACGTTCTCCGCTTCTTCCCGACATATTAAGGTGCGTTCCTCAATCAAAGGCCCCTTCATGTACACCTTGCAGTAAGCATCGGGCGCTTTATCGCAGAGGAAAAACCCAACTTTTGCGGACGTGGCAATGCCTTCTTCAAGGTAAGTCGACGTGCAATAAAGTCCTCCGTTAATGTCAGGAAGGTGATGCATACTGCAGTACATGGAAGGAGTCTTTAAACAAAAACAAAACGACAAACAGTGTTGAAACTCTGCTTGAACATCATCTTGCACCGAAACGCAGTCCACTCCCGGAAGCGCCCACAGTCGCCGGTGGGAATTCCGAAGAGTCACTGTCGTGTGCGCTTCGCCTCTTTACTTTCGCAGCTGCACCGTCAATTTCGCACCTCTTCCTTTTGTTCCTCTGTTTCGGCGTCTTCTTCGTGAGGAATCGCGGCAAATTCGGAATAAACGTGGGGACGGCGTCCTCCGAGCAGCAGCTTGTCACAAGGAATGCGTACCTCTTTGCCATCTATTAGATGCACAAAGCCCCTGATAATAAACCGCGGTTCAAAATGCGGCTCACAGATTGCACAAAAATTGTCTAATCCCTTATCTGCACGATGGAGATTCCTCTCCCACTCCTTTCGCCGTCCTTCGTCATGAGGGACGCTAACAAAGACGCCTTTGGTGCATCCTTCACACGACTGTATCCAGTGCGGCACCCGGACGCAAAACAGTAATTTCGACGGTGGTTAGGCGCCCTCACGCACACATGCTGCACATTTATTCAAGCCTAAAGCAGAGCACAGGCACAGAGGAAAAATTTGCAGTGGCTTAGCTTGGCTATGCCAGGATATACGTAGCGAAAGCTAAGGCATAGCATGGGTAGCCTTGTTCGATCTTGATTGCAAGTCCAGGTTAGTCTGGTTGTCTAGCTATGTTGCGGCGTTTAGCCAGTCGTTCGGCGTGCTGTTCGTCTGTTTCTTGGGCGATTCGTTTCCTCTTCATCTCGTTCCGATGTCGATTCCAGGCCTCCACCTGCTTATCAGAATTGTCGCCGTCCATACTACCGCCTCAACTGTGGTTGCGGTGCACGCGAGCTCTCCTTTTCAATCCACCGACATGTTATCAGGCATGCGATGCAGCTGGCGAAGCGAGCGGAGGCGAGCGCAACGACGAGGAACGCGGTGTGACGTCATGTGCCTCCTCGGAGCACGGCCACGGCGAAATCGCAAGTTCGCGGCCAGTAAAGCTTTCGCTTTAGTATCGCTACGCGTAAAACGCCGGGGTATTTGCAGCCGAGAGCTGACGTCGATCCAACACTGACGAACTACCACAAGCCCGCACCACCAACACGAAGCAAGGGAAGTTTTTCAGGTGAAATGCGCGGCAGCGTCCCTGGCGAGCATCTGGGATGTCGACATTGAGTGCATCACGGCGGAGCGGCGCAAGGATACGGCAGTGAGCACAGTTCCCCCTTCTAGAACACTAAGTGGAAGGTAGGTAGGGGAAGCCGGCCTGCGCATGCGCGTCGTTGGTCGCTAGTGCAAAGGGCGAGGGGGTCGCGCCGCGGAGAGGCGCGGCTATACGGGAGAGAGGGCACAGGAGGAGATGGCCTCCTGTTGCGCATGCGTTGCGCCGCCTGCCAACCGCGTGGACGGTCCCGTACGCGCCACCAATGGGAGGTCGGGTACCCCATACAAATGGCGCAGAAAGCCAGCTTGCTCTTTGAGCCTCTATAACGCTGGTTGCCTTCAAAGGGGCAGTGCATTGCAAAGCTCCTCATTCGGGGCACCCTTGAGCCAGATGAGAATGGGCCCGTAAGCTTCGCTGTATACAGATTACAACAGGGGTCGCTCGATCTGCGGCATTTGTTTAATACGAGGTTCTCTTAATCAAATTTCCGCTTCCTAGTGTTGCTACAATTTAACTTTCTCTCACAAATGCGCCAAATTTCATTAAAATCCGTGCAGAAGTTGTCTCATTGGAGCATTCCTGCGTGTTATGTGTATTTTATAGGGCAATCAGAGTTCAGAGTTGACTACAAGATTAAGCTTTCTCCGAACATCGCTTTGCTTTGGAATTGAAGGCTAATGTATCCGCCTGTCTATGTCCATGACAGCCTGAAGGCACTTTTTTATTGCAGGCTGAGCGCTAAGATCAGCGGGTTTCAACGGAGGACCACGCTGTATTGTCGTTAAAAACCTATTGACAATTTTGCTTGACAATTGACAATTGGCTTTTAACTTAGAGGGCGCTGGCAAACCTCCTGGCTTTGCGAATGGGCGAAATGCTGGTTAGAATTCAACATTGCGACTGTTCGCAGAGGCCTCGGTCGGCCCACCTCCGCCTGAAGTGAGCATGACGAAAGCTACAAGCACACCATGTATCTGCATACACACTCCGGCATAAAGGAAAATGCAGAAATCAAGAACTCCTTTTCTTTAATTAGTTATATAGCCAAAACACGGTAAACGAGAATTAAATCTCACATTTTATTCATATTCTTCGTAAAGAGGAAAAAATAAACGAGAAATAATGGAGTACTTGTCAACGACCGCAGTTGAAAGCAAAGCCTTTGCATGAGTTACACTGTTCTCTACCAGTCACCCCGTGCGTCCCAGCTAACGTTAGCCAAGCTGTTAAAGGACAAAAAAAATCAAGAAGACACGCTGCAAGACGTAATTATAAAACATACGGTGTTCGATCGTCACAGATGGGACGAGCGAGCACCGTAGGACTTATAACCATATCTTGCACCGAGTTTTCTTTCTTCCTTTTTTTTTTACTTATAACAGCTTGACTAACGTTAGCTGCTATGCTTTACATATACCATAAAGCAGTTGCATTCACAATCTCTTCTATTTTATCCGAATGTGTGTGTACGTGCGTGCGTAAACAAACATTGAGGGTATCAACTGAACATTGACAAGTGACTGCTAGCCATAGCAAAGGATGTGGAACAAGCTGTTATTCTTCCACTTTCATTTCAATTTCCTTTTTCGAGAATATGAAGCTTATCTAAAAAACATCACCTAAAGCTCTTAGACCAAACTTTAAATAAAGGAATCGTTCCTCTGTGCTTTCCTCAATTTGAGCGTGATTTTGACTATATGTTGCCGTCAAAATATGAAGCCCCTTATTCTTCATGCTGTATGCACGGCATGAAATTGGTATTCCTTAGATTGCTGCTGCGTTATCCCATCGCACAGAGTTTTAGGCTTCCAATGTAGGTCTGCAACGCCACCCCGAGACCTGGATAGCTAGCGTAGCAGGTACAATTGTTTTGTTGTGTTTTGCTTTGTTTTCTGTTCTATTTTGTTACAAGTTGTTTGAGAGAACATTCCATTTTCTTCGCCGAAGTTTCCGCTCATCCGTCACCAGAGAGACAGGAAAACACCTACGCAAACGACGTTGCGACCGTACGACTGGCGAACTTTCTTAACGTGCTCGCGGGGTGCACCCCAAAGGCATTCTCGCTCAATTCGCACGCCATTGCGAGCGACGGCACAGTGGCCTGTGCCGCTACGTGTCTGGCTCGTCCGCACAACCCCACCTTTCGCCGGTTTTCCAACGACGGTGTTTCGGTGATCCATCAAGTTCGAGTAGACCTGAACTAATTGTCTCGAGGTGTCCCAGGGTTTCGCCAGAAACGCCGTCGCGTACGTTTCTTTGAATGAAAGGAAAAGAAGGTTGAACGGGCTTTGTTCCGCAACCACTCGGAAAACATCCCCACTGCAGGCACGCATCTCTCCGACTCCGGTTCTCCGTGTCGGTGAATCGCCGAGCTTTCCGAGCTCATCGCGTGTGCATATGGGCCGACCGAGTCGTGCTTGCGCAATCCTCCCGGCAGTTCAAAGAAGCTCGAGGTGATTCCTCGAGGTGTTTCGTTTTGTGTTGCTTTGCTGCGGAGTGCTTTGTGTTTCTCTTTCGACTTCCTTTTCACAAAGGGGAGATTGAACGAGTGGGTTCCCAGTGCGACGCTGGCATCTCTTCACTGCACAACTGTCGCGCTGACATCACCGCAACCGCTGTTAACGAGCTTTAACGGGATTCAGTCTGCACGCGATCGGCATAACTCACAGCGCAGCTTACGGACCTTCGCTGGAGGTGTCTTCAATATAGCGCGCTTAGGGAAGACTAGAAAGCAGTCGCACAGTAAATACCCTCGCACGAGGCCAGACAACTCGTTATCTGGACAATTTACAGCGGGCCATCCGCGGCGCAAACGCGTGATATCTTTGCAAGAAGTTGGAGAGTTTGTGTGCGCTCAACTGTGTGCATACGTCGCCGAGTTGTTTTGCTACCTGTACCCAGAACTTCTGAAGGAAACAAGAGTTACAAGAGAGTTTGTGGTGCTCGCGACTTCGCACGCGGGTTTGCCGTGTGCTCGTCAATGGTAGAGGCCTAAGAGCCCTACGAAAAGGTGCGGTGTTTCTGAGCCCCACGTGCGCGAGCAATCTGTTCGCTGTACCAAAGAATCAGCTTCTTGACTGAAACGCCCTGAGATTACCTGAGACGTCCGAGTTCGTGCTTACTTGAAACTGTGCGACCTACGTTCACTTTTTTCAGCCCTTGAAAGTAGGTGTCCAGCGGCAGTCACCTGATCACCAGAGACATGGACCATGCTAGTGTTTCCACCAATGCCATGTCCTTCAGCGGTCTGTCGAAGAAAACTGATGCAGTGAGTTCAGCTTCTTCATTTTCATATCCCGTAGCTACTAACGTTCTCGTCTCTTTGCTTTCTTTCTCAGAATCTTAAACGAGCGACTTACAGAAAATGTCGAAGTACAAATCGCCTTTTATTGCAGAACGCGGTTTGCAGAGCTCTTTGTCAATCGTTCATCCTCGAGGCTTTCATTACAACTCTCAGATCAATTACAGCTGTGAATAATACCACAGGTCGTGATTGTTTATAGCGTTCTGAATTAACACAGTTGCGAGCAGCCCGGTGTCACCCACGGTGTGCATCAAATTGTGACGTTTTCTTGAAACCTCAGCTTTGGTACGCAGCAATTCGGTTCATGTAAATCGTAATGGCACAAAATTTTCGTATTGCGCAGTTAGTTATCTATGAAGAAAAATGGCGCCGGAATGACTGTCGACGGTAATGCGTTAACATCGCATCAATATAGCGACACAGCATATTGCCACCGTCTAAACGAGTTATGTATGATTCGTGTACTGCAGCGAGACTCCTATTTCGCTCTTCCCTAAGAACACTCGGCGCCATCTAGAGCCGCCGCCGCGAAGCCTGCGCATGGCCTTCGAAATGCACGGAGCTCGTGCCAACGCTGAGGAACGTGTCATGCCAGCTTCTAATGCGGAAATCAACGCAGCTGATTTCTGCTCCGGGGCTTTGCCTTTGGCAAAGGACCTCTCAGAAAAGAGTACAACCATTAGCTTGCTGTCACGTGCTTGCCTTTTCTTCTACTTGAAACAGCGAGTGCACCCACAACCGATACATTCTTGGATATTGCGCCTCATAAATAAAGTAAACGCAGACGAGGGTTTTAGCATTTACATACAATGTGCACAAGTTATCTACAAGTGCTAGAGATATTGTCTTTCTTGTCTTTCCATGTGCTGCAGAGCGGAAAGATTACAATGGAAGAATGCAGCGCGGCTAGCATAGGAGTGCAGACAGAGCCTTTAGCGGCGAGGTTACGCAAGTTCGCCAAAGAGCACCTATTCCTGCTGTCAACGCTAGCAGGCGTCGTTGCCGGCGTGGTGCTGGGCATCGGTCTGCGCCACGCGAGCCCCAGCGAGTCCACCATTGTGTTGCTCGGCATGCCGGGCGAGGTGTTCATGCGGTGCTTGCGCATGCTCGTGCTCCCCATGATGATCGCCAGCATCATCACAGGTGACTATGCACAGATGCCGAACGTTCCACTAGCGGTCAAACTTCGCCTTGACGAATTTCAAGAAATCTCAGAAATTATTTTCTTTTTATTGATGCTTGCCTCAAGACATCATGTCTGGTATGTCTGATACGTGGGAAAAAAGGTCTCCGTTTTCTATTAATTCAAGTAGTGTTTCGCGGTATCTGTTGCCGTGTATCCAGTGATCATGGCGCTACGATCGGCACGGTAGCTGACGCCGGTATGCAAGAGGCGGGAGCATTCCGCCTGTGAGGCTCGACGAGTGTGGATTTGCCGGCAGTAAACAGCGCTGGCGTAAGGACTCCACCTGGTTCACAGTCCCTTTAAGAACAACCTCATCTGGGCTATAATAAGGTGACGAAGGAGGGAGCAGACACACGGTGGTGCAAGTGTGCAGAGAGGAAGTTGCACGGGCTCGGAGTAAGGTGTGGCATAAACCTTGCAGGGGGTGATAGAAGAAGTGGACGGGTGAGCTGAGACTCGTTGATAGAAATGCTCAGAGGGATACAGAAACGTTAAAAGAGCATTCAAAGTAGACTAAATGTTATGGTTGGACATTGCTCAGGTAACGGAGAGCTTGGGTACAAAAAAAAGCGCTGTTGAACACTACATTTTACTCCTTCCTCCTTTTTTTTTTACATTAGTGTGCGTGCGTTGGAGGCACCAATGCATAATCTGCCACGAAGCTGGGCCCAAAAGGGGCTTCAGTTTTCCTTAACAAAACAGTGACTTCGTGGCAGACGCTAGTTTGTATGGAGCCTCTTGAAAGAGGCCTCAAGGTATAATATTGACCTTTTTCGCGGATCACTTTGTTCTGAAGAAACGAGATGGAGCTTTCGGCAGAGCGCCGAACGTCGCCTCAGCGACAGCGCACGAATACGAAACCATTACCGCTTCCACTTTGCTTCTGTGCGATCAGCTGTCGGAAATGGAACTGAGTTTTCGCTAACGCACTGTGTTCCAATCGTGCCGGATTAAATCATGCCGATTGAAGACGTGTGCAGTAGTTGGCCGCAAGAATAGTGATTGGCATATTAAGGAATGGAATGAATCTGTGTAGCCAAGTTCACAGACCGTTGCAGCAACTGTCGTACGTGTTACCGACACTTCAAGATGTACTCATCCACCACCGTTGTGTCGCTAACCTTCAAAGTGCTTCAGCTCCGGGACGTCGGCAAGAGTGAGTACCGCTCGTTAAACAATGACAAAGGGAGTAGCGCCACTTCCTGTCATAGTACCTTTCGCGCACAATATCTACACACATTTACGCCAACTGGCACGGAATCTTACACCCACTCTATCGCCAACGTGTCAATAAGTGAGTGGGCGCACACTCGAACATATGCGCACCCTATACACATAATAAATGACTTAATAAATGACATAATAAATACACTGATAGCCCACGAATGGTCGAAGCTGAGTGTTTCGTGACGGTACACAAGAGTAAGCTAGTTACTAGCAATAATACAGATTTGCTACAAGGTATTACCATGTACAAAACGGCTATACGTTTCAAGCCTTGCGCGCAGAAGGAACGAATCTGTCGGAACTGAGCACACCCGCGAGCGATTAGGCAGACATAATCAAATACTCACCGCACCAAGGAAATTTACTGAGTGAGAAATGTGACGAGCCGCTGCTTCAAAATATTTACCAAATAAAGAACGAAGAACAAGACACACTAATCCTGATTCAATTCACGAGCGGAAAGTTTGGATAGCTTGGAATACATGATCAACCTCGATTTTAAAACAAGCACAATACACGCGGCTCGCACCGTTTGGACATAGCTTAATCGGCTTCCAAAGCGCTTTTGCATGTTCTCTGAAGCTGTGGCCAAAGCTTCGTGTTGTCCACCTAGTCACCGTCTACGATATCTCGCGAGACAGAGGTTTGCTAAGCCGCACCGGCGTCATACACACACATTGTAAACGCGGAGGCAACGGAGGCAGTTGAGGCAAGCAATGGAGGCGTCCCCACGTGATCAAACAGGGCAGCGCCCATGGGATCGCCACGAAAAGGGTGAATAAAGGGGAAATGAGACATACACCCAAACGTAGCTAAGTGCTACGAAGAAAACCCATACGGGTTCCTCGAAAGAAAAGCTTCGCAGTTGAAGAAAAGTTCGTCCTGCTCTGGGACTCAAACTTGGGACCATAAACGTTGTTTTTCAACTGCGAAGCTTTTCTTTCGAGGAACCCGCATGGTTTTTTTTTTTTGTAGCCCTTAGCTGCGTTTGGGTTGTTGTCTCTTTTTCCCTTCATTATTATATATATATATATATATATATATATATATATATATATATATATATATATATATATATATATATATATATATATATATATATATATATTGGGCCTTTTCTCATTCTTCACCTCGACATACGTCTACAATTCGCACAGAGGCCAGTTTTTTATACAAAGATGGTCTTTGTGGAATGCAACGAAAAGCGGGACATGTTATACGCCTGTTAGGTCAGGTTAAGTTGGGTTAGAGGTTAGGTCTCTATATTGACACGTGTAGTTGTTTCTCTTTTCCGGGAGACCGCTTTTCACCGTCCTAATGTTATCGCTCAGGGCGGCACGCGCCCGCATGTATCGAAAATTTCTGGAATGTTACCGATGGTTCAATCTGCTGTCTGTTGTCACCGAAGCTTGTGTAATCTGATCGCATGTGCAGCGCGAATTGCGTAGAGCTTTCTGGAAGATACGCGGCATCAGTGATTACTCTGGAACCTTCGATGATTCATGTATAAAAGCCGAAGTGCTTGACCAGCAGATCAGATTTCGACGATCGCCGACCGTGTTCGCCGCTATCGCTGTGCTTTGAATGTGACTTTCTTTCGTGGGCACAAGTTCGCCCAATAAAAGTTCATTTCGTCATTCACAGATTTTCCGCTGGATTATTCACCGTCATTACTACGTGACAATATTAAGCTAGTCGTACAAGCGAATACATCATGAGACAAAAAAACTGCTTAATACGAAGAGCAGAATAGTGATAAAATGCTGGAAAAAGGAAAGTTGCGGTGTGCTAAGACTAACAGAGGTGAAAGTTACTTACATAGAAGTAACCATAGAAGTCGCCATATATGTAAGGAGGCGGCGTACTCTTACACAACTTTGGGGTCATCTTAAAGGTCGTTCAAGTGATAAAAACAAATTATTTATTTGAGAGCTTCCTCTCCGCCGCAGTTCTTTCCTGTCATTCCCCACGGCACCACCGATTTCCGTACAGAAAAAGTATTCGAGCAGCTTTTCCTCGAGAACGGGCCGTTGTGACTACTCATTTTTTTACAGGAAGTGCCACTCTCAGCGGCAAGGCGAAAGGCAAGATGGCTCTGCTGACTTTTTCCGTCTTCATCAGCACCAGCTTTGTCGCTTCCCTCATCGGACTGGTATTCGTGACAACGATTCACCCGGGTAGTCCCGAGCTCAAATCGGGCATCGATGTCGAAGACGAGATCCGGGGTGACCCGCAGATACTGGACACGTTCTTGGATCTCGTACGGTGAGCACCCTCTCCACCTTCAGAGCTATGTCCGTCTCACACGGCTTCTCTTCTTGCTGTTACCGAATCATTCGAATTTTTTTACGTGAACTACTTATAGGGGCGCTACAATAGCGAAGCTATCGAATCGAATCAAATATTAGATGAAAGAACGACCCTCCGAATATCAAATCATATATCCAACATTTTCCCATATATAACCAAAGTGAATTTTTATTATCTCGCCCTTTCTGTTTGGTAAAAAAAGGAAGGGGGAGGAGGTTTATTTAAATATCCCACTCATGTAATGCCGCTCGCAGAGCGCTTCCGATTAAGTATAAGCGGTCTAAGCAAACGCGGTGTAAGCCAAGTGGTCTAAGCGGTTGATAACTGAAATGATGGTCAACGGAGAAACTTAGAATCGAGAAACAACTGAAAGGGGACCGTGTCTGGTGCACCATCACAATGACACCAAAAACACGAGAAAAGCACGCTGCCAGACGTTGAAGCAGCATCAAAGTGCAAAACTACAGCACCGCACATCGTTTAAAGCTATCCAAGCATGGTGACGCTGTAGAACTGAAAAATTGATTTGCCTAAATAAACAAAAATCGTGGGCTGTTCGGCAAGCGGTGCCTCTCAGCAGCAAATATGGGTTCCCTGCAGCAGAATCACTACGAACAGTAACCGCTTGCATCCGTCTTTCTCCCTGTATACTCTAATAAGTGTTGTTACCCCTCACATTGGAACGAAAACACATATGTATAATGGACTCGCATAATGTATTGTCGATTTGAATACAAATCAAATAGCAAGAACTATTCGATTCGTATTGAAATCTTCGAACACTCATGCACTCTCACTTATTTCTCAAAATTTTAAATGAGAAAGAAAAGTTAAAGTTACGCATAAACGTTAAAAAAATATGCGGTTTTACGTGCCAAAAACACGATGTGATTATGAGGCATGCTCTAGTGGGGGACTCCGGAATAATTTGGACCACTTGGGGTTCTTTAACGTGCACCTAAATCTAAGTCCACTGGTGTTTTCTCATTTTGACGCCATCGATATGCGGCAGCCGTGATTAGAATTTGATCGCGCGGCCTTGTGCTCCCGACACCACGCATAAACGTAAAGTTAGGCATAAAGGACTTCTTTATGAAGAGTGTGTTGATTATTTGAGTATTATAAATGCGTTGCTTCACTCTATGTCCGGTTGCTTTGGGCTGTCGCTTCTTTGGATTAACTCTCGCAATGGTAGCAATAGTCAAACAAAACAAGGAAAGGATGCATGGAAAGGCAAGGAAGTTAACCAGAGATAATTAAGGGAAAATGAGACATCCACCCAATAGTAGCAATCGCTGCGAAGGAAACCCATACGGGTTCACCGAAAGAAAAGCCACGCAGTTAAAGAGTAATTCTTCCGGGCCCGGGATTCGAACCCGGGACTACCGCCTTACCGGGGAAGCCGCTCTAGCATCTGAGCTAACCAAGCGACTAGCAGGTTGTAGGGCGAAATAGAATTTGTCAGCAACATGAAGCAAAGGCAAAAGTTTGACGTAATAGTTCTGCGGAAACCCACAAGGCGGAGAGAAGTAATTAACTAAGGGAAAATGAGAAATCCACCCAATCGTAGCAATTGCTACAAAGGAAAGTCCATTCTCCGCATTCGCGGAGAACGGACTTCGAAAGCATTGGAAGATCAATATAGCAAATATATTACGAGGATACACCAAGAGAATCTTCAAGTGCCACCTAAAACAGCTGTCGGATGGTACTGGTACAACAAGGATGCAACGACATTGACGACTTGAGCCGCCATCGACTCCTGGTTCATATTTTGCAAAGATTTTTCTTCTTTCGATTCTATTCATTTACTAGTATCTGTCCTATTAGTGTGGGCCGCACATGGTATTAACGCTGCAGCGCGAGCAAATTAACAATACTGAAAAAAAACTGAGAATGGAAAACATCTACGAAATACGCGATAATGATATTTTTTTGGCACGTCCTACATTTAAATACACGGAGGGGTAAGAACGAATAGCAGCCTCACCGCTGTAAAAGAAATTACACCTACGCTTCTATAGCTGTACTACGCTCTCCAAGTTTTACGGTGAGAGTCGCAACTTGAATTGAAAGTGGATCGCTGCAGGACGAAATGCCAGCCGCTTCGAGCCGGATAGCTTGTGCCATGACGGCAGCACCCTGGGAGTATTTTTTGAGGGCAGAAATCGGACTGATGGAGTTTAGTTATTCCGACACCATCACATAACTTAACCGTTGCGCTTTCGAGTGTTATGAGCATGGCAGGCTGCGTACATGTGACATCGAAGAGGTGATAAGCGCGTTCACTCAAAGGCGATGTTAGTGCGTGCTCCTGAATGACGTCAGCATTCACCAAAGGCTCGTACGAGCCGCGCAAGCGCGTCTCCTGCGGACGCGGCTTATGGGAATATGTTTGGCGTTAAGTGCAATCAATAAACGAGCATACGTAGTAGTATACCGAAAGTAGTATACCGAAATATGTATTGAACCTATAACTCCAGGTCGCTTCGTCATTCTTACCTGGAAGTGCATCATCCATCTTCAATTCCTTTCTTCTTTTAGGAAAGAAAACGCTGTCATTTCTGGTCTTTCGGCGTAAAAAATCTCTGAGCACAAGAACCCAATGTTCGTGATGAGCCGACCACCTTGCGGTTATGGACAGCGCAAAATGACTTCGACGTAGTCAGAGGCGCAGGCGAAGCTTGATTCTTTTCCAGAACAGCGTTGGTCGAAAACGTGGACGGCGCAAAGCGTCGCTTTTCGTTGCCTCGGTGCCAGATATTCGGACTGGGCTCCACACTGGCCATATGCATGTTACCATGACCTTCACATTTAGCATATTAAGCAGGAACTACACAGTCTGATCAGTCCGACTGCGTGGCGCGCAAGCGTGAAAACCAGCAGAGTACGCCGCTCCAAAAACTTCTTGGCACTGAACCTTGCTTAGACCTATAGCCACACAGCAACAGATGCGGCCGCACGGCCGGGCATTTGCTGAATCGCGCTGCTCACATGACAGCGCATGTCTCGTCTTATCAAGCCTATGTCGGCAGACGCGTTCGACGAAAAGCCACAGAGCCATACAGCGTGGCCCTTCAGTCAGCATGCGAACGACGTGAGGTGGTGTGTACGTTGGGAACTGCGTGGATTCGGTTGGCAGACGCCTTTGGCCGCTGGCTCCCGTTACGCGTGGCAATGAGCGCCCGTTAAAGTGCAGGTCGAGCGCTGTCGTCCAGGCACGACAGGAGCGCCGGCTGATCCGTCGGCTAATACTTTTGCGTTAATACTTTAGCGGTCTCTTTGCGGCTTCGGCTGCGCTGCTATCGGCAGGGCTTTCGTGCGCTTTCTTCTCGATATCGTTATGGTGGCCAGAAGGGGAAGTGGAAACATTGGCTGCAATAGTGGTGCAGCGGAGGCCAACTCAAGCGGCAAGGAATGCTCTGGACCAACGCCGATGCCGCCTATTCAACTACATGTAAAACACAGAAATGTTTCAATGACACGACCCCTAAAACGATTCGAACGAAATATGTTGCACCATTTGAAAGATAAAGTTAAATTCCATAGTGACTGCTGTAAGTGGAATTTCGATTTGAAGCCTCAAATTTTTTACAAGACTGTTTAAAATTGGTAAGCTCAAAAAAAAATTGAACAATGAAATCCGTAACTCTGCAACAAAACCAGATAGCGCAGTTCTGTAAACTGCGCCCGTTAGAGTATCTGAAACGGGCAAATTTAGCATATAAGTTTATGTATTACGTGAATGTATAGCTGTATTGACAAAGGTTTCGCGAACGTCTTACTGACATATAAAGGGTACATTTTAGAGCCATGCACAGTCCATCAAATTTGTTCGCTATGTACTATTAGATGCAATATACAATATTGTGATACCGATTTGAAATGCGGACCACGAAGTTGCAAACTTGATAATTTCGTTGTCTGAAAATCTGCAATTCTCTACAACTCTACAAAAATATTAATGGCATAAAATCACAATTTCACATTCAACAATCATTATAGTTCAGTTTTTTAATGAAACACAGCGCACCAAATCAATGCAGTGGTGGCCGAGAAAATCTATTTCTACTTTCCCGCGTATTTAGATAGCAGCTCCCGAGCTAAAGCTACCTCTTAACGCTATCGCCGGTATCTTACGCATATTCGACGTCGCCATTCCACTTATGGTCTTAGTTGCCCGTAACAATAAGAAGCAGTGCTTAATGACCAAATGCGAATAATAAATTGATTTCTGCAAGAAAGATTACCAGAACGCTGCGGTCGGGGTGCCAGCCGCGGCGATCTGAGAGCTGCCGAGTAAATACGCTCTTTTGCAAAATGCTGGCACCTTCTTTAACAGTCTTAAAACATGTATCACGTTTAAGAACTTTTTTTTTCAATACGCGGTCGTTCGCTTTCTGGCTACCACATGATAGCACGGTGGTCGTTGAGTGAAGGTATTCGGAATTCCTGCATCTCGATGCACGCACAAACAGACGCAGTGCCCAGGGAGTTGAAGACTGCATGTTTAGTTTGGTATATGATGAACGTCACGTAACAAGCAGTTACGTGACGTTCGGAACTTCAGTTGAAGTTCCGCGCTTGTCCTGTGTGTTTTCTTCGTCCGTTATCGTTTGCGCGGTTACATAATGCATTCCAATCTCGACCACCAACTAGCTCGCCTCTCCCTGGTACATATGCTTCAAATAGCGTATTCGCTGCCGTTTGCCTTCTCTTGCCTCGTTCTCTCCTTCTACGAGAAAATGCAGCCTTGTCATAGCATAGAACTTGATGAGGCTGTTAGTGATATCTTTCGAGTGTCGTACGCAACCAACAATTTCCTAGTCAACGCATAAATAAAGTACACTATGCTATTTGGTGCGCATCCACTCCCGAGCTAGACGCTGCCTTCACGGAAGCAGAAGTCCGAGAGGCGCTACACCACCTAAACAGCAGGTCGGCCTCAGGACCGGACGGGGTAACCAACCGAATGTTACGTAACTTAGACGACCAATCCATTACATTGCTCACGAAAGATATCAACCACGTGTGGGAAACAGGAGAGGTACCAACGCAATGGCGCACTGCCACGGTGGTCCTCATTCCCAAACCCGGCAAACCCCTTAACCTGGACAACTTACGACCCATCTCTCTTACTTCATGCGTGGGTAAAGTGGCGGAGCACGTCATTCACAACCGAGTATCACGCTACATTGAGGAACACGAACTCCTCCCATACAACATGGTAGGGTTTCGACCCCACCTATCCACTCAGGATGTTATGTTACTCCTAAAGAGACAGATCTTCGACGTTAAAACAAGAGACGTTCGAGGCATCCTCGCCCTCGATCTCACGAAAGCATTCGATACCGTCTCGCATCGCTTCGTACTGGAGTCTGTTGCAGGCCTCGGCCTCGGCCAGAGATTTCAGGAGTACGTACGCTCCTTCCTGAAAGACAGTGAAGCCCGACTGCGAGTCTTAGAACTAAAGTCGGACCCTTACACGCTGGGCTCCGTCGGAACACCTCAAGGCTCAGTCATCTCTCCATTACTATTTAATATAGTGATGAAGGGACTCGGAGACAAACTACGAGACATCCCGAACGTAAACTGCGCTTTATACGCAGATGACATCACCATTTGGAGCCCGGGAGGCTCCATGGCAGACATGGAGCAGGCATTACAGTCTGCCCTAGATGCCACGGAAGACTACCTACTAGACACAGGCATGAAACTATCCTCCAAGAAATCGGAACTCTTACTATTTCGCAAGTCTTGCCAAGGAGTCCGCTACCTAACACCTCTAGACGAACTTCCGATAGCACTACACACAAGAGACGGACAACAGATTCCGCGAGTCGACCACATACGCATTCTTGGGCTTCTAATCGAAGCCACCGGATGCCACGGACACACTATCAAACATTTAACCGCCAAAACCGAAAACATGATCAGACTCATCCACAGAGTCTCGGGGCGCAGAAAGGGTCTCTGCGAAGATAACCTTTTGCGCGTATACCACGCATTCCTTATGAGCCACATTAATTACGTCGCCTCTGCCCACAACTGGACGAAAATAGAAAAGACGAAACTAAACACACTCATTCGCAAGAGCATCAAACAGGTCTTGGGCATTCCACAAAGAGCAAGTACATCAAAGGTTGACCAGCTAGGCATGCACAACAACATCGACGAAGTGATCGAGGCTCAGACTATGGCGCAAATACTACGCCTATCCTCGTCCAAAGCCGGTAGACTAATCCTAAACGAAGCTAATATCTCCCCCTCTCCCTATTTCGAGCATGCGATTACCCTACCGAGCGAAATTAGAGACAACTACAAGGTCTGACCATTTCCTAGAAACGTCCACCCACAACACAACGTGGGCAGGCGCCGGGCCCGCGCCCGCGCGATTCTCGATCGCACCGACGCGGATCGTGAAGCCACCGCATTTGTGGATGCGGCCCAGTACGGCAACACATCCACTTTCGTGATAGCAGTCGTGGACGGTAACGGAACCTTACGATCATCCGCATCGGTTAAAACGACCACCAGCGCTAAAGCAGAACAGATAGCCGTAGCCATCGCCATGGCAGACCCCACATTTACTCATGTCCTCACGGACTCGCCTGCCGCAATTCGGGCCTACGAAAGCGGCAACGTATGTGAAGAAGTGGCGCACATACTACTAGCGAGCTCAAAGGAGAGCAAACGACGCCTCTCCTGGTTCCCCGCTCACATGGGGAAAGACATTCACCCGCGGAAACCAAACCTCAATGAAACGGCCCACGACCGTGCGCGAGAACTTGCCCGCCGCGACGGTCCTACGGCCTCCGAGGGGCTGGACATTCAGTTTAATGACCCGCTACTCACTTATCATGAAATCACCTCATACTATCGAAAAGGCAGAATGAAATATCCGCTCCCGCACTGCAAACTCGAACGCGCGCAGGCGGCCGCGTTTCGAATGCTACAAACGGACTCGTATCCTTCACGAGGCCTACTGAGTCACTATAACTCAGACATCCCGGCAAATTGCCCAGACTGCCAAGAACTCTATTGCTCACTCTCGCACATGCTATGGCAATGTACCGCGTTACCAAAGGGCCCTCTCTCTAGTGAGCCCGAATGGGAAGAAGCCCTCAAAAGCCCGGACCTCAAACTCCAGCTCAAGGCCGTCCAGAGGGCCCAAGAACTGGCGGAGCGTCACCACGTTCCCGTCCCGACTTGGGCGTCGCCTACGGTTTCGGCCCGAGGAGCTCCCCGCATGGGATCTCTAACGGCTTAAAACTCCTCAGGACCTCACTGAAGTTCTTGACTGACTGACTGACTGCTATTTGGTTTTAGTATGCTGAAGCTGTACGCAAACGAGTCTTCCAGGTTTGCGAAAAATGTCCGCCGTTGGTCAAATGTGTGAAGCACTCTCCTCACCTCTCAACTTCCTTGATCAAGCAAGCATTTCAGAAGCAGGTGGCCGAATGGGCGTTCTCAAGCACTTGTCACGTTAGCTTTTGCTCATCATTCTTCGGGATACGCAGCCTGTTACGTAATTAATTACTGAATAATCACTAAACAAGAATTTCTAGTTGATGAATAACAATTAATTAATTAATCGAATCCAGCAAGTCAAAAAGAAACCTTCATCCGGAATTCCAGGCATGGGCACCGTGATGACCATGGAATGCATTGGAGAAGAGCTGTTGCGAATACACATGTCACCATCCGAACTAGTAAAGTAAGCCTCCAGCTGCCCGTGCGCGACATTACTTTTTCCGAGCAACTTAAAATTAAATTATGGGGTTTTACGTGCCAAAACTACTTTCTGATTATGAGGCACGCCGTAGTGGAGGAATCCGGAAATTTCGACCACCTGGGGTTCTTTAACGTGCACCTAAATCTAAGTACACGGGTATTTTCGCATTTCGCCCCCATCGAAATGCGGCCGCCGTGGCCGGGATTCGATCCCGCGACCTCGTGCTCAGCAGCCTAACACCATAGCCACTGAGCAACCACGGCGGGTGCCGAGCAACTTAATAGACCCGGTCAGCGGCTTGCACGAACTTACCTCCAGGTTCAAAGCAGGGAAGGTTCAAAACAGGGACTGCAGAAATTCTGACTCACATATTAAGCAATAGAATGAATCTGTGCGGCAAAAGTTCGCGGACCGTGGCTAGGGAAGGACTGCCTGTGTTGCCGGCCTTTCGTGATGCGCGACTTTCCACGAGGATAAAGAAATTAACTTAAGCGTTGTGTGGCTAACCTCCGGAGAAATTAATTCAACACCGTAACGCCAGCAACAGTGAGTGCAACTTGTTACACAGTAACAAAGGGAGAAGCGCCGTTTCCTGGCATTGTAAGCTTACTTCTTACACGTTGTCTACACATCCGCCCAAACACACGCTCGAAATCGTGCCCACTCTATCACCTACGCATCAATAATAATTGAATGGAATCAATGTGATCAAGCATGGGTGACGGCTACACCGACAGCACATGAAAGTTCGAAGCTGGATGTTTCGTGATGATCGAAAGAGTAAGAGAGTGACTAGCGATAATACGTCTTTGCTACGATTAAGTTGTCACAAAGTGCAGAACATCTACGTTCCAAGCCTTAATTGTGGGCACAAGAACTAAACTACCCCAACTAACCCCACCAACGAACAAATATAGGAAAGTAACCAATCAGGAAAATAAACAATGAGGTAACGACCACACTGATCAAAGTCACTCGCTCAGAAACATGACAAGCCGCTACTTCAAAGTGATTAGCAAATAGACAAAACGAAGAGCACAGGACATTATAATCCTACTTTAACTCAGAAGCGAAATGTTTGGACAGGTTGAAATACATTTATAGCTCCGCATCCAGTACAACCGTAGTATATACGTTGCCCGCACCGTTTGAAGAAGGCATATATGAGCTCAGAAAGCGCTTACATGTCCTCTGAAGCTATGGTCAAAGCTTCCTATCGTCTACCCAGTCAATGTCTACGGTATCTCCTGAAAGAGAGCTTTGCTGAACCGCACCGGGGCGTCATGCACGTTCATTGTAAACACGGAAGCAATGGAGGCAGCTGGGGCCACTGATAAATGTCTTCACAACGTGATCAAATATAGCGGCTCCCACGTGGTCACGGTCAAAATGGTATACACAGGCGATGGTTCTGGACTCCCACAGGCATTCAGCCGAGATACCATCGCGACTGCAGCTCAAGTTATAAGCGTATCGCCGGCTAAAGCGCAGTAATGAAGTGACTATCCTTGTTATGTGTGTCATACATCGTGCGAGCCAATAAGTATGCGCATAGCGCATACTTATTGCCACATCACTGAATAAATAAGGTTTTAAAAACTGCGGGGTAAACAAAAACACGCAACTACAAAGCTCCGAAACGCTAAGGCCCCTATAGGCTGGGAAGCACTCGCGTATCGATGCATATAATTTAAACATTTATAATCTCGCAATTAATGAGCGGTGGGAGCAGCAGAGAAATGTCATCGCATCAAACGACTCTTTTGTAACCGCATCTTTGCCATATAATTTTTTCAGACGCTTGTGGTCGAGTTGAATGCAGAGAGGTCCATTTCATTGTCTATTTGAGCAATGTACATAAACTGCTAGTTTTCAGGCTGACTGAAGGCGCCATTACATCAAGAAGTAATTTAAGTTTCTTCTTCACGACGTGACGCAACACTGCTGTGTCGGCTGTGGGTAGGAGTATCATTCACTAACTCCTACAGCTATCGTATTTGAATGGCGTATTCGCCAATGTGCGCTAAGTGCAAGTGTGAAGAGACCATCAGTCATCTTCTGTGCCACTGTTCTCGCTTCGATAATCAACGTGAGACTCTCCAGTGTGCCTTGAATAGACTGGATGACAGGCCGTTTACGGAAGCGAAGATCTTGGGAGCCTGGCCCCACAGTTCATTAGCGCAGAAAGTAGTTCGAGCGCTTTTTCACTACCTGAAGGCAACAGACTTTAGTGCCCGACTATAGACATCCTAAATCTAAGTTTTCTATTTCTCTCTTTCACTCTTCGTTCCCCTCCCCACGTGTAGGGTAGCAAACTGCACTCAGTCTGGTTAACCTCCCTACCTTTCCTTCTTCCCTTCTCTCTCTCTCTCTCTCTCATCTCTCTCTCTCTACATCAAGAAAACTGTCTTTTCGTTCTCATCAACAGCTGTATTTGCTTTTTCTTCCTGATAAATATTTATGATTGTGTCAGATAGTTCTTCTTTCTGGTTGCTCTTCAGCCTAAGCATAATGATTTCGGCATGTAATTGCTTACTCTTTTTTTTCAGTAACGCGTTTCCAGAAAACCTGGTAGAAGCCTGCGTTGAACAGGTGAGTGCTTGAGGTCTTCTTATTGCAAGCAATGGTACCTCTTAGATGAAGCCGGTTCTTGATCGACGAAGACAGCTAGGTGCGTGACCATTTTAATTCAGAACCTCGCTGAAGAAGGAAAAGAAACTGGCCTTCCAAAGCCCGGTTTTTTTTTTAGATTCTTGTCTCTCGTGTAAAGCCTGATTTACCAAGTTATTTCGTGATTATCGATAATCCCATTGTCACCGAAGCGCATGGACCTCGCGGGTATAATATAAAAGTTATTGATCACAAATTTATGATGTCATCGTAACTGAATTTTATTTTTTTTTATTTTTACAATAATTATGTTATCATTGAGGGGGTGCCGCCACACTGCGGCCACTCAGCTGCTCGAGGCGAAGGTTTAGGAGAGATGCGATCACTATCTAATTTTAACGCGTTCCTCCTTAGTTATCAGGAACGTCGGGTGCACAGTTATCTCACTGCATTATGACCTAGAATAAAAACGAGAAAATAAGCAACGCCGGCTTTTAACATTCCTCATGCAAAGATTCCAAAATATCACAGCACCACAGCGCATTTAGGCGGAATAGCCCAAAAGCTACACTGTAAGCCACTCGAGCTAGACCGTTAGAGTGCTGCCAGCAGTAATTTCCGTTCTTCCTATTCCTTATACAGTACGGTAAACAATCACTTCCTGCTACTGAGATGACGTTGCATATTTGAGTAATTTGGGTCAGCTGCTGTTGTGAATTGGCATCACCATTTTACTTTTGTCTCTCTTCGTCGCTAGGGTTACACGTCATACGAGAAGAAAAATCTCTCCATTAAAGGAGAGCCTCCGAAGGAGATTCTTAAGAAAAACTGGTCACGGAGAACTGGCACCAACTCTTTGGGTGAGTTGTCACATGTCGTTTAGAGTAACCGGTATTACAACGCCCTTCGGTATACGTTATCGCTACCCGTGTCAATTGTTATTACGGTAAAGGTGCGGACTTCTTTTATCTGCGCTTATTTAAAAATATAGTTGCACTTTCCATGTTAACTGTTAAAGAGCAGTATGGCCTCAGCCGTCGGAACGGCTCCAACAAGGTTCCAGTACTTCTCTCAAGAATTGTTCCACCCTTAAAAGCGCACTACATGTGCGCTACTTGAAAACTTGTTGAAAATCGCCGCAGCATATATCAAATAAATTCATGTCAAACGTGCAATGAGACGTATTTAGAAGGCAGAATAACCATGCACTTAAGCTTTTCCTCATAATGTCATCTTGGTGTCATTTCCTCTCAGTTTATTCTCAACGTCCTTGCGCCTATATGGCTACTCGTCTGGCACATATCGGTATCATGAGCTACGGTTGCATGAATAATCCCTACTAAGCAGTTCGTTATGTGTGAATGTTTTCTTCGGAGCTTCTACGAACATAGCCGTGCCCAATGTTTTCTCCTCTCGTGCTTTCAGGCCTGATAGTCTTCTGCGTCGTGTTTGGGGGTGCCCTCGGCACACTCGGACAACCCGTCGAAATTCTGAAGCAGTTCTTCGCGGCTCTGGATGCTGCCATCATGAAAATTGTCTACCTAGTCATGTGGTATGTTACGCGCTTTTCTCATGCGGTTCCGAAAAGAAAAAATAAAACTACAATGAGCCCCTACATTTTTGCTGAATACAAAAGAAGAAAAAAAAAACGTCTAAACGTGACATCACCATGCACATGTGCCATGTCACCGCAGACAAGTTGCTTCCGTTCCGAAGTCCCGTTACAGAAAAGTATAGACGACGCCACTACCGCTTTCCCAAAGACACATTTGGTCAGCGGAGCGTGCTCATGTATACAGCCGACACGTCAGTCTGGGAATGGCTTTTTTGTACTCACTTTATACAACCCCCGGTCAGATTTTGACGCGGTGTTGAGAAGGTCAACCTTGCCCAAAGGAGCGAAGAATCCTGTTACCGTAGGACAAATAACACGTTTCCCCCGCGAGAGGCTTCTTGTTTGCCCCCTTAAGGGATCGGTGACACATAGAGCTTTCTAGAAAAATTACTAGCGGAAACCCCAGAACTTCATTATTTTATCTATCATTGAGATGATGGACAGTACATGGATTTGACCCGCCGTGGTTGCTCAGTGGCTATGGTGTTGGGCTGCTGAGCACGAGGTCGCGGGATCGAATCCCGGCCACGGCGGCCGCATTTCGATGGGGGCGAAATGCGAAAACACCCGTGTGCTTAGATTTAGGTGCACGTTAAAGAACCCCAGGTGGTCAAAATTTTCGGAGTCCTCCACTACGGCGTGCCTCATAATCAGAAAGTGGTTTTGGCACGTAAAACCCCAAATATTATTATTATTACATGGATTTGGGCAACATTTGTGCTTGTTGCGTCAGACGTTCTTGCGTCTTTCTAGCTCTTACGCTTTATCTGCCTTCATTGGCTTAAATTTTCAAGTAATCATGTTTTTCTTATAAGCATGAAAGCAGCGCCAGCCTCTGCGCCCATGCATATATGATTATTGCGAATTGTTGCATTTATAATGCAATGGTTTGCTGAAAATGATCCGATTGCAATGTCGCGAGGTACTTTGAAGCCAGGAGGACGAACTCTAGGCAAATCAATTTAGCACCTATATCATTTCCGTGCTGAATGAACCGCTAGGCTTGTAACTCTCGTTGACCCTAGCACCAGATTTCTCTACAGTGATATTTTTAAAGCTCTAATGGTCGACCACGGCCTCTGAGATCAGGCAACGCGCAGTGTGCTCGCAGCCCAATCTCGAAAGCTACGGGCCGACCATTCTCAGCAGGGTTTTCTCAAAACAAGACCTAGGTGATCGAACACTCACTTGGCGCAGCTCTCAACTGTCTTCTAGACCAAAGGACAAGCGAGCGACTCTTCTAGCATTCTACACACGCCCTGAAAGTTCATAACGCTTATCTATGTAATAACGCAAATAAATAAATAAACTTGACTTCGCAGTCTTTCTTTTTTTTTTTCTGCAGGTTGACTCCCGTCGGAGTGACGAGCCTGTTGTGCGCCCGCATACTGTCTGTGGCGAGCATCGCGACACTCTTCCAGCAGATGGCGCTGCTCATCGCCACCGTGCTGTCGGGCCTCGCCGTCGAGCTGTTCGTAGTCGAGTGCCTGCTGTACTTCGTGGTGACGCGGAAGAACCCGTTCCGGTTCCTCGGGAAGCTCGCGTACGTCGCTGTGTGCGCCTTCGTCACGGCCTCCAGGTACGTGCTCGGCGCGTGGGTCGTTTCGAAATCGGTGCGACGACGGGGTGCAAGCGAGAGGGAACGCGAGGCAACTTCGAAAACGCAAGCAAACGACAAGCCAGCGGTAGCAAGTCGAACTCGCGACCTCCGGATTGCGCGTGCGCTTCTCGGCATATATTGATCAACCGTGGCGGAGGTTCGCTCCGTCCAGTTTTTTGCGGTATTCGCGTACGCGTGCTATAACTACAATGGCCGCGAGCGTGTTAGTCGGCGTCCCTCACGACCATTGCTCACGACCAAGGTGGCCGATGTGAATGAAACGCACTCTCAACTGCAGTCGTCACGTACGTGCGCAATCTCAGTGGTAGCCATCTGGCAAATGAACCTTTTGTTAGGCTCCCACCGGTGAAAAAAACATGTTTATTCTGCCTTCTTAATTTCTCTTCGATGTTGGACCGGAGCCTGAACTGTATTAATTTCTATGAAACTCGAGTCATTGCTCCCGAAAAATATATTAATGCGTGGTATTTATTTCCAAAAATGCAAAAAGGAGTCTACTGCTGGGTTCCAGTTTTATGCTATCCGTCCAGCACACTGACACGGGTATCCAATGACTTGCGCGAGATCCCTTGTACTCTGTTTCGACACGTTGCTTCCTCACAACCAAGGGGAAACTGAATAACTCCTCTAAATTCTGTGTGACTGCGCAGAGGGTACTTCTGGAGCTCCTTCTGAATATCTCCATATTTCTCCATATTTTCTCGAATTATACAAAAGGCATACAGTGTTTACCCGCTGCCCTCGGAGAATTGGAGTAGCACAGCCTTCAGATTTGTCAGAAATGTGGGAGTTCGAGCAAAGTTTTATGGGTACGCGGGGGTTAATCACGATGTTGTAGAAGCGTTATAAGTATGTTTCCCCCCTTGTCCTGAAAGGAACACTTGTGACACTGAGTCTAAATCTACACGAGAAGAGGTCGTTGCCAAGTTGCATACGTGGGTCACGTTTTAAAGCGCATGTGTTTTAATTACAGGCGACTGAAATTATTAATGTAATTGCTCGAAAGAAACAACTTCGCCCTAAATTTAGGTGTGATTCTGCAAGGGTGCACAAGTCTACTAGTGTGTCATCTTTTTTTTTCCTGCCTCTTTTCGTAAGAGCTCTCCGTAAATTTTGTTTGACAGAAATGTTTAATCCGTAAAATTAAGATATCGCACGCATTACAAACTTTATGGCTTATGGGCGGGGCAGAAAATTCGTTCGGAACATAGAGAAACTCGTTAAACCACGTTTTGTAAAATCTAATTTGGAGTGTATTACGTTCGCAGAAGCCTGCGGACGGGAGTGCATTTTAAACCGCTGTCAAACGTTTTCAAAGATGGCGTGCGCCCTTAATCACTTGCATGTTTGCTATACGTTTGCCACTTTATAATTCACCTTCCTAAATACGCATCTTCACGTCCGTTCCCATGATCGTGTCTGCCACGCATGCGCAGTGCTCCCGTCATGCCGCTGACGCTCAATTGCCTGGAGGAAAACTGTGGAATCGACAAACGCGTCACACGGTTCGTGGTGCCCATTGGCGTCACCGTGAACATGAATGGTACAGCGGTCTTCATCACAGTCTGCAGTATCTTCATCGCCCAGCTCAACGCCATTGCCCTTACGTCGGGAGATTACTTCGCCATCGTGTAAGTGTGCGCCGTGACGCCGATAGCCATGCGCGAATGGTTATTGCTATTTTCTGCGTTTAGTACGCAGCGTCCAGCTTTATAGCTTTTAGCCCTTTTCGTGTCCTCTTCCCAAGCATGAAGTCGCGCGCCACCGGCGTCTCACTTTACGTCTTTCTGCTGCACAAAATCAAAAGCGAGAAAAAGTTGATTGAAATGTTTGCTGGAAGATAATTCCTCTGTACTGCTACTCTACATCGTAGCTCAGGAGAAAAGGTACACTGGTGAAAGTAGAGAAGCACGAGCAATAAGCATAAAGTAATACAGTAAGCTAAATAGATGGGATAAAATACAGAACATGCGCAGGGCTTCGGACAAGTTCACTTGCGCAAAGCGTGCGCACTCGAACATTGTATGCACACTCTGCACAAAAGCGCGTGCAAAAGTAAAACTGTCTGCACAATCACAATGTAGCCCACCCGATCCCCAACAGATTGAGAAAAGCAGCTTCCAGTACGGTGGTGGTGGTGGTGGTGGTGACGTTACAGTCGGTTTTAGCTTGGCAGACGAGGCCGGCGCCTCCGCTGTGGACAGGCCATGCCCATGGCGTTTGTCAGCTACGGGCCTCGATAGAAGAGACAAAGAATTATTAAGGCGAAAGCCTCATGTGTCAAACAATCCGTTGTCCGGCATTATCGAAGAATTGGCCGTCCGATGTTATGGCTCTCAAATTCAATGGCACCAAAATTTATGGTGCCACCATTGATGGTCGAACCCAGGATCATTGGTGGGAGGCGAAACCACGACTTTTGGTGTTAATAAAGGCGAAGTTAATTAAGATATAAATCATTAGGGCGCTCGAACCCGCGACCTTTGGTGAGACCGACATTCAATGCCACCAACATTGATGGTGACACAATTGATGGTCGAACCCACGACCATTGGTGGGAGTCGGACCCGCGACCTTTGGTTTTAATTAAGGCAAATTAAGGCACTCGAAGCCACGACCTTTGGTGGGAGTCCAACCCTCGACTTTTGGTGGATCAAATTTCAATGGCAACAAAATTGATGGTGATATACCATTAATGGTCGAACCAATGACAACTGGTGAGATTCGACCCTTGATCTTTGGTGTTAATTAAGGCAAATTAAGGCACTCGAAGCCACAACCTTTGATGGGAGCCAACCCTCGACTTTTGGTGTACCAAATTTCAATGGCAACAAAATTGATGGTGCTACCATTAACGGTCGAACCAACGACCACTGGTGAGATTCGACCCACGATCTTTGGTGTTAATTAAGGCGAAGTTAACTGAGGCACAGTTAACTAAGGCACTCGAACCCACGACCTTTGGTGGGAGAAAACAAGTAACAGGAAGTAACAACGCATTCGAATGAAAATGTCAAGTTTTTTATTTAATGTTTCGCGAGCCCACGGGCTTTCGCCTTTATCCTCTTTAGCGTATGCTAAAGTAACCGTCAACTTTTTGACTTCGCCAGCTGCAATGAACCAATTGAGCTTAACTACTAAATTTTATTCCACGTGCTCCCTTAGAGTACTCCCAAAGAAGGTGCTTGATGAACTCATATACACTTGAACCTCGTTATAACAAAACGAGACGTAATGAAATAATGGACATAACGAAGTAAATGAAATTCCCTTTGAAATCCCCACATTCATCCATGTATTTAAAATTTCGTTTTAACGAAGTGAACCCGCCGTGGTTGCTTAGTGGCTATGGTGTTGGGCTGCTGAGCACGAGGTCGCGGGATCGAATCCCGGCCGCGGCGGCCGCATTTCGATGGGGGTGAAATGCGAAAACACCCGTGTACTTAGATTTAGGTGCACGTTAAAGAACCCCAGGTGGTCGAAATTTCCGGAGTCCTCCACTACGGCGTGCCTCATAGTCAGAAAGTGGTTTTGGCTCGTAAAACCCCATAATTTAATTTTAAATTAACGACGTGAAATTATCCTGCCAATGGATATAACGAACTAGATTCGTTTCCAAAACTAAAAAATTCCCTACTGTTGCGTGCCGAGTACATCGCTTTCGGTGATTCCCGCCGCGACAGTTCAAAACTCCCACGGGTCCACATCGAATACATCGTCGAGCAACACTGATTTTCCTTCACTGCCGCGCGTAGCTGCGCACCTGCGCATAAGGAGCAGCTCACTGCCGCACTTCTTCAATGACCTCACTTTCTTGCGCGTGCCTGGCTGCGCGAGACGAGCTGCGGTGCGAAAGATTAGTGCATTCACTTCTACTGCGCGGCGCGCCGTGAGGGCGGCGCAGCTGGGCGTGGCCTCCGAGATCGCATTGGCATCGGTGCAATATCGGAGGCCACGAGCCGGCTGAGCCAAGCCGGAACAGCGAAGTTCGCTCGGCTGCTCGATCACACAGCGCAGCGCTGTGTGACGCGTGCCGACTGACCGCGACGCGCCAAGGGGAAAGCCAACGTGAAGGACCACCACAATGGAACACGTGCCGTAACGTGCTACACACGCCTGGTCATCTTGGGTTAATTTCTTCAAATTTCATCGCCTGCGTGGCCGTGTCACGGTCCCGCGGGCCGGAAATCCGTGTTCTAATTTCCATCTTTAGAATTGTGCACCCCATTCCGCATGTATTGCATTAAATGGCAATAACGGATATGACGAAATAACGGATATAACAAAGTAATTTCGGCTCCCCTTTCAACTTCTTTATAACGAGGTTCGAGTGTACCTAACTTAACTTACTGGTATTTAGATCGCCTCTGGGAGACTCCGAAACAACAAACAGCTTTATTTTATCCTTGCGCAGCATTTCGGCTACAGCTGTCAGTGTGGCGTCGACATCCGTTCCCAGCTCGGCACTGTTTCTCATGGTGATGACATTGTCAGTCATCGGTGCCCCAGTCAGTGACGTCAGCCTTCTCTTCACCGTCGAGTGGTTGCTGTAAGTACATATAAGCTATGGAACGCAGAGGTTGCCCTTCCAGTTTACAATGAAATTCAGACGGCGACCGACGGGAGGAATAAAAGGTTAAGTTGCTGATTCTTTTGCTAAAAGGTCGAAATAAAGTGCCTATCATCGCCCGTTTACATATATTTGTTCCCTTCCGTACATCACCACTTACGTGACGGCAGCGACCGCATTGAAGTAACATTGAAGTAAAGAATGGTGCGTTTTCATGACCCTCTTTGAGACCTTTATCGAAAGGTGCGTTTAAACAAGTCGTTGTTGATCCTTCAAGGCAAACCGCATCAAAGAAAATAATTATATATGAATATATGCCATTCTCTTGAATACTCATATGTTGTACGACTAGTCGCATGAGAAGATTGGATATTGAGGTTGGGGGCCTTTTGAATCTTTTGGATACCTACCTGTAAAAGGCAGAGGGATCTCTGGTCTCGCAGATGCTCTCATTTATGATACTGCAGCAGAAATCAACGAACCTGATTAAGCCAGTGCCTTCGTAACACACATTTTATGGAAAAGCATGCCAGTCCCCCGCTTCCTTCTGAAAAAGCAGTGTCACTTCTCAGACGTTAATACGTTTTTTGACGAACGAAAAAAAAAAGATCTTGCGTATTTTAATATAAGTAATCAAACTGTTCACCCAGAGTAGCAATTAACATAACAATTAACGAAGTTCGGAAAATTTGTCATGAACAACACCTGCACACATGAGGAACGTAAAGGTGACCTCATTTTATCGTCACAGCACTGAATAGGCCTGAATATTCATTCAGTGACAGGATCAAGAAGCTGGAATTCGGAATTTAAGTTTTGCAGTTGCATGCTCATAAATCACGCAAGAAGAGCTGTAGCTAGCATAAAAGAAAGATTGCAATAGTTACTGCGTGCTGTGTTGTATGATCAAAGCAACTGAAATGAATGGGGAAGTAAGATGATTAGGGGAGATAGGACACCGAACTTCATATTGTTTTCCAGATGTTGAAGCCTCTCTAATTCACAAAGGATAAAGTTCAAAATGCCGCGAGACAGTCACATTACGCGCATTTCTGACTAATCCCGTGCTCTCCTTAACTGCACTTCCCCACCTTCACGCAGCGACCGCGCACGGACGACCAACAACTGCTTGGGCGACTGCGTCACCTGCGCGGTGGTGGACCACGTCTGCTTCCGGAAGAAGGCGTCCGAGCTAAGTGAGGTGGTGGTCGTGTACGACGAAGCCAGCGAGAAGCTGCAGGACTCGAGCTTATGAAGATTGAACACCGCGCGAACCCCGTGACTTCGTCTCCCGCTGAGTTGTACTTTTTTCAACCCAGTTGCTATCGCCACCGTTATATAATTAGACTGAAACAATACATAGAGACATTGCACTCTTCTTCATTTTCATTTGAACTGGTCTTCTCGCGTGTGGATGTTATGTGAACGTTCTATAAACCATAGAGTACATCTGCTTGTCCATGTTCGTATTGCTGTTTGCGGTACATTGCAGCCATTACGGGCGTAGTGTTTAGCATAGGATAAGGTGCCTCAATGTCAGCGCCCCCCCTCCCCCCCCCCCCCCCCCCCCGCTGCCATGACATCGAGGCACCCTAGCATAGGAGCGCTCGTAGCTAGCGTCGTCTTGTGCTCGTTTGTTCATCCACAAAGCATTATATATTTTTTTCTTTTTTTGCCGTTGTTCTCGTGGAAAGATATTGTAGTCCCTATGCATTCTCACACTGCTCTACCGTAGCCAACAGCAGATATGCTGCTACATTTATGTAGTTACCAGACTAGACGCTGTCCACTGGCACTGCACTGGTCTTATGCTTGCGGAACATGCTTTCTGCATGTTCCCGCTTGCTTGTGTGTGCCACCAATACATCTGTAGCTCGCAGAAGCATACGTTCCTAGCGCCTTTGTAAACGTGCCGACTCTTCTCTATAGTGCCGCTGAGAAAGTGACAGACAGTCCACGACTCCTTTTACAGGTATCAGACGATTTATTGTTGGTAATGAGTTAGGAACAATGTGGTGTATCATAGTGCTCACAATGAACAAACACGGTTCGCTTCACGACTAATATTTACATTTGTTCGTACAGACCATTTCATCTTCGATTCATTTGGGGCAGCCAAAGCTGTCTGTAGATTTTCTCAACTCTTACGTATGACCACGCCACAACGCCGTGCGCTGGGCAGTACAGTTAGGAAGCTTCGATGCGATGGTGCGCCCCGGAGGTCTACACAGAGTGGTCTGTATGACACAAGCGACAACTAGACCTCCCATACATCACAGTGCATTGGCAAGCCCCGGTGTGTCGTCCAGAAAAGCAAAGAGGACTTGCTCGAGCACGCACTCCGTCGGTAGATAAAACGGAATCGTCGCACAGTCACAAAATACACGTGTCACGCGCAGGCAGCCTCGGACGTTAACCTATGCGCGGGTCGATCAGGCGTCCTTCGTTGAACTTTCGACACACAGAGTTAAGCAGCGGGTTCTTCACACCACAAACACCATTGAAGTCATCCATGTCGATGTTGAACACCATCACGCCTCCGTAGTCCTGTTCGAGCACGAAGTCCACCTGTAAACAGCAGCACGTATGAGACATCTCTTGTTTTGCGACGAATGCGTCACAAGACGCTTCAAGTTCATGACAGTTGCTCAAACCACAACCGCGCCCGAGCTCAACATTGTGTAGTGAAAGAACACGCAGTGTGTGTTTGGGGGAGGGAGTTGTTCCGAGCGTGGGAGGTGGGAGCTAAATCCTTACAACCCTCGGCACTGCAGGAGAACAATTGCTGAAATATAACTCAAAAACCCATAACACATCGCGTTTATACGGAAAGTTTTCAACTGCGCATTCTTTAGCGCAACAGAACAACGACTGAAGAAGCACATCCGTAATAACAGAGGCAATAGAAACAGCCCTACATTCGTTAATGTTTTGCAACAAAAACAAAGTTGCTGTTTTACTCCCTCTGTATACGCAAATCAATTTTCCGGAGCCCTTCTACGACTCCGTACGCCAAAACGAGGATGTTGGGCTTTAACTTCGACGAAGCGAGCTCACCACTATCACAGTCTGGCCCTGGCAAATCTTTTGTGTAGAGTGAAAAGCAGAAACTACTCGTACATATGAGCACGTACCTTTGCAGAGACACTCTCCTCGTCTTCGTATCCAACCCACTGGTCACCGCGATAGGCGTAAGGACACTGTCCAACCTCGTCGTATTCCCGTCTCCAGGAGAGCATCGTGATGTCCATGCAAACCTGCGCAGTTAGATGGCACAACACCACTGGTGGCAAGGGCTTCGAGATTGTTTCACTGTCTATAAGCGAGCTTCAAGAGTTCAAAGCCTTGGTCCCTGTAGTACCCCACATACCGCTATAGTGCTCACTACGGAGTGGTAGACATGCTCGCCGTAAACTGCAGAAACTTACTTTTATTTTCCAGGCTAGGAGCGTACCCTTCCCTTTACATGCATCTAACCAAAATAAGGGGGGAGGGGGGAGGGGGGAGAGGGGTGCGACATTGCCGTAATTGTTGCGATTACGAAATATGTGTTTTAACGCGCGGTGTTCCCACGATAAGCATACCTACTTCCGTTCACTGTGCGCCGTCGGCGTCAGTGGATTTTACACATAGCGCTAGCCCACGGTGCATGACGTTTCACCACCTCGGCATGAAATTGACTTCCTCACAGTGGCACATTATTATTTTTTTATTTTTTGCATGTAATACAGAAAAATATACGACGACTTTGCGTTATTGTGCCGACAGATAGCGAGAGAGATTCTAACGGCACACCTCTGAAACCATCAATTGAGTTATTTGTCGAGTTTCTTACGTTCCTACTTTGTTGGTCTATTGTGTTAATCTCTCTCCGTTTCCTTTATGGTTCATATCATTTCCCTTCTTATTCTAGGCTTCCATGTACTCACGTGAATGGGCCAGAGAAACATCGATTCTATTGCCTTTAACGGCATTTAACGATACTCTGTACCTACTGGTGTTTCCAACTGTTAACTTAATAAAGGCACGTTCTCTGCTCATGACTGTGTCGTATTACGCGGGGAAAAAAGGAGAAAGCTACAATTATAGGCATGAACAACTATGTTCACTCCAATTTGTCCACTTCTGAGATCACTCTTGCAAAAACACCGTGACATAAAAAGGTGGTCGCCTTCGCGTATAATGTCAGAGATGCGGCTCTGGAGTGTAACCTTATTCCAACCTCCTTCAATTAAGAATGAAATTACACTTTCACGCTCTATTATCAATGAATAATATCGCCGTTCATAAGCATACATTTTAGGCATTAGTATGGTGTCATCGAACTGTGTGTTGTAAGCCATCAGACTTGGCTGTCACGTGCATAACATGCCGTCACAGAGTGGCACTATAAACTAGCCATTTAAACGCGCGCCAGTTACAGTGGCGCGCGGATGGCGTTCACTATAAGGACAACGGGATGACAACGAGCGTATGACGATGATGGCGCGACGACTAAGCTATGAACAGAGGGACGGCGAAGCTGGAGGGACAGCGATAAAACAACCATGACGACATTACGACGACGCTATGACAACGAACGCCTGACGACTGTATGAATACAATGGCGTGACGACGACGGCATGACGAGATTCGGATGACAAAGCTGGAATGACGATGACGATGCAACGACCACGATGGCGTGGCGGCCTCAAGCACATAACTATAGGGGCCCGTGCTATAAGACAACATGGATCACTCGGTCCACGTAGAAGACGTGATGACGACGGCATGACGATGGTCCGATGGCGCAGCTGGAATGGCGACGATGGAACGGCCACAATGGCATATCGACCGCGAGTAAATGCCCAATGGCTCAAGCTGGTAGACCACTTGGGCCACTGATTCGGCGTTGTTAGGATCGGCCTGCAGCTATTTCAGCTCGCCGCAGGTGCATCGATCGATCCGCGGTGGGGGCGCCCTTCAGAGAACCAGCGAGGACAGCGCTAACCAACCATGAATTTCAGAGAACTGCGGACAACCGGCAGCCACGCGGCAAGGGTCAGCTCAGGGGAGTTCTCAAGGGGAGGTAATTGGCGGAACCTCCCCATGCGCTTTTCGAGGCACTGTGCGAGGTCCGCTCTGGAATTTAGAGGCGCCGGCTGGGGTCGGGCGTGACCACCTGGCTACGGGGACGTAGAACAATGGACACCACGACGACTGCGCTGCAAAGGTCGTCTGCCCGCGGAGGGGGCACTGAAACCTGTGCATGCGTGTGTGTGTTTGTAAAACGTCCCGCAGAGAGGCGGCCTGTTTACGATGACGTCGAACGTTTTGCCTCACCTAAAGATCTATGGAACACGAAGTGATTAAAAACTGCGGTTTGTCGGCTGCTAGGTGTGCTCGTCGTCGTGCTCTGTGCTCGTCAATGTACTCGTGAGCTGTGTGCTCGTTTGCTGTATGCTTCGTCTTGCGGGCTCCATTTGGGAGTCACGCTAGACTGTGTATGAATCCCATGTTTAAAATGTAATTACTGTAAATAAACCCTGTACGCTTAGTCCTGTCGCCCCAAGTTCCTCCGATCGTCCTACAAGCCCAAAATCCAAATCTTACAGCGTAAACAGACAGACAGACAGACAGACAGAAGGACGGACGGACGGACGGGCAGACAGACATACATACATACAGACTTCATCAGGCACATGACACCTTCCGTGCCAGCGAGCCCACGCGTGCTTACCTCGTAGTAGGCGAGTATCTCGTCCGACATGACGTACGGCCCCGGTACGGCGTGTACGTCTCGGCGCGTGGGCGCGGCGAGCGCGTGTCGGCGTGGGTCTTGCAGCGTGTAGCTGCGCCCGTAAAAGGGGATGCCCAGCATCAGCTTCTTCTTGGGCGCGCCCAGCTTCACCAGCCGGTTCAGGCCGTCCTCCTGCAGCGGCCGGAGCGAGGCGAACAAGAGAAAGAGAGAGAGATGCAAATTTTCAGTAATTCACATGTCGTACGTCTATCGTGCGAGTACGAAATGGTCAAAGGAATGCTCGTTATCATTTCTGGGACACTCTACATATTCTACAGATAGACATGTGTGAATTCTGAACTGTGTATAACTTCTATTGAAAGTGAAGATTTATCCACTACTGTGCGCATTTCGGCTAAGACTCACAATACAGGTATTATTGCATATTAAGCATAGCAGAAACAGGAAAACCACACTAGCTTAAACTCTTCTTCCCTGGAATCCCAAAATGTGTATCTTTGTAACGGCTACCGTTACAATAGTGTACTACGGTGTGGGCCAGGCGTAGAAGTCGGGAGAAACAACGAAAAAAAATGCGGAGTGGGACTCGGAAAGATACAACAGAGTACAGGCTTACCGCGTTGAGAGATGCGTATGGTCCCCTGTCAAAACAGCGCCTCCTGAGTGGGCTGTGTACGTCCGTGTAGCCCGTCCACGTGCCACGAAGGTCATGCGTGAACACGTTGAACCAGTCGACGTACCTGTGGCAGATCAGGGCACAATCAGGCGAGAAAGCTCCCCACTCATACAATAAGTCAGATTATTTCCCTTCAAAGTGCGAAAAACAGCAAGTAGCAGGTTTTGTTCCAGGAACTGCATACACGAGATTATAATTTGTGTACAGCACACTGTAAATAGACGCTCGAAGGTCGAGTAAATATAGATAAAAGACACGGAAAACTAGCGGCGTCCACGTGCACATGTTGACGATATTGATGGTACTTTATGACGTTTTGTCCGTTGTTTCGAAGCGCCCGTCGCATATGCTTCTGCAGATTGCGCAGGTCGACGCAATAGGGGCTTTCTAGGCTTACGACTTATTCTGTTTAAAAACTTTCGTTCGCTCTTAGCTTGCGACCATTAGCATGTAGTGAAGGCCGTTTTACAAAAAAATATTCTTGTGATAACTAAAGCCTGTCCACCATTTCCCTCCCCCCCCCCCCCGCTTCCCCAAGCTAAGAAGATGCAGTGTTTGGTAGAGCACTCCTATCTCGTTTCAAGTTATGAAGGCACTCACGACCACCTTGATATTACGTAAGCACACGCGTCATTTGATCAGAAATTTACAGACTGCTTACCTCGAGAGAGCCGCCACGTTGTAACCACTCTTGAGGAGCATTGAGTCAACTGGAATAGTCGTTGAGAGCATGAAGTCGTACTTCTGGAATTCAGACCTGAGCTCCTGCAAAAGCCAGAATACAAACTTCTAATGTTATGCACAGCTCACTATCGGAAGAAGGAATTCTACACCATCGATGGGGCCTAACGTCATCGAAGAAGGCCGTGCAAGTACTACTGCGCTTCTTGCGATCTACCGGCCTTTGTGAACGTCTCTAACTGGAACGCCCATGGCGTGTGTTTCTCTGTGAGTGCATTTTTTAACCCTTTCTTCTCTATCCTCTTTCTAACCCCTATCTCCCCACCCAAATGTTGGGTAGCAAACAGAAGACTAACCACCCTTCCTTTCCTCTTCGTCTCTCTCTCTTTTACACACATAGCTCGATCTCTAGATGAGCAGAGCTAACTCACTTCGTCTACACTCCTACTATCACTTTCGGTTACGCATCAGGCAGCGTATTTAAGATGTGTGTAGACATTAAGAAACAAAATTCCACGGTACTACGTTAACCACCACAGCAGCTAAATACGTCTTTAGTTTATATATATATATATATATATATATATATATATATATATATATATATATATATATATATATATATATATATATATATATATATATATATATATATATATATATATATAGATACCCTGCTTCTTGACTTTCTTTCCCCAATCCATGTACATTCGCAATGTTAATGTCAACGCGATTTCTAGACCTCGTTTATTTTTTATTTGATATACCAAAACCAAATGCACGGTCGCGACGGAGACTTGCATTAATTAGACCAAAGCAGGGCATACAGAACTGACCCCGACACTATCCGACGCTCGAAGTTCGCAATATTCGCGGACGCTTCCTTTCGCTTTTCGCACAGTGAAACTTTAAAATGTATCCACAGAAATGGGCAGTGATAACAACACCGTGGGTCACAAAATAAAAAAGAGCAGAGAACTTCCAGAGCACTCCCACCAAACACGGCAAACAGCGTCCTGGTACATTTAGGTCACACGCACCTTCATGACGAGGACAAAGTTTTCTTTGTCACCGTGGGTGCCTCCGCGCACCATCGTACCCGGATACTGCCAGGATATATCCAGGCCGTCGAAGCCGTATTGACGCATCCAGCGCACCGCGCTCTTCACGAACCTCCGCCTGCGATTCCGAGGACAAGAAGATGAATGACACGTGCCTCAGCAGTGCTTCATCATCAGAAGCATCATCATCATCCCATTTGTGCTCACTTTAGCATGTATGTCCCTCCCAGCGATCTACGATTATGCCTGTTCCGAGGCGGCCGTCTCAATCCCATACCTGCAAATTTATTGATCTAATCGCTGCATCTAATACATCAAAGCCCTCAACCGCGTTTCCTTTCTACTGGCACCTAATATGTTGCTCCAATAACGCACTTGTTAGGTGCTCTACGCATTACGTGATATTTCCATCTCCCACCTCTCTCTATTATGTTCAACTAATGTAATAGATACCCGCCGTTTGCTCTGTAAATAGTTAGCCTATAGCTTTTACAAGCCGATTGTTCTGCAAACTATATTGAAGTACTCATGAGAGCCGCGGCCTTTAGATTCGAATATGTGACGTACTAAAGTTCATCTACTTCACAGTTCTTCCAGCAATACTAAACGCTATCTTCCCCATGTACGGAATATGTTGCTGTCTTTGGAAAGCCCGACAACTGAGTAGTCCTGTATACCTCGAGGTGATAGGTTCCGCGTGGATTTATTATACTCTGCCCCATTCGTGTATCTTAAGGATATGCGTATCATTTTTCGTCCCGTCATTCGATGAGTGTTGCTTACCTTACTTTCAAGTTTTTTTGTTACCTTCCACACATGTTATGGCCCGAACGTTAAGATCAACCAGATTATAGACGTCGCGTCTCTGTAATGCTGTAAAACATCACCGAAAAGGTTATCATGCGTTCATTTGTCATTGCCCTCTGCTCAGCAAGCACTCACTCCCACTTGATAGTTTCTGAATATCTGAGTGGAACCGTTCAGCGCCGAAAGGATGGAAAATCTCGGTTCCGCAAAAGATGTGCATGTTTTTAGATCTGCTTAAACTTCCAAGAATCTCTCCGGGAAATTTAAGCTCATTTGTTCTTTGGAGCTTCAGCTTTATTTCTTTAATAAGTAGTGTCATAATGCATTAAACTAAATAATACGCGTAGATTTGGCTTCATTGAGGAGGTAGGGGAATGTAATGTTTTGTTTAGTATGGTTTAGGGGGTTGAGCGGGTCGTAGACCATATTGTATCAGATAGGTCAGCGTAATAAACCTAACTCGCCTGTCATCCGTAATTTTCAAACTTCACAGGACAAATTTGAACGAGATGAGTTCCTCCATTGCCGAATGTGTTGAAATTTAGGATGCCGACATCAAAAGTCATCGCAGCAGAGGGTGACGAGGACACTGTTGCAATTTTTAAGTACAACAGGCTTGGACATTTCATTTATTTCATTTATTTATTTCCACAAGCAAGGAGGTACATGGTTATGACGGAAAAACAAGGGGAAAAAAGCTGCGGAAAAGCAGCTTGACTGTTCAGGTTCCGTTTACAATGGCAGCAGCAGGGCAGGTGGGAAACGTTAAGGGAAAAAAAGAGGCGAAAAAAAGAAAGAAGAGCAAAAACACTAAGGGCTAAAAATCACTAAGTACAACAGTACACACTCAAGATTGCAGGAACGAGCAGCTGTAGCCTGAAATTATGGTTTTAGTGCTACAAGGGGTACTGCGCTGTGCGGTGATAATGACCGACTGGGGATTGTGTATCTGTGCTTCCTTTCTTCCTCTCTCTCTCAGCTCTGCTATCACTTTACTTCCCCTCCCCTCTGTCCTCAGCGTACGGTAGCATACTGGATCTTCCCCTCTGGTTAACCTTTCCCCTTTTCTTGTCCCTCTCTTTCAATTAAGTAGGAACTAGAATTAAATGGATTACAACTGGAGAGGTTAGAAGCAGCACGCCTCCGGCTGCTCCACTTATACGGCAGATATAAATTTTCATAAATAAACAAAAATAAATTATTATTATTATTATTATTATTATTATTATTATTATTATTATTATTATTATTATTATTATTATTATTATTATTATTATTATTATTATTATTATTATTATTATTATTATTTAGACACCATATGAAGCAACACACGGAAAATGGCCTGAGTCAACAAATACCTATGTGACTAGGCCCGGCAGATTGGATACAGCGATATGGTTATACAGTCAAAGAGTAGAAAAAATAATAATAAAAAGCCGGCAGATTCCACGCCCTCTGCGAATCGATGTCATGCGAGGCAGTGTGCGAGGAGCCTACCAAGTTAACGAAATGACCATGAGAGCACCAATACGTAGGCGGCTGTTTCATGACCTACATGACACGCATGTCATGACATTCCTGTCATGACCTATCATTTATGTTCGTCATTCACTTTTGTCATACTATGCCAATTTCGGTACATACCAAGACGTAGGCGGTTGTGTCATCACCTCCATGACACGTATGTCATGACATTCATATCATGGCCTATCAGTTACGTTCGTCATACACTCTTGTCATACTACGCCAATGTTTATACATACCAAGTTAACGAAACGACAGTGAGAGAACCAAGACGTAGGTGACTGTTTCGAGACCTACATGACACAGATGTCATGATATTAATGTCACGAGCGATAATTTATGTTCGTCATGCACTCTTGTCATACTATGCCAATTTTGGTACGTACCAAAACGTAGGCGGTTGTATCATGACCTCGATGACACGTATGTTATGACATTCATCTCATGACCTATCATTTACGTTCGTCCTACATTCTGGTCATACTATGCCAATTTTAGTACATACCAAGTTACCGAAGCAACCATGAGAGCACCAAGACGTGGGTGGATGTTTCATGACCTACATGACACACATGTCAAGATATTCATGTCATAACCTATCATTTATATTCGGCCTACACTCTTGTCGTACTATGCCAGTTTTGGTACCTATCAAGTTAACGAAACGGCCATGAGAGCACCAAGACGTAGGTGGCTAGATAGATACTGTCAAAGTGGCAAATGTTCGCCAAGAAATGTATCGCATTCAATAATGAAGGCTACTTAGCATAAGCAATCACTCGCGCATACAAGATGCAAAAAAAAAATATGAAGCAGCAGCAAAGAACGCAAGTCACTGTGCATATAGTCGCCCTTAATAGTTTAAACCTTACTGGTAAAGGAGATATCATTGCAATAAAATCTGCGAGAGCGTAGGTCACGTAGGACCTCGCGAGGCGCCATCATAAGTGGCTTTAAGGATGGCGCATGAATAAAATTGCTAAGCTGCTTATGATTCGGGGAACACAGAAAATACCCAGCCGTGTTAAAGCAATAATGCATCCTTCCGTTGACTAGGTGCACTTAATGTAGCTCACCTGCTTACAGTATGGCTGACCATGCGTGAGAACACGCTGTGTCCGTACTCCCAGCCTCCGACAGAAATGAGCGTCTTTACGTGCGAGTACTTCTTCTTTATCGACGTGAACTCCTGGTACAGGCCTGCGAGACAGACGGGAAGACAATGTCAAACATATTTGCTACTTATTTTTGAGAGCATATCCTAAGGCTTCTGCTTCTGCACACCCGACACACGGCCCGTGTTCACTGAAACACGCGGTCTGACCTATTCGAACTGAAGGCGCGCTGAGAGTTTCGATAAGGCACTCGGCGTGCTTTTTTTCTGGCCTAATGTTTATGCATAAAGGGAGCGCTAAACTCGCGGACACCTTTCTGTGGCTATGACGGAAAAGCAACCAGGGTGGAGCTAATGCACTTGTATCACGGCACGAGTAGTCCGTACACTTACTCGGCATCGCTTTGTGACGCCTTGTGACCAGGGAGCAGTGCTGTCTGCTTTAGAGCAGAGAGTGTATGGGCGCGTGCCGAAGGAGGAGTTGGTTTTGCTGCCGCGTTGCAGCGAGAACTCTCCTTCATTGCGATAGCAATTATATGGACACTCCAAGCGCATTTCCGCCGTCGGCGTCGCCGTGACGTTCCGCATAACACCGTCGCCGACCCTGTATGTCCGAGTGAAGGCGTGCGAGGGGAGCCGACGATCGCGACTCAGTCTCGCCGGCGCGAAAGAGACGAAAGCGGGCAGGAAGCGCCCCATCTCCCGTCGTTTCCGAGGCACCGGGAGTAAAGGAAAGGGGGTAGGGGGGTCGCTCTACTCCGGCTGCAATTGCGCATGTGGCGGCTGCACGCGGTCGCCCGGTCGTATCGTGAGAGCGATCTGCGTTGGGAGCAGAGTCTAAATGCGTTGGCGGCTCGTAGCGTTGTGCGTGCTCTGCCTTCTCGGCGCTCACGTTTCGTTCAAGCGACAGACAGCACGAAGGTTACTTCGCTCGCTGCTGCTGCCGCGTTTCCTCACGCCAGTGTTTTGTCAGCGAGTTTCCGCGGTCATCGAGTCAGATGTGTTCGTGCTTGCTTGTGCGCGCATGACACCGTGCTTGTTAATTTAGTTAGTGTGCCTGTGTTTACAAGTTTACACGGCCGATAAAGCTACTATCCTTACTTCGTATACAGCTGTCCACTAATTTGCTATCGCAATCGATGCTTCGCCGTTCGGGCGAAACTGCAACTTATTACTCGGTGGCCAATATAGGATTCTATAGTTTACTTAAATGCTTAAAATTAAAACGGTGTTCAACATTTTAAATATATTATCCTAAATTATTCGTTTATACCTTGGACTATATCCAGCAGCAAAGCCACACGTGCGCTTCGGCTCTTTAGCGTTGGCTGCGTAGCCTCAGAACGTTGTCCGCGGGTGTAGCAACGGCCCTTAATATGGTAACCACCCGGCCCTAGCTTTAACTCCACCTTTAAGAGTTCTCATACTGCTCCATTATGTGCGTTCACCCTGCGATAGGACGCGAGGAGAAAAAATCGAAATCCAGCTGGGAGTAGAATACCTCTACGAATTAGGCTTGAATAATGGAAGAAATAGCTACACACCTACCGAAGCATTTGACAGCGCTCGAACTTCTCTTGAATTCTAACGTTCAGCTTTCTAAATTCGGAAGATGTTGCAAAAAAAAAATCATGTGAGGTGACATACCAGTGTTGTTGAGGTAGGAGGACATGCTGGACTCCATCTCAAAGGTCTCGGAGTTGATGGTGACGAAAGCCAGGGTCACGTAGTTGCACAGGTGTCCCGGGATGTCCGAGACGCGGTAGTTCATCGGGCTCGGCCGCGACATCGCCTCGCCGTAGTAGTAGCACACCACGGGTTTCTTGTCATCGTCATCTTAATTCGAAAAGGCATAGAGAGAGAACGGGCACTCGAAGCGAAAGTCTTTATCAAATCCATAGCTACAATGATTCCAAGGTAGTCATTACGACATTGTTGAACGTGAGCTTGAAAATACTTTGGCATGAGTTAAAACAAATAAACTTGTCTACAATAGCAAAGAAGACCTATGTCCTAAGACGTGCAACTTGTTTCTTGGACACACATTAATCCAGCAAATTAGCAGTCATAGATATCTAGAAATAAATATTGACTCGTCACTACGCTGAAGTCCACATATTGAACAATGAAAGAACAAAAAATTTGTTCCTGGTTATTATACCTTGTCGAAGGTAGTTGAACAATTCCAAGTTCAAACATTGCGTATCATGTTCGTGGTGTCACTCTCTCGTGTCCCCTTATTTCTTGCGCTGTGTAGTTCTTTTCTTTTTTTTTCGTTGAATCACCAGCACTCCCAAGCTCCCACACTAAGTCGTACTGCACACCTCTGATCAAAAATTCAAAAAACATACTGCGAAACTAATTGCATTGGCGGCCAAGAACGTGCCTTCTAGCAGATCTTTTCCAGAGTTAAGCATAATGTCATTTATCCAAAGCTGGGAGCAAAGCACAGTTGTCTTGATCCACAGGATACTATAACCACAAACTAACCAGATCTTCTTATTTAAATTTCTTCCACCTACAAGGGGTATTACGAAGGCAAAGCATTATTACAAAGTCAATTTGCCAGAAAGTCACTGTTATTGCGGTCAGCGTTTTACATCATTTGTCGCTGCAAGAAATTTTGAATGAAATACCCTGCATCATTTAAAAAATGACAAACATTGCCCTATCAATAAAGCATAACTTTAAAGCGCGCATATAAAATTACCTATTATTGCTTTAGATTGCATATTATGTTTACTTTTATATTTTGCATCCAGAACTAGCCCCGTAGGCTAATGATTCAGATGATACTGTCGACTCTATTCGACTATGCCTGAATAAAGTGTTTATTCTCTTTTTTACAGAAGGGCGCGAGTCATGATGCGCACTGTGTCGACTAACACAGTAATTAACCCAGTGACACTCGATTTAATTGTGAACGAAGCTCCCACACCCAGGCCGTAACGTTTTTCGCATTTGTTCTGGCGACCTTCTAGGCTTATAGCTTTTGTCAACGTCTACCATACGGACATATTTGAAAAACCCGAAACATTCGGGACCCGTATTCCCAGAACTTCTCTTACGTATGACCACCTACTATACGGACATATTTGAAATACCGGAAATATTTCGGGACCCGTATTCGCAGAACTTCACTCACGTATGACCATCTTCATATTGGCAGGTGTTCGGGTGTCCGCTTTTCGACATATCAATCAGTGTGATAACGACAGGATCACCCCGGCGATGAATGATTTTAAGACAGCCCTTGCGTAATATGCGATTCCTGAATACCGGTCGACGAATTCCTTAACTACGCTATGCATGCATGCGTATGTATTTCGTTGTTATTTACTCAACGGAAATTTTAATATCGTCTCTTTTCTTTCCAAGTCACGAAGACTTCGCGAAAGGTCTTCGAGAGGTCTTAGGTTTTGGCTGGATACGGATGCTCGCGGGTCAGCACTTTGGCTAAGGAGCACTGTGTGGTTTCCCGAGAATGGAAGATACTCCCAGGTTCGTGGAAAGCGTCTATTTCAGCAACACCGGCACGTACAAGAACCGAGCGGTAAATTACCGTGTGATTAGGCGGCCGGCGGAAGCCTGGCCACCGTTTCTTTGAGAAGTGAAAGGTTGCGAATGACGCTCCATGACTTACCGGCCCCTGCGATCAGCAGCTGCGCAGCGCATAGAACCAGGAAAGCTTGCCGCCACATCTTGTTGGAACCGTTTGGTCTCAAAGCCTGGGTGGAACCAAGGGAAGATACAGAGAAGAGAGTACATTATTCAACAGCGGCGACGGCATCGACTCCGTCTCTGAGTAATCAATGGGTGAGCCCGAGTGAGTAATCAATGGGTGAGCCCGAGTGCCCCTGCAGAAAGGGCTCTTTCGTGAGCACAATTGTTACTTCCCATCTTCCATGAAACATCCGGAGCATTCTTTCTGACACGTCAACCTCATCATGCAGCCCTTTCGTTTTCCAAACGTTGAGATAACCCTCTCTCTGCCCCTCTTATATACTTCCGATTTTGGAATGGTTGGTTCGTGGCATATAGAAACAATTCATGGGAGGGATACCCCTACTTCTGACTGCCACATCAATGGTCTAGTGAGACGCCCAGTCCCGCTGTCAAACAAGGTAAGGCTAGGACGCTCCCTTGTCTCACTTGAGCAGCTGTTTGTCACGCCAAGCAGGTATACATCCTCAAAATTAGCAGCCGTTTCTTTAGTCAATCACTTCCGGTGAGACCTACGACAGCCCGTGGCAACTGGCTAAAAAAACTGCCAAAGCGGAAGTGACAAATTAAGCTCCCGCTCTTAATCAAGCGCTCTTTCCGCCAACGTTGTTTGCGCGTGAGGCACAAGTGCTGACATCTCGCAGGAAAGCAGTTCAGCGTAAACGAGCGCCAGCCGCTACATCAAGACAGGGCGCCGAAAGGTACGTTGTGTGAATTTGAACTATATTGCTGCAATTAATTGAGCAGGCATGCGGTGGTAAAAGTCCGAAAGCAAAGGGTTTTCGTTGCTTTTTTCTGGTAAACCCCTCCAAGAACACTGAAAAAAATCGCCACTCACGCTATGCGTTACTTCTCGTTATTCACAATACTACCGATCTGCACCGCTGTAATTGGTTATACTTGAATAAATTTGTCCGGCCGACAAACGCCATTAAGAAATTCCCAGCAGCAAAGTGCTGGCTCTAATGGTTAAAGCACGTTGGCGAGCTAGTTGGTTTAAATCCATGATAGAGTGTGTAAGCGCGGCTGAACGAGGACGTAGAAAGAAACAGATTCACAAAGACAGCACTACTTTTAACTATAGATTTGTGCGAAAATGAAATCTATAGTTGAAAGTAGCGCTGTTTCTGTGTATCTGTTTTTTTGTACGTCCTCGTTCAGTCGCGCTTGCACACTCCATCAGGGCTAGTTCTCACCGGCCGCGATGGCCAATCGAGCGCCTCTTATGGTCCCCTAAGGCCTATGATTCTGCTGGAAACTCGCACTATCATTTCCTGATCCAAACGACTTCCTTTTCGTTTTGTTCTTTGGTAACGGTCTCGTTTAGCATCGATAATAAACTTGTGCGAGGTAAAATTAAAAGAACAACACCTGTAAGAGATGAAGCTCAGTCTGCTATCTGTTCACTTGCAATCGGGGACCAGCAGGCTACACAAGGACCAAATTGGGGCCACACTACAAATGTACTGCCAGAAAGTGGCGCAGGCGGCTAAAATGATACCAATATGAGCCTATATAAAGAAACGCAGTGTGTACTCCTTGATCTGTCAAGCATTTAGGCAAACTAAATGTGGAGCAAGTTGCGCAGCAAAGAAAACGTTCAAGGGCATTAAAGCATCTCTAGAGGCCTTCAGTCATTTACTCTGATAAGCTTTCAGCGATCTCGCATTAACGTCACGACTCCCCGTGTCTGAAAGGTTTCTACGATAGCTCACTCTCATGAGAGCAGTTAACAAACTTTCCTAGTAATTTTCTCCAATTGATGACATCAGCCAAAAGCAAGAATCACACGCTCGCGCAAACGAAGCAGTGATCATTGTCGTTTAGCGAAACCCGCTGAAAGCTGGCATTAGTCACTCCGGGCGACTACACAGAAGTCATTAGCGTTTCGAGAGCGTTCACGCATTCCGCGTACTTAACAGGCACTCTGCTCGCGTAAGAGCTTTCTGGTTGGGTGCGCTTGTTCAAGGTGCTGATAAATCATTAGGGACCCCCAGTGGTTGGCCAGAAAAAAAAACGAGAACAAGCGCATGAAAAGATTTTGCCACTCGTCACATAACGGAAACGGAGAACAAAGCAGCTGTTACCACAGCGATTTCAGGGAAAGCGCGGAAGACGCGGACGAAGAAAGGATATTTATTTCGCAACACTTGGTCAGTCTCCAATTGTGGTTATGCGCCCTGAGCAATAAACAAAGAAAAGAGCTACAACAAAGGAAATGCGATGCTGTCCTGTTTCCAGCGCTTCGTAGCGATTACATACAAAGGTGGAACCATTTTCTTAATGTGCAATATATTGATTATGAATTTTCTGCAGTCCTCCATTGTTTCATAGTTTGCAGAAGCCTACGTGAAAACAAATGCACTCACATTTACCACAGCGGCGGAATTTTCACGGCGCATTTTCATTAGCACGGTACAAGTGCGTTGGTACTTCCTGGCTACGCACTGTCAGGACGAGGACAACGCCGTAAAAAAACGAGCAAACTAAATTATTTTGATGCCTCCCAAAGGCGCTTCCAAAGCGATACGGACAATTAAATTCGTTTCTATATTGCAATGTTTTATAATTATTTGTTGTACCATGACGGAAAGAGCTGCCCGCCATGCTGATAAGCAAGTTGAGATTTAATTTGCGCCATATGTCACGGCAACTTCAGTTCGTTCAGTTCGTGCTAACAATTCATCACACCATAGAAACAGAAAGGCTCGGTCCCCAAAGCTCTGCCTGATAACAACAACAATTCGATCACCCACGATGTAACACTTTCAGAACTCAACATTACAAATGGCAATAAGGTGCCCACTTCAAAACGAGGAATACGCAGTCTATCTATTGTGTACCGCAAACATATTTCTTTTTTGGTTTTCACAAAATTTGCGCAATGAGCAACAGATCGTTTCCTACTGAATACTTGTTCCTACTCAATTCTCTGCGTGTTTTTCTGATTGCACTAAGACCTAATGAAGCTTCAAATGAACCCTTAGCGAACACAGGCCTTGATCTCCGACCGCGAAATCTACCAGCACAGATGCGCACACACTCTCTGTTCTAATCTTCGTTTAATGTTCGGTTTTCACGGCCCTTCTATATAGTACTCTCACCGGAAAGAAGGTGATCTTATTTCTGAAGGGTCAATTTACGCATCTCGCTTGTATCCATGGGTAAAGGGAAGAGAAAAGCAACAGCAACACCATTGACAACTTTACAAAACGAAGGACATTGCACTTTTTTCGCTATCTCGTTTGCACACGCACGTGCCCTGAAAGAGCGACGGGGACAAGAGCGCGCGCTGGCTTGAAAACTCGGTCGGCACACTCACCCCTGAGCGGATGCCCCTCGCCTTTGGGTGCGAGCTGTGCAGCGTCAGCCTGTACGCCGTCGCCGTCGAACGCTAATGCCGACGAAGCGTGAGGCGTGCGGCCGCGTCGAAGGAATGGCCAGGAGGTGTTGTAGGTCGGGCGCGCGATCCGCTTCAGGTGCTCGGCTAAACGGTTTCGGAAAGCCCGACCGAAGGGCGCGGACTAATATAGGGCCTCTCCCTCCGTCCTTCTTCCCACCGTACGCCACCGCCTCGAGTGAAAGGGAAAAGCCGCAGAACCCCCCACCCCCTTCCTTCATGCCCCCGCCATTGCCCCTCGACACCTCTTGAGCTACCCCGTGCAACACTCCCAGTGTAATCCGGTCCGGCAGAGGAGCGGCCAGTGGTGGTCGCGATTAAGGCCGGGCCTCCTATACGATTTTGCTCTGTGCGGTCAAAATGGGTTTCCTCGGGCCCGCCTCTGGTGCAACGGGCATAAAATAGCATTTCGCACTCGGGGACACGCCGCATAAAGCACAAACATCCTTTGAAGGACTCGGGGGCATAACTGCCCCGGTGTGCCCCCAGGGCCCGCTGTCCTTGCACCCACCCCTCCACTTATAGTTGGCACGCGCCATATAAGCTAAGTAGATGAGCAGCTTCTCTGCAACCTACCCGTTTAAACCAAGGTAGTTTCTAATCATTCCCTACACATTTTCATTATTTTCTATCATAATGTTTTTGATGGATGTTGCAAGGCATCCGTATATGTTCAACAGGCGTGAAAGCTTGCATTGCATTTGGTGGTATCGCCTAATGAAAATACCGGCGCACCTCTACAGGGGCGTTCGAGAAACGCTCTCGTTGGCAGTGTCAAGGGAGCAGTTGGCCTTATTTATTTGTTTATTTTCAATACATCCAAGACCTCAATTAAGGGGTTTTACATGAGGGTTGGGTGCAATTACTTGTGGAAGACGCTTGCAATGCCTTCTTTGAATCGATCAGTGATGGAGTGGTGCACAGCATCACTGGGAAGACCATTCCAATCCGTTGAAGTTTACAAGAAGAATGATGACTGGTGGGCAGAAGAATGCGCTGAAGGAGGGTACACTGGTTCAAGACTGTTGATGCAACTTGAAAGAAGTCGAGCTAGTGTTCTTTTTTTTTAGGGGGGGGGGAGCGGGGGGCAGGGGTTAGAGGTGCTGCGTGATAACGCTTATGAAAGAAATTAAATTCTGGGGTTTTACGTGCCACAACCACTTTCTGATTATGAGGCACGCCGTAGTGGAGGACTCCGGAAATTTCGACCGCCTGGGGTTCTTTAAAACGTGCACCTAAATCTAAGTACAGGGGTGTTTTCGCCCCCATCGAAATGCGGCCGCCGTGACCGGGATTCGATCCGGCGACCTCGTGCTCGGCAGCCCAACACCATACCCACTGAGCAACCACGGCGGGTGTTTAGGAAAAAAGCAAGGACGAGTCCCTTTGTGACGTGGTGAAAGCTCGGGAAGGTTAGAACCTATATGTTTCGTCGCTTGTGAAGCAGAGCCGTCCACGTGGAGACAGTTCGGGCTGCAGCATCTCTGAACTTGTTTATTCAGCGCCGCTGTCCAACTGTGCAACATTCGTTTGTACAGGGAGCCAGTGGGATACATGTGACCATACCTGGCAGGCGGCTAGCGACCAGCGGGAGGTGTTGCTAACTTTTGGAAACACTCTTAGTGTCTTTCCCTTAAAGAAAATTCCCGAAATTCCACTTCTTCTTTTTTATTTCTTTAGCCACATGGAGCTAGCGGAAAGCTCGCTGTCAACCCACAGTACGTGCACAGCCTTATAAAACCTGTTGCCTGATCAAGAACTTCCGCAACTGGTTTTTAGCACAGTGACGAAGGGCAATCCAGGCTTCACAGGGGATCGGGCATCGAATGAGATTCATTAAATATTGCGACGCTACTGCTAATTGCGACATTTGCTACTTGAGTATGGATGGTTAGCAAAAGATAAAATGACTGTAACACCAATATCTTCATTGAAAAAGTATGGACAGCTGTGTCAGTTGGTGTGGTGGCATTACCAGATGTAAAATAATCTTGTATAGGGCTCTTTTAGATAGCTACATAGTTTATGTGCCGACGTGCATACATAGGTTGTCACACATAAATTGAGCCAAAGCTTTAAATATGAAAGGCACTCCGGACGCGAGTAGAACCGAATGCATAATATTTGCACTGGCCTAGAGTTACTCAGGCTTTTTTTATTTTCCCTTTAACTATGTTAAGGAGAAAACTATGTTATTTATCCGAGGTGTTCTTTATCATGGTATCAGGGACGGAGTTGCAAACTTGTCTTATTTTTTTATTTTACGTTCTCTGGTGATGTGGTTGGTGTCCGGTATACTTGATCCTTGATGTAGACCCAGAGAATGAAATCGAGGGGAGTTAAATCTGGCGACAGTGCCGGCCAAGCAATGGGCCTATGGTCGTCTAATCCACTGCTGCGGGAATACTTCATGCAGCCATTTGCAAGCTTTGCTGCTGCCCTGCGCGGGAACGCCACTCATGCTGATACCAAATATCCTTGATTCTAGCCAATGGAACTTCGCAAAGAAAATCCTCAAGCACCCCATCAAGGATGTCGTTGACGTATCTTTCGCCTGTAAGCGTGTTATGTAAGCGTGTTAAGCCTGTAAGCGTGTTAAGCATGTAAGCGTGTTAAAACATGGGGCCAATGATAGCGCCACTGTAAATTCCACACCACACATTAACCGACCACTGATATTGGTGGTGTGTCTTCAAAAACCATTGAGAGTTTCCGTCGCTCGAATAGTGAGCGTTGTGGATGTTCACTTGAGCATCACGTAAGAAGGTTGCTTCATTGGTCCACAATATTTTGTTGACAAAGCCTGGGTCCTCTTCCGTCTTGATTATAATCCAGTTTGCAAAGTCCTTTCAACTTTGGAAATAGCGGGGCTCGAACATCTGATGCAGCTGCACGTGGTACGGATGAAGTTGCCTCTTCTTAAGTACTCTCCACACTGAAGCCTTTGACACTCCAGCTTCAGCAACAACACTACGAACACTTGCATGTGGATCTGAGGAAAGCTTTGACAGAATATCTGTCTCCACGTCCTCGCCCAGGATTGAAGATTTATGTCGTTTCTTCGTAAAAGTCCCAGTCTGTCTCATCGTTTCATACGCACGAACAATCGTCATTGAGCTCGGACGCGTACCGGAATGCCAGCGTTGAAATAGCTCAACTGCGCGCCTTCTATGTCCACTTGACGCACCTAGAGCCAAAACCTTATCTGCGCTTTCCTCATTGGAGTAGGCCATATCTGCTGCTCAACGTTGGTCACAGCCAGATACCATTGCTGTGAAGAACACGCAGGGATACGGGTGCCTGAGGAGCACTGGATATATTGCAGTTCACTGGGATTGGTTCAGACGAGGTACATAAGGTATGATCTACACCCGGTAAACTGAAACAGCAGGCGGGAGCACTCTCTCAGGAACTGACGCGCCGGTCACGGTACACACGTGTGAAGTCAGACGCGGCCACCCGATACTGCGACCAGGAAGCGATGCGCACGTGCGGGGAGCGAGATCAAAAAAGAACGTCTGGTCGACAGTAAGTGTGAGAAGGAGGGCAGACGGGGCCAGTGTGAAAAGAGTCATCGTCTGAAGAAGACATGCGTAATCTTTCTTGAATATAGCAAGGTTTCTTTTTTACCATTAGTTAGTTTTGTCACCGTGTGATTTATCCGCTGTTAATCGAGCCCTAAGGTTTGAAGTTGTAGCATCATCGTTCAATTCGAGAACTACTACAAGGTCATTTGTGCACAAAGGCAAAATTGTAGCCGCCGTCATCGCCTTCCATCGTTCGCACGCGTTTCGCCCTTTTCATCTTTCAAGCAGAATCAAAATACGGCTTTCGTCTTTTTTTTTTTTCGTGGCCTTAGACGCTTTATCGCTTCGGCAGCGCTCGGCCAGCAGCATGCATTTGCACCATCATGAGATAGGAGCCGCATGCCCAGATACGTACACCAGGCATAACGCCCTGTCGCGGGCCAGTCTCGCTGCAACCGACCTTGTTCATCCATCGCACGCTTAAGAGCAGCAGAGTAACAGTGCGCGATCGCCCCGTCACGTGGTATCTTTTCATATTTCACGGGCTTTCTATGGAACGCGGAAAAAAGGACCACGGGAGCTATAATGTGTTGGAAACAATTTATTGAGAGGTTTCTCAAGGTGGTCTACAACTTTGCGCATCACACTTGGGGTCTGCAGCCAATACTTAAAAAGTTGATCATTTAAACATTACTAATCCGTTAGTTGAGAGGAAAATAAAGAATAGCCTGAGTAACTCTAGGCCAGTGCCAACATTATGCATTCAGTTCAACTCGCGTCCGGAGTCCCTTTCATTTTTAAAACTTCGGCTCAAGTTATGTGGGATATCCTGTATAAAGATGTACGCGTTTCTTCTTTCTTAAATAAAGTTTAATTGAGAGTCAGTGATGTTTGTCTTGTCTTTTCCCATTGTGTTCGTATTCAGTGCTGTTTGATGACATTATGCCAAATTTACGTCAAGCTCTTCAAATACAGAGAAAACCAGTCAGCAACTAATCAGGAGACCTATGGCGAAGACTCAATGAGATATATGAGGCAATTTCAGCAACACTCGAGTTTCCCGAGTAGTATATCGCGTAGAAAAGTCAGGACGACATACAATGAACACAATTCGCGAGACTGCAGAAAATATTATAGAATGTCGGCATGAAGTTCCTCGGATATCCGTTTACGGGGAATCCCGGGGGATCCTCACCCCGAACACCGCACCGTATCGAACTTTTTCGGCACTGTTGCCACCAAATGTTAGGCGACCCAATTTTCATGATACGGATCATCTCCAGTGATGATGAGATCTTGAAATGGCGGTTCAGCTCTGGAGGCAAACGAAGCCTTAGCACTGAAAGCGCCCCGGATTCGGAGACCGAGCAAATGCGTCAGTTACTAAAAGTATAGTTAATATTTTCGCAGAATTCGTGCTCCATGAATTGATATGAATAAGGATACTCGGAGCTTAACTAATAATTCAGTTGCCCACGGAGCACTGAGAACTAATCAATCCTCTTTCTTTTTTTCAGCAAGAACGGCACGACTATACAACTCGTATCACCCTACTAGTCAAGTTTACCCGCCTGCAGTTTCTTCATTTTAGCAAAAATAAAGTCAGGTTGAAGGGTTCAAGACTTGACGTCCTGATCAAGATTCCTGCGTCCGCTGTTAAAATGTTCTTGCTTTATTTTCGTCTTTTATTTTCTGGGTGGTGGAGGAAGAAGAGGTGAACAGCAGACAACCGTTCATAAATGTGAAATATAAACGGCACTAACCAGTGGCAAAGATTCTCACACTAGATTCATGCAGTCATCATGGGTTCCTATGTTGCCCATCACGAAGTGTGCATCATTGTCTTATACCACGCCGAGGTTGAGGCCTTGTAGAGCTCACTTTGCAGAGTGAAGCAGACTTAGCAGACTGTCTTGGTCCTTGCGAAGCAGAAGGCCAAGACAGGAACGTCTTCTCGCTGAACGGCAGAAGATGAAAGGAGTAGGCCGCGTTTTGCGACTTCAAGGCCGTGTGGGATCTGCAGTGGTCGCCCAATTGGGCTGCTCAAGCTACAGCGGCTCTACCGTTTTCGACCCCGAATATTTGCAGGCGTCTACCCAATCTCCAAACGCCGAGTGGCTGACTGACGCCACCATGCGAGAGAGAGAGAGAGAGAGAGAGAAGATATAAGGAAGGCAGGGATGTTAACCAGTCGAGGGTCTGGTTGGCTACCCTAAGCTGGGGGAAGGGAGAACAAGAAGAGAGAGAAGGGGGAGAGAGAGAGTACAGAGACGTGCACAGACAGTCATAGAGCCATGCAGAAAACCAATCAGTCTAAGTATCCTGGGTTAGTGCAGGTTGCGGCAGGCTCCCGGAATCAGGAACGACAACACATCAAGCACACTTTATTGATAAAGTTTATTGTTACAAATACGCCACAAGACTATCGAGCAATTAGCATCTGAATTTAGAGTCTACCTACAAGCTATCTGCAATGAACACTACGTCATTTTCTAATTCCGGCACTGTGTCAACGTCTATAAAGGCCTTGCTGGTCATGCAGCCCGGTCAGTTCATAAAAGAAACCCAAATAGTTTTCACAGCATTATCGAGAATGATAGCAGCGAGACGTCAGTGTTTGCTTGCTCCCACCACGACGTAAGCTTTATCGAATACTCCGAGTGTCTCGAACTGTCTTCTCTACGCTGATGATCCTTCGTGCAGCTGCGATTGCTACGGTATTTTTGCCGCTGTGAGGCAACCTTATTGTTGAACCTCACCCCCCCCCCTTCCCCCTGTGGTGGAGGACTACTACACAGCACACTTAAGTGCGGCTCGTGCAGTAGCAAAGAGCCAATAGAACCTTGGGCTTATTTTTTTTTCCCTTATTAATGACGTCGGGATCGATTTTCAGGGACAATGATTATTGGGCCGTGGCGCGATCCAAAATAACGCTGACATTGCGAGAGTTTGTGAAATCGACTAACCTCAGTGACCATTCGTCGACATGATGCTCGCACCAACGTTGTGCGCGAGCAACTGCTTAAACTATATCGCTCATTTCTTCATTTCATCCTCTGTGTGTAGAGTTAAAAAGGACGAACATCTATTTATGTCCCCGCCTTTTCCCTCTGTCTCTCGCTATCTTTTAAAAATGCTTGCCTATAATACTACTTACGTAAAAAGGTAGCCGAATGTTAAATATTTATGACTGAGTCCTCTTTCCCGATGCTAGGAAGTGCCGTAATCCAATACATTTTAACAGAACATGAAAATGAGTCATTTCGAGTTACTGAGAATGATTCCGGCTTTCAGGGAATCGAACCATTGTATTTTGATGGCAGAGAAGTTGCTGCCACTACGGGCGATGATGGCTGTGGCTGATAACGCCCCTTCCCTCATTACGTCGCTGTTTGCTTGCTTGCTTGCTTGCTTGCTTGCAGTGGAAGCGTCATTGGCCAATACACAGATCTAAGCAAGTGGTGGCATTACAGCCGAACACCGTCACCATAAATCACACAGCGTAAATGGTTAAGCACTACTTGTCGGCCACTTTTCTCTCCGGGAGATGGTAGAACTACAGCTAAGAGTTAGTACCACTGCCGCCGCATTGTCACTATTTTTATTACCAGTGACCGCTGCAATCGTCCCCCGACCTTGAGGATGACGGCCGGGTCTGTTTGTTCGCGTACTTGGAGAACGATGTGTCTCAATGTGTGCGCCAATAATCAAGCATGTGCATCTCCGAACGCGCACGCCTACACAGAATGCGTGCTGTCCATTCGGCGTATACACGGCGCTGATATAGCGCGAAGAGAGAGAGAGATGCAAATGAGAGAAAGGCAGGGAGGTTAGCGCGAAGAAGAGCCGATTATAGCCTGTAGAGAGAGAGAGAGAGAGAGAGAGAGAGAGAGAGAGAGAGAGAGAGAGAGAGAGAGAAAGCCTGCATAGCGTAAAGACTCGCTATTTCTGCTTCCCAGCAGGGAGCCCGGCTCAGCGCCTATGAGGGGCCGAAGAGAAAACACAAAGAAGCAGAACGAAGTGATGCGCGAGAGTGAGAAGACAAAAGCTCTCGGTGAACGACTCGACAATGTCGTTGTCGCGCCGCCCTGAGCACTCCTAGGCGAAAGCGCGGTGTAATTACGCCCCGTCGAGACCGAGCGGTATGCAGATTTAAAAAAAAGACAATGACAGCAAACTGCCACATCGGGTCGCGGTCTCGGTCGAGCGGAGAAGGGCGAAGGCGTCTCGTCGACGGGAGGCGCAAGGGAAATAATAACGATAACGAAAGCGAGCTATAAAAAGACGCACACAAACAGGCCGCATGACTTTTCAAGTTACTTATTACAGGCGACTGGACGCCACAGACGCAACTGAAGATAAGGGCCGAGACAACGACCACACTAACAGAAGCCATTTGCTATGTGTTTCATTTTTGCTCCTCTAATTTACGCTTACTGAGCGCCACGCAAGACACCAGTCGAGAGTCGCGACGCTAACTAGGAATGATGACACCAGAGGGCTCTTCGTTCTGGACGCCAGCCACGGGCGCGAAGGAGAAAGGGACGCGGGTTTCCTTTTTGTGGGAGACGCCTTCGCGGCATTTGTTCACCTTAAAGGGAGTAAAGTGCCATCACTGTGTGCTTGCACAAAGCCGGTCGCTGTCTCTGTGCGATCCGCCGCTCTGAGAGGCCCTGGGTGCGCCTGCGTGAAACCCATGAGCACAGCCAGAGGGTGCTGGGTTCCCTGGATGGAAAGCGTTGACCGCATTCAAGGAAAAACCTGGTAAACGACGCCTTACGCGATGCTGCGTGAGGATCAGGGGCGGATCTGCTATATAAACACGCACACCTCACTTTTCAGGAACGTGGAAACGATGTCTCCTTGCGCCGCATTCCAACTTTGCGACTCTGTATTATAGCTATGAAAAAAGAACCGATGCGCGGTTCCCAGGCGCACCGCCTGAATATCTGTATTCCAGCAGCATTCATGTTATCTAGCCTTGTCAGGCAGACGCCTTACCTTCGACGTGTCAAGTCCTTCGGTGTTTACACGCAAGCGCAACATTATGCTTGAAAGTGATGTTGGGGGAGCGCTTACGCGATCATGCATGCCTTGGTAATTAGAAACCATTCACCTCGGGAGGCTCGTGACAACAGCCGGTGTCCCAGTCGCCACTGCCTATACGAATCACTCGTATTTTGTGCGTCGGTTGTACTAACTTGCGGGACACTGGTATCAGCGAAATGCCCTCTCAGGTTTTGAATGTGCCCGGCTGTGGATGCCGTGAGAGTGCAGTGGGCACTGTATCGCATATGTCATCACGGCCATATATCGAACAACATGCTGGACGATGCCCAAGGCAAATCCCGGCATGTCTCATTCAAGAGTCCGCCTCCCTCTCTTTAATCTTTATATTCCCCTGTTCACCTACCCCTGCGTAGGGTAGCCAACCAGACGTTTTTCTAGTTAACATCCCTGCTTCTTCCTTCTCAACTCTCTCTCTCTCTCGATCTCGCTTTCCCCATATTTGTTCACAGAAGTTAATTTGTGGTGGCCAACTGGAGTCCGGTCTCCCTCGTTTTTCTTCGCACTACTTACTGTGTTTAGTTACTATTGCTGTGAATTTGTTCGTACTGGTTAGTGTGGCTAGGTGGAAGCTTAGTTAACGATGATAATTAGTCTAGTTGGCACGTAGCACAAGGCTGTCGCACAACTAGGCACAAGAAAAGACAAAGGATTTTCTAGTCATAACTGTCGCTCTCTCCTGCTCGGTCTTTCTTCTCTGTCATCTTTTTTCGCGTCCATTTATGTCTGAGCATTCGTACAAGAGAGTAAGTGCCGTCAGAAACAATTCCAAACTAACAACGCTGGCAGCATTATTAACATAATCAGCACAATCACAAACACATGTCGGAATGTTCAGCTTTGTCGAGATTAATTGGTTCCGTCTGGCTTCGAGCACTCGCAAGCGCCATCCACCACTCGTGTATTGCATCAAGCACAGTTACAAAAAAAAAAACTTTCTATAAACTTGACGTCTTTATTTTGTCTAATCTCAAGAACTGTCTCGTTTCCCAAAGATGCTACGCTAGTATTAACAATGCGCGTTACTTTCCCTCATCTAGAGAAATTAGTTTACACCCACAAGTGAATTAATATGTTCACTATCTAAACGCCTCTCTGGTTTTTCTACAAATACTGCTGGCATTCTGGCCAGATTAGATTCGTCTAGAGGGTTTGACTCACGCGATGAGACAAAACAGTCCATGCACGTATCGAAGATCGTGTGTAACTTTTTTTTTACAGGGCATAGTTCCCCACGCGCGCTCCGTCTTCGAAGCTTCGGTGTGCAAATGTCGGTATAGCATGTTAAGCGGTGCAACGAAACTCCCATGTTTCATTTCAGGTTTGCAATTTAAGCACCGTACCGCACAGATACTTCCCCGTTCATCAGGAAGCAGCACCACTTCGCCTAGAGTTTGTTCACGAACACCTCCGCAGTATACGGTGGCATGGGGCGTAAAACCCTGCATCATTTTCCGCTTCCTGATCAAGTACAATGCACTCAGTCGAATGGCGTGCATAGCGCCGCAGTCGTCGACTCATCCAGGCGCAATGTTTTTGAACTTCATTATACTTTGTAAACAGGATTTCCCAGAATGCGTGCCGTAGTCCGAAACGAGTGAGATGTCGTCGTATGCGCGTCGTGCTTTCTTGGTGCCTTATGTTCGATGCGTAACGATCGCACGTATTAAATAGTCCAGCCCAGTGACATGACGGCAGGCTCTTTCTGAAACCGACCATGCTTATTAAAGTTTAAATGTAGCCGCAGACACACCGTGGATTCGCATTAACAAATCTTTTCGTGCAGGTCACCTTCTCAAAGTATGTTGCGCAGATGTCCGTTAGGCCACCCGGAGGATTCAAAGGCGTCCTGGAGGCCCAGCTGCTAGGAAGGAATGATTTCAACGACCATTGTCACATGCATTCACGATGGCCGATGTAAAGCCGCATTCTCTGCATCGGTTCAGGTGAGAGAGTAAGAGAGGAGCGGTTAGAGAAAGGCAAGGAGCTTGACGAGACTCATCGTGGTTGACTGCCCTGCATTGGGGAAGCAGGAAAGGAAAATCAAAGATGAGAAGAAGGAGAAATTATAAATTCACAGCGGGCACGCCCACACATGCACAAATTTGGATGAAATTGAAAGCAAGAAACGTGGTCGAGACGTTTCGCGGCTTTCAGGCCACAACCCTCAACATCTGCGCTGTTTTGGATTGTAATGTTGAAATAAATTGACTTGATTTAATTTATTTGGAGGGCGTGGAATCGTATTTAACTTTGCTTAATAAATACTGATGGGCTAGTGGGTGAGCCATGGTATTGAAGCGCCTGTGTATGTCCTTTCTATGCATGTGCGTATGTGCGTGTCAGATGTACGTGCACAGCTTAAATATCACGTACTTGAGATTCCATGTTTCATCGATAGAAACTTATGTCGACACACTCATTACATGTCACCTTGCTAGTGACGTGTAAATCAAGTAAAACGACACCCTGGCTGATTTAAAGGTAACATGTCATCAGTTCTGTCATCTGCTTTTCTGTGCACACCTTTTCGTTCCATAAATGTTCACGTCCTCGAAAGCGTAATTTAGCAACATATGAGAGGTTCAAGGGGTTCGTGACCACACAATGTTAAAGACCGACTGGAATAGCCGACAATGTGTTCGTAACAATGGCCAACGGCAAGTCATAACAGTGAAAGAAATGCTAAACAACCGAGAAGATTCAGTTGTCACGCGGCGTTTCTAGTTCTGAGCATGAGATCATAATATTTCACTAAACACAGATATGTGTTTAATTATTGTCTGAACGTATGACATTCAAAGAAATGTAAAGAGAGGGAGCGAATGAGCAAGCGAGCGAGCGAGCGAGAGAGAGAGAGAGAGAGAAGTCATAAGAAAAAGGCAAAGAGGTTTACCAGGCTGAGCCCGATTGGCAACCTGCACTGTGGAAGGGGGAAAGGAACCCGAAAGATGACAAGGAGAAGACAAATTCACACTTTGCAAGGACAAACACACACGCAATAAAGCATTCGTCATTCAATTCATCCCAAGCAGTCATACAGGCTGGTGGATCTCAAGAAGCGTAGAAGCGCTTTTTCGGCTTTGCACATCGCAGGGCCCAAGGCCATTGTCCCAAGATCTCTTCTGTGAAATTCCGGTCATCTACGTGCCCTAAATCCATCCAAAAGGCACGCCTGTCAGCTTTGTATGTTAGGCAGTCACGCGGAAGTTGTTTTATGGTTTCTTCTACGCCACACGGTGCTACAATTGGCACTGTCCGCCATTCCAATAAGGAATGAGTTGACGTTCGTAAAAGAAACTCCTAGTTGCAAGCGGTACAGTTGTTTTTTCCGGCCGAGTAAAACCGGGTAACAGCCGTAACTTCATGTATGGGTCTGTGGTATGTAGGTGCCAGTTGGTGAACCCTGGCACATCCCATTTGCTTAGTGTGATGGCATGGGCAAGAACGCTGCGATAACGCGCGGTATCCGTTCTCGACAGTGTTATCGAAGTGTTTTCGCTTTCTCCACGTGCCTCACGGGCAGTTTTGTCGGCACTCCCATTTCCAGTGATTGCAAATTTTTCAAAGAGAGTAAGTGAGCGTTCACTCGTAAGCTCGCGGACTGAAAAAGAGCCTGCAGGGGCTGTTTGTTACCTTCGAACAAAGTAACAAAACCAAACCGCAGGAATCACAAGCAGAACTCGTCGTCGGTGATATCGGTATACGAACTGGTAGGACGGGTACAGTCCCAGACTCGGGAGCTTAAAGGTCAACTAACTCACAGTGGTCATCCGAAACCTTCCATCACGAAGCCTGTATCCACTGGCGCAGATATCGCCTTTTGATAAGGCAGACGTGCGTTCACTAGGTCAGTCAGTCAGTCAGTCAGTCAATCAGTCAGTCAGTCAGTCAGTCACGAATTTTGCCACCACCACCACTTCATTACACAAAAAATACAACATGCTCCAGTTCGACCTTTAGCCATTTCAACCACCAATCGACCTCCCTCCCTTTCCTGTGCAGGGTAGCAAACCGGAAACTCATATGGTTAACCTTGCTGCCATCTCTCTATTTCTACCTCTCTCTCTCTCTCTCTCTCTCTCTCTCTATATATATATATATATATATATATATATATATATATATATATATATATATATATATATATATATATATATATATATATATATATATATATATATATATAGTAAGAAATACAGTAATCAGCGTCATTGTTTTTATTATCACAACAGTATCGAAGTTTGGAGTAAGAGCAAAGCTCATTGGCAGTGAATGTGGTTCTGCACAACCCAAAGTGCATCAAAATTGAGATCTAGGCAAGTTGGTGTGACTCCACCTTAAAAAAAACTGCGCAATAAAAGACGTAGGCGAGCGATAGAGAAACGACAAAAAACGGGCGACCGTGTTTGTCGTTTCTCTCTCGCTCGTCTACGTCTTTATCGCGCAGTTCATTTTTTTTTTTTTGTTAAGACCGAACTTCATGTCCAGATTTCGTAATGTGTCCCATGAAGGCACACAGTTTATCGGGAAACTTGCGTGAAGGATATATTTTTCACTTGCTGTGGCTTGCATCGGACGTACTTAGGGTTTGTTCTAATATAAGCTTTCCGAAAGGTCATTTCCGATCAAAATTTGATATTTGAAGGTGTTTAACTTACCTTTACCACTGAGCGAAAGTATTTCACCGCCTTCAGAGATTCCGTCAGAGTAAATCGTTTATAATACTATGAATTATTTTTCAAATTTACGCTTGCCGCCCAGATGTCACTTCAACTTATTGGTCCGTTTGGACTAAGCAGTCGCCATTTACATACCGCTCGAAAATTCTGTTTCGTTGTTAGATGTTTACTTGGTGCAAAGGAACTATTCATGCAAAAAGACAATGGAAATCGAAGATCACAACGTAAAAGAAACCGGGAAGTACGCAATTGGCGGAGCCCATACCCAGTTGTGGAAATATTCGCTAAAGATTCGCTATGTTTCAACACAGTAGTTCACGTTCTGCAGTAAACTTTGTATGAAATCCCACGCCTTAATGCACAGCGATCGGGCAGCGGTGCAAAGTACGATGCCCCAACGTCATCCCGGCATCCGACTAGGAAGCGACAACCCAGTTCCGAGACGCTGCTCTAACCTCTCGTTCTCGTTTACGATCCTCGACAGTACTTAGACAAAGTGAAGTGGGCCGTCTTGAAGAGCCTTCTCTCGCGAGTCCGCGAGGTGACGTTCAGGGGACGCCGTCCGGGCTCGAAAGTTGGCCCATTAACTTCGCTCGTTTCGCAATTCTCGCCATGGTCGGACGGCGTATAACGTTCGTTCCTAGCGAGCCCCCCGCCCCCTGGCGGTAGGTTTGAGACTCTAGTTTAACGCGTTACGTAACGTTAAGCGTGAATTAGTTTAGAGCACAAACGTTCGTCTTAATCGGAAAGTGGTCCAGGCCACAATTTCGACCGCGTTCGCATCTGTCCGCCCACCAAGATGTATTTGATGGGTATGTTCGCTACTCAACAAACGCTAGGTTTAGCGAATGCTATATATATTTGTGGTTCGGTGGAATTTTTTTTTTCCACACGGCGAAGTTTGAATGTAGTTGCAGAACAGGCGCTAAGTCAACGGGTGCGCACCATTCTAGATTGAGGAAAATCAGGAACGTCATTAGGCAGATCTTGCAAGGACGGCTGTTCTGTAACCAAGGGGGCGTGGTTGTCTGGTAGATCTCGAACTATCACCCGCCGCTCGACGGGAGCTGGATTTTCCCGTGACAGTTGGGCTCGACAGACTTCGACAGACGAGAAACCGGAAACAGAGTAACTCTGGTGCCAACATTTAGACAGAAGTACCTGTAATACCATGATGCAAGTACTCTCGCCGACACGTTGGCACCAAATTATAGTGCCAGCCGTCCATGCCTTCTGTTCTTTCACTTGTGTTCTTTTTTGTTACAGAGGGCAGCCCTAGCTTAAAAGATAGTTATGCTCAGCATTCGTAGCTTGTTCGTACCACATGTTCGCATGGCTGTCGGTATAGCATAAGGAAGCCCCCTATGATAAGCGTATTTTCAGAATCTTGACTTAAACTTTATCAAATGTTAAAAAAGTAATACGCAAGAGGCAGTTCCCATATATTGTACATAGATGTTGGACCAACTCAAGTTAGCCGTGAAATACTGCTAGAATAAAATAACGATGAATAACAGTAGATGTCGTATTAATAGATTTACATTTACCTATCTCTTTAATAAATCCATCGCTGTGGCTACACGTCTCACATATTAACTAGATGAAAGGAACAGGAAAGAAGTAAAAATGAGACAAGTGGCTCTCGGTCACTTTTTCGCGGTGGCGGTATCTAAGTGATGAAGTTATATTCGTACTTCTGCAACAATTCGTTTCAGTAATGCTCTCCTTACAGCTGTCGCTGAACTTCTCCCATATCTCCAAGGAATACACAAGACGTAGCGCACTGCTTCTGAGCACGAAACTGCAATTTAGCGACAGAGCCATGGCGGCCGCAATCCTATAGTGGAAGTGAAATGAAAAAAAAAAGAAAGAAAAAGAAAATTGGCCGCGACTCTGAGTGCTTTACTACAAATGAAGTCTAAGCTCGCAAGCGTCGGGGTGCTACGTCACTGCACGTAATATAGTACGCCAGTGGCGGCCTCATAACACAACCATAGTAGTGTAGCCCTGGTTATGTACAATGCTGTTCGGTGTTAAATGAAACACATAAAGTGTAGAGCACGTGCGGATTTCCCCCTCTAGCAAGTATACTTACAAATCGGCCGGCTTTGCAGCAGATGACGTGTGGTTTGTGGCACAGTGGCTTCTTTTTATACACGCGCGCAGTGCGTTAAAATAGCTTTAGCCGTCACTTGTAGCTAGACCGTCAGCCAATGATAGCCTCACACTTGAGAGTTCCATTTAATAGTGGACCGCACTGTCTAACAGAGAGGCACATCTGATGTGAAACTCAGTATGTTTGTGTGATAGCAACTATGCCGACATTTTCGCCGTCGTCGTAGCCGTGAGGCTCCATATATATACATACATATATATATATATATATATATATATATATATATATATATATATATATGTGTGTGTGTGTGTGTGTGTGTGTGTGTGTGTGTGTGTGTGTGTGTGTGTGTGTGTGTGTGTGTGTGTGTGTGTGTGTGTGTGTGTGTGTGTGTGTGTGTGTGTGTGTGTGTGTGTGTGTGTGTGTGTGTGTGTGTGTGTATTTGCATGCTATATGTCATGTCATGCTGTATATATAGGCGAATTATATTGCTACCCTGTTCCATCACTAAAGTTGATCTGTCAGGTCTTACATTCTTGACTAAATCATTCTTCAGAATTCTGAGAATGGCAGCCCGCAATGAAATATCACGAAACATAACAATCACAGCGCATAAATATTATTTTAACTTTTAATTCTCACAGTATTAAATATTAAAAGCGGGAAACAATGTCAGAGCTCAAACCTGAAAGTATAACCAGAGCTCAATCTTGATTACTGGCGCGGATCTTTACGAGCTCTGCGTATAGTGAAACCTGTGCAATGCCACTGAAGGCCCTACACAGCCTGGTAAAGCTTGTTAAGGGTGTCAGATATTTTGGCGCACCCACGTATATCGCGTCCGCGTTAGTCGGACCCGCGCGTAGTGATAATAACGTCCCGAAATGTTCAAGCGCAACGCTAAGCCTTGCTATCGCAGTCCGTGCTTCGCCCTCCGGGCGAAGCCGCCAATATTTGTTTTTGTTTTTAATCGAACATAGAGCAACCTACGTGCTTTGCAATGGAAGCCGCAAGAGGACACCATCAAGAAACCACCGGAGTGCTCCGGGCCAACGGTGTTCGACAAACAATTTCTAGAAAGGTCAGTCTCCTGATCCTGACCAAAAATGCGAACCGTTTTTGTTTTGCGGTGCCTCCTCCTTCGTTGAGAACGTTTAAATTCGGCGGTCCCGTGTCCTGCACCGTAGCACAGTATGGCCGCTGTCACGCGGACACTTGCGGACCCACAGCTTGGTAGCGTGACTAATGCTGTGAGCCTGCGTCAGTAAAGGGCGGCTGTTAGAACTCTTCGTACACACACTTTAATAACCGCGATTGGCGTTGCATAGAAGCTACACCGACGCAGGTTGATGATGCTACTGGATTTAATGACCGGTTTGTTTACCACACGCTGTAATTAGGCAGACGCCGCTGGATGCTCATGAACCTTACGCTGGCCTCTTTTCTTTCTTTCTCCCTTTCCATTCCTTGAAAAGCAAGAACAAAAAAAAATAAACTAATCGTATATGTCTCCTAAAGAAGTAACCAAAGCCTTGCAAATAGCAGCTAGGAGCAATTTAGGCTTCTTCCCAAAAATAAACGTAGCTGGAAAACGAGCGATAACAACTCAAAGTTACTAGCAAAATGGCAGAAAGCTCTGAAAAGTTGACGGTAAACTGCAATTACACGTATGAGCCATCTGGCACGCGAGAACGGAGCTAACAGAATCACCAAGCTCGTAAATGAGTCCTTTCTTCTTTTTTATGCTGCGTACGGTTTGTTTCACTCTGTAACCCATCTCTCCTTGTCAGAATACGCACCTGCCCCAAACACTCTCGCTGTCTTTCTCAAAGATACACGCACGAAACGCGGTGATTTATGATCTTTTCTCGCGTAAGAAAAGCAGCGACGATTACAGCCTCGGATGGTGTGAGATAACTCCGCCCCTGATCTTAATCTCAGAACGACCGCCTGGCAAGCTCACTTCCCGGCCATACCTTTCGTACGAAACGTTTAGCGGCTCCCTATGGAGGGGAATAGAATGTCGCGCTAAATTAGTCTATAAGTTGAGACTTCACGTCAATCCATAATAGATTGTCGGTCCATTGCCCTCTGCTGACCACAAGTACGTTGCTTGGTGACAGCTTTCTCTCTTTCCTAGTCCCTCTTTCTCTCGCTCACTCTTGTTGTCCGCGTAGTGAGTGCCCGCAATTTTCTCGCCATGCCAGATGCGCTTGCACTTTCGGGACCGCAAGGGCCTTTTGTTGGCTACAGTGAACCTCCCTGCCCCTTTCTCATCCCGTATATATATATATATATCTAAGCAGGTGATTAGACGACCACCTCGGCGTTTTCTAGACGACACTGCTGTGTAACCGGCTTCGTCTTAAGCATGCCTAACTAGTTGCTGCAATTTCTTATATTCAATTGCCTGTTTCGTGCTTGGCACGTCTATTATCGATAGTCCTATCACCGAAGCTGAGTAGCATTTCTGTGAGTACTTGGGGGAGAGACCACTCGAGAATGGCCGAGTGCTGATGGCTATCCTATATTGCCGCGTAATAGTCCGAGCGTCTGCCTTCATTATATTACTTTAAAGCGCTGCTTTAAATAATAATTTGATATGTTGTCGTACCGCACGCCGCTCGCTACATGAGAAGAACAAAGCTATTGCCAGCCCAGACTGCGATGCTAACCCGGCGCGTAGCAAACACTTTAACCAACCAACCAACAAACAAGATTGGAAGGTGGAAGTGAGTTGGTACATGATTTTCACGAAATTAACTTCTCATAATCCAAAAATTTCTTTCCATCTGGAGTAAAACATTTGACTTTCGCGGTGTTTGGTTGCGCGGTGACAGAGTTGGAAAACACTTCACGCTTTATGCATCTGCACGAATGCAGTGGTGTAGGTTCTATGGAGCGTAAACTTCGGCCTCGTCGAAAAACACTTTGGTTTCAAGCTTTGGTTGCTAAAAAATTAAAGTGTGAGGTTTTACGTGCCAAAAGCACTTTCTGATTATAAGGCACGCCGTATTGGGGTACTGCGGAAATTTTGACTACCTCGGGTGTTTTAACGTGCCATCTAAATCACGGGTGTTTTCGCATTTCGCCCCCATCGAAATGCGGCCGCCGTGGCCGGTATTCGATCACGCGACCTCGTGCTCAGCTGCCTAACACCAAAGCCACTAAGCAGCCACGGTGGGTGTTTGGTTCCTACACTAGAGTAACATCGACACGAAGTATATCTTTTTGGTTGAAGAAGTGCACACGGTTTTGTGATTCAGTTTCATGATTATCAGCCTCGTTCGTGTCCTGCAATGAGATGTGCCGGTTAACAGCTCTGTTCTCTACGGAATACTTAATTAAATAACGAACGCTACTTAAGTATTCTCACTGCAGCAAATATACGTCGTTAAAGCGCACCATTCGTTTAGCAAAGCGAATAGCTTTCTTGGAGTGTTCGGCTGTTCGCTTGCATTGACGATCATCGTCGATGGTTTCTGCATGATTTCTTTTTTTTTTCCATTGGCACGCGTTGTGTTACTGCAACCAACAGGCAGCCGATTCTTTACATTAAGCACTACGTGACCTTGCAAACTCCTCTCCTTTGTCTTAAGCTTAATCTTCTGCTTAAGCTCATCGCGTGGTCATTAGCGTATTCTCCAGTTCTGTCGTCATCCTCAAAATTTCGGCCCCGTGCATTAGTACCGACGGAATGCAATGACTGAACGCTTACTTCTCTTTTCAAGAATAACTGTAAGTCGCCGGTCATGAGTGCCACATGCGGTCACGACTGTCGTAATAATAATAATAATTGGGGTTTTACGTGCCAAAACCACTTTCTGATTATGAGGCACGCCGTAGTGGAGGACTCCGGAAATTTTGACCACCTGGGGTTCTTTAACGTGCACCTAAATCTAAGCACACGGGTGTTTTCGCATTTCGCCCCCATCGAAATGCGGCCGCCGTGGCCGGGATTCGATCCCGCGACCTCGTGCTCAGCAGCCCAACACCATAGCCACTGAGACGACTGTCGTAAGATAATGCCTACCATACGCGTACCGACCTATATTTTAGTCGTCCGTAAGTTTACCTCTCTTGAGTCGGATCCCTTTTGTCTAATCTACCTAGATAAATGTATATATCCTCGCTCAAGTTTTGTAAACTGACTGTCACTAAAACGTTCCGCCCCAAATTATGAGTTTGCAATCTAGTTCGCCAAGTCGCGACAGGTGCCTAGAAGAAGTTTTGAAGTCTTGTACTCGTAGATGAGCGGAGCACCAGTGCAGAGTTACGCACAAACACTGTGCCTTCTAGTTCATACTTAGGATGCACTTCTGTGTGTACATTTGCTCGTCCCCGTCTGCCACTGCGCAGACACCTAACCCAAGTGTGTCTCACCAAGAAGACCGAAGTCATGTTCCTTCCTAATTCGTGTCACGGGCAAGCACACTCACGTCACCCAAACAACTCTTGTGAACTTTCGTAACGCGTAGCATTTCTGCACACTCGAGTAGTTGGGCTCACCAATATTCGAAGCCACCTCAACTCAGCGAACGATTTCCACTGACTCGAGTCTAATCAAAGCCTAATGTTTGCACTTTAATCCATTTGACCCGACGTGGTGGCTTGTAGTGCCTAAGGCGTTGGGATGCTCAACCCGAAGGCGCGGTATCGAATCCCAGTTGCGGCGGCCGCATTTCAATGGGGGCGAAATGCAAAAAATGCCCGTGTACCGTGCATTGGGGACACATTAAAGAACCACATCTGGTCGAAATTAATCCAGGGTACCCCACTACGACGCGCCTCATAATCAAATCTTGGTTTTGGACCATAGAACCCCAGAATTCACTTCATTCCATTTTTTCAAGACTGCATTCACGTGGTCTAGATATGAGTTGGCAGCGCTTCACTGCCTCATGTTGCCTCCTGGGGAAAAGGGGGTTACTCGGCCCATCTTTAGGGAACATGGCGAACTTCTTGCACTGCATCTTTAAGAAGCGACACGTAGCTATGGGATGTCCAAAGGCATAAGCTAACTTCGATCGCCTTGTGCCCAAGCTCTTGCCACCGTCTGAGCCCAAGACAGTGGAATCCCATTAGCGAATCGAGTGATTTAGAAATGAGCTCGTTTACTCATGTGATCGATCTTGCGCTTCAGTGCTAATGCACGCAAGACTTTGGCTATACTGCGTGGTGCTGCAATATCCTGACTAGTATGTGCGATGGTGGTGCTCTTTGTTTGTTTGTTTGTTTGTTTGTTTGTTTGTTAGTTTGTTTGTTTGTTTGTTTGTTTGTTTGTTTGTTTGTTTGTTTGTTTGTTTGTTTGTTTGTTTGTTTGTTTGTTTGTTTGTTTGTTTGTTTGTTTGTTTGTTTGTTTGTTTGTTTGTTTGTTTGTTTGTTTGTTATACGAATGTGTCAGAGCAGTGTTAGCTCTCTGTTCTGTATTGTCTGAACATTTGTCACTCCAGAAGGGTGAACTGCTGGGCTAGTTGGTTACCCAGCATAATAAACGAGTTTTGCGCAAAGACGACACACACAAGAAAGGAGACAACACGGGCGCTTACTTCAGCTGTTTAATGAGCGTATAAGCATCCTGCACATATAGCCCTCCCAAACCCGAGCGCATGCGTACGCGTAGAAGGCATCATGTAGAGTCGGGTAAAAAAAAAAACACGTTATCTGGGTAAGCGTGAAAAAAATTTCTGCTCGGCCTCGTACAGAAAAACAGACATGTCACTGACACAACTGGGACCGCCTTTTCTAATGTAGAAAGCTTCCAAATTTTCACGTGCCGTTTGTTGTTTGCCTCCACCTAAAATTCTCAAATCTCGGAACCATGGAATACAATTCGTACAAGCCCTGCAGTGTTCTACTAGACGTTCACCATCATTATTTCTGCATGTTTCCCAAGTTGGTCATTCACGTAACACCCCGGCCTCTGTCCAATAGAGGTTTTTCCGCAGGGCAGGAGAATTTTATAAACAACGTTTGTGGCACACTCTATGAAACGCCGGGCACGCTTTTTCTGACAGCAAACCTTTTGGCCTTCGCAAGTTATATGTCGGCTAAGCTGGGCTAGCTTTTTGGTAGCTGAAAACAGACCCGATACATTGTACCGGTTAGCTATTTCTTTTTTTCAGGCAGTGTGAAACTCTGTAGATGTAGGGGACCACTACAGGCAACTCCTTACTCACCGATTCTTTTCTGAGATTTGAGGATTTTGGGTGGAGGCAGGCAACAAACGGCACGTGAAACTTTGGAAGCTTTCTACATTAGAAAAGGTGGTCGGCGGCCGCATTTCGATGGGGGCGAAATGCGAAAACACCCGTGTGCTTAGATTTAGCTGCACGTTAAAGAACCCCAGGTGGTCAAAATTTCCGGAGTCCTCCACTACGGCGTGCCTCATAATCAGAAAGTGGTTTTGGCACGTAAAACCCCAAATATTATTATTATTAGAAAAGGTGGTCCGAATTGTGTCAGTGACACGTCTGTATTTGTGTACGAGGCCGAGCCGACATTTCTTTCACGCTTACTCAGATAACGTGTTTTTTTTTACCTGAATCTACATGATGCCTTGTAAGCGTACGCATGCGCTCGGATCTTGGAGGGCTATATATGTAGGGTGCTTTTACACTCATTAAACAGTGGAAGTACGCGTCTGTGTTGTATCCTTTCTTGTGTGTGGTCTTGGCGCAAAACTCGTTTCTTTGTCACTCCGTTTTCTGTTTCCGTTTTCCCTTACTTCAAGAAACCGCTAGTCACTGCTTTCGTCCATACGTATTTGTACGTGGCCGGTCCCGAAACCTTTGCGCGAGCGCATGTCAGTGCCTTCAGCGCCAAATGCGCACAAAACAATAGATCTTAACTCGTATCAACCAATGAAGATATTTTGAGGTGCACAAGCTAGGCTGCGTTGTTTAAATTGTCAAAGCTGTATACTCATCTGGTATACTCAAAGGGGCATATTCACGCAAGAAACCTAGCAAAATATGAACGTTATGTCAAAAGAAAGAAAAATAGAGTTTGATGGAGGCTCAAGATGCCAGTCCTGCTACATGCAGAGATTGCTACTTCGTAGCAAGTGATTGATAAAGAAATCAAGAACATATTTATAAAACAGACAATATAAATCATAAAATTAACAAATCAAGCCTACATTTCTAAATGTTAAAGTGTGTCTACAAGTCTTGACTGACTTAAATAAGCAGCAGCGCCTTGATGGCTCGGACTTGGTTCCCCGTTTCTGTTCCACCGCTTTAGGATATCGCCTTTTCTGTATATCTGTCCGTTCTCTGAGTCAAAGATCCTCGGACCGTGGCCACATCCGTCACTGGCACAAGAAGCGATTCGTGCTCTACAGTACAGCACTTGAACTGGATCGGTTTGAGAGACCACTTATAGTGTCCCTGTGCATCCTCCCACATCTACTCAGTGCTCACTCTTTCCCTCTTTTCCCCTTTCTATTCCCCTTTTCCTTACCCCCAGTGTAGGATAGCGAACCGGACGCTCGTCTGGTTGACCTCCCTGCCTTTCCTGTCCTTCACCTCTCTCTCTCTCTCTCTCTCTCTCTCTCTCTCTCTCTATGTGTGTGTCCGCGTATTTCAAGCAATATCCTTGCTGCTAACCGCAAAGTGATGTCACGCAGGACATATACAATGTATTCAGGTATAATGATGAAACTGGGGTCACAGCGGCAAACTGAGTTGTCAGATCTCGAAGAAAGGCTTCTCGTGTAAGCTGCAGAAAGTGACAGACAGTGAAGGACGCCCTCAGCTTGCTTTCACAGCCCTTGAGGTATGCTGTGGGTGCACGGCGGTTCAACGCATTAAATAGGAGCTATTGACGGGCGGTCAGGGTCAGTTGAACAAAAGCAATTTGATTGCGCCATCCAATGTGTGAGACAAGAGTTATAATGTCCTGGTGACAAAGCAGAACCTCAGGATCAGATCGCTCTGATTGGGCCTCACTTTGAAGGGCGTCGGAGTGTCCGTGAAGACGTCGCAGTGTCCAGGTAACCACTGCAGAGTGGCGTTGGGACCTTTGCAAGTCGGACGTGTATGTATAAAGTTCATCCCGCATAATATATCCGACTGCGCTAACTTAAGCTCCCCTTTGATGCCCAGGGCTGAACGCGAGTCAGAGAAATTTTTGGGCGCCACACTTTTCGGCCAGCCGATCGCGGCGCCCACATTGCGATTCCACCTCTTGTCGCACGCGTTGCAACGTAACTCGGTTTCAGCGACAGTGTCCAAGCCTCGCATCTTGACTGTCAGCAAAACTAACCTGCACTGCTTGCCGCAATACTGGACGTCCCATTGCACGCGGTTAGGATCCACAAACGTGACTATAACGCAGCAAATAAGAGAGTTATGTGTATGGGACGCAAGCGGCTTCCGTACGCAAGAACTAAGGGCGACGGTAATGCGCATGCGCAGAGCTTTAGTTTAGGGGTACTGCGCAAGGTACTGCGCATGTGCGGACCCTGCGCATGCGCAGTACCGTCGCCCCTAGTTCTTGCTTACGCAAGCCGCTTGCGTCCCATAAACTAAAACTCTAATTCCACACAGCCTGCGCGGTGCCTGAAAACGCAGAGCGGCGCCGCCGCGGGTCTTAAACAAGTTTCCCCTCGTCCGCACGTGCGGCGAACGCTGTGTACGCGTTCTGTCGAAGCCAGTTGCGAAACTACTCGCGGTGAATACCCCTCGCGACCTTGACACTGGCAGCGGCGGGTGTTTTGTCGTGAAGGGCGTCCGGCGGACCATTCTTTCGTGCCGCGCTGCCTCTCGCCAAAATATATTACACACCGCTGGCTGCCCCCGTCGCGCGAACGGTGCTCGAAATGACCCGTTGTCTCGCTCCGCTATGCCGCATCGCGCTTTCCAAGCCATGCCATGTGTGCGTCCTTTCCCTTCCCACGGCCACAGCGCGAACCGCTGTATACGCTTCGTTTCACGTCGTTTATTAGATACCAGGAATTTCTGTTTCGCCCGGCTTGGAGGAGGGTCCTCGTGTCTGGCGAAAAAGAAAAGGCAGAATACGGTAGAGAAATTTTAGCGTTAGAAGAGGTAAAACAATTCATCGGGCGATTCTCTAAACAAGACGCGTGTTCTTTTCGTTTCGGCCATTGTTTTCTGCTCATTTCGTCCTGTCTCGCTGACGTCTTGTGTACTTCTTCCTTTTAAAACACGAGTCAACGAAAACGATGCAGTGTTGTTGACGTTGGAGATCGCTTCGCTACAGCACTGTGAAGGTTTTTTTTTTTTTTTCGTGCATTGGCAATGGGCTTCAAGTTGTCTAACGCGCATCCGTGTTCAGAGGGCAGTTCATATACATTATCATCCTTGCTTCCATCCGCCTCATCTACTCTAACCTCTAGCCTTCTTCACAGTAGAGGTTAGCCAACCGGGCGTTTACCCTGATTAACCTATAGTCGTGTTTCATCACCTATTCCTCTCTCTTTTCCTCTCTTTCGTTCTCTCGTGTGTAGGTAAGTTCATCCGGACGGCCGATAAGGATAGACTATAGAATTAACATACTGCTGGTTGTTCCATATAAGTTTACGCAAAATAAAAAGAAAGGGATAAGGAGCAAGACTAAGCAAATATGCGATAGTCAGCAAAGGTGCTGGCCTATCACGAACAGCTTAAGTGGGAATGAACAGCGCACAAGAGCGAGAGACCGGACGACATGAAGAACGACTCGCAAACAGCGCTGATGAACGACAAATATATGCGTATGTATATATATTTTTTATCGCCAATACGTGTGGACTTCCGCGCTGTTCGTTCCCACTTCGCACTATCCAAGAACTGCTGCTGCGTGACAACTCCGCACTGCACGGCTTTAGTGAGGAATAGCACAGCCTGAGCGATTTGCGGTGTACAGGTGAAATCATGTGGCGCCCGGAGAAACCGCGAGGCCAGTGAATCACGAGCAACAATTCCTCTGGGAAAGGTAAAGGTGCGCAGGGGGAAAAGGCTGGAGGGTCAGAGAGGTCGCAGGTCACTTCGCCGAGTTCGCTTATACCGAGGTCCGGTTTCTTGTTTACCGACTGCGTTAGCTTACGTTCCTTTCTCGAGGGCGATGCACTGCTGCTCCCGCTCGGCGTTCGCTATACAGAAGCCTGCTTCGCTATGCTATGCGTGGTGGTTCGTGCGCATTATATCTTTGGCATTCGCTGTGCATTAACATGCGATTAACATTGCACCCCGCGTGGCACCTCGATTTTTCATTCTGAGATCGCGCATGCTGTCACATTTCGCGGTTGCAGACGTCGACGGCGGCCGTGAAGCAACTTTGACCGTTTCTTTCTTTGGGGCAATAAAAGGAAGGAAAGAACGTGGCCGGCGAAATTTCTAGTTTTACCATTGCCAAAGTAGGATGTAAAGAAGTTGCAGAGTTTGCAAGTGCTGATAAGGACGGTGGCGGGACGCTTCAACCAATTACTGTCCCGCCGCGCGGGTGTTATTAATGAAATGAAATGAAGAAGGCGACTAGCTGCGGGGAGCGGAACTTGATCAGTAATCAGTGAAGGTGACAAGTGAGCACATGCGTTAAAGCGAGGCAGTCTGTCGAAACAACTCCACAGACAACGATTAACGAGAAAAAAAGCAACAAAAAAACATTCATTTATTTGATGATTCCGACATGCCCTCAAACACCACATGCCCTCACTTTTGAATCTTTTCAATTCGAACGGGTGCCATGGCCAATGGTTGTACGCGTTAAGTATCGCGATAAATCACTATTGCGAAAAAACGCCCACAAAGGAAGGTACGACCGGCCAATCAACAACTCTGGCCTCCCCCGCACTCTTTCCCCTTGAGTCGTCCTTTACAGGTTTGCCTCTCCTATATTTCTATTCTTCATGCTGCGACCACAAGCAATTCCTTTGGCTATGCTGCCGCACGTTGGGAACAATCACCTTCGCAGCTTACTCCGTTCCCTCATCTAATTAACAAGCACACAACAGCCCCTGTGGTATCCGCCGTAAAAATAAAAAGAGCAAACGGTGTCCGAAAGGAGAAGACATAAATTATTTACGTACGCGCACTGGGGGCTGGTGGGGCAACAAGTGCTCAACTTCACATTCATTTCTACCGCATAGCTGCTTCGTCAGATTATACATCTCAACACAATGGCCTTCCGTTGCAACAGCCGCGACTGCGTTATTACGTGGACCTCCGATCACGCGAGCAGACGGCAATGACCACCGCGTTAACACACGCCACCTGGCTGCCATTCCACAACTTACACGCCGGCCGTTTCCTCCGCTCTATTTATGCCTATTTCGTTTTTGTTTTGTTTTTGTTCTCTTGCGTTTTTCCCTGCCACTTTGTTGCGAGACAGCGCTTCCTTTTCTTTATTTTCTTTTTTTTTTAGGAGGAGCGATCGCTACACCAAAGCGGTGAGAAGGTATCTCTCGGTGGCTTATCTGTCTGTGACGAAGATGGAATTAAAGAGAAAGAGAATGCCGGTGTGCTTGCGTGGCGCGAGCCGTCCAAGGTAAGCAGACGTGCACGAAGCTTCGAGTCTCGCCGGCTGTGCCCGGAGCCTTCTGCGTCGCTGACCCGATAGTTTCAACGTCCGGCATCGCAAAAAAATTGCGTTTTCGGCGCGTGTACGTACGTCTATAGCAGATGCGGACCTTTTCTCGTGGTTAGGTTGATAAATGAAGACCCGATTAGTCCTTCCTCACGAAAGAGCAGAAGGCAGCACGATACTTTAGCGCAGCGAATTCGTGCGGCTCACGCGCGTGGCCTTCGACGGTGCGACATGAACGGAGTATTACAAGGAACGCATCCTCAGCCAATAGCTTGACGTAACGCACAGCGCAACGCTTTAGAAAAACCCGGTAGGCATCCTGTCACCCCCCCCCTCCCCCTCCCCCTTCGTTCCGACGTGAGAAATGACGCCGGACGAAAGGTGTGCAATTCATTTCGTCCCATCCACTGCCGCTTGCTTTTCCGAATGTACCTTTCTATTCGAAGGTGCATTTCGAAGTTATAATTTTCCTTGTATTAAAGAACGACTTAAGAACTGACTTATCCCCACACACAGCAGACATCTTACAGAATATAGATTTCATATGGATCTTTTCCATTTTTTTTTTTTTTCCTAGGTCTGTAAGAGATGAAACCTTACTCTCAGATGTTCCTTTTAATGGCGCCTCTTCAAATTGTTTTCTTTTGGGTCTTGTGAATTCTATTTAGTATATTTTTTCTAATTTTCTTTCTTCTTTCCAACGTCCCTCACAAATAGTGAGGGACACTGGGTCCCTAACTATTTGTGAGGGACCCAGTGTACTTACAATACAATTTCAGGGCATGAAACCATTGTACATAAGGCATGCCTCTCGTTATTCCTTGTAATATGTTCTCAGCCTTACCTTTTTAATTGTTTTGTGTTTTTATTTCCTCTATTATTATTGCGATTTTTTATCAGACCTCTCCATTACTTGGTCGCTACGTATTAGGAATATCCCTTCTTATTTTTTATTTCTTGTGATAGTAACCTGAATTTTTGTTGTTGAGTATTGTGAACACAATATATGTATGAGATCTGATACAATGCCTCAATTCTTGCCACATCCTTTATAAAGGCAGGAACTGGTTGCTCATACAAATAAAAATAAATAAACATCGTCACTCACATACAAGGTCATGACTTGTTGTCAGGCTAGTTGATTTGTAGTGGTTTACAAAGGCACTAAGGAGCACGAAGGAGAGGCATCGTCTTGATGTCTCCGTGTTTATTTATTTATTTATTTATTTATTTCCCATACTGTCAATAGCTTATGGGATTACAACAAGAAGGGCAAGTACAAAAGTATATAGGAGTTGCTAACAATAAGGCATATATAAATGCAGTATACAGGGTGCCCGAACTGTCATGCACCAAGATTTTAAAATGTGCAAATTCCACGTAGCTAAACAGAACCAAGGTAATGCTGTCTGCCGTTTCTTGGAGATACTCAGATTATTTCTTGCGTCCCACCTAATTACATAATTAGACTTAATTAATCAGCTTATCAAATATTATAGAGATTTACAGAAAATATATAGGATTGGAAGAGCAACATGAAAAACTCCCGATACAGCTTTCTGTTGCTCAATATGTGCTACGTAAAAGTGTATTTTCGAGCGTGAAAGAAGCCCGTGAATGCAAGCAAAATTGCCGAGCGACTGGCTGCTCGAGGCACGTAAAACATAATCTGAGTATCTCCAAGCGACGGCGAACAACATTACCTTGGTTCTGTCCAGCTACGTGGCATTTTCACATTTTTAAATCTTGGTGCATGACAGTTGGGACACCTAGTATAATTACAAGAGTGTCATTGCAAAAGATTTTGCTTAGCTAAAGCAGCAGAATTAAGTATGCCATCACAAATTTAAGATACGGGTATAATTTGCGGGCACCTAGAAGAATCTAAAAAAAAATAAAACAAACCAATTCAAGAAAAATGTAAACACACGTGATAAAAAATACGTGATTAACATAATAAACAGAATGCAGCCATGCATATAATGCATAATACGAAACCTCAGTGTTGGTAGAAAAGCACTTATAGATTAAAGGGTGTACATTTTAAATAGTGGAGCATCGCGAAGAAAGGAAAAGAAACAGTAATATTAGGTAGCTAATAAAGTATGCGATATTATATAGAATGAGTTTGTTTACAAGGGGTACAACTAAAAATGTTGATAACCATGATGGCCTCTTTTGTTTATTCCTATAGCTTCTAACCTTTATTTTATTTTACTTTTCTTCGTTTTCTCCTGTTCATGTCAACACAAACATGTTTTAAGCTTCCATTGAACTCTCTCTCTCTCTCTCTCTCTCTCTCTCTCTCTCTCTCTCTCTCTCTCTCTCTCTCTTTATTTATTTATTTATTTAGTTATTTAGTTATTTAGTTAGTTAGTTATCCTTAGAGCGCTTGATCTGGCGCCAGTTTTAAGCCCTGAAGGCGACATCGCAGAAAGTGAGCGCCCGAAAGTACGTCCCCAAATTCGCAGTGCCAATGTGATAGCGGAGACACTGAAAAATGACCCTCAGTTCGTACTATTTACCCACCCCTTCTCCGATCCGCGAGTCCTCCACCATCCTTGCTTTCTTACCGTGTGGAGAATGCCGGTGAATGTTGCTGGCGAGCCGGCGAATGAGGCGAGAAGATGGACCTTCATATGTGAAGACAAAGACAGTGACCCTTGTAAAGGCCACTGGAAGGAGTCATAATGGTTAACATAGCAGAGCTCGCTCGCAAGCGTGAAAGCCAACCGTAGCTGGCCCGTAGTCAACCGGTAGTCAACAGTAGCTGGACTGGATGTGTCATATGCCATAAAAGCAGATCAATGACTATCATTTAGCGTTGCGAGCTATACAATAACTATGTCAAGAGAACTGGTCTGGTCTCAGGAGCTTAAACTAATATGGTGTTCAATGGCCATTGGTACTGTCTGTGTCTCAATAGTCTAATTTTTCGTGTCCTCTAACGCCATCGAAACCGCGCAGCGCGTCAGAGTTTGTCCGAGCTCTTAACCCGCCAGTCCTAGTCGTTGAAGGAGTGCGACAACCGATAGTCTATTATAATTAGCAAGCGTACCGGGTCCAGCTATGTAGTAGTGAACATTACCTTAGGTGGCAACAAGCGCACGGAGCGTATTCCTCGTGATTTTTCTGCACGTGGCGTCAGCGCTTTGCGACTCACGTGTGCACTCCGCTCGAAATTCGTTCCATCCGGCTATCGATTACTCCAGACTCACCATAGTGAGAACTCGAGCCCAGGAATCCGGTACATATACTCCTGCGGCGATGCGGTCGGCGTAACTCTATGGGAAGCATTTTTTTTTTAATTGATTGCGCAGCAGTACCTAAAGTGCAAATCGCACTTTAGGCATTTAATCCCGACAAACGGTCCCACGCTATACGTGAATTCCATGTGAATGCGTAATTCTGATTGCAAATAGCTTTCAAAGTGAACAGCTCTATTAGCCTCCCACCCACAGTTTCGTAGTGGCCGGTCGTGAATCTCACGCTTGTGGCTTCATCTAGTTTGGTGAAGACGCGGTTGAAGTTGAAGAGCCTATGTGACGGGGCACGAGTTGCGATTATGGTTTACTCGAAAAAAATTATTTATTATTTAATTGAGTTAATCGAATTTCAATGTGATCGCTGTCCACTTGTGTATCCTATAAATGTACGGCTATGCTGTCGCTTCTGTGAAGAGCAGCGAAACTCAGTGGGGGTCGCCGTCGCAGTGCGAGGGTTACTGGATATGACGAAGGTTGGCGCCGAAGGTTTAAAGGATGCTTGATTTTTAAAACGAGAGCTGTGCACTGTGACTCGGTAGGTTTTAACGCTCGGTTATGAAAGCGAAGGTTAACTCCTAGAATTGATGCGGCCGGTGTGGCGCGGCGGGTTTCGAAACTATAGCCTCGTCGCGGTCCATACGCAATAACTGCTGTAGACGACAACGGTCCGTCCGCACATCACGGAGTAGAAGGCAGCCCCTGTGTGCGGCACCAAGTCATGATCAGAGAGGATGCAGATAATTTATTGCTTGGCCATGTGGCTGAACATATATACTGCTCCAATTCACAAGATATAGACAGCTAATCCTGCCGAAGCGGCCAAAAGTGCTCAGTCTATAGCATGCGCTACTGATGCCATGGTGGCAACGCGCCTTTGCCGATACCGATTGCACAAGAGCTGAAGCAAGTGGTATGACGGTGTTACTTCCGCCAGGTTGGCTTCTCTGTGCCGAGAAGAACGACGGTTGTCACTTGTCACGACGTGATGACGCTCGGCCAACGGCGGTGCGAGTGGCGCGGGGGAAAGAAAGACCCTGCGATAGGCATATGCGGGGAGGCTATCCTTCAGTATACGTAGTACCAAGCTCAGAGTCCACTCTAGTTCTCCTATAGGAGATTTGCGATTGGAGATTTCGTTTACTATAAACTTTTAAAAAATCAAGTTTATTGAGCCACAGAGTGTCGATTCCAACGTCAATCTGCATCAAGTCGACAGCCATGCCATATATTTAACGCATGAAAAGTTTTCTATAAATGCAAGGGAACATTCGCATCACGGGTGCTCAAACGCTGCGTTGGATCTGATGTAAAGATTTCATTGCTGTTCCTCTTCTTATATAATAATAATAATAATAATTGCAATAATAATTAGTAGTTTTAGTAGAAGTTAGTAGTAGTTGTTATTATCCTGGCTACCTTCGTTTTTACACGGTCAGGGAAAAGGTCGGTGGTTGTTGCCCACCGAAAACGATAGACCAGAGTTGACATAGATGAAGTAGAAAAAACGAAGCGGACGCTGATTTGAGGTGGAGACACTGCAGGGCACCTAAATCAATGCCGATAGCTTCGCTCCTTATTAATTTTGAGGCTCCCGTGCACGGCCCCGCTGCTTTTCTTACAGATGACTGGCAAAAGAGTAATGCTGTTCTGGGATTGCAACGCTTCGTTGTTACAAATTTTTTTATGCTGCCTCTATTTTCAGCAGATGGAGCACGAAATCAGAGGGCGGCAGTACAGGCTGCAGAAGTCGCATAGATATAACGCTCAATAAGCGTGCCAACCACCGCTTACTGCTTGCGTTAAAAGTATTAACTGCATTTTATAAACTCAAAAAGTCGATTCGCCCTCGCATGTGACGCGAAGATCAGTGATTTCACTCTTAAATATCAGGTTCCCGAAAACACAAGCAGCTACTATTTTGATCGTAGAACTTCCACAGACATCTTGATAAAGGTGAAAAATACCTCAGATGTGTAAATATACTGTAAATCACCGTGAAACATCTGCGGATGTGTGGCGCTGTTTAGTGTCTTTAGAATTTATTTACTATTTCGTATAGGTAGCTCCCAGCAAGCGAAAAGAATGTGTCCGATAACTTCACATAAAACGAAGGAAGCACAACGGCGATGGGAAAGAAAACCATCTTGCTTGTATATCTGAAAATTGGAGCTGAGCTGCGTTAGGATTCTTTGCATCTTTACTTTTTCTGAGGTTAACGGAGGCTTCTCTTCGACTCGTGGAAACAGAGCTAAGTACAGAGGTCTGAATGGCGTGCCTTAGCTAATTGAATCACCATTTATTTGGATTTCACGTAGCCTAGAGTCTCAGACCATAAGTTCTGGAAATTAGACACACCACTTCAACAGTTTATTGCGTAATTGTCAATGGATGCAGCTTGTGTTCTAATGATTGAGCATACATTTTATTGAAAGAAAGAAGAAAGAAATGAAAACTCGAAAACTTTCTATTCAAGCTGGTTGAACATTTTGGCCCCGGTGCGGCATGGCAAGCGACATTAGCCACACCCGTATCAAGTACCTAGTCATGCTGTGCTATTTCGCACGCTGTGAGACGGCTAAAGAAACAGACACCACAAGAAACAACTGCTTTGCTTTATGGCTCGGCGTAAAATATCGATGCTTTTCGTTGACTGATTTCAACGATCGGAATCTGAACAGGAGGCAATGGTTACGGAATAATTTTGATCTTGGGTTTCCCAACGTTCATTACAACGTAAAGGTACACGTGCCTGTAGTTTTTCATTAAAAAAAGAAACCGACCATAATAACCGGGTTTCAACCTTCAATCTTATGCAAAGCAGCAGACCATCAAACTGATGCGCCTTGCTAGAAGCCCTTTAGTGAAGCAGGTCCTTCAACATTGAGCAGTTCAAAATTTCTGCATTTACTCCCGTTGCTCACCAAGCCCTTAGAAAAGTTACTCGGCCTGTACATGTCCTCTGCAAAAAAAAATAAAAAATACGAAAAGGAAAAGACATCAACGCGTGCGGCAGTGAACATAACGCGGCTAAGGCACCTGCATGCAAATGCGCAAATACACTTGTGAACTGAGGCCAACGGAGACTAAGGAATATGTCAAGGACATCAAACCTGCGTCTGCATATCCCGAAACATGCTCCCTGCACCACCATTTAGGAAGCTGTCATTGTATTTAAAAATAAGCTTATATGATTACGAGAACTGCACCAACGAAAGGACGTTTTTTTTTTTTTTTATAAGACACCGATGAAGCGGCACGACAATCCGATGGGACAAAAACATTGGACGAGGAATAAGACAAACGCGGGGCCTTTTTTGAGATTCTGCGCCCGCTTTCTCGAAGCACGACTGAGCCTCTGCAGGTCTATCGATCGCAACGAAGGTGCTGACTCACAGGTCGACTAGTCGGCCGCTCCTATAACGCGTGGCGGTTATCAAATCAGCCATTCCCGATTTGTGCTCGGCGGTGAAAGCTGTCGGCGTGGTCCTTACTTCTTTTTCTTTTTTATGTGCATTCCGTTTTCGTCCAGTAAGCTGCGTGTGTCATCGCGCGAATTTTGAATGTGGGAGCTCCGTACGCCACGTGGTGTAAAAGCTGTGAACTAAAGGCGATGTCCGGAATCGCAGGGCTTGTATGGTCATGGTAATAATACGGCTGCGAGGCGGCGTTCTGTGTACGCGGCGCCGCCACGTTACCCAACGTCATAAGTACGGCAGAACTATACGCTTCATGGAGTTGCCGCATTATCTTAGTTGCCACCCTAGCCTCGCGAATTCACCCGCTCGCCGCAGTGCCGGGCCGTTCTTCCGTGGTTACACCGAAACAGACTTGCACAACAAACTGCAGTGCGAGACAATGAACTAAAACACCTATACAGAGGCAAATCGTAGAAAGGAAGTAACTCGCATTAGCAGGATATTGATGAGGGCTAGTTGGTTCATATTTAGAACTGAGGTTAAGCAGCGCGAAAAAAAAAAGCAAAGACACGAGGAAACAAATACCACAGACAAGCGCTGTCTGTGGTATTTGTTTCCTCGTGTCCTTGTTTTTTTCGCGCTGCTTAACCTCAGTTCTGAAATAACTCGATTCACAACACCGACTAGGCAGCGTTTCTAGCCGGAGGATGCAGTTCTGTTTCTCAACCTACGGTGCCTTCGAGCGAACGCTATTTCCTACGGCGGCACGCACTTTGAAGAGTGACAAAAGAAACACGAGCCACCGCATCTGAAATCTCGACACACTTCACCGCCCACAGCTAACCCGATGACCCGGCGGCGCCTTCGCACTCTGCCGCGGCTCAAAACAAAGCGTCGAGACGGGGGAGTCGAGCGCCGCATCGCACGTGCGTTTCGTTCGTTCGCCCCCGGGCGGTGCAGCACGCACAAGCGAGACCGAGGGAGCAATGCGCGCGCACCACCTCCGCTGGAAAGCACGCGCTGTCGCGAAGCACGACAGCGCGTGACGGCAGAGAAGCGCCGAGCGGCCGCTAATACTCGTCATGGGCTTTCCCCCGCCGTCTATAACTTCCAGGCTGCCTTACTGTGTGCGAGAGCGTCATTACAGACAGAGCGGGGAACGTGCTGGGCGCACCTCGAACGGACGCTCTCCATGGCGAAGCGAAGAAAGAAAAAAAAAAACCCACGTCCAGCCTGAACCTTAGGCCTACCTGCAACCACCGCCAGGAACCCACTGCGTGACGTCTGAATCCATTGTAGCGAACCAGCGAATTGGAAATGGCGTTCACTTTTAAATATGGGGAGGGGGGTCTAAGTTTCTTTTTTACTTCTTCTTTCTTATTCCGGACGTGGCCCTCGCGTCCGGCCGCAGTTCGATCTGCGGCCGCCGAAGCATTTCGCGTCCTCTGCGAGGGAAATTCCGGTTTCCGCGTCAATTACGTGCGAACACGTGGTAGCGAACGTTTCTTTCGAGCGCGCGGAGCACGCTGCCCGATCTGCGAGCGGCCGAGGTTGCGAAGTGTGACGCAACGGTTTCCTTAATTCTGACGCGCACTGGGCCATCCGGACGCTGCATTCGTCTAGGCGCGCTATGCCTGTACAATCTCAAAACAGGAACCAAGGAGGTTGTCGCGCACGTAAAAGGGAAGAGCGTCGATTGGTGCCAACTTCTCGCGACGAGCTGTGCGGTCGTCTCGTACATAGCGGCGAAGCCAAACGCTCAAGGTTTTAGCAACTCTGGTATATTCAAAAGGCGCCCTCTTAGAAGGTAGCGTCGGAATTCTCAATCGAGCGCTCTTTCACGTTTGTTACCTTGGCGCAATAAGGCCTCTAGCTTTACTATGGAATCATTACAGAACCTTCGCGCCCCCGTCCCATGCGTATTTTCACACAGTATTTATTTATTTATTTATTTATTTATTTATTTATTTATTTGTACATACTGCCGCGCAATAAGCGCTATAGCAGGAGTGGGTTAATAGGAAAATTATAGACAGAAAACTACCATACAACGATGAGGGTGGTGTGCTAGGACCATTCATCCTGTATGGCAGATACAAAACTTCGGGGTGAGCATGAGTGAACAGACCCAGGTAAGGAAGTCCAGTCCAAAAGCTGAATTTAAACATATTGGTGGCCGTGCTAAGTAGGGCATCAAGTTCAAGTTGTGATATCGTCTCGTCGATGACTCTGGCGCGAGGTGAGTATAGTTGTTTTTCGAAAGTGTAACAGAAGAATTGACGATGCTGTGCGAGAAATCTAGCGGTGCTATGCGGCAACGTGAATAGATAGTGGAGAAGAGTGAACTTTAATAAGAACGACGTCTCATGTGAGATGATTTAGAAGAATGAAACTCGACCCGCCATAGTTGCTTAGTGGCTATGGTGTTGGGCTGCTGAGCACGAGGTCGCGGGATTGAATCCACACCACGGCGGCCGCATTTCGATGGGGGCGAAATGCGAAAACATCCGTGTACTTAGATTTAGGTGCCTGTTAAAGAAACCAAGGTGGTCCAAATTTCCGGAGTCCCCTACTACGGCGGGCTTCATAACCAGAAAGTGGTTTTGACACCTAAAACACCTAATTCTTTAAGAGCGAGATGTCATCACATTTCGCTGTTTTAATTGTGCTTCACGACAACCAGTACAACCGTTAGCCACATTACATCATCGAGAGAAAACACTTCGTAGCGAGTACAGATGCCGTCCACGGTCATCTTTAGTTAGAGGAAGCATGTGATCAAGCCAATAAGGCTTTCTTCTACCTTGCGGTAAGAAGTTACCCTTATGAGTTACCTAAATGATGGGTCTGTAGGGTTTGGAGACAAATGTTTCAGAGTCAGAATATTGCGTAAATGTTTCCGCTAAACGAATGAACATGTATAATCTTGATGTAGGCTTGGTTTTGTACTGTTTGCCTATGTGTGCACACCGTGTATGTATGTATGTATGTATGTATGTATGTATGTATGTATGTATGTATGTATGTATGTATGTATGTATGTATGTATGTATGTATGTATGTATGTATGTATGTATGTATGTATGTATGTATGTATGTATGTATGTATGTATGTATGTATGTATGTATGTATGTATGTATGTATGTATGTATGAGTTTTCAGCGCTCGTCCCGTTTGCTTAAGCAACCTAATGAAAATTTTACCGACTCACCTAGTCGTCCATCTTGCGGGCGTATATACTGTATGTGTCTATATGTATGTTTGAACGAAACAGTGCTAAAGACGGGACACGGCGAGTGGAAAATTGCTTGCTTGCTTGCTTGCTTGCTTGCTTGCTTGCTTGCTTGCTTGCTTGCTTGCATTCGCGAGCATCAAGATCAACATGCACATACCCCTGGAAGCAAGTGGCGTCGGCCTGCCTTTTTTCTTTGTTTCTGTGCCATCTGCGCGCAGTCGGCAGCAAAATATTGTGCATTGCGATAATAAAGTTTCACCTGCTGCACGTTCATGCAGAAAGTCGTAACCCCGCCCAAGATCGCCCCTGCAACATTTCTCTTCCTCTCTCGCTCTCTCTCTCTCGTTCACACAATCTTCCCCTCCGGCAGACTCGCGTGCATGCCGGCCCCGCAAAGCCGATAAGGATGCAAATCTCACGGTGCTCGCAACCGAACGCGCAGGACGAGCGTATATTGACGGCGTAAGAAAATACGTCCCGCGAGTTTGAGCGCCGTCTCCGTCGCTCCGCGACGCGGCCTTGAACGCCACTCCCGACAATTAAGGATCGTATCTCCGTCGCATGACCCCTAGCTGCGAGTACCAAATCGGTCGGCATCCGTACATGCATGACCACTCGTCGTCTCAACGGAGTCGTTCGTCAGAGCCGCAGGCTCGCAATCGCAGTACATTCGTTCGGCCCTATAGGATGGCGGTGAATGCAGTGCGAGAGGGTCAGCCGGGGTCATTTTCCGGTGCGAGCCACTTGTATGGCAAACCGCATACATACTATACTATACGCGCGCTGTCTTCGACGCGGTCGTCATCGGCGTTGTAGCCGCAATGAAGTGAAAACGCTCCGCGTCCCCATTACAGCGGTCGTTTGCCGGAGGGAACCGAGTCGTTTGGCGAGCAGTGTCTCTGCGAGCCGCACTCAAGCTGTCAACGAGTGGCACTGCCGAACGAGCGCAGCGCAGCGGCGCACGCGTTGCAGTCACGCGCAACCGTCATTTATCACGAGCAGCGGCCGCACGCATCACGGCTTCAGCGTGCTCGGTAATGGGGAGAGACGCAGGCTCGAGTGATCCGCCGCATTTTTCGCCTCGCGATAGAGATGTTTTAAGCACAACGACGACGGGGCTATGGCGAGGGCAAGTTTCCTATGTGCACGCCAACGTGACACCCCTCCCGCCACTTGTTTGCCTGTTAGCATGCCGCGGTCTGCCTACTTTGTTTGTGCGGCGTAGGGCGTAGTTCGCAAACTTCGAATTGCTCACACTGCATCTTCGTGTACAGCCGTTCTATAGATAACCCCCCCCCCCCCGCCGTCTTCTCGCGAAAAAGAAAACACGAAATTCTCGTCACGTAATTTCGGAACAACGGTAGTAAACAACCGCACAGTATCTCGGAGGAGTCGGTAATGGGGTGTAGATAGCCTACGTGTACATAAAAGAGATTTTCTTGTCTTCTTCAGAGCTTCGTTGCCTGCGTTATCCCGAACATAAATACATCTCCCTGACAGCTTACCACTGTGTGAACCATGGAGGTTTCTACACTTCTTGACAGGTGAATAGCGTTACTCCCGAAAGCGGACTCTTCAAAGTTGAGCTGTGTCTTATTTTGCTTAACAGATATCAGAAGTTCTTTTTTTTTCTCGGCATCTTATATTTGATCAATTCTACGCCTGTAGCTACGATATTCGCTTAGCTGTTTCCACAGTGTGTCGCCCGTTTAAACCCAGCGCTGTTGGCCGAGAAAACAGAAGGATGTCTGGGGATCACCTTTTATATGTGTACATGAACAAGTACGAAGAATGTCTTTTTCGAAACGTTTAAACTTAAATATGAATGAATGAATGAGTAGAATTTATTGACAGGAAAGACAGAGAGGTCGACCTGAGCTAGTGCGCTCTAGTCTGCTACTCTGCACTGGGGAAGAGGGAAGGGGAGTGAAAGTATTGGAATGGATGATGATGATAAGAGAAGTGGTGAGTGCTTATGTACATGAGACAGTTGCCTCGCTAGAGCCGCTCGTCGAGCTTTGTGTCCTGCAGAAACTCCAACAATACTTTTGTTGCACGCATCGAAATTGCAGTGTCAGGCCATGGGCCGAGGATAGCTTCCTCCGACAGTAGTTGCCTGCCAACACTGGCTAAGAAACTGTCTAACGTCCTTCGCTCCAGCATGTATGCTGGGCAGTCGCACAGTACGTGTTGCAGTGTTTCGGGCATCTGGCAGTGTACACAGTCAGGGCTGGTCGATTGGCCGATGAGGTGTGCGTAGCGACGGGTGAAAGCAACGCCGAGCCGAATCCTGTGTAGCAATGATGTTTTGCTCCGTGTAAGCTTCGGGGGCAAACAGAATTTACCGTCTGGGTCAATCATATGTAGACGTCTGTGAATGTTATCAGAGTGGGCTCTGTAAGCCTTTGTAAGGTCCTGCATGAGTGCCTTGATCATGGAGTTGGTGTCAGGTCGCGAGTAGGCAATCCGTACTTCATCAGAGGAAGAGGAGGCCGATCTTGCCTCACTGTCAGCGAGTTCATTACCAAAAACACCACAATGGCTAGGCACCCATTGAAAGGTGATCACGTGGCCACTTAACTCGGCACTGTGATAAAGTTCGACGATTTCCAGCACGAGCAGATAGTATGGTCCTTTGTTTAAAAAGTATTTTAGCGCCTGTAGCGCTGATTTGGCATCGCACAATATAGTCCATTGATGGGGTGTCTGCGTTCTCATAAAACGGACAGCCTCCCGTATTCCCGCAAGTTCCGCAGCCGTAGATGTCGATTTGTGGTCTAATCGAAATCGTTGAGTAATTCCAAGTTGTGGGATGACAAATGCGGCCGTTGTGGCAGATGGCGTGACCGAACCATCGGTATATACTTGTACAGTCCCACTATATAAAGTAAATATATGGGACAGGGTGAGCTGCTTCAAGCCAATGGAGGAAACGTGAGATTTCTTCCTAATTCCGGGTATCTGAAGCCTCACTAGTGGTCTTGGCAATGTCCATGGAGGTGTCGCGGGGATGTCGGTTGCCTGGAATCTTGCAGGTACAATGCTTGCGTGACATGCAATAGCTTTAGAAAAAGCACAGTCAAGGTTGATGCTTGGAAGCATTGACAGTGGATGGTGTGAGTGTCTGGTTAGCAGGCGAAGATAGGTTCGCACAGGTTCACAAGACCTGTATATGTCGATAGGACAAGCCCGTGCTTCCGCTATTGTGCCCTTAGTTGACGTGCAGCGTGGCAAGCCAAGACATATCCGTAGTGCTTGAGCCTGAAGGCTCTCCAGCGTGCGTATACAAGATGACCCCATGTTAGATAACACAGGCATGCTGTAGCGTATGTAGCCCACAAAAAGTGCCTGGTACACTTGGAGCAAACTTCGCTCAGAGGGGCCCCATCTCAGTCCTGATATTACACGAAGAACGTGTATGAAGTTAGTCAGTTTAGCCCTAAGCGCAGTTACATGTTTGGTCCAAGAAAGACTGCGGTCTATTATCACGCCAAGAAATCTGTGGTGAGTGACTAAAGGAAGCGCCGTTCCGTCGACAAAGATTGGATAATTTGACATCGATTTGCGCGTAAATGCCATGACTGCACACTTAGTTGCTGAGAGTTGCAGGCCTCTACGGCGCAAGTACTTCGCCGTTATGGTAACCGCACGTTGAAGCCTTGCACGCACTTGTGGACGTGTGACCCCGGATGACCAAATACAGATATCATCCGCGTACGTACTGATACGCGCTGTTTCAGGTAGCTCGTCTGCAAGGCCCACCAGTATCATATTGAACAATACTGGGCTAAGGACACCACCCTGCGGAACACCCCTGCGAACTTCATGTCTATCAGTCTCGCCATCCGAAGTGGACATGAAAATGGTGCGGCCACTGAGGTAACTCTGCAGCCATGCATACATCCGGCCACCAACACCAATATCCTCAAGCGCCTGAAGAATCGAATGGTGGAAGACGTTGTCGTAGGCACTTTTGATGTCCAGAAATATTGCGCATACCAGACGACGGCGTCTCTTTTCCTGTTGAACGGAAGATACTAGGTCGATCACACCGTCAATGGATGATCGGCCTCTTCTGAATCCATTGATGAAATCAGGAAGTCCACCACTTTTCTCGAGTAGCCATTCCAGTCTGCTCAGTACCATCCGCTCCATCACTTTACCGACACAGCTTGCCAAGGCTATTGGCCGATAATGTGAGAGATCATGCGGGCATTTCCCAGGTTTTAGCAAAGCCACAAGACGACTGCACTTCCAGTGATTAGGCACAGTTGCTGTGTCCCACGTAGAATTGTAGAGCGCCAGGAGAATTTCTCGAGCTTCTACTCCAAGATGACAAATCGCGGAGTATGTAATTCCGTCTGGTCCTGGACAAGTTGATCGGCGGGAAGAAGATATCGCAGCGTCGAGCTCGTGCATAGTAAACGGCGCGTCCAGACGGTGATCACTAGATGACGGGAAAGTCAGTCGTGAATGGGTTGGTATATCGTTCGAGGAGCTCACGAGTAATTTGCAAAAGTCATCGGCGACCTCGACCTCACGCCGGCCTTGCCGTATGGCCACAGCGCTGAACGGGTGAAGCTGTTGTGGAGGCGAGCGAAGGCTTCGTACAATTTGCCAAATTCTAGAGAGAGGTTTTCTCGGATCCAGAGAGCCACAGAATGATCTCCAGCGTTGCTTGTCAAGCTTGTCAAGGTGGCGCAGGACATGACGCTGAGCCCGGCGTGATGCAGTGACGTCTAATGGTGATTTGGTCCTTCTGTATTTCCGTTCTGCTCGACGCCGTATCGCGCGAAGTCGCTCGTACTGGTCATCAATAGATGATCTAGGTGAAGGTGCGCTGAGGTGTTTTGTTGTGTCACGTAAAGTTGCCGCGATGACATCTTCAATATTGGATGGTGCTTGGACGGCTTGACATGCGGTGGTGACAGATTCTCGAAATGTTGGCCAATCGATAGAACGCACAGTGTGCGGAGCTGGGGGATGTAACCATTTCAACTGAACATATGTTGGTAGATGGTCACTTCCATGGGTGTCGAGATCAGTACACCATCGCGTAGCAGACAGCAGGCTTTTTGAAACGAACGCAATGTCAAGACAACTGCTGTAGTAAGAGCCTCGAAGATATGTCGGTGAGCCATCATTGATCACCATCAAGCCTTGACTAAGCATGAAGTCAGCCAAGTCTCTACCGCGGGCGTTCGTCGAAGCAGAGCCCCACATGGGATGGTGGGCATTAAAGTCACCGATGACTACGTGGGGACCCGGACAAGCTTTCAGTATGGACAGCAAATATGAACAGTCTATGCTCGATGTTGGGGGTATATAACCGCCAATTACTGAGAGTGTGCGCCGCTTGTACTTCAGCGTTATGCAAACGTACTCGTTGGAAGCGTGTGCAGGAATGTCTTTACGAAGGCACGTTAAATTCCGACGAACAAACATGAGCACTTTGCTTAAATTGTGATCATTCCTTGACCACAGTGGCACATATCCAGATACACGTAGTAAAGACGTCATGTTTGGTTCACATATTACAGCCACGGGAAACTGGTATTTGAACATCCATTGCCGAAAGTCTGCGAGGCGGCCTCGTAGGCCTCTGGCATTCCATTGCATTATTGCAGATCTTCGTAATTGGTTTTCAAAAGAGAGCGCCATGATGCCTTATTGTAGAGCCGCGAGGAGCGGTTCCAAAGCATCTAGAACATGTAGCGCGGTCTTAGCAACCGGCGTCTGTAATCCGCAGAGAAGTGAACGCATCGTAGTTATCAGGTGTTTCAGCATACTTCGTACATTTTCATTTTCTGTCTTATCATGCTCAACCACCTTTGAAGACACATCACCCGACGCATTTAAGCCTGTTTGTTTCGGTGGGAGCGACGGCCAGTCAATGTCAGAGTCGGTCGGCGGAAGCGTCGTTTTATGCTGCGCATGTGTTCCACGTGCTGCTGCCGAAGAAGGTACGTCGGGCCCGCATCTTGATCGCAGAAGCAGACTTGGCAAGCGAGGAGTTTGCCATGCGGTCGATGGTCCATCTGTATGGGAAGTACTCTTGTCGTGCTGTCGTCTGTGTCGCGATCGACGTCTGCGGCGGCGTATCGATGTAGCAGCCTGTCTGTGAGTGGAGTTGTCTCGCACCAGCTTTCGAAGCACTGACATTTCGTCCTTGATTTTCTGGCAGTCTTTTGATGTCGCTTCATGTGGACCGGCGCAATTAGGACATTTTGGGGCAGTAGCATCGCAGCTATCATTTTGATGGGCCCCTCCACACCGCTGGCATTTTACGCCCCCCTTGCAAGCTGCGCTTACGTGTCCTATTTTGAAGCACTTCCGACACTGCACCAGTTTTGGCACGTAAGGGCGCACACGGTGTCTTACGTATCCTACTTTTACGTAGTCAGGTAATGTTTCAGAGTCAAAGACTAATTTAATACACCGGGATTGACCGAAGCGGTGAATCTGCACTATTGGTGCGGTGGAATTCAAAAGCCTCTGGAGGTCAGTGTCTGCGATTTCTTTGTCCACGTCAGAAATAACGCCAGTCGAGGTTCCTTTTCCATACGCAAAGAAGGAGCGCACTGGGATGTTTCCTAGTAGTGTGGCAGCCTTTAGCGTATCCAGAATTGACTTGTTGTTCACGTCCACCGAAAGGATGTTCCTCCGTGCGTTAATTCTGATCTCGTTGACTTGGCCTGGCGCAATTCGCTCAAAGTACTCTGTTAAGCTCTGCCTGTTCAAGGTATTCAGATCGTCGGTAGCTGTGGTAGGGACGTAAGCAACAGTGAATGATTGCTTACCACTGTCCTGCCTGGGCAACGATTCACTGTCTGTTGATGTCCTCCTGAGTTTTCTCTTCAAACGGCGACCCACGGCAAGTGTGAAATCGTTGTCCGATTCCATTTCTTCAACCGTTGAGCTGTCGGAAGATTCAAGGGCGACAGTGGAAGGGCCAGTGCGGTCCCTTGTCTTCGATGCAGCCAGTGGTGGACGACCAGGGTCAAACGCTTGGTGGGGATTCCTATCCCCCATCCTGGAGGATGACGTTGTGCCCTTTGCACAGTCTCTGATGTTGAAAAACGTCCGAGACACAGGAAAATGAAGAGACCACAGCTATAGGCGTTCTTCTTCCAAACTTAACTGACCTTAAATACTTAAAAACTTAAATAACTGACCATTCGATGTATTCGATAAGTGAACGTAACGTATAATCTTCTTTCCAAATTTAGAGAAAGAAAAAAAAAAACACGAGCCCGAAAAATAGACCAAGGCAGACGACAGTACAAGTGCTCACTTGTAAATCGTTCATCCGACAAAGTAGTTCGCAGTGTATTAGCGTCCCGTCTGTTATTCTAGGAATGAAATAACTAATTTTCAATTACTTACTTACTTCTTTGCTTACTTACTTAATTAGTTAATATAATGTGTATTAATATAAAGCTGGCGATATAAAAAGTGAATATGATCGGATCAGAAGACTCCTTTGAAAGAGCGCGTTGTTTCGATAGACCGACGTGTCCGTGGCGTCTGCGCATGTCTGCGTGGTAATGGTGCATATTAATGTGCCTTCGAAAATGAAGAACTATAGTTTTATATAAGCGCTCGTCCTGTCGCCTTTCCCGTATTCGTCTCTGTTTTGTTGCGATTTCTTTTCTCCAATTTTTGTTTTTGTTCCTATCCCCTTTAGTCGTGAATTATAATGCACTGTTAATAAATACGTCATACTTGTAAGTTTGCATAATCTTTACTGGCGTGCGAATATTTGAAACTTCGAATACGAATCGAATCCATGGCCCATGCTATTCGATAGATATTCGATCTGAGAATTCACTATTTGAAGTCATTGAATATTAGTTTTCTTTTCCAAATATATAAGAGGTAAAAACACTTATCAGAGTGTCGCAGGAGACGTGATTATGGATGTGAGAAATGTTCCGAATGATTCTGCTGCAGTATATCTGCGGTCGTTGCGTAAGGGTACCCATTTCTGAGCAAATGCATGGGGAAGATAACTTCTGTTGAATAATTTTCAGACATTCAATAAGAAAGGCTCGCTTTTAGGCAGTCTAGAGAAAAAATTCTTCTTATTTACTTATCCAGTTTCACCTTGTTTGCAACCCTTTAAAACGATGTGCAGTGTCGTAATATCACACTTCTCTTCTTTGGCGGATTCAACACTGCACCAGCTTCCGGTAACATGCTGTTCCAAATGTTTCATTACTGTCATTGCCATGGCGCCCTAGCTTATTGAAAGCAGTTGTTTACTTTTACAAGTTGCTCAGTTGTATGGACGTCTAATGGCGAGCAGTGCTACAAACATGCATTATTGTATATAAGCCTTTTTCTTTTTCTTTTCTTTCTTTTATTTTTATTTCTCATGCGGACTCCGCGCATTCTTCATATTTCATGTTGCGTTAGAAATGAGAACGTATTCGATATTTGATTCGATATTCGGTGGTCGTATTTCTCAAATAGTAGCATTCGATTTGATTCGCAAATTTTCCTATTCGAACACCCTTAATAATTTTATTTCATCCGTGACTATACTGAAGTCAGGGATGGTAAGTTGTGACCCTTCGTGCATTTTATAGTGAGTCCTTGTAACTGCAAATGAAATTTCCACTTAGTTTATAGGCCCTTTATACAGCGATCCCGTGGGTACCGCCATTGTTTGATGCCGTGGTGATGCGTCCATTGCTTTCCTGAGCTGCCTCCGTTGCCTCCGTGTTTACAACGGATGTGCATGGCGCCCCGGTGCATCTCAGCAAACCTCGTTTTCGGCGCAGATGTCGTAGGCTGTGACTGGGTGCACGACACGAAACTTTGATCACAGTTTTGAAAGAAATTCCAGCGCATTCGGAGCGCATTACGCCTTGTCTAAACGGTTCGAGCAGCGTGTACTTTGCTTGTACTAGAAGTGGGTCTAGCAACGTATTCCAAGATGTCCAAACTTTCGCGTCTGCATTCAACCAGAATTTTTTTTTTCGTACATGATATCAGAATCGGTATCTTTCGCTCTTCCTTCTTCATTTGCGAACACCTTGAAGCAGCGTCGTGTCATATTTCTGATTGAGCAAAGTTCCTCGGTGCAATCAAAATCCGATGGTTTATATCCTGCCTAATCACGCGCGGGTGTGCTCAGTTGCGGTAAACTTGTTCTTTTTGCGCACAAGGCTTGGAACGTAGGTGTTCTGTACTTTGTGATAGCGCATAGCAAAGAAGTCTTGTCGATATTCACTCGCTCGCTCTGTGTATCGCCACGAAACGTCCAACTTCGAACATTCGTTTGCTGTCGGTGTGGCCTTTCGCCCATGCTTCTTCGCATTGATCCAAAAGTGCGCCCACTTATTTATTCTTGATGCGTTGGCGATAGAGTGGACGTAAGTTTGAGTGTAAATTGGGGTGGATGCGTGTAGATAACGTGCGGGAAACCTACTGTGCCATGAAGCGGCGCTACTCTCTTCGTCAATGTGTAACGAGCGGTGTTCACTCTTGCCGACGTTCTGGCATTGAAGTGCTTTCTTGTAAGGTTCGCGATGCAACGCTGGTGCATGAGTGAGTCAGTCATCTCGCAATTTTTATTAAACATATTCAATCGCCGACCAATGCCACAGGCGCACGTTAATTATTGCATGTAGACATTACGAGGGCGGGGAAGGTCTTCCTTCACCATCGCTGTCGAAAAGGGGCGCGAGTAACATCCCGTTTAACACGGTATAGTGCATTTAATGAAGCGTTCGTCTGTAGCAATGCTCTGAGTTCTGAAGAAAACTTGAGTCACACGGGGTAAACAGAGGGATCAATTGACTCGCAGTTCAATTTCTGTGTGTTTTTTTTTCCTTGCCGCTACTGGACAGCGGTGTAAAAAAAAATAAAGCATGTACACAATTGTGTACACCATGGCTGAAGTGGCTATATACAGGGTGTTTTACTTAACTTTAGACAAACTTTAAAAATATGCAACTACTTCATAGCTGGACACAACCAAGATAATGTTGTTTGCCGTGGCTTGGAGATACTCAGACTATTTCTTGCATTGCCCCTAATTACACAATTACTCTTTATTAATTAATCAACTTATCAAATATTATATTTAGATGAAAAGTGTCAACCAGAAAATTGTAGAGCAACACGAAAAACTCCCGATACCGCTTTCTGTTGCTCAATACGTGCTACATAAGAGTTTTTTACCGAGCGTGAAAGAAGGCCGCGAATAAATGCAAAGTGCCTCGAGCGACCAGTCGCGCGGCAATTTTGCGTGTATTCGCGGGCTTCTTTCACGCTCGGTAAAAAAAAAAACATTTTTCTGTAGCACGTATCGAACAACAGAAAGCGGTATCGGGAGTTCTTGTCGTTGCTCTACAATTTTCTGGTTGACACTTTTCACCAAATTAAAATGACTGAGAGGTTAATTAATCGATGAATACTAATTATGCAATTAGGCGGAATGCAAGAAATAATCTGAGTATCTCCAAGCCACGGCAAACAACATTACCTTGATTCGGCCCCGCTACGTGGCATTTGCATATCTTTAATGTTTGGCTCAGGTTACGTGGGACACCTTGCACAAACACATGCCAACTCGTACACCCGCCGTGGTAGCGCAGCAGTTACGGCGTTGCGCTGCCGAGGTCGCGGGTTCCATCCCGGCGGCGATGACCGCATTTCGATGCCGGTGAAATGCAAAAAACGCCCGTGTACATAGATTTGGCTGCACGCGAAAACACATCCGAGGCGGTGATGAATTAGGCCGCAGTGTCGCACCAAGGTTGGCTTGGTTATCACAGCGCAGGTTTGGCGCGTAAAACCCTAGAATTTAATTTAAGTTTAATACGAACTAGTCCAACAAATTTACTTCCCTGTCAAGTTCTTTATTGCTTTTGTGCAAATACCACCGATACAAAAAAAATATACAAACCAGGTGAAGCAAAGAGAAAGACGCAAGCTCTGCAAAAAAAAAAAAAAGACATGTTAGGTGAGGTTACATGATCCATGTCACTGTACCACGCTGGCAGATGTCCTTACATTATTTTCCTTTCCTCCATTTACAAAGAGAACTATGCACAAACACCATCGAATCGCAAACGTTTGGTCAACTAGAACACTTGCATTGCTTTATAATTTGCCACTTTAGCAGATTTTTACCTAACATCTCGCTTTGGATAAAGCAAGCAAGCGAGTACATCGCTTACTGTTAGACAGGTCCAACAAGGCCTTATTATCGTAACGTATACGCCGGTATCTCAAGCAACAAAAGTCGCAAAAGACTGCGAAAAGATAACAGATAAAGAAAGAAAGCAACCGAAAACTCAGAGATCAAAATTAATGCGGATTCTCCCACTACGGCCTGCCTCAATAATGAGATTGCGGTTTTGGGCATCCCATAATTCATTCCTTTTAAATATAAGACCGCATGCATACTGACGAGATATAACTTCCTCCCTAGACAAAGCAATGATAACTTTCTCAAGTCTCCCTGTGAAGCGTTGTTTGCACGTTGAGCTGTAAAATGCCCGCTGTTTCTGAGCAAACCATATCAGACGATGTGATTTCTTTCTTGCGCAATGAAAAAAAAAATCTGAGAGGTGTTCACTCAAAAGTTTTTCTCTTTTTTTTTCTTTATTTCTCCTCTCCCCCTACAATATCTCCACGAAGTTCAACGTATCATTTTTGATACGCTGAATTTGACGCCTAAGAACTGTGATTTACGAGCTGGAAACGGCATGCAGAGCGCATACTGGCGTTTTTGATATGCTTGAAGAAGCTTCCAGTTGTGGATAATTCAGCAGAACAGTTACTAATTAAATAACTACATTAATAATTACTTTCTAATCAATTATCAATTCTACTGTTTTCTTCGCACCAATATACTCGCCACGGCCAGAAATAAATGTGAAATATTTTCTTTTCTTTGGTGTCACACGGTGTTTCTGTGATCTAGACAAGTCAGACAGGCCCGGCTACAGAGCGACCCGAGTTCACTTGTTTAAATAACAGCAATCTTTTTCTCGAATGATTCTATAAAAGGGAGTAAAGCTGAAAATTTGTAAACTTCTCGTATAATCCTGGAATCCCGTAAAACATTTACATCTTGAGATTTTTTCCCCATACCGCCTACCTTTCTTTTCTCGTGCACCTTCTCGTTTGTAATATATGCAAGGAAAAATATTCGTCGAACACGGTTGCACTTTAGCAAGTGCATCGCGTACGCCCATCTTTGTTTAATTCTACAGGACGACGACGCGACCAAGGTATACGCGCTGACACGTTTTTTCGGCGTCCGCCGAAGCCACGGCTAACGATTCGAAAGTATCCCGGCTTTCACGTGCCCTCGTCGACCCGGGCCTCATCCGTTGCTTTGTTACGCTCGAGGCGCACGACATTCGTACCGACCGACGAAGGTCGCGCCAAATCTGCGCGCGAAGCGATATCTAGCCTGCCACTAATTTACGCGCTCCTCTAAACGCGTGCGCATCTGTACGTCGCGATAAGGGTTCCAATCAAGCTGTCTCGATTGTTGTCCCATGAATAGCGAACGCGCAAGTAACATTTCGAGTGAGGCGCCGCGGCCGTCCACGGCCACGAGCCAAGGCCGTTGAGAACGACGATCGCGAGCAGGGCGCGCCGTCGTTCCTTGGAAACACAACTCGCACGCGCACGGGTCACAGTGCGAAGCACGACTCGTTTCGTTTCGTTTTGCTTCGCTGATAAGCATCTCTCCGCCGTCTGATACCTAACGAAGCCAAGCTCGTCGGCCCTGTAATGTTCGGCCTCCGCGTTAGCGATAATTGACTCTATACGGTACGGCGCGTGTCAGCGCGATGAGATGGCATCGACGAGTTCCGAGAGACATTCTCATCGTTGTCGTCGCCGTCGCTGGTTGTTGTGGTTCTACGTGGCTTGCAGTCACTGGCGGTCATCGTTTAGATAATACGTTGGTGGTTGTATCCACCGTGGGCTATAGCCGGAGGCCAAAGGGCACCCCCAATTGCCGACCGCGCGAACAAAGTGCCGTCTTCTGAATCCGATTCCAAGATCCGCCTGCCCTCTCTCTCGTACAAGAGCTCCGCTGCTGCCATCGAGTGACACATCGAGATAGGCTTCGAGCATAAGCTTGTCCGTAACGTGTGTTCGCCTCTTCGCTTCATCGTCATCCATTTTTGTTTCTCTTTCTATTCCATTCCGCCTTACCCCACACAGAGTAGCTGGCTATATATATATATATATATATATATATATATATATATATATATATATATATATATATATATATATATATATATATATATATATATTATAATCATAAGAAGCCAACAATGACGCGAAATGCAGCATAGGGGAAATCATTTGCAGTTGTTAATTGCAGCAAAGATAAATAAATGAAAATTAATTTGGATGAAAAAAAACTGGCCGCTCGTGGGATACGAGCCCACGTCTTGGTATTACGCGTGCGATGCTCTTGCCACTTAAGGTATACCATGGTGCAGTTTCCTATCCACTTTCGGGATATTTACGTCGGATTCAAGCTGCCGAAACTGCTGGATTCGAGACCTTCGCTAAGCTAATAAGTAAGATTCGGGCCCCTCGGTTTCCTTTCTACTCATTCTCTCTCTCTCTCTCTCTCTCTCTCTATATATATATATATATATATATATATATGTAAGGAAAGATCTGCAGTAGCATCTTCACCAATATTTCGGTATTTCGGTCCAGCTACACACTTCGTTGATCAGGCTCCACACGTCACTCTAGGTTCTCACATGTTTATCCTCCTCAGCCGCATTCTGCGTTATTGTTAATGACCAGACAAGACAATGAAACACCGCCGCACACAGCCAGCACACCACCGCTGCGGTGCTATGCTTTTTCTTCGCATTACGGTGGCGGTGCAGCTGGAGATGAGGATATGGTGGCTGTGGGGAGGAACCGCGGCCACTGGAGCCTGCCTGCCTTTGTTGCCCCTCACAATGGCGGCCACAAAGGCATCGTTGTCAAGACCGCAGCACAGGGCGCGGGAAAGTCCCCTATAGCCTTCGCGGCTGCTGCATGCGCCACAAAACCAGACCACGAGAAGAAACCGCAGAAGGAACACTACCACAGCAACCACTAGCCGGTCACGTGTACGTCGTCAGTGACTGACAGCGAATGCTCAACAGCACTCCTGCTTCCTGAACTGCAATCCCTACACCGTGCCCCAGCTTCGGTATTTATGGCACTCCGCTACTGACCATAAGGTCGCATGTAGAAAGTGTAAAATAAGTACGGAAAAACAGCACTAACAGACTGCAGGACAATATCGAATGTCCCGTCTATCTGTTAAGGTTAAACAGCTAGCTTGTGCAATGAAATACTAACCATCCGAGAATCATTCCTAGATCGCATCCTGGGCTTCCATTAGTTCGCGCTTTCAAGGGGTGTACGAATATCCGAATCGAATAGTGTCCAATGCGATTTGGTAACGAATCAAATAGTCACTATCCGTAAATGCTTATATTTTTCAAATAGTTCTCGAACATTTCGAAATGTCAGCTACGACCATAAAAGCATAATGTTAGAGCAAAAGTATGGTAAACTGTCACACCCGCGGGCATAGTATAGACATAAAACACGAGAACTTGCGTAGGGGCGCAGGCTACGTCGCCTAGGTAGCAGGACCTTACAGGCTATACAGCGATCATTCGCGCGCCCTGAATAGCGCTTTGCACAAGAAGAAACGACTAGTCTGTTTGCTCCTAATGCTCAATTTGTGTTCTTCTTAATAAACAACAGCTAATAACTTACTATGTAACGGCAGCAACTTGTTAACTATAAGAATACTGGGATGTGAACATCGTTTCATATTAATTGTGATAACCGCTGTTCATTATTCGAAAGCCATTCGTATTCGATTCAATCTCAGAAATCACTATTCGCACACCGCTAATGCTGCGCCTTTCTTTTTTCCCTTCCCTACCTTCTTTCTTTCTTTCTTTCCTCTTACTCTCTCTCTCTCATTCCTGAAAAGTAAACCTTGACGCACCGCACAGTGTATTCTGCGCTCCTCCCTGCACACGTAGAAACATGCCTCCCGTGACAACGATTGGGCCAAGCACTGTTAACGCTCCTCTTTCTTGGAAAACGCAATTCGTTTTTCGCAGACTTCCTTTCCCGGGATGTCGACTGAGAACTGCTTTCGCAGCGCAAGCACCAGCCCGACGTTAATTAGCGCGCCGGCGGCCTCTTTCAGCGCATGTACGAGCCGCTATTTAGCTACTCGTCGGGCATATATCACGGAGCACGGAATGACAGAACGCGTCTAATTTTACCGTTCGGCGGCCTCTGCACACTCGGCAGCAGATCGACCGCACGTCAGACACTGAGTCGGGCGCGCCGCATTAATCAGCACCGCTTCGCCTGTAGAAGGCACAAGCTGCCGGTCCGCGAAGCAGAGAACATTACGTTTGCCGCGACCGATCGGCCGCAGACGCGAGCGAGGGTCACAAACGCGCCCGTGAACTTTGACCCGGCAGCTTGCCCCGGCTCCCCTTGTGCTCAGATCCGCAACGCACTGCGCCACGCGCGTCATGACTAACTGCCGACGTTATCGCGTGGTTTCAGCCGCACATTTTGTCTACACGTGTATGGGTTATGCGAGCCGTGATTAACAAAACGTGAGAGCCGCTAATGCAACACAGTAATGTAAGCGTGGGAAAGGCGAGGCCGCCCCAGAGCGAATGTTAATTTCGGACAGTGCGCGTATACCTTACGGCTGGCCCACCTGTTTCGGATGTTTTCAGGGCAAGGCCGGCGTGTGGGCAGGCAAAGCTGCCGCGTTCTGCGCTTGCACGTGGCAACCTTCCGTTTTGCAAAAGGTTGCAACAGGGTGTAATTTATGAGAAGCGTTCATCACGTGCCCCGGGTAACTAATATCGCGGCCGTCATTTATCCTATGCACGGACGGGTGAAGAGCTATAAGCGAGGAACGAAGGCATCAAATGAACGACGTCATATGATACTGGCTTGCTTAATTCACGCACAGAGAGTACGATATATCAGTCCTTCCCCCTTCTTTTTTGTTCATGCTGTAATTTTCTTGACTTATACATACACTTGCACTTGCGTGCTTCCGGTTAACGGTCTGACGTCTGGCGCAAAGCAATGGATAGCTTAAAGAGACACTAACCAGCAACACTAAATTCGTTGATAATGGTGAAGCTTCCTTTCAATATTCTATTCGTTAATTTGGGGGAATACGATTGAGGACTACAGAGGAGAGAACGGAGGCCGGACTGCACTTCGTTTAATCTCGCTCCGAAGCCCCAGAGCCGGTGGTACGTCAGTGACGCCACGGATTCCGTACTTGATCTCGCTCGCTTGTTTTAAGGCCGATAAAGACTGAGCGCGTAACATGCGTATAATGTCACGCTGGAACGAAGCGCTAATGCGGGAGAAGGCGGAATTTTCTTTCCACGTTCGCCGCTGCGCTCATGACTGGGCACTGCGGCGATTCATGCGCACGTGCTCAGTTTCGGGGCCAAAGCGTTCTGATACAGCGCCCGCCTGCGTCACGATTGTGCATATCACTCTAGACTAATCAGGCGGAAAAGAAGTTGCTCTTTATTAAAGCGAAGCTTTCTATGCATCCCTGATTCATCCGTGAGCACTGAAAACTCACTGCAGGAAAGCCAACTTACACATCTGCATAACTTTCGCAGCACCGCGCCAGCGTCGACTGGCCGGCCGGTCGGTGCCTCATAACGGCGCGAAGCGACTAGCTCAGCAAGAGTAGCGCATGCGCACAAACTGCACTGGGAGTGCATGTTACGTCTGCTAGGCATGACACCACCCCTGTCGCGATTAACTGAGCTTCCCTGCTTACCGGATACAGCAAGTATACGTGAACACGGGCTCGTCTTAGGACCTGGAAAAAAAAAATCAAAGCCCCTTTCTTAAAATATGGTTGAACGCCACGCTACCTAGACGAACTGTATATATATATATATATATATATATATATATATATATCTGCATTGCATTACGCGCATCACGCAATGCATTTCCGGCCGTCACCACGGGTAAGCCGCGGGTGCAGCGCACGGCAGAAGAAGAGGCTGCCGTACGCGAACCCAAGTGTAGAGTCGTCCGTGAAAGTGTGAATGTGTGCGTGTAATCAACGGCTGCATGATCTCAAATGAAGGCTGTGCAACTTAACGAAATGCGTCTTCCTTCAACATGAACGTTCAAAAAATACAATCCTAAACAAACGAGAAGGAAGGGGGTTAACCGAGGGGCCCGATTTTTATTATTCATATCATAAGAAGCCAACAAACACTGACAACAAGGACAACATAGGGGAACTTACTTGTGCGCAATAAATGAAATAAAGAAACGATAAATTAATGGAAATTAAAGTGGATGAAAAAACAAACAAACAATATATCAAATCACATATGCATAGCATCGGGTAGCTCACTCAGCATTTCTTGGGTTCGTTGCGTGGTCGTTGGCTTTGGACTTCGATTCAGTTTGCATTGGGGGAAAGCTCCGCGTCCAACCGTCTTTCTTTAAGAAAGGGGCTTCGATTTATTTCTTCTTGTTCGCTTTTAATTCCAGTGGGAATGTACGACGATACACATTATCAGATGACCACAACAGGTATGAAAAAAAAAAAACATTTCCACCTCGGAACGCGAGACTATTTCGATACTATTGCTCGTATTAGGGCCGCTTTGGCGCATGAAAAACGTTAGAAGTTTGCTATATGTTGAGCCCCTGTGCTTGCTCAGGAAGGCAATGTCACCCTTCTTTGCGGAGCGTCGTCAAACTTCATGGCGTCACAGCGATACGTTGCGAGAGAACTTCGGGGCAACGTCGCCGCCCGCTTCCGTTTTTGCGTCTTCGCCTGCTTACCAGGACTCCTCTGACGGCAAGAGTGATTTCTTTGCTGTTGAATAGGCGTGATTTATTAGTGAAGTTTCACTTAATATTCCCTTTTAGCGCGCCTTTACAAGTGTACACCACGTATGAGAAGAACATTAACAATTTGCTAGAAGCGTTATATTCTCATCATTTCATCACTCAGTATGCCCTTAAAGGCCCCTTTCGGGTATTACATAAGGGGTGGATACAACGAGAACACATCAAAACATGGCTTACAGTGACACGTCGAAACTTGGACTTACATTAACATGCAAAGCAACTGAACATTTGGGTCAGGTCATGCAGAACATTGATAGAATAACTTATTGCTAATTCTGAGATGATCTGACAGTAGCTGCTTGAATTTGAAATGGTTACGTTCTTTGACAACTTTATGGATCTGTAGTTTGTTCCACTCTTCAATCGGTGATGGTATAAATAATTTGGTGAAGCTGCTAATAGAGCCTTAATTGTGAACGCCGCGCACTACAAGAATTATATAGATGACGTGACGCGCGTGTGGGATCACAAGTATGCTCAAACAGAGCGAATGAAACAAGAACTCAGAGAGAAACGAATACTGCACAGAACAAGCGGCGACTGCCAACTGAATTTCAATGCGGAGCTTTCTCGCCGAGTTCGAGGCCCCTTTTTTTTTTTTTTTTTGCGTACACCGTGCCTCAAATGGCTAACACGATGGTGGCGCCATCTAGGAATGGTGCAGCGAACTAGTAGTTTACCCTTTCAAACACACATTTTAATGTATTAGTTACTAGAGGGAACCGTGGCGCTAGTGTCTATGCAAGCTGCAAGCAGGGCGATTCAGCCAACGTGGAATTGATGGTTAGTACATGTATTTATCTAAAACTTCGTCCTTTCGGCCTCTCACGACTTCGTGACTTCGCAAACTCGTCATTTTTAACAATTCCTTACATTGTTAAATTGCACGACGGCAGGATTCGAACACTATTTCCAGCAAACAAGTTATCTATGAAAGGGAACCCTGGTACATTTGAGTACACAATGAACAGTTATACGGTTAAAATGGTCCTTGAATGCAAATACTTAGGCGTTTACTTTAGCCCCTCTTTATCATAGAATCGGCATGTGGATTATACCGCAAGTAAAGCTTGTCAGAGTTTGGGGACAAGGGTGGTTGCTTGGTCTAATTGGTAATTCATGGTAAAAACAGTGCGCTGTTTTGTCGTCTCTCGCGGTCCTTGTCCTTCGCGCTGTACGCCGTTTTCGCCAAGAGTCGGGAGATTTTTGCATCAAAATACACGTGCATTTCCTCGGCAAACTCGGGGCATGTACTATACAAATCACGTGTTAGCTCTGCGCTAGAGTATGCGTGCTCTGTGTGAGACCCTTCATCTGTAACCAACAAAGAAAGACTCGAAAAAGTACACTCCTGGGACAGCAATATACAGTGCACTTGATATGCATTAGCTTTCGTTGCACTAAAAATGCGTATCATGTCACACGCAGTTTAGTGCAACAAAAGCTAAGGTGAGACTGGAATGGGAATCTCTAGAGCACCGAAGAGCGACGTTACGGACCGAAGCTGCTACACAGTATATATGATTCCAATACTCATGTTCCCCGTGACGTATACATTTACCAACCTGACTACATATCGTCACGCCGAGATCATGAACACAAGATACGAGAGTGCAAATGCAATACGTCAGCCTTTAGTAGCACATTCCTTTCCGAGAGCCATCCTTCAATGGAACCGCCCGCCTTCCCCACTCGTAAGAATTTCTTGCAGCAACAAGTTCTTTCTTTCTCTATTAAAAACAATAGTGCCTTTTGACCACTAAAGATTCATGCATATCGTCAGAAATGTGTAACACCACCATGACCTATGGAAGATTTGAATCAAACATTACGTAGTCTATTGTTGGGCTTTTCCGTTTATTGGTCCTTACATTTTATTGTGCATTGGCACTGTAATCATTACCTTTCTCGTACTGCCTTTTGTTATCCCATGTGCGGCGTCTGTGCGCTTTCTTCTGGTGTACAAAATAACATACCTTTTTTTAATGAAACACTGAATAGTCTTTTGTTGTGCTTTCACATTTGTTGTCCTTAACATTTTTCTTATGCACTGGCTCCCTAATCATTACCTTCGTATGCATTTTATTATTATCTTTATATAATCGCCTTTGTACTGCTTTTTTTTCTTCCGCCTTCCATTCGCATGAATGCATATTACCTGCAGCTTATGCTTCCTTTTACTGCTGTAGAGGTTGACTTCTTCCTGGACTTAGGTTTCCTGGACTTCCCATCGCCTTGGAACAGTCACGTCCATGTTCGCATCGTGTATATAGTATGTCAACGTGTATCAAACCGTTCGCTTAATTAAATACATTCGCCAGCACCTCGACACCAACCAATCGCGACTGTATAGCGCACCGTATAACATCCGTCGCATTCACTGCGCCAAGAGTACCTAAACAGCGAAATTCCAAACCACGCAAGGAAAAAATAAAAGCTAATCAACTTTAATTTCCATCGAACCACTCGGCGTATGATTTAGTAAGGACGTTCTCGCAATTTTGACGCGCGCTGCAACCTTGGGCCTCTCGGACGTCGCAGACGTATAGTCCGCCGGGCTCTGCGCGCTCGCCCGAAACCCGAGTGCCTGCGCCTCACGCCTGCACCTCGATCTCCGCGTTGTGCAAGAGCGCGGCTTGGTCGCCCTCCGGCAACGGCGTGAGCGAGGTGTCACCGCTGCCGCTGTCGCCGCTGTCCGTGCTGGTGTCGCCGCTGGTGCTGCTGGTCGAGCTCGTGCCGAAGGAAACGCGCGCCATGCATATGTCGAGCACGATGACGTAGACGACGATCCCGGAGAAGACAACCAGGATGGTGCAGAACACGATGGGGCCCCAGATGTTCTCCGGGCCTACGTCTGCGAGGGAGATGGCAAACAAGGCTTTGTCTGTGGCGCGCCTGGAGTAGTGGTACAAAACGCGCAGTCATCGGGCTCGGCGACGTCACTGTCGCGTCATGTGATTATGGTGGTGATAAGGCTGGGTGAGTTCGAGTTTAATTATGGCGATGACGCCACTTTCTTTTGGGGAGGGGGGTTAAAAAAGTCCCTAATTATTAGAAGACGTCCCGATTTTTTTACTATGGCGTCACTATAAACTATGCTAATTAGGTTCTAGCGCAGCTCACACGCATCCTGCGTTAGCAAGTCTTGTCAGAGTAGGGGAGATGCAGTACAACACGACCGCGTTTGCAAGGACTCGCTTCAGACCTACGTCTTAAGCTCGCATTCTACATCACTATATATATATATATATATATATATATATATATATATATATATATATATATATATATATATATATATATATATATATATATATATATATATATATATATATATATTCCGCTGTAGTTCAGTGCCAACTCCACACTCGCGTGGAACGAGCCCGACAAATCTTGCACGTGGCCTGCATGTGCTACCTCTCCTCGCGAGTTTAAGTATTCACTCGCTCTTCACGATGCCTGCACCGCGTAAAACGAATGGAGAACTGCATAAGTAGTCGTGTCGCGCTATCGGTAAACGGTGAAAACTGTACCACCTTCTACACTGCTTCAGGACCTGCTACACCTTACTGTTCGCTTAAGCAGGCCTGCATGGCGGAATCTCCGCGTTAGCTCGGGAATCGCTTCAAGATCCGGGATAGTTAGCTCAGGAATTCGCGAGCGAACTTTACCTTTGGGCAGGTCGAGGTCGCATGAGCAAAGAGCGTCGAAACGATGGATGGATGGATGGATGGATGGATGGATGGATATTATGAGCGTCCCCTTTGGAACGGGGCGGTGGGTTGCGCCACCAAGCTCTTGCTACTATACTGCCTAATATCCTACCTAGGTTAAACAATGAAAAAAGAAAAAAAACACTATGAACTACCACGCCCAAATTTGCTGATCCCCTATTGCGAACTGTGCTTTTATACGTCTCCGTCTTCTGTCGTTTCCCTACTTTTCTTCCACCAATCCTCCAGTCGCCTCTTACTAATGTCTATTGCGGACATGTTTGCTTTACCACTGCTCCCTCTTAACCCAAGGGCTTCAAGGAGGCCAGTGGTGTCTAAATCGACCGCTGGGTAGACGTCTTCACATTCTAATAAAACATGCTCCAACGAGACAACAGAGACAACAGAGACACCAGAGACAGTGACAACAGAGACAACAGAAATAACAACGAGACAACAGAGACAGTGCCGCCACGATGTGGCTGCAGGCACAGCCGGCTCCACACCCGATTGCAGCGCTACCACTCCACACCCGCATTGCGTTACACGGACGATAGGCTCAGTCCTTGCCGACGAGAGAACTGCGTGACCCGCTGTATCATTTACGTGAGTATATACGATTGACTATTAGCCCGACAAGACGATTTGACCCCTACTTCTTCGTGCTAACCTCCTGTGCCACAGGCTTGAAGAAGAGCGACACCGGTGGGCCCGGCTACACGCGCGAACCGTCCAGCGGAAGGCGCAGGGCTGCGCGAACGTGCTCAGTGCAAGTTAGAATGTGGCAGCGGTGCAGCACCAGGGGTGGACCCGAGTTATCGGTATACACGCTCAAAGCAGTTCGACGGTTCTTTCGTTTTGACAAACGACAACTTGACTCGACTGTGAAAGTTGTATTAAATAATAACGAGCAAAAACTAAGGGGGTGTATCTGAGAAGCAGTCAGGCACGTACGCTTTTCATGCTCGAGAAGTGAAGGAGCTCGAGATGTGACAGGCCGATATGGTTCCGAGTTTCGTTTTATATTCATACTCAAGTACTGTGCGGCGGATTCCGGTTTTGGCGCATTCAAACTCCTGTCTCTACCTCTGACTTGACGCGATAATATTGCGTTCGTGCTCTATGCCTTCGACCTCTCATCACGTGCCAAGGGGCCGGCTGTTAACCGCACCCGTGGCAGGCTGCCACCGATGCCTTCTCGACGTCGCCAAGCCGACCTTGGGAACCCTCGCCTGCGCCTGCCCCTCTCAGCTGCTGAGCAGGGTGACATTTCAGTTCGTTTTTCTTTATTTAACATTCCTTGTTTATTACGTCCGGGAAACAAGAAACAAAATTGGGGGAAGGGGTAGCATGGCATTGCTTCACAGGCAACTAAGTTTTTGACCCCATACCTTCCGTACACGGTTTGAAATGAAAACTTAAAACATGCATGTGCGTGTACAAAACAGCATGAAGCTTCTCGGCTAAGCAACAAAAGAAAACACAGCAAACTATTCACCAAAACACTTTGTATTCCAAATCGAAAAACCCCATATGCCCCAGATCCAGTAGTCTCAAATGTACATATAGCGATCCAATATAAGAACCCGTACGTTATATAAGGGGCGATCATTTTTTAAAGATTTACGGAATTAAAAAAAAAAATCGCCCGTCCGTTGTAGATGACATAAATTTATAGTCCTTTAGCTGGATTGGTCACAGAGGAGGACACTACTTGCACGAAAAATCGAAACACATACTCGACTAAATAACAAACTTTACTAATGAACTTATTAATTATTTATATTACCGCACATATCGCAGTTAGCAAGTTGTAGCCGGTGAGTTTGCAAGGCCTATCCACTTGGAAGTTATTTCCAGAATGATACCAGCTTGGAAATATGCGCCATCAAACGCGCTGTAACAATGCACCGTTGTTCCACTTGCTCTTTTAACAAAACGCTTCTTTCGTGCATTGAAGCACAAAAGTGACTGAAACGCCTATTTTGGCCCACACTTTGAGAAATAATATCTCGAAACTGGTGTCATTCTGGAAATTCATTCCAAGTGGACACATCCGGCAAATTCACCGGCTACAATTCACAAATTATAATATGTGACGTAAAGTAATTAGGTAAGAAGTTACTAGTGCATTTCTGTTAAATAGTTGAATACGTTTTTCGATTTCTCGTGCTAGTAATGTCCGTCTCTTCGAGTAATCCAGCTCAAGGACAATAATCATGCTATCTGCCACAGTAGATTTTTTTAAACTTCCGTAAAACTTAAAAATGATCACCCCGTATTATAATATGGGGCATGTACGTTCTATATATTATTTGAGGACACATCGTTTTTCGATGTCATTTATTGTCGGTTTTCAATTTGCAGCTCACGATTAAGCAAGGATAACTTTCCAGTGTGTGTTGAGCATCGCTGTTTTAGAGGTCTTGTGGACACCCCTATCTAAAAAACTAGAGGCTGGTGAATATCAAATTCCTTGAGTCCAGATCGAATAGTAAGCACCAAATATCAAATCTAATAGTCAAACTGAGACGCATATAATTACAGCAAGAATATTTATGCCGGTGTAATTAGGTACCGCGCCTGTGCTATGTACCGCGCCCGCGCCTACGCAAGATCGCTACCGTCATTTGAAAATCTGCACGAATGACTTCTCAACATTTTTAGAGCCTGGTTGCCAAGAAAAGAATGGATAGCTGCTGAATGAATAGCTTTCCAAAAACACTGTGTGGTTACCGAAAATAGGTCTGACGTTGTGAAAAAAGAAGAAGTCGAGGAAGCTGCCGAATGACGTGTGTGCCGTAGACACGTGTAAATAGGCCCATTAAATGTAAAACATCGCTGGTTGCTGCGTAATAAATATACCTGCGACATGACTAGACTGTCAAAAAGACTGAATGACAGACTACAAGCAAAAACCACAAGCTGCCATGTAGGTTTCCGTTGCGAAACACTAAACAAAGCTCACATGACCATTTTTGTTTCTGAATTGCTTCTAAAAGCTTTTGTAGTTGTTTCTCTTCTAATAATGTACGACACTTCGTTTCGCAGACGCCGAACGCTAACTAAACTTCAACAGTTGGTGGTTTTGAAGTGCTTGGTCAGCTTTTAACATTCGGAAATGCCGAATAGTTCACTTTAGAATACGAATAGTTAATGTGCGATATACGGTTAGCATTCAATACTTCCAATATTCCCCCCCCCCCCCACTAAAGGCCCATATGTCGCATGTTCATTAATACCGCATGAACATATGAGATCCCATATAAAAGACCGTATGTTCCCATATTGATATCATATTGGGCATGTCCCTCATGATTATATGGACATACGGGGATATGGGGAACTGTCCCACATATCATTCCGGGCATCACCAATATAATATATGAGACATATACTTCACAAAATATGTAAACATACGGACTTTTTCGTATGGGATGTGTCCACACGTTCATATAATCATATGGCACATGATCCATATGACGTAGGAGAACATAGCGGATTTTACACGGTATTATTGGATGTGGTGCTTATGACTGTTTTTCGATAGAGGTGTCCACAACACTCTAAAACAGCGATGCTCAACACACAACAGTAAGTCATCACCGCCTAATTGTGAGCCACAAGTTGAAAATCACGAATTATCAAAACACGTATGCACAAGACACAAGATAATCTTACTACAACAAAAAAAAATTGCTGGGTCCTTTAGCAGAAAAAGAAAACACCAGTATATTCAATGACAAAGCCGAGAGAGATTGAATCATTGCATTATAAATACGCTTGATTTTAGTTTAACCCTGTAATTTCCAGAGCTCCACATTAAGGAAGAGTAATTTATTCAGTGAGAATATACTTGTACACAAAACAATGAAATATTACTTGACCTATAATTTAATTAGATAGTGAATAATTAATTAGTGAAGTCTTGCTGAACTATCAACAACTTAAATCTTGCTCCAGCTTATCGAAAATGCTATTACAGGTTATTCGTTAAGGTGCCCGCGCTTCAATCAGAATTTTTAGGTATCAAGATGAGCTTTAAAATATATGATACGCTGGGCATTACCGAGCTAAAAGCTGAGGATTTGGTGTAATGAGACCCGCGCCGTGGTTGCTTAGTTGCTGTGGTATTGACCTTCCAAGCACGAAGTCGCGGTATCAAACCCCGGCCGGGGTGGCCGGATTCTCGATGGGGACGAAACGCGAAAACACCGGTGTACTTAGATTTAGGTGCACTTTAAAGAAACCGAGGTGGTGAAAATTATTCCCGACACCCTCACCACGGCGTTCCTCATAATCAGATAGTGGTTTTGGCACGTAAGACCCCGTGATTAATATAATGAGAATTTCCCTGTGTGTTAGGCCTTATCTTCGAAATTCTGCCTTCGATTAATCTACGCACAAAACGTTCGCTCCCCGGGGGACATTTCCTTTGCTCAGATGTCTGACAGTTCTAATTTCCCCGCAAATCCCCTGGGAAGTTTTGCTTAGTGAAGCTAGTCTACTGCGACTAATCAACTACTATAGTAGTTGATTAGTCGCAGTAGACTAATCACAGTACCAAGTACCAGTACCAAGTGTAGTAGTAGCAGTACCAAGTGGCAACAAGCGTATATGCTTGTTGCCACTTGGTATGCCCTATAGCGTTAAGTGACCGTGCGTATGCTTCAGATGCCGCTGAACGCATACATCTTACTGGCGTCAAGACATGTATGTTCCGATTTGGCACGCGTGGCGGGACGGAATAAGGGAACGAAATGCAGACCGTGTATGGACTGCGGTGGCCGCGACCGTGAAAGCAGGACGCATGTCGTCCAAGCTGGGACGTCCCGGTCTGCTTGCATTAGGTTAATGAGGAGCGGGTACCACAGCACGCGCCGCCATGCGTATACAATGGCTAGGAAGAGCGGCGCGGTCTGGAGGAGACAGTTTCGGTGCTAGTTTTCACCGCACCGAATTCCATAGCGCCGAGTGACACGCGATGGTACCAGCACCGAGAGAGTCAACAAGCCGCTCGGCTTCATTCAACCAACAAGCTGTCTTGGTGAAGTAGATTGTTAAGTGTATAGAACATATAGCTACCCGCATAGCTATATACCCCGTGCGATCGCCTGTACATTGTAATGAACACTGCCCTTCAATCATTTTTAGAAGCAAACTCGGAAGCGATTACGTAAAATATTCATCCCTGATATAAAGTAGGACGCATGCGGAACTCTGCGAAAGTGGTTTAAGCAAACTCTTGTCGCTAGCTCAGTTCGTGAAAATTTGCACCAGTTTGAGCGAGACAGTTGTGTCGTCGGGGACGACGAAGAGCACCCATCAAGTGCACGTCCGGATACCACGAGCTGACCCGAAAACACGGGATGCATAGCGTCAACACGCCAACCTGTATCACACAACGTTGCGCATTTATTTCTATGTTTAAACAAAGAAGAGTGTTTTTTTTTTTTACAACAGGAAATATGAGGGAGGTGACGGTTACTTTCTACACTGTGCATGGAGATGCTGCCTTCCGCATACAAGGTATGGGACCAGGCTAGTTAGTTCCACATCTAACCGAGGTATTTAACACGCACACAAACACACAAAACGAGTTTTTCCCGTTCGTAACATGCCAGTCGGTAAGAAGAAGCGTCTTGAAAAGCTGCGATGTCCCTGAGCAGTTTTCGGGTCTGAGAAAGATACGAAAGGGGATGTACCCATATATACCGCTGTTCGCTTGCCAAGCGAACAGCGGTAGGGGGGCCTCAGGATCCTAGCTAAATAGACACACACGCCTTGAGGACTAACCGACTTCAAAATAGCAATTTCAATATGCGCCGTGAAATAATCAATTAAAGGTTATTCATTTGGAGTTTCTTCTCTTTTCTTTTTCTTTTTTCATTATCTTGTTCCACACTGTAACACGTCGTGCAAGTATCGCCCATCCCTTCATGTTTTCCAGTTGAAAAGGCGAAGGTGAGCTGCAACTCCCCTACGCGATTTTTTCGTTTCACCGATTAACAACATGAAAGGATATATATCGCATATATACTGACGGCAGTGCTCGCTGCTCAGGTGCCTGGGCTCATCGCTGTCGTCGCCGCAGTTGTTGATGCCGTTGCAGGTCAGCCGCCGCGGGATGCACACATCTCCACCCGTGGCACAGCGGAACATCTCTTCCGAGTCGCACAGATTGCCTGCATCAACCGCGTGCGCCGTTCACACGCGACAAGGGCAGGCTGCGCGGCCGCTCTCTTGAGCGAGATGCGCGCGCTGTCACGCGTCTTGCGCACACGAGGTTATATAGGTGGCGCGACCTACAGCACAACAACAACAAGTGGAAGACAGCGTCTCTCTGGGGCAAAAGCGGTAACCAACGCGCGTCTATCGACTGACTCGCCCTGCTTTCTGTCTTCTCCGTTATCGTTTATATCGGAGGAGACAGCTTTTACCGACCCTGCTGCAACACTGGACTAGAGTTACTGTATAGGCTCCTTTTAGTGGGGCTCCCTAAAGGTAACCTTATCCGGTAACTCTACACTCGACCTATGTGAGGGACGTCTTGTATAGTGGAGAGTTCCAAATTGCTGTTCTTTATAACGTGCACATAAATCTAGATGCGCGAGCATCTTTTGCGTTCTTCCCTTATCGAAATGAGGGCGTCGCAGTCGGGAATCGAACCTGTAACCTCGTGCTCGGCAGCCGAACGCCGTAGCTACCGGGACCACCGTGGTGTGTGTCCCTCATCGTATACCTACATAGGCTGTAGGCTGCGCTAATAATATGCGCCACCTATATAGCTTAGAACAAACCTCTGTCAATAGGTTCGTGCCACCACTGCGGGTTCAGCCGGCTGAACAAGGATAGCGTGTGCGTAGTCGCAAGGTTTGCGATTGTCACAGCCGCAGTGAGCACACACGAAGCTGTAGGTTAGCAAGTACACTGCCGAGACGGAAAAGTCGATGATGTGCTGCCGTCACGTCCCTCGTGCCCGTCTCGCTATGGAACAATGGTCCGAGACAGGGAGCGGTCACGTGTCTCCCTGCTGCACCAACAAGACCACGCAGTGGTCTGAGACAGCTCGCTGGACGCCTTCCCTATGTGCTTAAAAAGGCCGGTTCTTCGATGAACTTGTCACAAAAATTAAAATTAAATCGTGAGCTGTAAAAGTGCGTTACCAGGACGCCACCGTTACCAGGACGCCACCGAAATTAACCCAATTCCGGGTTAATTTTGACCTGCTAGAGTTCTTTAATGTTCCCCTAAATTACGATGCGTGCACGCGCATTCTTATTGCATCCCTGCCCCGCAGGAGCGCAACCGCGGTGGCCGCGAATCGAAACTACGGCCTCGGGCCTGGCAGCGGCACGCTATAACACAACAAATCGAAACCTATTTCGTCAAAAAGACGGCCCACTTCATCAATGATGTAGCAGCGGCTTCAAAGGGACGCAGCGCTAAATGGAAACATCATATAGGACAGTTTGTACTGCTAAGATGTCTTTTCAAAGATCCATTTCAATTTGTTATGCGGAAAATCGTTTATTATCAACATAGAAAATTAATGCAAGACTTCCCTCTCTGAATTTCTCCCCCCAGTGGTGAAGCCGGTGACGTGATTGAAACGTAATTAGGTTCAAGTATATTACCGTACTGTGTAAGCCGTTTTAATGCAAGAAAAGTTACCCAAAGTTTAGACTCTCTGCTTACATTCGAACGTAACGCAGTCAATCTTTAGGGATATAACATATACAATATAGACCCTGAGCATACGTTGCCAAAATCTATATAGCCATAGGAAGCTCACATGAGAACTTCAAGGCGAAGTTTCTACCCATGTCATTTTTTTTTCTCCGCTTATTCCGCGGTTACCGAAGCGTCCGTTCACGGTAGGATCAATGTACAGTAAAACATTGTTACAGCGAAATCACCGGGGGCGAAAATGTACTTCGTTGTGAGCAGTATATTGTCAAGAGCGCAGATGCTGTGAAAAAGCCGGTACGTGTGCATTAGAAGCGGGAGCTCGCAAAAAATACTGAAACAGGTGAGCATTCGATCGGCAGTGGGGACATGGCCGCAAAGAAGTTCTGCTGACGTCCGTGAGCATGCAGCTTCCTCGCCTGTCTGTCATCATAGCGTGATACAGCTAGGCCTAATGAGCTACCACCACGTGGTGGAGTGATGTTATCGGAGCCGCTTGCCTGTCCGAGTTTACACGAAGAAACGCAAAAGGTCACCGCATATGTGGCACCGCGCGCTCTTGTGCGAATTTCCCACTTTTCAGGTTGGACTAAGCGGCTATCTGGCGCCACTGAACTTCAAATTTTCAGCGCTAAAATGCATGCGCTGAGGTGGGAACTCCAAAAGACATCGAATGAAGTGATATTTCACTAAATCAATTTCGTTATAACGAGGGCTTAGCGTAACTGGTATTCCAAGCGTGTATAATGTGTCACTCTAGTCTGACTTGGTATTTCCCTCTTGTTCCAAGCAACGCCCATAGCTACAACATTACGTACTGTAGCAAATAGTAATCGATATTTATTAGTGTTGTTCAAACATTACAATATGTGGATTGAACACGAATATCAAGGTGGGGGGGGGAGGGGGGTAATGGCTTTAAATATTGATTTAATGCAGATGTCTTTCTGCATTAGACATGATATACAAGCTTAACCAGGAAAAGAGAAATAAATAGCAAAATATCTAGCGCAGTACATATATTACAGTTTGTACGTAAAGATATGCCTATGCATACACACAATTGCGAAGCACGCGATTAAGCGAAAGGTGAAATGTAACCAGAATATGTGTGAACACATCAACGGTAACAACGGGACGCTTTGAGTACACATGGCATGATGCACCTGTAATGGTCGGTTGGTTAAGCCTGCCCTTTCACGAAGCTCTTATTTCCAGTTAAAACGAAAAAAATACCAGACATGTGGCCCGTTATTATTGACGCAGAATTTGCGGGTTGTACAGGGGCAACCAGGCTTACATTGCGCGTTTGCCTGGAGCATAAGATCAAGGCATCCCTTCATATGTCAGTACAAGTTATCATGCACCACACTCACTTCTCCGCGTACTCGTTGAGCTTACCGTCTTCCTATCCAGCGCCAATAACACTCGCACAAGCGAACGCAGTTTCACTCGGAACGGAGGTTGCACGCATATCATTATCTGGCTACGATTCGGTTCGCTCATTAGCAAACAGCGGGCGCTTAAAGACATCCCAATGAATTCGCAATACGCATGGACGTTTGTATTGGACAGGTCCTAGCAATCGCGCTAAGCTTGATATTCGGCCCAATCAAGTTATCCGCAATTTTTTAACATGCGGTTCCTGGATCAAATTAAGAATCCATTAAAAGGAAAGATTCCGATCGTGCTCGAAATCTGCAATATTCGGATCTCTTCAACGTGCATTTCAAGCGGTATAGGTGCCCGGTGTCTTCGTATAGGCAACGATAGAGCTGCAATGCTGACGGGAAAAAGTGTGACACCGCGACAATTTCGTCGCCGCGTGGCATGTGCTGCTACAGAGCCAGGTTCCCGCACATGCATCATAAACGTTCCGCGTGTTCGCCAAACATCCCATTTGCGCGCACACTTGCCTCACCAATACTTCAACAAATTTGGTACAAGAGGGAGATCGATTCCGTGTCGTGTGTGAATTTTGCATCGCGGATTCACGGCAAATACTCGTCGCATTGCCGCGGACACGCGCCGCTCTTCAGCAGGGAGTGGCAACGAACACGCCGAACAAAAACCGATTCTACAGCTTCGCTGCGTGCCCATAATTGTGCACAAGTTGCGTCCGTAAATCTAAGTGTCGTCACGCGCAGTTGTTTACGCGCCTTATGCGAGCCGACTTGTGCTCTTTCTTCTCTTTTTATTTCGCGCGTGTCTTTTTAAATTTATCTTAATTCTTTTAAACCTTTTTTTTTTGTTTCTTCTAACATTCTAATTGGGTGTCCAATGAGGCGGACTCGGTCAACGGGTCAGACTGATCAAGTTGCCCAGCGAGTGCGAACTGAGTCGGCCACGACGTATAGAAGAACTCGCTCAGCCCGACGTGTCAGCATAAGCGCCACCTTAGAGCTTGGCCCGACGTGGGCGCGCGGCCTGGTCCGTTTTTTTGCCGCGCTCACGCAACCACGTTGTACGGGAAGCGCGTGTGGTGCGCGCACTCGCCGTGAAAGTGGGTGGTGAACGCGATGTTGAGTCCCCTGTAGACGCGCTCGACCGGCGGCGTCACGCTGAGGCGCACGTGCACGACCCCGCGCGCCAGGGCGTGCATCACGTCTCCCTGCTTCGCCCAGCACCGGGGACCGTCGAAGATCAGGGGGCGGCCGCCCGGTCCTTCCTCCAGCTGCGAGCGTGCCCCCCACCACCCGAAGGAGTTAGCTCGCAAGAGCGGGATGCGGGGAAGCGTTACATATTTAGACACCGCCGAACATCGTCATCTATGGACAAATGGTTGCGCAGGATGAAGACGAAGTGCGTGGCCAACGGGCCAGCGAGTGAACGAGGGAAGCCTCAGTCACGGTAGCCAAGGGGACGGCTTCGTCAGGGGACATTCAGACAAAGAAGAAAGTCCCCTTGTAGAAACGTTGGTTCCAGGCTGAGGCTTCCTTCGTTCGGATACTGCTGTTTCATTCGTCCATATAGCTGACTTCAAAGGGGTCGCGTCTTCTCTGATCGGCTAGTGTAGCCCGATCGGCTCGTAGACAGCGGCATGAGCTATATATTCGAAGACGTGGCACGATTTGACGGTGCGCCCCAGCTAGCTTGCGATACGTACTCGCATTCGGCTGTTGCACTATTGAATGCCGCGGCGCTTAGAGAGACGACTACGAACGGTTCTCCCACCCTATTCTACGCTCCATGCTAGGTCGTCCGCAGACACATACGTGTTGAATTGGGATGAAAAGTAGTGCAGCATGGGGACGAGGAACGTCAGACCAGTGATGCACGCGCACCGATGAGATAGCGTCGCTGTAACGATTCCCCTTCCTCCTGTAAGTCCAAGCGCATCCTTTACTTCAAATACGTCTTCTGGACGATCTCCCGATGCAGGCGCTTATGACATCATCTAGCACTATACCATGACGGGCTACATGAGCGAAGCAGGCGCCCACTGTACGTTCTCGATCTTGGCCCCGACAACCCGGGGCCACGTGATCGCCAAGAGAACAAAATATTATATAACTAAGCCGTTCGATAAATTTAATTCAAGCATGCAAATGTAGCACTCGGCCTATCGCAAATTCGACATTTTATTTCCTTCTTCATTTTGTTTCGCTTTTGCTTACACTACTTTTCAGCAAAACACACGCGTCCCCTTCCCCTCCTCCTCTTCTTAGTATCTTTTTTTTTGGCAAATGTGGCAACCCTATTTGCAGTACACTGATTCCGCGGCGGAACGGTGGGTGTTTCATTATGAGAAAGCCTGACACCATGCACCGACCGACCGTTTAGCTATCATCCGTTATAACAACGTAGCATAGTGTACCACACGCGAACTTCTACAAGTGGGCTTTTTCTTAACCAAGACAAACGAAACCGAGACGTTCCGTCTCGTGCATAAACACATACCTAAATGCACTAAATGTCTCGCTCCCGTACAACGCGAAAGAACGGGATTGTGACACACGTTACCAGAGCGTCATCGCGGTTTACTTGGTACGAGCCACTGGTCATACACTAAACATTCCAACTCATTTTGTGTTTATTAAGGATGCTTGGTCTGACCCATCGCTAACATGCTATTTCTTGTGGGATATATATGGCCTATTCTTTGACGATAATTTTTTTCGCCGTCCTTTTGGTAGCAAGTAAGAATGGTGGTATATAGCTGCGACAGAAGGTACAAAAACTGCATAGAAAAATTTTTAACAGCTATCGACACGTGAAATTCTCGTGTCAGATAGTTCCGTGCTCAGCAGCTGGTCAAAATTAGTTTCCAAATGCGGCATCTCTCATTGCTGGCGCAGCTTGAGCTCGCTGTCGTATAGAATATGGTTTCTTTAGTCTCAAGGGTGACGGTGTTAGCCATGGAACAAACCAGCACCAACGGTGTAAAAAAAAAAAAGTAGGGTGATGCATGTGTATTGGGTGAGAGTTGTGGCGATGGCCACGCGTGGAATTTCTCGTATAAAGGCGCACGTGCGGCAGGTTACTCGAGCGCGAGTCCGCCACCCCTCTTCACCAAAGCGCACGCACCGCGACGTGATCCAGGCAGGTGCCGTTGAGACCTCGGCGCAGGTCGAGCAGCCGGACGACCACGATGAGCGCGCCGCTGTCGCTGGCCACGGCGAAGCTGCAGTTGTGCGCTGTCTCGAGCGGGTACCGCAGGCCCACCACGGCCGACGGCAGCTCGCCGCGGTGAAGCCAAAGCACGCTCGAACCGTTCGGCCAGCACACGTCGCCGAACAGGTCTGCGTGCCGCGGTGTGGGTGTGCAGTTAGGTCCCGATCCACACGGAGTGCGTTTATGGACTATACGTGCAGTCCTTCCCGCACACTGGCGGTATAGTGCATATGAGCGCCTTAGCGATTTCAGAATAAATTCATATTTTAAATGTGCTGACCTTAAGGGGAGAGAGAAAATTCGCCGACGATTACGACACTCCTTAATGCGAAATTTGGGTGCAGCACTCTATACGCGCTTTCGTTTATCGATATATTTGCTGGCACGGACAATCTATCTCGTGCGGCACGTTGCAAACGGAGCGAAATGTAGCGCAAATTGCCTCGCTAATCGGGAGATCGCAAGTGGCGGCGCGTGGGTGAAGCGTGGGCGCGATCTATAGCAGCCGCCGCAGACAGACTTCCGCTCATGCAGCGCTTTGTTTCCATACAGACGACGCGCGCTAGTCTGGCGCCGCCTCGTAGCCATCGTCGCCGCAAAGCAGGTCTTGCGCGGTGTACGGACCTCCTATTCCGCTTTCTACCTCATTTTTCTGCTGCACCCTTCTCCTCCGCTTTCCTCTTCGTGCTTTCTTTGCTGTCACCGTCTTTCATCTTCCGCTGCGCTCCGCGTTCGCTTTCATACTTCGCTTAAAGACTCTGCATCCACGCGCCACCGCCGCTTTCAAACGTGTGTGGAGGGGCTTTAACTTCGCTGTGTTCGTTCGCTCGGTTGCGAGCGACACCAACGCTCGCCGCAGGAACGGGCGCCTAAAGGCTGCGCTCTAGAAACTGTGGAGAAACAGGAAAGGCAACCCCAAGTTGTGTCAGCCAGCCCGCAATAGCTGTTCAAGGGAGAGAGGTATCGTATTTAAATTACGCCATGCGACAGTCGCGCGCCTCGCTGTTTCTTCTTTCACGTCCTCACCGCCAGAGGCGTAGACGAAAAGGAAGGGGGGAGCACACCATGCAGGTTTCTCCACCCCGCACTCCCTCTCCCCCCCCCACCCACTGGAGGGAAATTTCTACGCCATTACTCGCCGCTGGTTTGCTACAGAAGAGCGAGTCCATGGGGCACTTACAGCGAATGGGATCGCGCCTTCATAAAACGTGACCCACGCTCACGCTGACACGACAGTGTACTCATGGGCTTCTGTATGGGCAGGGAGGAAGCAAAGGCATCGGTTCTCCGTGGCTACGGGCGTGACAGTTATTTAGGTTCTTCGGCCTTTCAGTCTCGATTTCCTATACGTGACATTGGTGAAAGGTGTTATGTGAAAGTTACGTAGAGCACGCTGCGCCTATAAGGGTGTTGGACATTTCCCGCTAAACCGCAATAATTCACACTCAAATTTCACTCAGACATGACTTTCGGAAATGGGTATTATGTTGCAACTGTGTGTTCTCTTGCCATTAAAGCTCAATTGCAACATTATGGTAGCGCCATCTGTGGCGACCACTCCAACCCTAAAACGTGCTTTTCCCACTCTGCCCACACGTGCATTTGGGTTTTAGTCTCCGAGTTAGGCACAGATGCACACGACCTCGCAAGACTCTTTTCTAAAAGCGCATTTTGATAATGCACGGCGACGCAGGCTCTCGGTAATACTGCTTATTTGTTGATAATGCTCCATTCGAAGTTTAAATAAAGCATATACTTCATAATGCGTAGTGCGATGACAGAAACTTTCTGATGTAGCGAATACTGGGATGTAAGCCGTTTCATTTAATGGAGGAAAATGCTGTTCATTATGCGAAAATTATTCAAAGAGTATTCGATTTGATTCGTTTTTGGCACAATTAGATTCGTATTCGGTCATAAAAGAATACTATTCGCACACCCCTATTTAGGATACTAGTTTGTAACCTACTTAAGGAACTCGTGGCTGCCTTATACACGCGAAGAGCTGGGGCAACACAGCTACAGGTGGCCGCCTTCGGTAAGAGCGCATCTCCCGTTCCTCCCCCTGTACTTCACTAGTACGTATTGCCAGCGGGTCACAGAGAGCGTTGAATCCTGTGAGACGCAAATTGGATTTCATTTTCCGTTTTTAAAGCGAATAGCTTTATTTCGCTCCTTCCCCCGTTTCCCGGTCGGCGGCTGCAATTTCTCCAACGATAGAATGAGGAGAGGATAGCGCCGTAAGGAGGAGAAGTCTGACACCAAGGCAGATCGTAGTGGACAAAATGTAGCTAACCGGGGCAGGGCGAAAGCCGCCACTGTCTCCGGACTTCGCTGGTCGGTCGGATAGGCGATGACGTCATGCCAGATGTCTTTGTGGGCCGGCGAATATGATGATGACGTTTGAGGTTTAGTGGCGCAAGGGCCAGGTATGGCCAAAGAGCGCCGTGCTAGTGGTAATGAATATGCAGTGGTCTGATGGGTTCTGTGAATTTATAGTGACGTGGCTGTAGAGAGGCCTAAAAGAGTTGGTGTAAATTGCATAAAATGTACACGTAATAAAATTATGGCAATGATTAATGACGTGTACTACGATCACTAAAATGAATTAAGAAAGAATGATGCATTATATAAAATGTGCGAGATGTTAAATTGCTTAGAGCACTACTGCCTCGCCAGGGCCCTTGAAACACAAGGGCCTAGAGGCATGTGCTATTCAAAATAGTTATCACAGCGGCATCCTCTGAAGAGAGGAGGCGCTACGAACGTGTGGCGCTAATAACATGCAACCCAACATCTTTCAAAAAACCTATGACTGCGTTGGTGTCAAAGAGTGGTTCTGGACCAAGTAACATAATAGGATGAAGGGGGATGCGCTGCCGGTATGCTAATGGAAAAGGGCCGCCGGCGAATAGGTGGCCCAACATGCTGCTGCGATGAACATTGCAGGAAAAGAACAGAAGTTGGAAAACCAACGCGTTGTTTGTTGTCAACGGGAGGCCGCCATGATCACCGAGCAACGAGAAGAAACGTGGCGACAACGACTTCAACAGATACTTCGACGGATTCAGAAAGCTGTATTCGCTTATTTGACTATACTCCTCGAGGGTGTCTGCATATTTTCTCTCCATTTCTGTGACTGATTGTTCATCAAACAGTTAAATGATACCCGCCAACCTTGTGTGCAAAGTGTTTAGAGCGCAGTTCTTAGGCGCCCGTTCCTGCGGCGAGCGTGGCAGCCCTCGTAACCGAGCGAACGAGCACAGCGAAGGATGAAAGAGCGAACACGGAGTGCAGCAGGGGATGGAAGACGGAGATAGCGAAGAGATCGAGCGCGAGGAGCAAAGTGGAGGAGAAGGGCGCAGCGGAACCATGAGGTGGAAAGCGGAGGAGGAGGGCATGGCGAAAGCTTGAGAAGAAATGAGCAATGCCTCGCAAGACGGGCTCTGCGGAGGCGATGACTACGAGATGGCGCCAGAGTGGCGTGCGTCAGACATACGGAAACAAAAACAAAGCGCTGCATGAGCAGAGGTCTGGCTGCGTCGGCTGCTGTGAATCGTGCCCACGCTTCACCCACGCGCTGCCTCTCGCGATCTTCTAATTAGCGAGGCAGTCGTGCCACACTTGGATCCGTTTGCAACGTGCCGCACGACAGATTCTCCGCGCCAGCCAATATATCGCGAAATGAAAAGACTTACAGTGCTACGCTCAAATTTCGCATTAGGGAGTATCGTGATTCTCGGTGAATATGTTATTGCGCTTACTATCCGTGCTAGTAACTTATTGCGGCAAAAAATATGCCTCACAAAGTGGCGTTAGAATTTTTCTGTATGATACGCTTAAATTTGGTGCCTATAGTGCTGCAATATACCTTGAAGCGCTGCTGCATTGACGGTGTGCATGCTTACGCGTGTTCTCCCAGCCGTGAGCCTGTTGCAGCAGGAGGCACACCAGCGGGAGGAGCAGGATGCGCTTCGCCATTTCGAAGTGGGAGCCGAGCTTGTTCTTTCTGCAGGCGACGAGGCTGTCGAAACGCTCTCCGACGACGCGGAACGAGCACAGGGCAATGTTGGGCAGCGAAAATTCTTTCAACCACCGAGCGCCAGATTTTGTTTCCTTCTTCTTCGTCTGGAGGATAGGTATACAGGTAGCTGCACAATTTAGGCTTGTAAGATGCACGATGACGATGTTGTTGTTGCGGCCTCAAGACGGTGCGAGAACGGGTTTCTTTTTGTCATTTTCTGGGAATTTTACATTTTTGCATAAAATACTTTGGGTTCGATTCCGCTGCGCACCAAATAAAACTGAAAGAACTTTTTTTGTAAATAAAGAGGGGCACATAACAATATGTGGCCCATAACTAGTCATCCAAGTTGGCGTGAAAGAGGTTGTGCGCAAAGAAACAGACAGAATCGGGCAGAATCGGCGATATGTCTGAAAGCGGCATCAACGCGACAGATGCAGCTTGTAGCAAGATAGAAATTTCTGGCCCCGATGTATTTAAGATGCAAGTTTGCAGTTTTCGCATTATTCCGGCCGTTGCATTCAAAGAATTTTTTCTAAATTTCTACATGTAAAACGTATTTTTACATGTCTACTGCATGGTACTATTTCTTTGAAGCATTCAAGTGACAAATCAGTGCCGTACCAACTATTTCACGAGTATGGGGGAGAGGGGGGGGGGGGCAAACCACAAGCGATCTGACCTATCTGTCTCTCTCTCTCTCTCTTTCGGTACATATATATATATATATATATATATATATATATATATATATATATATATATATATATATATATATTGTCGCCGAACCTTATGTTATCTGATTTCATCGCCTGACGCGAATGGTGTAGAACTTTGTGGAAAGCACGCGGGTCCCAACCATTAGTCTGGAACATTCGACGATTAATGTATAAAAGCCGACGCGCTTGACCCGTTGCTCAGATTTTCGACGATCGCCGACTGTGTTCGCCGCTATCGTTGCGCTTTAAGTGTAGCCTGTCTTTGTGGGCACAGGTTCGCACAATAAAAGCTAGTTTTGTCTTTAACAGTATTGCTACTGTGTTCTTTAACGTCACTACCACGTGACAATATATATATATATATAATCAGCCTGGTTGCGCCCACTGCAGGGCAAAGGCCCCTCCCATACTTCTCCAACTACACCGGTCATGTACTAATTGCGGCCATGTTGTCCCTGCAAACTTCTTAATCCCATCCGCCCACCTAAACTTTCTGCCGCCCCCTGCTACGCTTCCCTTCCCTTGGAATCCAGTCCGTAACCCTTAATGACCATCGGTTATCTTCCCTCCTCATTAAATGTCCTGCCCATGCCCACCCCCCCCCCCCATTTCTTTTTCTTGATTTCAACTAAGATGTCATTAACTCGCGCTTGTTCCCTCACCCAATCTGCTCTTTTCTTATCCCTTAACGTTATACCTATCATTCTTCTTTCCATAGCTCGTTGCGTCATCCTCAATTTAAGTAGACCCCTTTTCGTAAGCCTCCAGGTATCTGCCCCGTACGTGAGTACTGGTAAGACACAGATGGGTGGGTGGGTGGGGGGGGGGGGGGTCTATACACTTTTCTCTTACGGGATAATGGCAACCTGCTGTTCATGATCTGAGAATGCCTGCGAATATATATATATATATATATATATATATATATATATATATATATATATATATATATATATATATATATATATAAGGAGCCTGGTGGTGGTCTCGTGCGGACGATGCCCTCTCGGTGAGCGCATATTTCCCCCCTCATCTTTTAAGAGATTCAATATATACAAGCATTTGTCTCGCAAACCAGATTTATTTCAAGGGAATTTTCCACGTCTCAATTATTTCTCTCGTCGTATTCGAGTGCTCATTGCCGTGTTATAGTTTGTTAACGAAGCTTCCCCTCAAGTCTAAATATTGTAAGGCAGTTTGTCGTGTGCGTATCATGGCCACGCATGCTTATATCGCCTTTCCGTTTCTCTACCACGGTTGCGCCTTAAAACCACGGCGCTGCAAGTTTGCTTTCTTTTCCTTCCCTCTTCTCCGCCCTTAAACTGGCTCTCTTAACTACTACACGCAGAGGCAAGAAACAGCGCGCGCTTTAGATACTATAGATGAGATGAATATTTACAATTCAATGAATATTTACAAATCGACTGTCGCGGACACCAGCCCCTTTCCACATAAGTATGAGGCTCGGAGCAGGAGCTATAGCGCTTGAAAGTAACCGCTGGCTTGACGAACCAACCGACTGAGCTACATTTCCGGGCAACATTGAAGGATCACGAGTTCAAATCACATGTTATGTTCCTTTTTTTTTTAAGGTATTTTCCTTCCTTTTATCACTGTACGGAAACCCTCCTAAAAAAAAAAATTATATATCCTCAATTATGTGTGGCCACACATGTGCAGGTCATAAATACCAGGTTCTCTAGCCGAGTGCCATCCATGCGGTATAACCGAGCTCAGATTGGTCCACCTTGACTGATCAAATAGGGCGCCACTGTAGGTTAAATGAGGCGTACAACTCCTGCGGGACCCGCCGTGGTTGCTCAGTGGTCATGGTGTTAGACTGCTGAGCACGAGGTCGCGGGATCGGACCCCGGCCACGGCGGCCGCATTTCGATGGGGGCGAAATGCGAAAACACCCGTGTACTTAGAATTAGGTGCACGTTAAAGAACCCCAGGTGGTCGAAATTTTCGGAGTCCTCCACTACGGCGTGCATAATCGGAAAGTGGTTTTTGTCACGCAAAACACCATAATTCAATTTTTAATTTAACTCCTGCGGGGACGGTAGAGTATCCGTCTCCAGTGCAAGAGGACCGTGATTCAAATCCCGGTGCCGCGCAATTCTCCTCCGGGAAATACAAAAAAAAGAAAAAAAAACGTGTTCTGAGAAATTGCACAAACAGGCCTGGAGTGCGGCCTGATCCCGGTGACCAGAACCGGTAACGCACTCTCTCACCAGAGCAGGATTGGCCACCCTGGTGCAGTACTTGGCCACAACCTCCTATATGAATACAACAATCAAACCCCGGCCCTCAGTCCCCAGCAGCCGCGAAGCAACTGACCACGGCGGCGGTCAGATCTGTAACGCTGCAGAGGGTGCTAAGAATACCTGGCTCCGGACAGGCCGCCATTGGAATCTGAACCTGGCAACGTTTAACGTTAGAACGCTATCTAGTGAGGCGAGTCTAGCAGTGTTATTGGAGGAATTAGAGGGTAGTAAATGGGATATAATAGGGCTCAGTGAGGTTAGGAGGACAAAAGAAGCATATACAGTGCTAAAAAGCGGGCATGTACTGTGTTACCGGGGCTTAGCGGAGAGACGAGAACTAGGAGTCGGGTTCCTGATTAATAAGGAAATAGCTGGTAACATACAGGAATTCTATAGCATTAACGAGAGGGTGGCAGGTCTTGTTGTGAAACTTAATAAGAGGTACAAATTGAAGGTGGTACAAGTCTATGCCCCTACATGCAGTCATGATGACCAGGAAGTCGAAAGCTTTTATGAAGACGTGGAATCGGCGATGGGTAAAGTCAAAACAAAATACACTATACTGATGGGCGACTTCAATGCCAGGGTAGGCAAGAAGCAGGCTGGAGACAAGTCAGTGGGGGAATATGGCATAGGCTCTAGGAATAGCAGAGGAGAATTATTAGTAGAGTTTGCAGAACAGAATAATATGCGGATAATGAACACCTTTTTCCGCAAGCGGGTTAGTCGAAAGTGGACGTGGAGGAGCCCGAATGGTGAGACTAGAAATGAAATCGACTTCATACTCTGCGCGAACCCTGGCATCATACAAGATGTAGACGTACTCGGCAAGGTACGCTGCAGTGACCATAGGATGGTAAGAACTCGAATTAGCCTAGACTTGAGGAGGGAACGGAAGAAACTGGTACACAAGAAGCCAATCAATGAATTAGCGGTAAGAGGGAAACTAGAGGAATTCCGGATCAAGCTACAGAACAGGTATTCGGCTTTAACTCAGGAAGAGGACCTTAGTGTTGAAGCAATGAACGACTATCTCATGGGAACCATTAAGGAGTGCGCAATAGAAGTCGGTGGTAACTCCGTTAGACAGGAAACCAGTAAGCTATCGCAGGAGACGAAAGATCTGATCAAGAAACGCCAATGTATGAAAGCCTCTAACCCTACAGCTAGAATAGAACTGGCAGAACTTTCTAAGTTAATCAACAAGCGTAAGACAGCGGACATCAGGAACTATAATATGGATAGAATTGAACAGGCTCTCAGGAACGGAGGAAGCCTAAAAACAGTGAAGAAGAAACTAGGAATAGGCAAGAATCAGATGTGTGCGTTAAGAGACAAAGCCGGCAATATCGTTACTAATATGGATGAGATAGTTCAAGTGGCTGAGGAGTTCTATAGAGATTTATACAGTACCAGTGGCACCCACGACGATAGTGGAAGAGAGAATAGCCTAGAGGAATTCGAAATCCCACAGGTAACGCCAGAAGAAGTAAAGAAAGCCTTAGGAGCTATGCAAAGGGGGAAGGCAGCCGGGGAGGATCAGGTAACAGCAGATTTGTTGAAGGATGGTGGTCAGATTGTTCTAGAGAAACTGGCCACCCTGTATACGCAATGCCTCATAACCTCGAGCGTACCGGAATCTTGGAAGAACGCTAACATAATCCTAATCCATAAGAAAGGGGACGCCAAAGACTTGAAAAATTATAGACCGATCAGCTTACTGTCCGTTGCCTACAAAGTATTTACTAAGGTAATCGCAAATAGAATCAGGAACACCTTAGACTTCTGTCAACCAAAGGACCAGGCAGGATTCCGTAAAGGCTACTCAACAATAGACCATATTCACACTATCAATCAAGTGATAGAGAAATGTGCAGAATATAACCAACCGTTATATATAGCTTTCATTGATTACGAGAAAGCGTTTGATTCAGTCGAAACCTCAGCAGTCATGGAGGCATTACGGAATCAGGGTGTAGATGAGCCATATGTAAAGATACTGGAAGATATCTATAGCGGCTCCACAGCCACCGTAGTCCTCCACAAAGAGAGCAACAAAATCCCTATAAAGAAAGGCGTCAGACAGGGAGATACGATATCTCCAATGCTATTCACAGCATGTTTACAGGAGGTATTCAGAGGCCTGGAGTGGGAAGAATTGGGGATAAAAGTTGATGGAGAATACCTTAGCAACTTGCGATTCGCTGATGATATTGCCTTGCTTAGTAACTCAGGAGACCAATTGCAATGCATGCTCACTGACCTGGAGAGGCAAAGCAGAAGGGTGGGTCTGAAAATTAATCTGCAGAAAACTAAAGTAATGTTTAACAGGCTCGGAAGAGAACAGCAGTTTACGATAGGTAGCGAAGCACTGGAAGGGGTAAGGGACTACATCTACTTAGGGCAGGTAGTGACCACGGATCCGGATCATGAGACTGAAATAACCAGAAGAATAAGAATGGGCTGGGGTGCGTTTGGCAGGCATTCTCAAATCATGAACAGCAGGTTGCCACTATCCCTCAAAAGGAAAGTGTATAACAGCTGTGTGTTACCAGTACTCACATATGGGGCAGAAACCTGGAGACTTACGAAAAGGGTTCTGCTGAAATTGAGGACGACGCAACGAGCTATGGAGAGAAGAATGATGGGTGTGACGTTAAGGGATAAGAAAAGAGCAGATTGGGTGAGGCAACAAACGCGGGTAAACGACATCTTAGTTGAAATCAAGAAAAAGAAATGGGCATGGGCCGGACATGTAATAAGGAGGGAAGATAACCGATGGTCACTAAGGGTTACGGACTGGATTCCAAGGGAAGGGATGCGTAGCAGGGGGCGGCAGAAAGTTAGGTGGGCGGATGACATTAAGACGTTTGCAGGGACAACATGGCCACAATTAGTACATGACCGAGGTAGTTGGAGAAGTATGGGAGAGGCCTTTGCCCTGCAGTGGGCGTAACTAGGCTGATGATGATGATGATGATGATGATGATGATGATGATGATGATGATGATGATGATGATGATGATGATATATATATATATAATTCTTGCGTTTGAAAGCTTGCCCGCATGTAATGCTTTCGAACATTTATGGGTGTAAATTTTTAAAAAGCCAGTAATTGATCAACACTATTCTGTCAGGGCAGTGGCTCAATTCTTCCCGCACGTTAGACACGCTCGTAACACTCTAGAGTGCTTGCATACGCAATTTATTGCGAGAGCTCCAATTACCCATCTATTTTGAACTTCCCCGCACATCACTTACTAACTTGTCCTTACAGTCGCCACACATAAGGAAGCTGACTCCTTTAATTTGGTGAGGGCACCAGGCGATACTAATATATCGCGCAAGAGAGAGTATATAAAAGAAAAGAAAACGTTAAAACTACACGACACATTGCACTTAAAGTGCTGCCTGTTCCTTCAAAGTATAATATAACGGAAACGCAGGGTTCTCTTGGGACATTTGGAAACGGCTAATAGCAGCAGCGTGATACATTTGAACACTTGCTAACAATTTTTTTTAACACTGTATTTGATCAACACGTATTTACCATCGCACATAAACCTAGCGTACTGTTCCCCTTATGCTCGCAAAATTTTACTTCAGTTGTGGTTGTAATTACGCCAGCGCAACCGTCTAAGTTTTTACACCGCCCGTAAAACAGACTAACAACGTCATGGACCACTTGCACACGTATTCTACCATACTATACGTATAGAAAATGCGCATTTGACCCACCCATCTAACCCGCCCCTAATTTTACCCAGATATAAACACGATGCCTTGTTTAGCGCACCGGTCGACAACAGGGAAACAAACTACAAATACCCGCCGCACGTGGTTGCTTAGTGGCTAAGTTGTTGGGCTGCTACGCACGAGGTCGCGCGATCGAATCCCGGCCGCGGCAGCCGCATTTCGATGGAGGCGGGAAGCACCCGTTTACTTAGATTTAAGTACGCGAAAGCACCCCTGGTGGTCCAAATTTCCGGGGTCCCTCACTAAGGCGTGCCTCATAATCGGACCGTGGTTTTGGCACGTAAAACCCCAGAATTTAATTTTTTAAGTATACGAATCTCGTATCATGCACGAAAACACATGGCAAAACGGCGGTTTAGTAATTATCTGCAACACTTACATTTAAAGCAGGAAAGTAAAAGTTTCGCGATCCATTCCGCTTAAAGTTCTATTTTCACGGGATTTCAACAGTCTCTCGTGTGGTTGTTTTAGGAGTCCATTAAACATTTCGATTAGCGGCAGTACGACGCCCTGGAACGCTTCAGTCAGTAGCTTTCTACAAAGGCTGTAATGAACCTACACTGAATAAATATATATAGCTGGTCACTCAGGACATTGCATCGTGCTTCAAATAAATATAAACACCGTGCCCCGCATATTTTACCGAGGGTACCGGGGGGAAGACAAGTAAATGCCCTGTATAAAAAATTGACAGTCACTTTAATATACGACGGTGAACGCGAAAGCCTGCGCTCAGGAGACAATAATTAAGTTACTCGACATACTCATTCAAATGTGTGTTATTTCTTATTACTTGTTTTCTTCCGCCAAAGGCCGTGGGTTCGAGTGGCTTAATTGGCGCTACCTTAATTAACTGTGTATTAATTAACTTCGTCCTAATTCTCACCAAAGGTCGAGGGTGCGACTCGCACCAAAAGTCGTGGGTTCGAGTGCCTTAATTAACTGTCTTAACTAACATCGCCTTAGCACCAAAGGTCGTGGGTTCGGCTTCCGCACAAGATCGATCGAGGGTTCGACTGCCACCGAAGGTCGTGGGTTGGTGTGCATGAATTGACTCTATCTTAAAATTAACCTTACCTTTTCTTTAGCATGATGAGCGGCATCGGAGCCAGCTGTGGAGGACGACGGCGACGAACGGGCAAGTAGAGGCACAAGCGCGTGTCTGCGCGAGAAGAGCTCACGTGACCTTCTGTGCCGCACGCCACGTTCTCCAGTCCATCAGGGGCACGATCCACTTAAGGTTTTCGCCTTGAAATTGGGAAAAAGCGACTATTCAGGAACTTTTCAGAGCACACAAGCAACCTACGCAGTGTAAATTTTCGGTACACGTCATCAAAAAGTGGGCCTCATTGTTTCACAATACGAAATATCTGCTCTTCTTGCTCCTGGCGGGAAACATGTAATAGTGTAGCTCTTATTTATAAACCGCCTGAAAATGACATCTTCTAAGTCAGAAGTGGCACACGCCTTTATAAAAAAATTCAATTCAGTGTTGGTATTGAAATGGCTCTGCACGTTCGACCAAAGTCATTTTCCCAAGCACATCTGCCGTAAGTCGTGATTACCCAGTGAAATTCGACAGTTATTCCTGTAAGATGTCTGACTATATTATTGATGGTGATAAGATACTGATACTGCAACGTTATGTAGGGGATCTCTGGACAGAGATTAAATAGTTCCAGCATTTGATAATCCAACGATTTCATGCCGTAAGGCACGCCAGTCGTTGGGCGCGGCTGATGTCCTCCCCCTCGGCCGCAGGTTAGATCCAGCAAGCCGATTCTGTTTTCGAATACGGACATAGCGGTCCCAAAAACTGAGCACGGTGCAAGCTGCGCAAGCAGACAGTTTGTTAGGGCGGGAACTGCCCAGCGCCAGGCATACTCCGCAACGCGAGCGCGTATGGCGAATCCAGCGCGTCATCCGCTACAGGGCGTTCCGAAAAGGCACAAAAGACAATCCTCGCTGCCCAGGCGACGGGTGCGTAGTAAAGAAAAGCATTACTTATGTGGCCACTCTAATAAGAAAATTTAGCTTCAGCTGTAGTTTTGTTGGGCTTTCCAGAGTGCAGCCGAAAGTGCCTGCTTTCAAAAGTGGGGAGGCAAATGACATACTTTGCCCCCCCCCCCCCGGTAAATACGCCTATGTAAAGAAATGAATGCAGCTGACACCTGAACTATATAACAGTTTCGACTTGCAGGTTAAAAAAGAACTTCGGAAATAAATATGCATCCGAGCAATGCCTGCACTTCTATTAATCCACACTTCGTTCATTCAAGCTGGTGACGACGAGTTAATAAATTGAGCAAATTTGTTTTCTACCGCATCATATATCAGCTGAAAAAAAAAAAAGATGTTCACCTGCTGCAGAAAAAGAAAAGTATTTTGGTTCTTTTTCCTTCAAGGAAAAAGGAATTGATAAGAAAAGTTACATAAGCGAATGGTGATTAATATTCAGAACAAGTCATGTCACTTATTGTTCACTCGAAAATTTGCGTTCCCATTGCACTACCAGCGTCCTACAGATGTTCAGCAGACATCCAAAACAGGACATTCGAATGTCCCTAGGACATATGTAAGAAGCCTGTGGATCATTCTTGGGCGTCCATGGGATCGTACCATGCACGCAAATTGACGTTAATAGAAACGTCCCACGAATGTCATAATGGGATATTCGGACGTCCAAGAGATGTTTAAATATGGATTATTATTATTGCATAATCCCGAGTATGCCCTAAGGACACTTTTGTCAGGATGTAGGACGCTTAATTCTGAGACACTTTGTGCTACCAATCGTCCAAAGGTGCCCCTAGGGCTAGCAGACGTTTCATGGTGTAGTGTGGGAGGCCATGGGCAAGCTTGGTCGCCTTTCGCAGTCTGGTAAGTCTGGGGAAGGGAAGGTGGTAAATAATGCGACTGATCACGCACGCCTCCACCAGGCGCATAGGTCCCGTTCTCATAGATTTAAATGCCTGTTGGAGACCCGCCGAATCATGGCCGGAGTCTGTTCGGTCTGTCGGGACAAGAGAGAGACAGTGTAGCTCGCCTTCCCGATCACTTGAACGTGTAGTCCAAGAATGCGAGCACGGTCCACCTGGGATACAGGAACGCCATCCACGAACACCGTGATCTCTGGTGGAGGGGTGATGCTATGCGTGCGTATGAGAACAAGCTCGGGCTTTTGTGGAGCACAGGACAAGCTGCCCTGTCATACGTAATACGTAAGTGGTGACGATGTCGACGGCCTGCTGCAGCCAATCCTGAATGGCCTCGTATGACCCTCGCGTTATCAAGATCGTGATGTAGTCTGCGTAAATCGCATATGCAACATCGGGCATCTGATTCAGCCGCTCAGGCGGTCTTGCAAGGGCGATATTAGAGTGGGGGACAGAACTGATCCCTGTGGTGTGCCGCGACCTGCGAGACGAATCGTGTCCGACCGATGTGGCCCTATCCCATTGGTGGCTGTTCTGTCGTGCAGAAAGGAACGAATGTAGTTATACATGCAGCCACTGCAATGTGATTAAGCAAGATATCGAAGAATCAAGTCGTGTGCCACGTTATCAAATGCTCTTTTTTAGATCAAGGGTGAGGATGGTCCTCGTCTGGGCAGGGGACGGGGGACTGATAACATCTTCCTCGAGCTGTAGAAGCATTTCCTGCGTTCCCGGAATCCGAACTGTGAGTGGGAGAAGGACTATCTTTTGAGGAAAGATTGTAGATGCCGCAAAAGCATGGCGTTCCATTAGCTTTCCGATGCATGAAGTAAGAGATACCGGCCGTAAATTTTCTATGGCTATGGGTTTGCCTGGCTTGGATATTAGCGAAATTTCAGCATGATGCCATGCCTGTGGAAGCTTGCCCTAATGCCAATGATCATTGAATAGATTTGTTAGATGATGTAGATCTGAATCACTGAGGTTTATTCGAAGGGCAGAAACGACCATCATGCTATGGTGGCCTTTCTATAGCCACCATAACCACGCCGTCACCCGTCGAAACCAACACGGCGCATGCCTTTAACGGAGAGAGCTTTATTTCAGAGGTGGGCGTGGCCACCTCCTCCGTGCCGCGACGCTCGTAACCACGGAGGAAGGAAACTGCTCGTAACCGAGGCGTTTCCAGGGGTGTTGAGCAATGCCACCTAGCATAGCCTCCCATATAATATAGGAGGCCATGCATCTAGATCTAGGTGGTATTGGTTTAAAGCGTCGTAGGGTGCCTGGACATCACGCTTGGAGGCGGCGCCAACATCGAGGCACCCTAGTGTCCCTGTGTATGCACATACAGGAACACTAAGGCGCCCTAGCATGCATTCGCGTCGCAGAGGCTTTCAGGAGTTCTGGTACTGTTGCCGCAGCTTAGATGAGGCAAGAAACGAATGCTTCTGCACTTTGATTTTTTACTGATTTGGAAATAACGGCTCAAGGTGTACGCGGGTCAACGTGCATGCTGGAACCTATTTTCTCAAATGCTTAACTTTTTTCTGCAGACATAGACTCACTTTTCAAGTGAGTACTTAGAAGTGGAACATATCTGAGAAAGGTCATGTGCTGGAAACGCATTATACTTCGAAATTTGCAAGTTATATAGATATGTTTATCATTATGTGAGCCAGTTTCGAGAACTAGTACCAGCGCTTCCTTTCGCCTGTGCATTTCGTCATCGTGATATGGAGTGAAGCAAGATGTGGCACGACCCACTCACAGAAACCTGCCACAATTAGATTTATGTGCATGTTACAGACCCTCAGCGGCCAAAATTATTTCGGAGCTCCGCGCTATGGCGTGTCTCATTATAATCATATTGTTTGTTGTTTTCTTTTCTTTTATTTTTTTGACCGAGACTGCGATAGCGACTATATGGACACTACTAGGCGGTGACGTCGACATTTGCTGTTACGATGACGCATTCAAACAAGGCAACGGCACAAACGCCTAGTTTAAAGGGGCCCTGAACTGCCTTTTATTGAAGTAGAGAAAGGCACTTGAAGTGAAAATAGAATATATTTCAGAAATACTTCATCACAAAAAGTACTTCAATGCGTTCAGCAGAAGCGGAGATTGGCAAATGGCAAAGGTTCAAGTTGCAACGTACGCCACCGGAGCAAAATGAATGGATTAAGCCATTGTCGTCGCTTTGCCATTATCAAAGTGTTCTCCCTACACGGTCATGCAGCACCATCTTGTAACACTCTGCCGAACCTCCAACGATGCCACACAGCCACTTGCAAAAGCTTTAGTTTCTGCGGACAACTGATTTTATTCATCTGTTTTGACATTGTTTTTATTTATTTATTGACTGAATTTTTTTTTGCGTTTTTGCCACTGCTTCACACCTTAGTTAAACATGTTTAAAATGCTATTCAAGGTGATAACTTTTAAGCTTTACATAATTCTTAAAAATTGTTTGTGCCAGATAGCAAAATTCTAGTCCTTGAGTTGGATTACTCAAAGAGGCATACATTATTAGCACGAGGAATCGAAAGACATTATCAGCTAATTAATAAAATTCAACTAATTATCATGCCAAATAATTACTTTACGTCACCTATTGCAATTTACTAATTATAGCCGGTGGAATTGCACGGTGCATCCACTTGGAATTATTTTTCAGGATGACACCAGCTCCAAGATATTAATTTCCAAAGTGCAGGACAATATACATGAGTTTTCCCGTCACTTTCGTGCTTCAATGCATAAACGAGCATTTTGTTAAAAAGTAAGTGGAACAACAATGCATTTTTACGGCGAGTTTGACGGCACATATCTCGAAACTTACGTCACCCTGGAAATTCATTCCAGGTGGATGTGCGCTGCAAGCTCACCGGCTACGATTCATAAATTACTATACGTACCATAAATTCATTCATTAGGAGGTTAACTAGTGCATTTTTATTTTAATATGCATTTAGCTTTCTTGTGCAATTAATGTCTGCCTCTTTCAACAATCCAACTCAAGGACTAGAATTGCGTTATCTGCCACAGGTGATTTTCTTTAATTCTGTGAGACTCAAAATGATCGCCCCGTAATTTTGTTCCGTGCTTTCATGTTATTTAAATGTCCCCTTTAAATATTTCAGCGAGTTCATCATAAAAAAAAATTCATAAGTTCATCAAGGTCCACGAAGTGCTGGTGGAATTGTGTTAATTGCAGTTTCTCACTTTTGTATGCTTTATATTACGTGTTCTCTTCGAAACAGGCACCTTCTTTCATAAGATCGAACATGTAATACGTGGATGATTAAGCAGTAGATGAGGTAATTCTTCTACACTACAGACAAGTAAGCAACCTAAATATTTATCTAACAAAGCAGATAATAATGGGGACAGTGTGAGAGGGGAGGTAATGCAGTACAGTAACACACCAGGTAGCTGGACAGGGTGCCACGAAGCTGTGTGTACAAATTCCAACACACCTAAATACAACAGCGCGTGGTGCCTCATATTTGTGGCTTCTTTCTTGTTATTCTCTTTCTGCTTAATTCTCGGGCAAAAGAAAACAGTTTGCAGAAATTCTACACAATAACCAAATAAATTTGTTTCTCCCAAAACACAGTACACATTTCCAGAAACAAGAGGCCCACAAATCCTCCTTTTTTAGCCCATTTGAACCCAAACGAACCTGTTCAGAAAGGTCTGAATGGTTCAAACATTATATTTTTCACCCCAGAGTTGCACCAGAAACACACCAAAGAATGAAGCTAATTTAAAAATTTTCAGTTTGATTCCCTGTTTAGTGCAGTACATTGAAAATGACGGTTTAATGATATGTAAAACTATAACACTACTGAGCCAATATTCGACCATGCAGCCCAATCTGCACAGGCAGCATCTACAGTGCCTATATATCTCGCCCCTTTGAGCAACATATCACAGTGTTTAATAGTGCAACCGATGGTTCATTCCTGAATGCATACCCGCAATTGGCACCAAAGCTTGTGCAGGTGATCCCATGCTATCATGCATTGCTGCAGTGGATTACATACGTACTGCGCTACACTAGAACATATTCAAGACAAGGTCTTCGTAGACGTCAGACCAATTTGGCGTAGCCGAGATATCGGTACCTTGTAAGCACTTCTAGAAAGAAAAGGTCTGTTAGGTGACTTGTAGATGTCTTATGAATATGACAATGGTATTAAATGATACATCATCACGCGGAGAATACATGGTAGCAGTCAGCAACTAAGGGTATAATAAAAAGCGAGCGTGAGTAGCTTTAAATAGGGTAGGATGCGGGTTTCTGTGCAGCTGCTCCCTGTTCTGGCAGAGCGAGTACGTGGTGTCCGAGTTCGATAGGGTGCAATTGCTGTGCACATGCTTTTGCGCACAGTAGGAGAGAGGGCATGTGCATTGAGACATCCAAGTGTTCGGGAGGGAGGAACGCTGGGACAGACAAGTGCACGCATGCAGACATGCACGCTACCATTCTTCTGTGCGCATGGAGGCAAGAGAGGTACGCCAACCACACTGAGCTGTACTCGGTAGCTGTCCTTTACGAAGCCCTAGCGTGGTGTGGTGTCTCAGAGTGGGTGTGAAGGGCATGCTATACTCCAATGTAGCACGCACATACGCCACCCACGCGCAATGCAGTTCCACTGCAAGCCACGCTAAGAACACGGCCGAAGCTCGCTTGGCCCGTATTGCCCAAATGTGCAATTCATGTCATGCCCACCAAGAGCCACAGGACGTCAAGCAGCATTTGGAGGACATAGTGGAAGAGTCACCCAACACAGTTGTGTGAATGCCGAAACATTTGACAAATGCAAGCGTCTCCCACGTTGCAGGACGGTCAAGCAGACCCGATGGGCATCATGCTAATGGTGCGTGAAACATGATACTATTAAAACACGGATTAAGTGAAAAATAAATATGAAAAATAGATGGACTAGAGACATATAATCAACATTTAATCATTTGCACAACCATGTACATCAACCTTGTCTTCTTTAGCATCAACAGTGGTTGACACTTCTTTTTTAAGCGCATGGCTAAGGTTGCACTACACTACACATTATTGTTTGTTCATATTATAATCTTAGTATTACTTCATTTTTGTTGTATCAGGATCAGCGATCACCAGCTCAAGACAAGCAATTTCAAGGGTACTATTAAGCGGTATCATTTCAACTTTGTTGGCACAAGCTCAAGTCAAGAACTCAAAATAAGCGTTCAGTTCCTTCCAGCGTGCTCAGTCTGTGACACTTCAATTTTTGAAGCTCTCCCCAATTCACATTAAAGCCATGGTAAAATATTCATGATACGCAGTAGCAATTCTTCACAGAATACACATTATAACATGTTGCTCACGTTTTATATTGAATCAGAGAAAACATTAACGCAATAGAAATTCAAGCGCACAGTTATAACATACCATTTATTTCAAGCTAGCCGTCTTGCACAATGTCAACATTTCTCCAATCGAGTACGTATCTCACAATGCATCATGCTCTAACACTTGGGCACTGGACATCACTGCAACTGAATTTATTTACAAGGGACAGAAAAAAAAGCAGTCACATGTAAAAAAACATGGATTTTTGTTTCTGTAGAAATGAGCAAAGAAAAATATAAACTGTCTCAGGAAAGTGCTATCAGTTGTGGAAACTCATGTACACGAATTATCATCCTGAGCAGTACTGACTGACTGTACAGAAGTTTAAGTGGGTAGCTTGCTACTGCTGTTGCTTTTCGTTGGTTTTGAGCTGGCAGCTGGTGTTTCCTCTTGTGATGATGTAGCCTTTTGAGACAGTCTTCTCATCCCAGGCCGGTAAATCTCAATAGATGGTCGATCCTGTTGAAAAATAATAAAAGTTACATCCCGGTTAGGGTTTAGCAAATACAGTGTAACGGTACTGTACTTGACCAGTTCTAAAGCATATCTGACTAAAAAAAAAAAGTTGCCTGCACTTTATATTCGGGTACAAAACCAAAACCGCATTTGCAGCATTGCCAATGACCTGCTCCCGGAGCCACTGCCATTGCCACTGACTGCTCAAGGTGGCAACGGAGCACATTTTTATGTACTTAGGTGGGTGAAGACACACTGACTTCATTACAAAAGCTCAAAAGAAAAATCACTTTACATGCTGCAGCTAATGGAAACGGAGCTGCATCAGATGTTCATAACGTTTTGGAGACTTCTGTCTGCTACTGGTCAAAGTAGTTGGTGGTGACATAGGCCCCCTCCCGGTCACATAGTTTTGAAGGCGTTCAACAAATGCAAAGTGAATAGCACGAAGAATGACATCTTATGGACCATGAAAAGTGACAATGAGCTTTCTGAGGTTCACAACGATGCACAACAAAGTGACAATGAACTTTCTGAGGTTTACGACGATGCACAGCGAGTGACTAAATTTATGTGCTGTGTAGCTAAATTCTGCGTATTTAATTACCCTGCCTGATGACAAAATGTTAACAGGCAAGTTGTAGTCCATAACAAGCACTTCAATCAATCAAGATTTTTCTCATCACAAAAATGAGGGACAAGCAAACCATGCTACCTTTTGCTTGTTATAAAAATTGGGCATGCAATACATCTGGATGAGCATTATTTCCCTGCTGTGAGTTTGAACTCATAAAATTTGGGAGCATTAGATTCAGGTGAACATTAACCAGAGCTATTTGATGCTAAAAAATGGACAGAGAGAATTCATACACAAAGTACCAGCTTTATCGTGTGCACCTAATGCCACCTTGATCTTACAAGGAAGGCCATGCTTTAATAGTGTGGACAATTTTATAAGCTTCTAGGGGAGTCATGCTAGCTTACCAGCTGTGAGTGCGCACGTTAAAATAATATAATATCTTGATGAAAACTCAGACATTAACTAGGTCACTGAAGAACATAAACTTTTTTTGAAGAATTTTTGAAGCCATGAGAATAGAACTACTAGCAAGACTTGAGAATACAAAGGTCTAGTTAAGTCAGAGTCTTGCAATCAATGCAGTACACTGCATGACACTTGAGCGACACCTCCGAATAGCCTCTATCTCAGCTATGACAATGCTAGAACACATGGAGATTATTCTGCATGTTTAAACAAGCTGCAAGGCTCCAGTACGAAGGGCACACTAGCATAGCACATCCAATGAAGTATGCGAATTATGCTACAACCTTGGCAACCATGTTCATCAGTGTTTACAAAGAAGAGGCCCAACAGAATCAATATAATGACTGATTTTGAGAAAATAAAAAATTACAGCCAGCTACTACTAACACCACAGATAAAAGCATTCTTTTATTATTTAATGATGCAGCTAAACTCAAAAGCCCAAGTAGCCCAGCTGGCTCCACTGTCTTTCACTGTGTCCCTAGCCTCACTCTGTGGGATTACAAATCAAGCTATGTGCACTTCACTAAGCTACTTGGCCAATCTGTCTCGAGGTGTGGTAATGTGCATGTCATTATTCCACATTTACTGTACGAGTTGCGCATAGGCGAGCCCACTTGTATGCCAAGTGTAATGTGGCTGTGAGGGAAAGCTACACCTCAAGCTCACTATACGTCCAAACGCATGCCGATCAACAAACCTAAATGAGGAAAGAAGAAAGCACTTAGCCCTATAGTTTTGTCCCAAATGAAAGTAAAAACCATACAGACCAATTGCAATTTTGTGGGCATTTGTTCTCAGAGAAGGTGCCAAACTGTGGCGATGCATTGGCACTGCCATTACCAACTTCGTTTATCTGCGCCTTGGTGATGGCTTCTCCACAATGCATGGTGGCTTTCTGAACAACATGACTGTGCTCAGCAAAATGGGAGTGTGAGTAGTGCACGGAAGATAAACATGCAACTCTACTCTTTCTGGGAGCACATGCAGCAATTATAGTCTCTTCTAGCTAAGAGGGAACAGACCAAGGTGAAGAAAACACAGCAGCAGCCAAAGAGCAGGTTACTTAAAATTCCGTGGCATTACACTCCTGTTCAAAAATAGTAAGCTGGTAAATAACCGTCGTCTTGTGCACTACACTGTCATTAAAATCTGATGCAATGTTGAACTTGGAAGTCAATAAAAATATAAGTCGCCTAAGTTCCACTGTATCGGTGAGTTTAGGCACTCGTGCCATATTTGCTCAGAAATCCCTTAATGCCCATGTGAGCACAATATTCTGGTAATACATACAATGTACGAGCATCAAGCGCCCACTCTGGTTGTAAGCAGCAAGAAATTAAATTATGAGGTTTTCCTTGCCAAAAGTGGCAAGCAGAAAAGTCATGCACTTTTCTAGTTGTCTTTCATGGATCCTACTCATGACATCTGCAAAGTGCACATGCATTGCACAGAAATTTTTTTACATAATATTGCAATAAAAAGTCACTTTGCGAAATTGAAAAATATAATGCTCAATATTCAAATACAAACATTCGAAGAAGATTATTCCTTTAAAGGGCCCCTGAAACGGCTTGGGCAAATTTTGTAGACATGTAGGGTACAGCTAAAGTTAATCATTCGCACCACAATTTGTGTGAAGTGTCTCATATTAAGTGAGCTACCGACGATTACAAATTACCCTCCTCCATAGCCATGCATTTTCTCCTCAACTCGTTCGCCAAGTGATCGTGGCTAAGCTCCACCTTCACTGGCTCTCCGGCAGCTGTTTGGAAGTCGACCCCAAGCGAGAGCTGTCGAAGCAGCACGCATTGCAGCGCTGAACGTGTCTGGTATTCTAGTAACCACAGGCAAGCTGGGAATTTCTACGGATGGCTGGAGGCATAAACTCAAGATGATGAAGGAACTTTAGCATAGACGTACATGAGCAGCCTGATCAGTCTGCATGGTCCAGTCGCATGTTGGCGCAGGGTTTAACCAGCCAAACAAAGCGCTAATATTGCTCTAACCAAGTGTAAAACATTTTAAACATTTATAAAAATGTGTTGATGATTACACTCCTGCGAAAAAATTTACACCAGCAGCAAAGAATACATTTCGTTACTGCTACTGTGTGTGGTTGAGCTCTCTGCTGCCAGGTGGCTGCACCATGCAGATTATTCACATTGGCCCTTCTGCTCATCCCGGGAAACAGCAAGGTCAAACAGCCAGGCCCTGTCCCCTTGCACTTGCGTTTACCTGAATACTGGGCTCACGAAACACTATTGCCGTAGTAATTCTCCGGTGTAAAGCGATGTCCGCAAACGCGCAAATCCTGGCGCCGATTGGATAGCGGCAGTCCGACACGCCAGCCAGTTTGCTCATATGCTACTTTGCAGAGGTACACGATGTCGCAGCTTGACATATTGCCAGTCGCTATATTTGCAGCCCACAACGCAACAAAGTCGAATCATGATGCTCATGAAAAGACTGAGACCGACTCTGACTGCGGAGCTCTCGTCAAAATGGAGCACGTAACAGAAGCAGAAGACGCTTGCTGCATGCCGGAAGTGCTTGTGCTTGGAACTTGTTCTTGCTACTTTCTTTTTACAGAAATAAACTAACATTCCAACTATTACGAACATTTGTTCACCATAAAGCTGGAAAAATTACTGATGGCGTGCCCTGGGCAGCGAATCAGATAGCAAGCCCTACTAACGTCACTGGGGTCAATGACGTCAAATGGTAGGGGCGGCTTAAAATTCAGCCGAGCGATGTGCTGCGATTGGCAGTGGTGTACATTTTTAAAACCTTGTAATAAATTACACACTTTGCGCAGAGTACTTAGATGTGTCAATTAATGATCAGGAGGACCTACTCTAACGCCTCGGCACGTTTGTACAATATTGTCAAAATCGTTTCAGGGTTCCTTTAAGTTTAACCCATTGGCTACGAAAGTCGGCAATTTGCTAAGCTGGTACGGTTGGTCTAAAAATTATTTATGGATGGTGTGACAAGCAATATATGCTATACTTGATCAAAAATGTTGTCAAGAGATGGGACTACTTGTTCACAACAGCAGAAGTTAGATATTTCATATATTTAGCATTTACTATATACATAGAGTAAATTGTGTAGCACTTGTAAGCAGCAATAATAATTGATACATACAGGCCCACAGCACGCATATTATTTGGTAGCCAATGGGTTAAACAGAGCTTTGACTGTTTTCAGCGAAAAGATTGACCTATTTGCATGTTCCTCCTGTCTGTGTTCTTTTATGTCATGGAAGATCCAGCAACACTGATTTTTTCTAAAAATGGCTAACACAATTCTATAACAGCATTGCCAAGCTGGCACTGTGAAGGCTGAATAAAGCAATCAGCATTGAATTCAGTGCCAACAGGTGATGATACACAACAGCTGCTTGACTCAATAAAATGTGAATCACAACCAACATTCTTGAGCTGCGCGAAGAACTGCTCAGGAACAGACAACTACAGTAAAACCTCGTTAATTGGACCCTTGTCAATTAGGAAAATCGGATCATTTGGACTTGTCCTCTGGTCCCAGCAGGCATATGCATTATTCAATGCAACCAAACTCTTGTTAATTCGGACGTGTTTGGCTGCACATTGGTTAATTAGGACAACTTTTAGAGCTCAGCAAGCGAGGAGCACCGCAAATTTGCAAAGCAAAAGAGCAAAAACGGCAATAGCGTACAATCGAAACGAAGCAGTGGAGTTCGCATCGCAATAGTCGGCAGAAATCGTACGTTAATGACAACGGTGCAGGAAAGCTTCATGCCTATTTGTGCCTTTAACGCCTTTATGCTTGTGCTAACCGCCACGCATAACACATGCCTTACGCATGCACGTAACACTGGGCCTGTGCTTTCATAATTGCGTAATCACTATCCATGATTGTGTCGATAGTGGCCGCGGTTTCTTCCACAGCAGTTGCGGAAAACAGTAGTTTTGTTTTGACTCACTACACACATCGGTCGCATACCTAAAAAAACTGTGTAGTTGCCATCCATGATCGTGTCAATAGCAATCGCGGTTTCGTCTACAGTTGTTGTAGCGAATGGTAGTTTCATTCTGACATGGTGCATGAGCCAGTCACGTGCTTTCAGCACTGTAATGTCGCCATTCGTAATCACGTCAATAGCAGCCACAGTTTCTTTTGAAGCGGTTGCAAAAAAATAGTAGTTTCGTTTTGACTCGGTGCAAAGCTGTCGAGGATGAACAGCACCGGCTACGTCGCCATGGACAGACGATCTGTTGGCGATCAGCTCACTGGCGAGAAAATAATCAGGATGAGTGTGCCGTGGCTGTGCTGCGAAGGAAGTTGCGAGGCCTCGATCACAGCTGCGGGAGCGAACGAGTCATAAAATGACGACAATTGCAGCTTTTGCACTGCTTTTAGGCAGAACAGAAACAGGGTTTGCACATTCATTCACTAAATAAAAGCGTGTTGACGTAGTAAGCACTTGCTTATGGTTTTCTGGATACTCTCGATGATTCAACATTCGGTTAATTCAGCCATTTTTTTCGGTCCCATGAAATCCAAATTAACAAGGTTTTACTATACTACATATTGAATGAAACCTGAACATAAAAGAGCCTACATAGCTATGCAGGTCATTAGATAAGTGAAATTTTTCGAAAGCCGGTTTGCCTTAGTCACCAGAGGTTAGCAGGCAGCCTATAAAAACAGTCAAGCCACGATACTGGTCCAATGCACTGAAATGCATTTTTATGTATAACTGCACGTAAGATTACATTAGTTATGCCAAAACTGTTTTCTTACATTTCCTGTTATACTGTCAAATGAACACATGTAAACTACAACCAATGACTTTCAGTGCAAGGAACATCAACTAAGGTAAGTTAGGCCCGCTTCTCTATGAGCATAAAGACACACCCTGTAGGAGTGGCATGTGGAAGTAGCATTCAAGAACCAAATGAAAAGTCTCAATTAACATTGAAAGCACTCATGCCTTGTCATAGGCATACACATCTAACACAAGAGTGCAGCAAAAACATCCACTGTAGCCGAAAAGAAAGAAGAAACAAAAAAAGAGAAAGCACTGTACATGACAGTTCTACTAATGTGTAGTACAGTCGAACATGGATATATCGAACCCACATATAACAAATTACTCTGTAGAATGAACAGCTGTAAAATCCCCTTCAAAACTTTTGCTGAATATTTTTATTTTATATATTGAATTACCTATATGTAGAACTTTTTGGTAATCCCATTCAGATTCTATATATCCAGGTTTGACTGTACTATGCCTTTCTCACTTCCCTGCTGAACTTCTTATGTGAGATGAGCTTAGACGCTACACTTCAGATCATGTGGGGTGTGAGTGAGAATGTGCAAAATGTGTTTGTGCAAGAACGTTTTGTATGAACACATTACTCCTACGAGTAGTACACGAATACTACCATACTGTGTATTCAGCAACACTGTACTACTGCGCACTCACCAGCAATCTACCTCTCTACCCAGTGCAGCAACCCAGTGGCTATGGCACTGCGCTGCTAAGCTCAAGGTTGCGCACTCGATACTAGCCACAGCGGCTGCATTTGGATAGGTGCAAGACACAAAAACGCTCGCATACTTACGTTTAGGTGCACATTAACCACCTCCAGGTGGTCAAAATCAATTTGCAGTCCCGTCCTACGACGTGCCTCATAATCACATGGTGATTTGGCACATAAAATGCCAGTAACAATTTTTTTTTTATCTACCTCTCCTTTTCCCAGTCTCATGCCCTTCACCTTTCCCACTTTCCAGGAGTAGCAGGCAAGGACACATTCTTCTGGTCGGCCTCCCTACTTTTCTCTTCATTAAGAACTCCTCCTTTCCCTTGCTAAGGTACTGACTAGAGAAGGCCACTCCACAAAGTCTTTATGGGCGCTGCTTTACCTGAATGGTCTTCAGGCTGTTCCCAGTCGGACAGCCGTGGAAGAAAGCCTACCTTGTTGCGTATCCTCCTCTCTGCTCGAGGGTCTTTAGCTCGGGACTGCGAGGACTCCTCGGGTGCCAATGGTCGCTCGCGATCCTTCTCTGAACTGGTGTTCTTGCCCTCGGCTGGAGTGCTCGTGGTGGACGTGGCACCCCGAGAGCTTTCAACAACAGATCGCTCGTCATCTGTGGCTGGAGTCGTTGCCGATGCTTTCGGGGTGCTTGTTTCCTGGCCTCTCCCGTCAGAACCTGTTGATCCACGCCTGCTGTGAAGGAGGCACCATATCACCAATAAATCAAAGCAACCACAAATGTTGCAGTGCCTTCAATGCATGTTTAATCTGCTTTTCCAAAACAACCCATAAATGTTTGCATGTCGTCAGTGTCACTACTTATTACAGTAGAACCTCGATATATTGAACAGCGCGGTGATCGCGAAATAATTCGATGCATCCAGAATTCGATATATAAAATCAAGTAAGAAATGTGTCAAAAGCTTCTGCAAATCAATCAATGAACCAAGGGTGCAATCGGGGGATCACTGTTCAGAGCGTGCGTTCAGTTGCGCCGCGTGCAATTGGCCTAGGCTGCACCGACTTCCGTCAGCCGGAAGCACGCAGTCGATTGCACCATGTACGCCGTGCCTATTTCGTCACCCTGCGAAGTCGGTGTGGTCTAGGCCAATCACGGATGGCGCAACCGAATGTGCACTCCAAGCAACGATCCCCGATCGTGCCTCAATCGTGGCGCAGTAAATACTCACTTGAAGCTTCAGACAAAGTATTTATTTATTAGGCTGCAAAGTACTGCAGCAGCGTAGCCTGCTTCTTACAGGCAGCCGCGTTCTTAAACACAGGGTCCTCAACATAGTCTAAAAGATCCACAAGCGATCGGCCGGTGGTGTAGGAGGGCCACAGCAGCTACACCCTCAGTTGTAGTCGGAAGCGGGGCAACATCAGCGCTTGCGGGATCAACCTCAGCACCATCTTCGTTTGGTCACTGCTACTGCTGTAATCTCCATGCCCATCAGTTGAAGCATTTTGAAACCCTGTCAATAACAAAGTACTAAGGGGCATCTGCCAAGGCGTCTATGAGTGAGCCCAGTGAGCGCACGCTGTCGCACGTCTTTGCGGATGCAAACTGCCAGTTCTCGTGAGGCGAGGCAGGCGCAGAGCACGGCACCAAGGAGGAGTCAGTGCAGCAAATGCAATGCATCGTTGACATTGTTGAACTAGCCAAGCCGCCTCGCGTGTACACCACTACATTCATATAGCACCCTTCGCGCGATCTATGTATGCAGCGATAGTACGCAGCATCCGGGAACGCCCATCTCGCCCGTCAACAGGTGTGATGGACAGCTCACTGCTTGTCAACAGAGCGCACTTGGTCTGGGGTGGAGAAGTTTTATATATCCATTTTGCGTTCGACACCGTTCGAAATAAAAAACTAAAAATGAATGCGATTTTCCAGGTGATACAGAAAGCGTTCGATATGCGCAATAATTTGATATATCCGTGTTCAATATATAGAGATTTGACTGTATTTACATAAACATTGTAAGTGCAACAAGCCTACAGAAGAACTGTTGTAGTCAAGAGTTCAACGAAAGTCCATCTGGTCAGGTAACATGATGATGAAGAAATTGTGGTCAATGACCAAGTCAAGGTGAAAATAACTCAACACACCCGACATGTCTCTGTGTTATTTTCACCTTGACTTGGTTAGTGACCGCAATTTCTTCATAAGATGTACTGTTGCTTTCATGCACAACTCAGCAGCTTAAGCTGTCTTGTGCATTACCGCAGGAAAAATTTATTTATAACCTGGAACCTGGTTATAACAAATTCACGTTCAACACAAAACTACTTTAGCTATAGCTGATATTAGTTACACACTGATATTGGCAAGAAAAAGTTTTGGTTTGGTTTGTTATATATCGGATAATTCACTATATTCATGTTTATTATATCGAGGTTTGACTCTTGTAATGTAAAAGGAAGCAAGAGACCCTGACCTTCACAATAGTCATACACCACATAAAAGAACTTACTGTTTTGCAAACCTGTTTCTCATCTGGATTTGAAAACATGGACAAACTAAGAAAGCAAACTGAGATGTTCACTATAACATAATTTGTAACCATCTTTTAGATGAAGTTTGCGGTTTTGGCCGATTGTAAGCCTACCAATGAATAGGGCCAAGCAGTCACTGTGGCATCAACAGTAAATAGGCATAAAGGTACCACAAAAGCACTTAACCCTTTAAGCACTTTATTATTCCCACCAAGAGTGACCTTATTTTGGTTGTTTTTTACGGCATATTTTCAAAGTTCCCTTTTTCCTAGAAACATATTAAGTGTTTTTAACCAATTTACTTCCTACTTTCTGCATGCAAACCTAATTTATCTCTTCACTAAGCAATATATATTAATTAGTCATTGCTACAAGCAGTACATTCAGAAGCAAGAAAAATGTTTTATTTTACAGTGCCTCAAAATCAACTACTCTGCAAAGCAAAGAACGGTACCAAGGAAAACTTTGCCTTGGTAAATTCTTTAACTGCTAAGGCAAGTGACAAAGTGCATAAAATGTCACGAACCATAGAATGGCGAACATAGCTATGCCACAGAGCTTGCACCAGACACTGGTTTTCTTTCAAAACACCCTGCAATGTTTGAAAGAGTGTGATTTCAAAAATGCATGTTTAAGCACTGGACAAGTGCTGGTGTCTATGCAGTAGAAGAAAAACTAAGTGGCTACACTCCGTTTGTCCTGAATACTTTGATAACGAGAATATTGCTGTGGACGTGCTGAGCTCCTCCAAAGCAAAGATTACCACTATTGTGTTGACAAACTGGGCTTGTCCAAAGCACTTAAGTGGTTAATTATCTCTTGCAATGTAGAGCACAATTGGTGAACAAGCTTGATTGATGTTATACTGTAATGTTCCTGCAAAAAACACTTTGCACCAGTGGTGAGTCTTGAACAATTTGTTGGCGTGCACATTTATCAGCACAAACTGCTACAAATTTTTAAACACTTACGTATACAAAACTATGGTATTGTGGCTACAGTTCAACTACATCAAATACTTACTTTCTACGTGTGGCAGTGAACAGTTGCCTGAAATTTGAAAAGTCACCTGCTATACAACAGCAACAAATTGTTGCTCTCCAAGCTAGGGTTAGTATACATTACACTCCCTTCAAGATAAGAATCTGTTAGGCCAAATAATCTGATCAGCGATACAGCTTGGGAATATTTATGCAACTTTAATAAGTTAGAAGGCTGATACATAAAAGCTTGGCTGTTGCAATACTAGATCTTCTAGGCTTATGGCAGGCAACTGAAATTATTCTAAACAGTTGCACAACTATGAACCAGAGACACAAAGACGGCCAAGCCCACAATTACAAGTGCCAATTCTCTAAATACCATTATTGATTAGGAGCTGTTCTAGTGCAATCTTATAAAACCAACATTCTAACATGTGTGTTCGTGTCCAACTTCTGACCAGCAACTCTGGTCACCTTTTAAAATACAGACAGGCAACCATAATGGTGCAATCTTCAGAACATATAGTATATTTAAACAGACCAACCTATGGGAGGATGCAGGCTGTTCGGCCTTGTGTTTGCTGTACTCTTTGGCACCCTGGTAGTCCTTGCTGGGCCTGGGCAACTTGGGTCGCTCCCAGTCCTTGCGTGTGCTGCTGCCACCACCTGTTGAGCTACGCACCGGTGGGGCCTTGGAATGGCTGCCACCTGTTCCTGCACTTGATTTCGGAACTACACCTGTTCCCGAGTCCTTCGACGTTGTCGTAGCTGGTGGCTCATGCTCTCGCACAGGGTTCCTCAGCACCTAAGCAAGTTTCAAAACAATCACGTTTTTTTTAAAATTTTGCTCTGTACCTTGCACACATGCATTTGGCTTTTATTTCCAATTATTTTTACTGATTAGGCCACATCATTAAAAAGACATTACAAATGTTATAAGCAAAAGCTGTTGCTACTCCTGTAAGCATTCAATTTAGGAAATATGCCTGTATCTGTGTATTTCAGGACCAAAAAAACACAGGTACCTTATGTTCCCATGGTAAGTTCGACAGCACCAACACAGGCCTCAAAACATCAGGATATTTTTTATACACTATGTTGCACTGACAAATATGCTTGGTTATCAATTCTGGTTTATTCACTGTTGTCATATGACCACATGAGTAAGAACTACGTAAGCATAAGCCTTCCTGCACATGCTGCTCCCATGAGACAGACAGACGCTCATACCTAACTGTGCTGGCCCCAGTACCCACTCCAGGTGCAACATAGAGATGATGCCTGAGCGCTTAGCCACAGTCCGCCAGCACACAGCGTCTCCTCCAGCTTGGAGTATACAACACCCTTACAGAGCTGATAGAGGCACACAAGACTGCACCAGATACACCATCTTTCTCGAACCAAACACGGTCGTTACATTCTTAACCGCTTTAACATCAACTCTACAGGTGACATCCACTCCACTGCTCCCCTCCCAACTGGAGTCTGCGGTCGGCTGGTCATCAAATCCATGGCCAAGAATGTGCTACCCGGCCGCCACGATAGGCATCGCAAACTGAAGGCACAGGCCTTAGACATCACCTACTCCGCCGACAAACATGCCATGTACGTGGAAGCGGCAAAATGCGACTCCAACACATACGTAGCCTGCGTAGCGACGCCAACCACCACTCTCATCAGCGCCGCTACAGTGCGCACACACTCCTCCACCACTGCCGAAGAGGTCGCGATCGCACTAGCCATCGCGGATCGCTGCACACGCACAGTTCTCAGCGACTCTAAACAACCATCCAAAATTTCTAAAAAAACTCACTTTCTCTCCCCGCCACTCACATCCTCCGCGGTTGCACTCTCGACAGAACTGTAAGCTTAGTGTCGGTACCTGCTCACGTGGGGAACTCTGGGAACAAAGGGGTCGACCATTTAGCCAGAGGCCTAACTAACCGGGAGGCCGGCGCCTCGAACCCGGATGCTCTTGCAGAGGCCCCCAAGTCCTATGCTGACATTACCAACTTCTACAAGGAGATGAGACGCATGTACCCACCTCCCCACTCCTACCTCGACCGAGCGCAAGCCACCATGCTTCGCAGACTGCAGACCGATTCCATTCTCAGTCATTCTAGGCTTTATTTAATCCCTGGCGTGGATTACGACCCCGTCTGTACTAAGTGCGACCATGGAGTGTTCGCCACTCGGGCACAGATTCTCTGGGGAGGCGAGGGTAACCCTCCACCACAATCATTACTGCCAGCTCCCTGCGAGGAGGGTTGGAACCAGCTGCTGACGAGAGCAGACAAGAAAACACAACTGGCACTCGTCTCGTGGGCCCAAGACGTCGCCCCCACCTGGGAGCCACGCTAGGCCTACCTACCCTAACTTCCAACCCTGCAGTGGCAAATAAAGTTGTTTCTCTCTCTCTCTCTTGCCAACTGGCTGTATTACAACACAAGAAAAGCATTCGACAGCTAAACCAGTCCATTCTGTCCTTCTGTTGCTTCCACAACATCAGTGACCCAATTTTGTATTGCAGGAACCAGGCTCCTGCACTTACAAATTCAATAGAACACCCTTTTATTGACACCCACCGCACATGCCAGCAACCAACCAAAAAATAAGGCAGCAATTAGAAGTACATGGAAAGTTGTTGAACAGATTTAACCTTGACAATTGACCAGTAGACAATCCAATGATGCAGAGCACAAAAGAACAACCAGGGAACTTGTCAATTAGCCAATGTTCTATCCCCGTTCTCGTGTGTATGTGTTTTAAGGTACATTTTTTTCTTTATGTTGTTCATATGCACTCTGTTGCAGGGCTCGTAAAAATAACGAGAGCTTCATTCAAACAGGCAAGAGTGCTAGCCAAGAGCACAGTGCTGTAAGAATTACTGCGTGGTAATGCAGTGTCTGAAGTTTTATATGCCAGAACAGAGTCTAGATTTTCAAAGACACTGCAGTAAAGGCCCCCTATTCTGTGCCGCTTGAAGCCCGTATCGGCTGTAACAAACACAACAGTTTATTTTGGGTTATGCAGAAACGAAGAAACGACATAGATAATGGCAAATGCTTTCTTGGTGTAGTCCTCACATTCCTACCTAACAAAAGGAATGTCAAAAGGAACCTGGCAGGATATAAACGTGGAAATATACAGGTGCGTCACTGACGTCACTGAAAGCGTCAAGAGAGGCAGTGGATAAGACAATGGCAAGCAACAGAAAAATTGACAAGGTAGGGAACAAGAAGCAAGCAAGAGGAACAATGAATTTAGAAAGCATTGCTGTCTTGCTGAGTTAGCATATGCACATATGTATGTGCACAGTGATGACTGTAAGTGAGAACAGAGAGAGTGGTGAGAATGAGAACTTTGATCTACATAATTAATATATACACATTGCATAATTATCCTTGTAATGGAATATAAAATTCAAGTAGGCCCTTAAACACCTTAAAAATTGCGGCAACGATACATGCCTGACACTATGCATACAAGGTAGCGTTGCTTTTTCGTACACGTAGGTTACTAATTGTGGTAGTGCTTGATTTCATCATGACCTGAACTACACCTTCATGACCACTTCCCTCTTTCTGTTCAATATTTTATTTAATTTAATCACTGAGTCAATCATGTGTTGTAGGCACACATTATAAGTATAATAGTACCCTCTGATTTATCATCACGCTATGTTGCTACAAGCCATTACTGTGCCTTTCAATATCTCACTCTTGTGTCAAATAAGAATATTTTTATTAGCTTTTCAAATAGCACAACAGTGAAATAGTGTTTCGCAACATTCCTGTCCTTGCTTTCACATTTTACCCAAGTGAAGCTACAAGCTTCACAGCTGCACACTGTACACACAAATTAATATAAGCCGCTCTAATGATGCAAGTATGGTTGGAAGTCAACCACAACTAACTCAGCAGTTTGCTTCAACTTTCTATCCCAGACTCACCACAGGCTGCTCAAGACGTTTGTTTGATGTCCGACTTTCTCGAGAAGCTCGGCCAAGCACACCGAGCACTTTGAGGACTGCTGGAACACGCTCATTTTTTGCAGCGCGGTCTCCCCGCGCTCTTCGAGCACTCACTGACCTGCCCGCAGGTTTCTGGTTCAACGGCTTGCAGCAGATGAAAATATGTGGATGATGTGCAGCCTGGATAACTGCGCATGCTTGCATGCATGCCATGCATTTATGCTGGATGACGCTATAACATGCATCACTCTTCAAAACCATTCACTCTCAATAGTCTACGCCTTCCTGGCTTCCTAATGCCTATAACGAAGTACTATTCAGCTTTGGCTTTTGTTGTGCTTTCCAAGTGCAAAAATGAAGTGTTCTCTGGGATAAATATAAAGAGCTACATTATGTTATCATTTCTGAGATTCATGGCGACTCTCCAACTCAAGCTGAATACAGTGTAACCTCAATATACCGAACAAGGAGATCATTAATTACTGGGCATAATGAAGCAAGTCTAAAATATTATTGGCCATGCTTTACTTCGATAAGTATTACTGTGCTAACAGAAAACCACAAATGCAATAGCCAAGGCGATATTGATTACAGAGAAGTGAAAATCTGTTTGCTCACAGCACAAAATATGTAAGCTGGTAGTAAGAATGTATAATATACTCAGCAAGAGCAACTTGACATGGGGCATACTTCATTTCCTAAATACCTTGCAGCACTGCCGAAGGCACGAGACATACACAGGCAATATCCTTGCACAGCAGAATATGGTTCCGGGCGTAATTGGCTGATTATTGGCTCCACTTTAGTTTTATTTTTGCTCGTGACATGATATGGTGCAGTAATACGTTCCCTTTTACCTTTGCTCACGCACATCATATACAGAGAATTACTGTGGCAGTTACCACCTGAAATCGTAACAACTACCCTAACCGTGATCACCAAGCAACATGGCAGCAGCCATGCAGTGCCGACCACCCGCTTCAATCTGAATTTGCGGTTATTACTGGCTCTCTACCCTCTCAGCAAGAAACAAGCTGAAGTCAAAGCATCAGGTATGTTTTGTCATAATTTTTGAGATTGGCTGTTTGTTTTCACAGTGGTAAGCCTACAGACCCGGCGCCATGCTGTAAAACTGATCTGATTGCTACTTAGCAGATGGCGACACGGCATTAGCACTGGTGATGCGCTGACAATGTGCAATGCTATAAAAGTCTAATTGTTCACTGCATCATCAATTTCTACTCCACTCAAGCACAGTGGGTGACGACGGTAGCGAGCAAACGCCAAGTAGATGCTGAGCAGATGCTGTGGCACAGGTGAACATATATAAGGGTATTTGCTCTTACTAGTTGCTAAGGAGGCTGCAAGGTAAATGCACAGAAAGCATACAGGTAAAGCAAAGCCTTGCTGTTGCATGCTTGTAAGCGCAGCTTATGGTTACGGCGTCAAAAGATTTTTTACATCAATGCACCAACCCTCGAGCGTGTACCGACAGGATGGCAAGCAGATGCTAAGCAGAGGACACGGCGCGGATAAGCACAGGGGCGTTCAGCCTTCCTATTGGTGAAGAATTCATGTAGCTTCCACAGTGCTGCAAGCAACTACTGAGATAGAGTACAGACTCACCTGCACAATTTAGCTAGCAGCTCAGCTTGGCTGGTTCGCAACTAGCAAGCCAACATGCAAATCCTGTGTGGTCACAGTGATTGCACTACCATTGCGTATTAATAACAGTGCGAAGCGCATTGTTAATTTAACGTTGTTCAAGTGCTGCAGATTAAGAAGTTTGCAGGGACAACATGGCCACAATTAGCACATAACCGGGGTAGTTGGAGAAGTATGGGAGAGGCCTTTGCCCTGCAGCGGGCATAACCAGGCTGATGATGATGATAATGATGGTGGTGGTGGTGGTGAAGTGCTGCATATCTTTCCTCCACTAACCATGCGCGCCACAAACATTGACGGCATGGCAAGCCCCTGACAGGTCGTCAAAAGCTTTGCTGGCTATCAGAGATATCAGGAATACTTGTGTTTCTTTCGTATAGATCCCATTGCAATTTATTGATTGATTGATTTTTGCTGATATCAGAGTCCAGACTTATGATTGAATATAATGATGTTCCTTCAGAGATACGTCATATTATTTGTAGGCACTGGAACCTGTTTTATGCAGTTAACAATGTCATACATCGCTCACAGAGTAACCTTCTACAAATATAGCTAATCTTGTTTCAACTGCATGTGGCAGACAGAATACATTTTCTGTGCTTCCAGGTTCCTTTTCAGAAATTTCAAATTATTTGCAACCACTAGTGTTTGCGTTGTGACGAAAAATATATTGCAGGACAAACAAAGAACAAATTTCTATAACTTCAGAGTCATCATCATCATCAGCCTGCTTTATGCCCACTGCAGGACGAAGGCCTCTCCCTGCAATCTCCAATTACCCCTGTCCCGCGCCAGCCGATACCAACTAGCACCCGCGAATTTCCTAATTTCATTGCTCCACACAGTTTTCTGCCGTCCTCAATTGTGTTTCCCTTCCCTTGGTACCCATTCGGTAACTCTAATGGTCCAACGGTTATCTAACCTGCGCATACATGACCTGCCCAGCTCCATTTTTTTCTCTTGATGTCAATTAGAATATCGTCTACACCCGTTTGCTCTCTGATCTAAACCACTCTCTTTCAATCTTTTAACGTTATGCTTAGCAATCTTCATTCCATGGCTCTTTGCGCGGTCCTTAACTTGTTCTCAAGCTTCTTTGTCAGTCTCCAAGTCTCTGCCCCATATGTCAGAACTGGTAAAATGCACCGATTGTACATCTTCCTTTTCAATGATAATGATAAGCTTCCACTCAGAAGCTGGCAATGTCTGCCGTATGCGATCCAACCCATTTTTATTCTTCTATGAATTTCCTTCTCATGATCAGGATTCCCTGTGATTAATTGGCCTAGGTAAACATACTCCTTCAAAGACTCTAGAGGCTGACTGGCTATCTTGAACTCTTGTTCCCTTGCACAGCTATTCATCATTATCTTTGTCTTCTGCATATAAATCGTCGACCCCACTCTTGCACTCTCTCTGTTAAGGTCCTCAATCATTTGTTGTAACTCGTCTGCACTGTTACTGAATAAAACAATGTCATCGGCAAACCGAAGGTTGTTGCTGAGATATTCGCCGTCGATCCTTACTCCTAAGCCTTCCCAGTTTAATAGCTTGAATACTTTTTTCCAAGCATGTGGTGAATAGCATTGGAGAGATTGTGTTTCCCTGTCTGACCCCTTTCTTTATAGGCATCCTCCTGCTTTTCTTGTGTAGAATTAAGGTAGCTGTAGAACCTCTGTAGATATTTTCCAAGGTATTTACACGAGTGTCCTGTACTCCTTGATTATGAATTGCCTCCATAACTGCTGGTATCTCTACTGAATCAAATGCCTTTTCATAATCTGTGAAAACCATAAAGAGGGGCTTATTGTACTCTGTGGATTTCTCAATAACCTGATTAATGACATGGATGTGATCCATTGTAGAGTATTCATTCCTGAAGCCAGCCTGTTCCCTTGGTTGACTAAAGTCCAGTGTTGCCCTTATTCTATTGGAGATCGTTTTGGTAAATATTTTATATAATACTGAGAGTAAGCTAATGGGCCTATAATTTTTATATTCTTTAACATCTACCTTTATGTGGATTAATGTAATGTTTGCATTCTTACAGTTTTCTGGGACCCTTGCAGTCGATAGACTCTTCGTATAGAGAGCCGCCAGTTTTCCTAGCATTATGTCTCCTCCATCTTTGATTAAATCGACTGTTATTCCATCCTCTCCTGCCGCTTTTCCCCATTTCATGCCTTGCAAGGCCCTTCTAACTTCATCGCTAGTTATAAAAGGAGCCTAATGGGCCTATAATTTTTCAATTCTTTAACATCTACCTTTATGTGGATTAATGTAATGTTTGCATTCTTACAGTTTTCTGGGACCCTTGCAGTCGACAGACACTTCGTATAGAGAGCCGCCAGTTTTCCTAGCATTATGTCTCCTCCATCTTTGATTAAATCGACTGTTATTCCATCCTCTCCTGCCGCTTTTCCCCATTTCATGCCTTGCAAGGCCCTTCTAACTTCATCGCTAGTTATAAAAGGAGCCTCTGTAACCTGTTCATTACTGCTTCGAATGGAGGTATCGTGGCTGCTCTGGGTACTGTACAGGTCAGTATAGAATTATTCCGCTTCTTTTACTATTTCTTCAGAGTAGCAGGGGACTATTTGAGACATCAACTACACACCTATAATGTGAGAGCAGTGCATACTTAAAGCGATGCCTTATTTCCAGCTTATCAGCCATGCAAATGCAAACATGTCTAAACACATGCAAACGTAGGCAAGCAAATGAATCGCATACAAAATCCCATACAAAGTCACATGCAAACATTTAAATCCAAACCAAGGAAGTAACATGCAACCATGCAAGTTCCAGCCATGCTCAGTGGTTTATGAAAGATTGCAATCTCATATTGCAAGACAACAGGTTATGATTCTGCTGTTCTGCAAAGAACAAAGTGGCAAGTGCACATGCAAAGGTACAAAGAATAACATATACATCTAAATATACGGTAGGACTCTTTGGGGCAACTTCTGCTAGGTGCAATTATCTTACATGCTATACAGTTTCTGCATGTTATGAGTTTTCCAGAGATGGAGTGCACTTCCTTTTTGTTTAAGTTCAGATAAGTCGAACAAATTTTCAAACTCCCTTTATGTTCACCTTAAGAAGTGTCTACTGCGCATCTGGTATGCACGATTGCCTTCGTTAAGCTTTTGCTACATTGCCATGACTGAAAATCGAGAAAGTTCCTTCTTGTTCATAAAAGTGAAGTTTTGATTAAGGCCCCAATTTTTTCTAGTATACAGTGTGAAAACAGGAATGAAATCTCCAGACATTAAAATGTAATGACTGCAAAGCCGTAAGCCCCAAAACAAGAGTGATATGAATGTTTATAACAATAACAATATTAACAAAGATAAAAATCCCTAAAACATACAAAGCGAACAAAAACAAGATAACTTGAGGCAAAGCGCAACAAAGCACAAGGACAACAGAAGGGAACGAAGACACAGCGTTGTGTCTTCGTTGCATATCAATGTTTGTGCAGTTGACCTAAAGTACTATAAGCACCAATGACAAATGTTCATTTTTTGAAATACTTCAAAAAAATTGATGAGCCTTGATCAAAACTTTTTTTTTTTCATTGGTAAGTAGAAATCAAGCCCTCATTTTTAATCAACTGATCCTGTTTGACCAAGTTTATTTTAAAAATGCAGCCAATTGTATGAAAATTGATGAAAAGACTACTCCTTTCATAAGTAAATCATAAACTTCCATGTTCGCAGTCACAATAACTAAACTTTTCTCGCAGAGAAAAAAAAAAAAGGAAAATGGGGCAGCCTGGTGTAAAGTTCTGTGAAAGTTATGCAAGAATGGCTTGCCTATCGCCAATATGCCATGCTTTTCAAAGAATACTGTGAAGAAAGAATCAGAACAGATGCAAAAAAGTGGGTAAAGTTCAAAGATATTTAGAGGGGCAATTTGGAAAATCAACTTAAAAACCCATATCCAGCCTGCGTTTAAGTATAAGATGCTCCTTTAGTGCCTCAATAGCAATAGACCCTTAGCATAACATTATCTAATGTTATCTTTCGGCATGACAGATGCAAGCACCTTTCTGTTTCTCTTTATCATTTGCTTTACATATTGAATACTGCCATATTCAAAAAGACAATTTGGAAGAAGTAATACCTGTCTACATGTGCAAGCTATACACTTCATAGAGTTTCTCACTATAACACCTAGAGAGAAATCTGGCACCACCGTCTATGGGAGTTTCTTAAGGGGCACCGTGCCGTCATGGGAATGACGGTATATGTGTCTACGAGGCTCGTGTTGGCTGGTGTTGTACGAGGCTTCGTCTAAAACGTGGATATGGCTACACAAATAACACGTTCTCAAAGTAAAATATTCATAAAATGTTTTCATTCACGCATATTACATCTTTACTCAGCTACAATGCATGACCAAGGGAAGAAAAGCAAGAACAGACGACAAACTGTTTCAAAGCGAGCGCAAACCGTGTCGTCTGTCCTCCAACTTTAGCGGCCCGCTGACACTTTTTACGTAACATATAATCGTACACACAATAACAAGTTCTCAAAGTTAAACAAAACATGCTTTTGTGTAATAATAAAACCAAAACAAATTTTGACGTGCTGTTTTAGTAGAAAATGACTCATTGTGACAGACGGAACGGTGCTTGCCAAGCGCGCCTTCAAGGTGTCCTATTTCTCTGAGAATGATGCCAATCCAAAGTCACAATATACCGGCATTCCCATGCATACCACAGCGCAGCAGTGCCAGATTTCCCTCTAGGTAATGTAGTGAGAAACTCTATGATACACTTGTGCTTCTAGAACACATTACCACTCCATCAGCCACAAAATGAATACTTGACATCATGTACATGCTATCTTTGTATGCACAGTAGTGACACTTCAATGGATAGCACAAACAGCAATGTGCTTTGCCAAAGCAATCTGACATGGCAGTGGTATAGGCGAAAAGGACAAGAGTTCAGTGACTCATCACCACTTCAAATTCTCAGGCTTCTGCTTGTATGTACTGATGGTAGGTGGCAATATAGACAGCCTCTTCTTCAAAGATTGAAATTTTGCTGCACCAGTGTGGCCTGACGAGAACACTGCACTTCCCCTGGCAGCTAAGTTTAGATTGAAATTAAATTATAAAGTACAACAGTTTTTCCAGCCAAGTGCGGTTGCCCCTGGCTAGGAAATGAACTCGCGACCTTGTTTGTTGGTTCATGGTGTGCCACAAACAAGCACGCAAACAAACAAAGTCTCAGGTTTGATTCCTAACCACAGTGGTCACAGTCTGACAGGACCAACAGCCTTGTGCTCAACAGCACAACCTGTACGACCTAACCAACTTCACTCACTTCTCTTAAATTCAACTAATATATAATTTCAACTTGAGCAATTTAAATCTCAACTGGCTATCTGCATTTGCTCTGTTTTGTTTGCCTTGTTTGTCTCTAATGTTTTCCATTTGCCTTTGTCTTCGTTAGACTACCTTGCGGACGTAATACAAAATGATGTGGTACAATTTAATGTATATGAATGTGCACAATATAATGCAGATGCAATGCAAGAAAAAAAGGCTCGCCTTGCCACTGAAAACTGCTCTAGCATTTCATAGTTTCTTCACTTTCCAAGCTGCCCCAAGGTATGCAGGAACCATGCATCATTTTCCATTTCCCCTACTAAATGGGACTCTTGATCACTCTTTGAACAAGGTTAGCGCCTCACTTCCCGAGGTGATAGGTCCTGACCAACAGTCGCTGAGTGACCGCGGGAGTCAGTGCTGTCGACTGGTCGAACTGGCGGACAACGGCGCAACTCGGAGCTGGCTGGGCCCTGCTGCCGCCGTGACAATTTGGCAGAAGACTGCGTTCGCGCATCAGTCAAAAGTAAGCATTTCTGCTCCCGTTCACATTTGCCATCTCACTAGCTCCTGGTGCTCCAAGTCAAAATGAATGGCTGCGATTGTTGTCCCCTCGACAAAGCAACTGTTAGTGGCAAAAAAAGAATCAATGCATGCTTCTTAGATGTTGTCCACCTCATATTTTGAGTTGTATGCATGGCAGTTGCTGAGTAGAGCCAGAACATAGGGTTGTAAAGCGTAATCAAGACAGTAAAAGTCACACTGGTAGGCCACACTGATCGATGATCCACGCTTGTGAAACCACGCTTGTGTTGTGCAATGACAAGTTGATTATACAATTGTATTGATAAACACCCTTAAATATTCCATTAAAATGGGAGTCCTAAGTCCAATCAAAATGCTGGACAGCAAAGAGTGAATTTGCATCACCCAGCTTATGACCATCACTGAGAACAAGTCATGCTTTTCTTCCTTTTTTCCCGCCAAATTCAAAGCCAAACTTTGGGCTGTCTCAAAAATTTCTACGAAGCACGCATATTGAACCAATGCTCTTGGTTTCATGAACTATACCTAAAATGCTTTCATAGTGGTGATAACATGGCCTTTCTGGCAGAAGCTTTGTAATCTAAAGAAATAAAGGACTCTAAGAATGTACCATTTTGGCTACTCACAGCACATAAGCCATGCATGCAAGGCCTCTCGATCGAGGGAACATCTGCAGGGATTATACAGCACAGTTTACACCACAGACAAAAGTGGTGCCTTTTCTTCTTGTCTCCACTCCTTTTTTTGTAGCTTACGATTATGCCATTCCTTTTCCTCATTTGCTTAAAAAAAAAAGAGTGGCACTGATGTGGCTAGTAATTTCACCATGTAAGTTGCTCTTCCAACAGCAGCAGCAGCATTACACCAGCATTCCAAGCTTCAAGCCTCACTTGCCAAAGAAGTCACTCATTAAAGCATTCCTAAACAGGAATAGACATATTCAGCAAGCAAGTGCAGTGTGCGGGGCACATAGCTGTGATAACCTAGGCCAGGAGTTGCCGAACAGTCGTGCTCTAATATACACAAGGAAAGTGCCATTTCAGGACCCAAGAGAGAGGTTTACCCGGCGACACGCCTAGCTTGCTACTCTAGGTGGGTATGATGAAGTGTGAAATGCACAGTGCACATTGCTTGACAGTACCCAACGTGCACAAAACACATCACAACACTCAACAAACTGAAGTATCTCAATAATGATAATGGTGTTTATTAGAACAGAATAATGGTACAAAATAAAGCAGGCTTGCCAAAACCGAACGAGAGCTTGAAGAACCAGTACAATCAATGAGACCAGTGTCCCTGAGGCAGCTTAAAGGTGCCTTCGTTGCATGAGACAAACAGGCAGCGTCAGTCCATGGACCACGAACAAGTCTTAGCTCAAGATATGATAGCCTTTAACGAATGTTCAGAGCAGACATTAGGGCTCTTATTTCTATAGTAAATAATCTGCAAATTAATTGGGCTATGTCTTCCTGTATGTTACACATAGAGCGTAGTGGCGACCTTATCCATTTGATTTTAAATAGTTCGGTATCTGCAACATTTAGCCGAATACGGAGTAGGCTTGCCCGATTGCACCTATGAAGGTCACATGACATGTGAAACTCGCACATAGGATCCAAAGTGCTAACAGGTCCATACTGCTGTTCTGAATCAGTCAAGACTGCTAGCTGCTCACACAATGCAACATAGGAGCTAATCTGTAACTCCTAGAGAAAGGTATTGGGAGTAGCTCTGTAAAGTTGTGTACTGAATCAGCAGCACAATTTGCATGTACAATGCCCACTACTCCGCAGGTGAAAAGTCAGCCACTGCGAAGCAACACTGTGCTGCATACCACAGGCTTCGGTGTGCAAGCAGTTTATGATGTAGATAAGCTGTTCATTAGAGTGTGGTGATTTTAGCCATAACAGAGCAGTACATGCAGGATCAGTGACTGTGCTGGTGCACTATCTTGGCATGCACAGTGCGCAAACAGCACCTGAAAGTTATGCCCCTCTTTATAAATACACATCCTATTCATCTGTCAGATCAATGTTCCTTCCTTGGTATCAAACTTGATTCCCGCTTAAAATTTAATTTGCATATTAATGAGCTACAGCGGAAAACTTCCTATGGTATTAGGGTATTACTAAAAGCTAGATGTTACTTTGACTTGACTACTTTGGTAACCTTATACTATGCATTCATTCACAGTCATCTAAATTATTGTATTGCTTCCTGGGGTCAAACATATCATTGCCACCTTTCTTCCCTCCAACACGTACAGAATCAAGCCATTCGCATTCTCACCTGGAGCAACCGACGTTCACATGTCACTGATCTGTACCGGGAACTGCACATACTGAATATTGACAATCTAACCAAATTTAATGTCTGCACATTTGCTTACCAAACAGTTAAAGACCATAACCTTCTCAAATTTGTTCTTATCCGACACCTTACTAACTCAAATATTACGCGCTTTTCCTCCAATAACAATTTTATACTCCCTAAGGTACGAACTAACTAAGGTTCACAAAGAGTAGCATTTGTTTTAATCAAACTTTGGAATTCATTGCCTTTTAACATTAAATGTGCCTTTTCTATATCGTCATTCAAACATCAGCTTCGCAATCTCATGTTTAACCTATAGCTCCGTTTATTGAATATGTCTTTTAAAACACAACTTCAGTTCTGTCGTTTCTAATACTGTTTGCCTCGTTTCTTACTTCTGCTTAAGCCTCATCCCTACAGTTTTATATTTTCCATTGTATTATTCTTTTGCATCATTATGTATTTGCATTTGTATTTGCATTTTCGTATTTTTTTTTCCTCGCTGCCTTTTTGCTGCCAAGTAGTATTAGCTTTTTTAACATTATAAAAGGTCCCCCTACAGTGTTTACACTATGGGACCTTTTTCTGTACTAAATACCAATATTTTTGTATCTGCACCATGTATTCAATAAACTTCAAACTTCAAACTTCAAAGATTCACAAAGAAGCAAAGCATGTGCCGAGGTGAGGGTAAACATTATGAAAAAGAGATAGGATAGCTAACCGCACCACATTTTACAGCTCCAATACAGTTCAGTACACATGGTAAAGATATTGGCAGGCCTGGGTAAATGTGCAGTGTGTAGTACATCATGTGCAAATATGTGCATCTCAATTATGTTGTGCCCTTCATAATAATTCTCATGGGTGATGCTCTTAGGCTAACATGTTAAAGCTGCCAACAAAACTCAAAGGTTTCAACCAAATGAGGCTCAAGATCCCATTAAACACAGGCCAATGCAACAAGTGAACACTATAAGCTGTTTCTTAGAGCAGCAACTCTTCCGCTAATGTTGCCGTCAAGGTTTTACCCAGCAACTTTAGATTAATATTCTCAACAACCTAGGAATGAAATGGGAAACTGGAAAATAATTGTGTGCAACAAGGTCTGCATGCGATGGAATGATGCTGGCAATGATACAAGCTGACTGAAATTTGGAGCTCTCTCACAGATGTGAGAAGCTAGCAAACAGATTGAATAAAGAAACGTTTACAGCTACACTAAGAGCAAATCACAATATCACAGTACAGCAGCAAATAATTTCTCAGGGAATATCTAACCACGAAATCACCAACCCCTAAACTGCTCCAGTTCAAATGCGAGCTGTGCTAAAGTAATGAAAACGATGCCTAGCAAAGTCTGTAGCAGCAAAATAAGCACAGCATATTTCTGATGATTATGAGAAAGGCACAAAACATGGGATTTTTGAATTTCAAAACCAAGCTTCAGTCCAATGAATACCATAGTGAAAATGGCAGGAGAACATTACTGCAACATGACATGCAGAGAAATTTCTATTTAGTGTAACAAAATATACCCCCTAGTGGACTAGAAAATGGCAGAGAGGTTGATAATTGCAAAGACTTCAGATGACCACACTACAAAGGAGAAAGCCTCTATGCTGACCCCTTAAATTAGTGAGCTAGATGGAGCCCTGAACAAAAAGGATGCAAGGAGCTCTGAAAATAAAACAAACACTTCACACAGCAACGAGCTGTAACAATAAGGCTACTATTTCGAGAATTTCGCTCACCTTGACCACCTGAGGCTTAGTTGATGCAGGCTCGGTATCGTCAAACTGGGCAAGGTCATCATCATAGCGGGCCGAAGACGACTCTCGGTGCATGCTTGGCTCCTTCGTTGCACGGTCCACTTTCCGCCTTCTCTTCTCCTCATCGCGCAGACGTTTCTTCTCCACTTCCCGCCTCTTGCGCTCCTCCCGACGCTCCTCGCGCAGTTTCTGGGCCGCCGTTATGAAACACAGCCAAAAAAGCAGGTGCAGTTGAAAGCACTCGTCCTTTTTCTCCCACCACTGCCTTCTTTTTCTATTCATTATTTCATGCAAGAATCTTTACCTAGGTTGCTCAAGTTCACCAAATGTGTTCTGTTGATGATTCTAATAGGTTCTACAGGCACCCCATAGCTGACACATGTGCCTCAAATCGCAGTCTTTGAAAATCTGTTATGCTGTGACAGAAATATTGACACGTGTACTTGTATATCTTTTTCGGGTGACCACTTTTCACCGTCTAAAAAGTTTTATTGCTCAGCACAGGACGCACCCGTATTTATCGTAAGTTTCTCTAACGTTATCGACGGTTCTTCCTGCTGTCTGTTGTCACCAAAGCTTGTGTAATCTGATTGCATGTGCGACGCGAATTGTGTAGCACATTCTGGAAGACACGCGGACACCAGCGATTACTCTGGAACCTTTGATGGTTCACATATAAAAGCCGGCGCGCTTGACCGGCCGATCAGCTTTCGATCGCCGACTGTGTTCACTGCTATCGTTGTGCTTTAAGTGTAGCATGTTTTCATGGGCACAAGTTAACCCAATAAAAGTTAGTTTCGTCATTCACAGTATTGCTACTGTGTTCTTTGCCGTCACTAGTACATGATGATATAGACTCAACCTCTCAAGTTCTATAAGGTAGCTGCAAAGTGAAACTGTGCGCTGCCCATTGTGTTCCTTGCGATCTCATGTGCCACAATAAAAAGTGCAGGTGCCTCTTGCTCGTGTCAAAACTTTCAAAGAAGTATCGAGATCAAAACACGAGTTTCCACTTCACTGTTTGGGATAATGAAAACATCACTGCTAATCACAGCTCACTATGCAGAATTCCCAAATGGCCCCTGGAATTTCCAGTTTCAGGCTCTTCCTGTTAAGTGGTTTTTATAAGATGCACTGACATGTGCATGAAAGTGGTGGTAGGAATGTCTCGTCTTGATTATGTGGTCTGCGAAAAAGAGGGAGACACATCATTGCACATTTTCTACCATTGTCTTTGCCTCTGCTTCTGAAATTTTACATTGCTTCCCTGTGACCAGTGCCAATTCTATGTGTGTAGTAGCCCTCCTGCTCTTGTGACATTATATTTCTGATGAACATACAGAGTTTGACTGTAAAAAACTAAAACATAGGGGCTAAAAGTTATTTACTGTAAATTTGTTATTTCACACTGACAGATTTTGCACCTGTCATTCTCAAGCAGCAACTGACCAAAGAATAGAGTTTGTGGATGTGTTTGACTCTCTCATGTCCCCCGACACCATTCCTGCATGACTCTCACATCTTCCGAAGTTCAGTTTCACCGCATGACACACACAAGTTGGTGAGAGTCTGAGTTGCACGGCTGCACCAAAAGATGGCGCAAGTGTTCCGATGCAAGCGCCAGCTGATGGCTTGAATAGCTTGGGCACAAGAGGAACCTGCTTCCTCCTCTTTGGTGGTGGGGCATTGGCACACTCTTCCACGAAACTGCCTTACAGAAGGCTTTTTGTTTGGCTTTGGAGCACAGCACTGGCAAGCACGATTACTTGGGCATGCTTTCATTTGTGGAACCACACCCACAAATGACTTGGACCTCGGTGCACAAAACAAGCAGACATTGTTTGCTCATTGTCCTTGCGCAGCGAGTTGAACCTCCTCGATTCCTCAGTATGTCTCCCTCGAGGAACCATTCCGTGAATGTATTTCCGCCAGCTGGCATTTTCGTATAAAAGGAGCAATACATCCCCTTTTCGTATATTTGCACTACTGTGCTGTCATTTCCTTTGTTATCAAGAACAAGTGGTTCCCCATAAGTTTTCTAGCCTGTGTGGGTATATTACCATTTAAAAAATACTGGATTACTAGAGATGCTGACATGAGCAGCTGTGCTAGTAGCGGCATCACATGACATAGAGTTTAATTTGAGCAAACAAAACTATTACAATGATGGGTTATATGACACTCAGCTGTTGGCACAACGGCATAACCATCAATGCACAGGTTTTCTGTTTTCTCTCCCTTTGACAAAAACAACATGAAACAAAGACATTTCTGACACTTTGTGGTTGAACAAACTGCTACAAGGTGTTGCTGCTAGCCCTGCTGGTGCCATCCATATTGCCTGTGTTCTGGTGTTTCATAAAACACAAGATGTATATTGTTGTGACAGGGGGATGAACGTGGGACTTTCATGCACCGTAGTGCAGTTGTGATCGTAGGCCTTGGCTTGACATCTAGAACGTTTTAAAGCATGTTTATATTTTTACATTATTTACAAAAAAATAGGAAAGACAATGAAAAGTTCAGTTCAGGCTCAAGCTGCCTATCTCTCAACAAAACGACTGTCTTGTCTTATACGCCTTCCATCTTTCCAGTCGCATCGTCTTTCTCCAATTCGATGCTAGAAAACAGGTGATATCATATTCAGCCAATTAAATGCTTAGAAGCGGGATGTCATTTTCAGCCAAGCCTCCTCCCAGGAACGCTTAGCCCAAAACACATGCAACCATCACTGCGCACAAACGCGGATAGGGAAACGCAATGACCCCCTCTCGGAAACGGGCGTGGCAGTTTCAACCTGTTGGTATTCCATAAGGACGCCTACGCCCAGTTTACACTTTTCTTAGTCGTCCCAGAAACAAGAAGACAACAGCACACATTTCATTGACTGAAGAGCCCGCACACCTCTCAGTTGACACGCCTTTACTCTTTTAAACTGTCTTTGACAATCAGCATAGGTTTGCAACGGCTGTCTTTTCTTTTTTCTAGGAGATTCCCGTCTCATTATCCAATGAAAGTTGTCAATCAACAGCCACTGCCTGACAACCCTGCTGGCTTCAGCTAACAAAGGAGCTGCATTCGAGCTCCATAATGCGAGTCAGCAATTAGTGCCACGGGCCCAATGTGCAATCACAACTATATGAATAGGCTAAAATTTTTTAATGATTATAACACAGTAAATGTGATTAAAATTTTTATGTTGATTCTTGCTGAGAAAAGAAAAGATTTCTTTGCAGATGTATGCTAATCTGGAACCTGATACATCAAAGACAGTGAAGCTACATAAGCGAGTTCTCACACCCTTCAGAAGCACTAGGGGTCTGCTTGCTGGCTCACGACTCGAACACAGTGGGGTTGTGTTTGGCTTTTCTTAATGACTGCCTCAACAGAGGCTGCAGCGCAGGACCACAACATCAGCTTTCACTGCTGCAGCTATACAAACACCTAGCTGACCTCCAACATGGAGCCGGCATAGCACAACGCAATAAAAAAATTACAGATTACTGGTTAAAAAGAACATGCATGTAAGCTGTGTACCAGAATGACATGACATTTCATAATCATTGACCATTACATTTCAAAGCAAATTGAGGGCCACAGCACACGTTGCACTGCATTTACATTTAAATTGGCATGCCAGCCTTTGCCACACAAAAACTATTGCAAAACTCCCCTTACAACTTCGCTGTAAAAAAAAAAAAAGAAGAAGAAAGAAGCAAGCTCTGAACCAACCATCATTATCTCTCAGCAGCTGTAACATCACAGTAGTCAAGTTCTCAAACGGAGGACCTACCAGCTTTTCCAGCTTCCTCTGCTGCAAGTACTCAATTAGAGGGGTCACCACCTTGAGGCAGCCGTTGTTAGCTATGGAAAAAGAAATGCATCCCAAAACTTAATGCTTATACAATACACGAGTCACATTTATTAATTGCCATTTTACATTTCATCGCAATTAACATTCACTGCATATGTCCTCTAACCTCAGTGAAGATGGCATTGTACAAAGACTTCCAAGAGACTGCAGGCACTAAAGAGACCATTAAAGGCAAACATTGAATAAATTTACTTGTTAGATTGCACACCACATACACACAGCACATTGCTTTTCTTTTTTACTCTATAGATGTTTAGGGTTACTCAGTCAGTTACAAACTAAGAAAGTTTAAAGAACTACATCTCAAATGGAGTTTGTACACGTGAGCCAAGCAATGGCCTCCTCTGATTCTTCCTTTTCTTCTACTGTGTGAACATCACCCAGAATGGAGACGATTTTGTACAAGATGCAAATGTCCCCAGTACTTTAGGTGGCACATTGTCAGCATAACACCACTCCAAATATTTCTGAAAAGTTCCCCATGTTACAGCTGTTACTGCATGCAAATATGTTTAGGCTGTGAGCCATCTTCACACTAGGAACAGTTCCTCTCGACTTGCGTACATGTGGTATGTGATCATAGCATGTTCATTTACTGATAAAATGACTGCGGTGTCTATTCATTCATGTGCAATAAACACCAAGGAAACTACTTTTTGAAGATAGGAGGGATGGAGAGCAAGTGTAGTCTGCTTCTGTGGAAGGTGCTGCTCCTGAATTCTCAGCTTGCCAGTTCACTGTAAAGCCCCTCATTTACACCTACTTCATGTGCACTTGCTTTTTCAAATTAATGGCACCACCTCACACTTACACAAAGTTGGTACATACCTAAGGGCACCAACACCAGGCAACTTAGTTAACCATATTTAATTGAAAACAGCAAGAACAAATTGGATGCAATAGAAAGACAGACAAATGCACAGATGAATATGAGTCACCTGTTTCTCATAGTGTCACATTTGTAGGCAGCGCTCTTAAATCATGATGGTTCACCCAAAGTGAGAGCCCTACCCATTTACCAGTTACAGTTGCTTAGCGATGCATGTATCCTCAACGAACACCGTGGTCGATTGTATCGGGGCAATATATAAATACCTTTGATTTCTTTTTCCCTAGCTTCAATCTCCTCTATGTAGGTGTCAATTGAAGGCAGTGTCACTTCTTCCGGTTGCTCTAGGCTTTCCAGAAACTTGATGTACTCTGGGTCTTGTTCAATTGTGCCACACTTCGGATCCTTCTTGCGAGTCCTTCGCTTGGGTATTTTTTGGAAGGGTGCATACTCGACAAGGGCTGGGAACTCATTGCCTGATTAAATTAGAGAGAAAAAAATAAAACACACCAGTCGACACGTGCACATGTTGACATGCTCAGCTATAAAAGCATGGCCAACGTTGTTGCTACTGATGCAGTTGTGTGCCCGAATGCGAAACGCGAACTCTATCCGCGCTGCGTTCTTGCCAAAGAAAGAAGAATATAGGCTGACCAAAGAAGTTGGCAGCATTGTCTTTGCCAAATTATGAAGCCTCTAAAAAACCTGCACGTTGTATTTACAAACAATGTTGTTTATGTACGTTCATGGTAGGCATCTGACGTGGCAAACTGCGCTGAACACATGCATTAAGTATATAACGCACACGCTATAGCCGGGCGTGTTTCCAAAAACACGGAAGCCACACGTGGTGACATCCGCCGAGGTCGCACTGAATCTAAATACGAAATCAGACAGAATTGTGGAACAGGACTTGCCTTTCTCATCAACAAAAATGTAATCGTCGAACTTCTCCTTGAAGATGAATATCTCATCCTGATTGACGAAGTTGATGTAGGCCCGCGAGAACGCGTGCGGGCCGAGACTGCGTAAGGTGAAAGATGTTAATCTTTGTTCGTACGACGATCGTTGCCTTTCCGCTCATAACAAAAAAAAAAACCTGCTGCTCACCTCAAGTCTCCTTTGACGAAGTACATATAATCACTTTCAGGAACAGGGGATATCTGCTCCAGGAACTGGTCTTCCGTCATCGTCGGCGGCAGCCTTCGGATTACAACCTGGAAGCACGACGTTTTAGCTCTAAATCAACTCGCAAGAAAAACAAAAGGCGCGCTCACCTTTGTGAGAAATGACTTGTCCTTCTTCTCCTTAGACTTCGATGCTTCGCTCGAGCTGCGACTTCGAGGCGAGCATTCATCTCTCGCTTTCTCCTGCGTCATCTCTGAGCTGCTGTGTACTGGAAGCTGGCCGGTCGTCAAGATCGCCGAGACTTATCCAGTTATACTAGCTAATGTAAATACTAATCTCACTAATGTAAAGACTGGGTCGGGCAAACGCAGATTCTCTTTCATTTGATGTGTGCACACCTACTAGCTTATGTACCGACATATATACGTTTCTGAAGCCACTGTATAGAATATCGCAAATCGCTGTCGGTAAACAGGCCGCTCCGGCTTCTCCACAGATGGCGGCACTAGTCAAATCGATCTGCGTGTGAGGGTAGGTGTTGAGAAATCCTCGACGGCAGACGCCCAGAAAAGAAGAGACTAAAAAAATTGCGCAGCGTCTGCCGGTCTGCCACTGGGTTTTGATATTCGACGGGCCCAAAAAATATCTGTGCGGGGGCTCGTGTCCCCAGGATACCTTGTGCGCGTGTTCGCCGGTGTGTGTGATTTTTTTCTTGGGCGAAGGAGTAGTCATGTCCAGTTCGGGTGATTTCGGCAACCCTCTGCGAAAGTTCAAGCTTGTGTTCCTGGGAGAACAGAGCGGTGAGTCGAACTTTTCCTGCCCCTTCCACGTAGGCCGGTCTGTGTCTGTGGTGGTGCGGGCGTGACGCGCGGTTCCGCATTCGCCTCTAGAATTGCGCGTCTCATGGGCGCCCAGTTTGATTTTGCTTCGTTTTAATACGGCGCCGCGGGCTCTTCCTCCGAGTGCCTCAGCCCAAAAAGCGAAAAGAATCTCGCTCCAGCTTCGTTGTTTCGCTTGGCCGCGAACAGGGTCCCGTTGCGGTATACAGGGCTAGGCCTATGCTGTCACTTTGAGGATTCGTTCCCTTGACGTTCCCAAAGATTAAAACTAGGCGTGTGTATTGGAACCGGCCTTTATTTTTCTCGCTAGGCATGTTACGACGTCTGTAAAGTGTGTAGTAAAATGTGTACCGAGTACCAAAATTGGCGTAGCAGCGGTGAAGGGTCCACGCCTCCGCGCTCTGTTTCGTACTGTTTTACCGATCGGTCCGCCGGCTCGAGCGCAATGCTCGAGCAAAATTCGATGGACATGACGACGTTGCGTTTCGCGTGAATTAGCGTAGCGCCTATCTGCCCAGGGCGCTGTCCGGTGACCGACTGGAATGCGGTCACTAGTTTTTTTTTTTTTTTTTTTCACTACATGAAGCCGCGCGCCTGTAGAACAGGTGCGACCGCATCTAGAGCACGGGTGCGCATCTGCAAGTTATAACTGTTGCTTACCCCTTTCCTTAAGGGCCGTCATAAAGCAAATCTTGCGCTTAGGGAAGCTGCACAGGCAAGTAGTTAACATAGCGACGTTAGCGTATTGGTAAAATACAGACGACGGCCGCGATAGATTTTACTTTCGTAGCGTCCGCTGGTCGCTGTAGACGGTTGGCTGCCGGGTAAGAAAAGAAGCGTGGGGGTAAGTGACCTCGGCAGGAGCTGGCTGTACGGGTATAGAGAGAGGGGAACAAGAATGGTTAGAACAAAAACGCACCAGCAAGAAAGGTGCGCGGATGAAAGCGACTAACCTAGTTTTCTTCTTACCGATCGTGTGAATGGAGTGCGTGCCGCGGTTCCAGGTCCATTGTGCGTTCCCGCGTGAAGGCGATTTGGGCGCATGATTAATATGCTGTCAGCTGGTTATGTTGTCTACAAGCCACCAATGCGGAAGTCGCCGGCCCAGGCCGCTGTGCACCGGGTTTCGGTTTCCGTTACTCTCCGCTGTTTATACATAGCAGAGTGAAGCCACAGTATTAATTACTTACGCCGAAGACATCTTCACACCGTAGGTCACAAATAGGACAGCACTTTTCGCACGCAAGGCTGCTTACCACACATAACCAACACATATAAATTGGTGCATAATGTTGAACTGACATCAGTTACTACGGCGATTTTGTTAAAGGGTGATTGGCAAGGTGGTTCACCGAGCCTCAGGCGAATGTGTTCGACAAGACGCATTTCATTGCGGCCTTGTTTTTTGTTTTGTTTTTTTCATACATCTGCGTTCTTATTTTGTAAAGCAATTTGCTCATTTAGGTCAGTCTTATCACTATTGTGCTTATCTGTTTTATGGTGCTTGTCTCACTGTCCAGGATGTGGCAGCACTGATATATCATAAGAAAGGCCAGAGTAAGTTGTTGGACCATATCAGGAACCTTGCCCTTGCTGGTATTTGGGCAGTATAGAAAACATTTTACTGATTCGCTGTAAAAAATGCACATGTTAGCATTCAGTATGCGTGTGCGTCTTATTTAGTACGAACAGTGTGGTGGCATTGTTTAAGTTACACCCAAATGTGTGTCTTTCATTTTGCTGCCACCCTAGCTGCAAGTGGTTGCAGAAGCAATGTCAATACACTACACCAGTGAGCAGCGACGTAGAAAGGAGTCAGAGCTACCAACCACAAGTTATCTGGTGCAAGTGTAGGTGATTTTACTCTTGCGAGAGAGGAAAATCTGGGTGTGCTCTGCACTCAAGTGTTCCCTTCAACAGGGCCTCGCTCTGTATATGTGTGCAAGTTTATCGCTTTCGCAAAGTAAAACTGTCATCATAATGTAACATCTCACTCAATTAGACTGCTGAGAACTTTGGTGAGACTTTTTGAAGTCTACGGATTCTTGTAGTACTGAAGTCAATGTTCTGTGTGCTTGATAGTATACATATGACTGTCAGGTGCTTTGAAGCTACTTCTCTTGGTGCACTTATTCATAGCGTACAACCTGTTGCAATAAAGTGAAAATGTTTCTTTTCTTTCAGTTGGGAAAACTTCTCTCATTACACGTTTCATGTATGACAGCTTTGATAACACATACCAGGTGTGTCCTATATTTCCCATCACTACATATGTGTGTGTGCTGAGAGAGAGAATGAACTTTATTGCTCACTTTATGGGCTAAGCTGAATGCTGAGTTGACAGAAGTTGGTGACTGCTTATGTCAGCATTTTTGTGAGCTGCAATGTAGTGTGTTCTGTGATAAGCCCGTCATGAATGGCCTTTTCTTTTCAACACCCTTTCGATATTGAAATGGTCTTTTGTGGCATGAAATGTACAACATTAAAAGTAGCATTGCATGTTTTCTAAGAACTACTTTGCTTTCACAAAAATTTTGTCACATGGAGTAATTGCATACAACACTGATGAGCTTTTGGAGAATGTGTAAAACTTGACCAGTGTGATGTTAAGTAACATTCTAAAAGTCTCTGCTCCAAGTGCTCGTCAAGCTTGAGTAATTATGTACATTTAGCAGCTGCCCATATAACTAGAATGATAGCTATCATGCTGTCATACATCAACAATAAAGTTCATGCAAATGTATCTGAATGTCAAGTGGTGTGAGTGTCTCAAATGGCTTCCTTTACTGTGTTGCATAGGTGCTGCAAAAAAAAAAAAAGACAAGAAAACAGTACAGAGTAGAAAGCAGGCAGTGAGGCACAGGTGTTTGCAGTGGCATACAGTGTTGTTGTTTGTGACTGACCTTTCCTCCCCGCAATGTTATCAGGCACTCTGCTTCTTACATTTGTGTTGTCTTGCTGTAACATAGTTAATGGGAGAAGGCTACTCAAATGCGTCACTCCAAGTATGAATCACATGTTAGCTATATTGTAGTTTCATTTAATAAGCTATTTCACAAACTTCATTTGTATAAAGCCTGAATGTGGGCACAAAACTTTTTTGTGTGTTATATTATCAATTGCCTGAAGGTTCTTCCTGAATATCTAAAGACAAATGTGCTCATGTATGCACTTTCTTTATATTTATTTTATTGCTGTGGCATATCCACTTATGAACTCCGTAGAGCTTATGCACTTAGCATGATATATTTAGTGCTTTGTGGCTGTACAGTATTTTTGCTTTCACAAAGCAGTCTTTTATTACTATTTTTTCTGGAAGGGTACACAATGATTGTTGAAATACACTTGCTAGTGCTAGAATGTGTGCAAACCCCATCATGGTCCATCTTTTTCGTCTTACTGAAAGTTGCAAAAACACACCTCTGAATTCATTACTAGTCATTACTAGTTGTGAATTAGATCTTAGTGACAGAGTTACAGAGCCACTTCCTGCAACTTTAACTTTGTAACTGTGATGTAGTTATCACAATGCACTTCACTGTGTAAATGTTGCTGACTCTTGTGTAACAAAGTGAATGAGAATTTTAGGTTGTCATACTGTCTGCCTGTGATGTACGATGGTCTGCCAATATTTTGATGCACTCTATCACACCTGATGATGATTTTGCCTGTTAAAATGCTGCTGAACATAGTAATCAAAGGCAGTGGTCTTGCGAAACCCATTCTCAGTTTTTTTGGCCCCCTTGAATTGTTTTCAATCCAGGTTTTAATAATCAAAATTCATATTAGATGTGTTGCAAATAATATAAATGTATGCATATACAGAAGGAGATCCGAATGTCTAATCACTGTTGGTGCCTCCTGTGCAAGTAAAATGGAAAGGATAAAAACAAAGCAAATAAAAAAAGGGTTACATTATATCAAAAGTACAAAAAATAAAGAAACCATAATAAACAGCATCAGTACACAGCAAATCAATAAGGTAAGACATGTTAATATTGACAGGCAAATACAATTATGATTTTAAAAAATAAAAGCAACTAGTTTTGTAAAGTCTCGTGCAGCACTGCTTTTTTATTATTATTTTCAGGCACCTTCAGCAGATACATTTTGCATAGCATGGCTGCAAAAATATGCCTCTTTATTTGCAGATGAAAAACTTGGAATCATTTCTATGTGGGCATTGTACAGCAGTTTGTCTTTGTTGTAATCACTGAGTTCTCTCCATTCTTCTCACAGGCCACAATAGGCATAGACTTTTTGTCCAAGACCATGTACCTAGAAGACCGCACAGTAAGTTTGCTACCTCATATTTTCATTTGTCGAACAATTACTTCAATGTCTTGCATTTGTCAACTTGCTCATGTGTCAAGGCGAGAGAAGCTGCATACCTAGGTTGTGATGCCCTTTATTAACTTATATTTGCATTTCCTGATGCGTGTTATATAATCCTTGACAAATAAAAACTACTGAAACTTATTTCGACAGTGTGAAAAGCTTTGAAAGAGTAAAAGAATCTGGATATAAAGTTTTCAATCCCACATTTTTCACCATATTTACCATTTTTAGTAAAGCATCAAACGCTGATTTAGAAGTACTAGGCTGGTTACCTTCACTCTTGTGGACTACTGTATCATAGAAGGTTGGCTTCTAGAGTGTGTCATTCCAATAAAAAAATGCTGCAATATGCCTTTGAAATAAATAGTTAAAAGCATACATAATTTATATGCTCGCTTTGCTAGAGCATTCTTCATTTTCATTTAATCGCATGTATTATTCTCATACTGTTCTGCAACAGTGGGAATCAATTGCAACAAAGAATTGAGGTATAGTAGGGTTGAAGAATGGTATGCGGAAGACAGATAATGTTCAATAGCCTGGCAAGGGAACAAGAATTCATGATCGCCAGTCAGCCTTTAAAGTCTGTGAAGAAGAAAGTTTATATAATGTCGGTTATTGAGAGAAGGAAATTTAAAGAATGAAAATGGGTTTCTGTGCATACGACAGGCATTATTAAATCCCGACTGGGAACCCGCAGTGGTTGCTTAGTGGCTATGGTGTTGGGCTGCTAAGCACGAGGTCACGGGATCGAATCCCGGTCACGACGGCTGCATTTCGATGCAGATAAAATGTGAAAACACCTGTGTACTTAGATTTAGGTGCACGTTAAAGAACTCCAGGTGTTCGAAATTTCCGGAGTCCCCCACTATGACGTGCCTCATAATCAGAAAGTGGTTTTGGCACTTAAAACCCCGTAATTATTTCCTTTCATGTGAATACTTGCCTTGCAGGTTCGTCTACAGCTGTGGGACACAGCAGGCCAGGAGAGATTTAGGAGCCTCATTCCAAGTTACATCAGAGATTCTACAGTTGCTGTAGTTGTTTACGACATAACCAGTGAGTTGTCGCCATGTTCTGCCCTTAAATTTTTCTTGGATAGAAATGTTTTAGTGCCATTAAGGTTTTTCCTGAATCAGCGTGAAGTGATCCTCCATGTAATTTGTGACACTTCCAAGTTTTGTTTTGTAAGGATTTAGGTTTTTGTGCACAAGGAGACCTTCAAACAGCGCAAGGGCTGACCATGTTGTGCATTTAAATTCATCTTGTATAATCTAGTGTGCATATTTGACATGTTATTTCAGTGCTCTCAGATGGTTGTGCAAAACAATTAGGCTGTATTGCGCAGACAAATGAATGTACATAGTAGCATTTTTCTAGCTTTGTTAACACTATAGCCCCTTGCTTAGTATCCCAGGAAAGCTTAGTTACTTATGGACCAATAATTAAATCTATGCACGGCACACTGCTAAAGACTTCCGTGTGCTATTTTCCTGATATCAGAGTTTCTGCAGGGGAAGTGGCCTTTTGATATTTTATGGATGCAGCACAAATAGAGAGCTTAGAAATAGTGGATTCAAAACTTGTGCCAAATCTGCCTTGTGTACAGGATAGCCGAAGCGAAGCTTGTTTGATTTTATTGATTGATCGATTGATTGATTGGTCAATCAATAGGTTGATCTTCACGCATGTGCAGTGCCACAGGCACTACATTTTGGGGTATACTTTGCCATTTACAACCACTGTTTCTACAACTTCCTGATTGCTCTTGCGCTACAACTTTAGCAGTAGCGTAGAAGCAAATAGACTTCGCAAAAAAAATTTTTATGTGGCAGTCGCCGTTCGGTTGGTAATACGCTGCTAAGCACGAGGTCGCAGAAAATCCTGGCCATTGCAGCTGCATTTCGGTTGGGGCGGCATGCAAAAGCACCCATCTCCTATGCATTGGGTACACATTAAAATACCCCAAGTGGTCAAAATTAATGTCTAGCCCTCAACTACAGCATGCAGCTGCGACTTTGGCACTTAAAACCCCAGAATTTAACTTTTTTTTAAATCACCGTTCAGTTTGTAGTGATGCATGAAGAGCACATCTGATATCCATCCAGTAATATGACAAGCATGCATCTTGATCCTTCATTTTTTTCTTGTGTGCTCTTCTCAATGTTCACGTTGAGTGTAGTTGTCAAAGATTCTTGGCTTCTTTGGTTTAAATAATCCATTTATCAACAGTCAGTAACAGTTGTATCTTATTTTAGATGCCAACTCATTTCATCAAACATCCAAGTGGATAGATGATGTGCGGACGGAAAGGGGGAATGACGTTATAATCATGCTTGTTGGCAACAAAACTGACCTCTCTGACAAGAGGTAAGTATGTGTTTGGGCTTGCGTTGGATGGTGCACAGTATGCGAGAACATAAGAAATTAAGTAAGAACCTTTTATTTCTGGTTTTATATATATTTTTTTTCAATTGAAGGATAGAAGGATGAGAAATTTGGTGCTTTATTCTAGGAGGAATAGTGTCTGTGGAGGGTGTTCTAAAGCTCAAGTGCTTAGGTTACTTTTGTAACAATGTGAAGAATCGACAGCAAAAGAATGCATATGTTATGAGAAATGGAGGACCTCATTTTCATAAACAAGTCATAAGGAACAAAGAAAACACTGTCAGCTCACAGTTGTCTTTGTACGTCAATTATTATATTTCACATGTAATAATACGTCTTCCATACGTAAGTCTTGCATTTTCCTATGTCCATACGAGGCCTGCCAGTCCTTAGTGGACACCTTGTGTGGGAGTATGTTATTTCTGTGTAACATATGGCTTTGTATGCTAGAATAGAGGGAGTGCATGCTGTAGCTTTGGTTTTGTTTTAATTATGTGGTTGTCACTAAACTACGTAATGGAGTCATCTGTCACCTAGTTAGCTTATTATCTCCTGATCAATCATAATTTACATCTGCTCTCTGAAATGTCCTACATTGCATGAAATTTGTAGTTTCTTTATGATTTCATATACTTTGTGGTCCTTTTCTAAGTTTCATGCTTAATCTCATAAAGTTGTCTCACAGACAAGCTTAGTGTAGTTGTTTGAAAAGTTTAGGTTTAAGTGTCCGGTAGGTGCACTTGCTAGGGCACTTTTCTCTAAGATTTCTTTTAATGTGCATTCTATATTTTACTTGCAGGCAGGTGACGACAGAGGAGGGTGAGAGGAAGGCAAAAGAGCTCAATGTTATGTTTATAGAAACCAGTGCGAAGTCTGGCTACAATGTCAAGCAGGTAGGTGAACTATGCCTTCTCGACAAGAGGAGATATGTGAAGTTCTTCAAGCACACTTCTGCACGCATTTAATTTATCGTACACAAGATATAAAATGCTCGTATTGCTTTTCATATCATGAGAAGCCAACAAACAAAGACACCAAGGACAACATAGGGAAAATTATTTGTACTTACTAATTGAATTAAAGAAATGATAAATTGATGGCAAAGAAAGTGGATGAAAAAACAACTTGCCGCAGCTGGAGAACGATCCCACGTCTTCGCATTACGAGTGCGATACTCGCGCTCATGCAGCATTGCACATGTAATGCGAAGACGTGGGATCGTTCCCCACCTGCGGCAAATTGTGCTATTGCTTTTCATGCACTGTCTGTGTGCAAAATTGTGCACACAGCACTTCAAGGGGATATGTCACTTAACCGAAACAATCATATGAAATGTCAGCACATGAATAAAAAGAAATGTTTTCTTTGTGTGGGTTAAGGCAGGACTTTCTTTGCAGTCTGTTTATGCCGTTAATTGGGAACTACAATAGCTGCACATTAATAAAAACACAACACAGTTGGCATTCTAACTGTTCTCAAGGGCTGCAATTAAAGTGCCTTCACTTGTGGATATCATTCATTTAACTCGCATATATATATATATACAGTGCGTGCCATTGTGAGTCATGCTGATGAGTAAACAGCAACAAAAAATTAAAAAATAAATGGTACATAGAGCTTCCGTGTTTCATTATATGTATTTCACAGAAAGCAAAAAGCGAACGATCTCAAATATCTCTGGCATGGGTAGTAACTTGATAGGTTACAGATTCTTAATAGCTTATGAACTTTCAAACATTGTAACACTATAAAGAAAAAAATATAGGCAACTTGTAAAATCCTCACTGCTTTCAGGAAGCATGCAATTTGCCATCAATTCACAAGTTGGATGGTGGAACTGCTGCATCTTAGATGCAGTAATAAATATCATTACTAGAGGAATTCAGGAAATCTTGCTTCTGATTGTGAATGTATTGTTTATACAGGTTTATGTGCATGTGTGCTGATTGGGGATAGGTACAGTATGGTCTACTCTTTAAGAGAACACTTCTTGAACATGTGAACTTTGGAGTTATTGTGTTTATTGTATACCAACTCCCCTCTATAATGCTTCAGCCCTCAGGGTAAGTAAATAAATAAACTTCATATGAAAAAAAGTGCTTGATATGACTCGATAAGTACACCTGCAATGGTAAAAAAGTTATTGCCAAGGCCCTTGTTCCTAAACCAAGCTACACCCGCCGTGGTTGCTCAGTGGCTATGGTGTTGGGCTGCTGAGCACGAGGTCGCGGGATCGAATCCCGGCCACGGCGGCCGCATTTCGATGGGGGCGAAATGCGAAAACACCCGTGTACTTAGATTTAGGTGCACGTTAAGAACCCCAGGTGGTCGAAATTTCCGGAGTCCCCCACTACGGCGTGCCTCATAATCGGAAAGTGGTTTTGGCACGTAAAACCCCATAATTAATTAAACCAAGCTACAATCAGTCTCGAAGTACTAATTTAATGTTCCTAACAGTGGACCTTATTTTACATATTTGAGGCCACAATTTTGTATTGTTTGTCCTTGCAGTGTTTTTTTTTTTTTTTTTTGTTATCCTGCAAATCAGTACTTCATAAAAGCACTGAACTGGGGCCTTAAATGTTTTACAACAATTTATTTATTATCTTTGAGGTGAGTGTTTAAAAATTGTTTAATAAAAGTTTTTAGCAAACATCCCTAAAATATTCCTTTACAGCTGGGTCCATACTGTGGTCATTTTATGATGTGGATCCCTTTAACGTACATTCCAATTTGAAAATTTACTTTTTCTAATTTTTTAATTCAGTGAAATGTCTCCAAGACAAATCAGTCTGTTTCTAGAAAATCTAGATCTGTTTTTTATTTTATTCGTGTCATGAATCATGGGAGAAATTTTGCTGCGACTTACGTCGCACATTATCACGGCATGACGGGCAATGCTGTGAAATCAAGCTGAATCCACCTCTCTGTCATGCAGCTCTTCAGACGTGTGGCAGCTGCCCTACCAGGAATGGAGAACACGGAGCGAACGAAAGAAGACAGTATCCTTTTAGCATTCTGGTTTTCATTTTTGACGAGTGGCTACTTTTTCTTGTGTACTTTCCCACTTTTTCTTAAAGGTGTCGTACCCTTCGGTCCACATTTCCTAGAAGGGTAGGGAAGGCAAGCAAGTGGTGGGCTGCGTAGCTTCGTTATTAATGGCCGGGACTACCTTATATGCTGGCACTTGGGCTTCTTGAGGGCTTGTTTTGACGTTTACTAAGGTTTAGCTCATTCCTTGTCTCACTTTCTTTTTTTGTTTTGCACGCCACCAAACACATTTCAGTGATATTTAGCGTGTCGTACCGTTTGGTATGATTTTATTGGGAGTCAAAAGGGGCACCACAATCGTAATGCGTGGAATTCATTCAAGTCACATTCACGTTAACCTCAAATAGCCACCCCGTTTCAATTTCTGGCACTTTTGATGTAACATTGCATCGCACTGTGCTTTTGCAGACTGTGTTTCTCCTTCTTTTGTACTAGACTATCTTCATTGCACAATTTTTGTGCCCATTGTCTACGAAAGATCTGGAGACAGGTGTCAATTCTGACCCACTGTGGGGGCTCAGTGGCTACTACATTTTGCCGCTAAGCATGAGGTCATGAGTTCTGTAGACATGTTCATAGGGGAGAATGAGAACCTCCTCTCTCTACTGTGGTGTTCAAGTACAGAGGCATGCATGGCAGCGTCTGCAATGCTTTCGCGCAGGGGCTCATGCACAAGTAGCACACCCCAGAGAGCATTATGACAACGCCCAGGGCCCTGCTTTCGTAGAAGTTGGGGGCTGAATTAAAAAAAAAAAAATGTTATTAGGTTTAGGTGAATCCTAGGCAGCCGAACTTAATCCAAAGCCCCCCCCACCCACCCCCCTACTGCGGTGTCACTTGTAACCCACCGCACAGTTTTAGGATGTTAAGCTTTGCAATTTGAGTTGGAACTTGTCAGTACTGCCGAGGATTTGGCTTCGAGAGTCAAGGTGGCATCCACATTTTCCCACTGTTTATACACCAGTGCCAGAACACATTTTTGGGACAGGTCAAGAAGGCAGTAGCATTTTCTTCCAGAAGGGTATTTCTTTCTTGGCATTAAGTTGGTACAAAATCGTAGGAGGAGGACACGTGACGCTGACTTGGCATTCTGAATGACCGAATGCCCGACGGCACACCATGGCAGCCGTCCTAAACATAGCTAGGTTGAGTGCAAGAACCTCCACATGAGGTTTCAGCACACTTTTTAGGAATACCCAAGAGGTCAGAAGTAATGTGTAGATCTTTACTGCATCTCTTATGTGCAGCTCGAATGTGGATTTGAAACCCCATCATTTATGTGAGAATGCACCTGTAAAGCTGTAACTGGGGCAGCTGCTTTCAGACATTGATATAGCTACATGGCCAGACCTAAACAAGTTAATCTAAGCAATTAAAATAATTAAGAAAATTAATCTAGACAGCTGTAAAAGTGGGGCCATCCAAGGACTCGAAACCAACTACTACAGCTGGCTAATTTTGGGCATATTTGCCGAGTGCCGGTGCTTGGTTGCAGCCTGTACCTGTTATGCCTCACGACGACCACAGTGTTACAGTGGCTCAAGTACATGCTACGGCACATTAACCTTAGTTTTTGATAACATGACAGATCAGAGCAGGAGAAGATTAGCATTGTCATCATGCTGACACCGAGGTTGTTTTTCAGGGTTGCCTATGTGGGCCCACAAACCATGGGCTGTTGAGCATTGTGTCCATAGCTCAAACTACGGCTTGAGAACTACGAATGAGTTAGGCAATAAATATGTAACAGTTGTGACTTCCTGTGATGGTGTTTCAGCTGGTATCAATGATATTACATTTGTCTGCAATGGAAATGTCATTCCATCAAATGCATCTTGCTCCTTGACATATTGCGACTGAATCGGTGAAAGCTAGAATAACATTGGTGGTGTGTGCTGTGCCTCCTGCTGTTACTTTAGTTATGTGGTAGCAACCTGTCCTTTTTCTTTCTCCTCTTATTTATGTACTTTTCATTTATGCTAAGTTAACAGTTCCCTCAACCCATCCATCCTTGTGCAGACAATTAGGTATACTATGTGCCAGGAGGTTTGCCACACAACAGCCATCCGTTTTATGCAGTGGCTGCTTCAAGCTACAGTCACGTGCAATGCCATTCAGCCCTGAATGTACTGCACAGTGTGAAATGAACATAGTGGTGGCATGCTGAAAGCACGTTGAATGTGTTTTCCACACAGTTTCCACTTCATCTTCGCATGATCTTTGCACGTGTTATCGCTTCTGAGTCATACACAGTGAATGGATGTTTTCTTCCCTATACCTGTGCAATTCTGTGCACTCATGTGCGAAAACTTCACCAGTCCTGTGTTGTAGCCACGTAGGGAGGTAAAGGAATGGTGCTGAACTGTGCTTTAATATAAAACTGCCATTGCTGCTATCCATTGCTGTGTGCCTTTGTCAAATTATTCTTTCAGCACTTGTAAACAGCTATGCATGAATGATCAGGTGAATAATTTCTGTGGCAGCATGTACCTGTAATCTCATATCCTCCCATCCTGTGAAATCACACAGGCCGCGCTTCGCAGCTATCAGTAATGCAATGAACTCTGAAATATCGGTCATGCACACAGACAAAGAAAACATTGATTCGTGTATTGAATCCTTAACAGCTGTTCTCTGTAAAGTTCAGCTTGTAGCATTTGCAGAGCTTTAGTCAGGCAGCCATGCTTATGTGACGAGGCTGTCACATGTTGCTCAGTCGTTGTGTGAACACTGGTGGCTTCATTACTTTAATTTTGGCCAAACTTTGGTGAGGCTTTTATATGTGATTACTAGCACACCTGTCAAGAGATTTATTTTTAGAAAGTAGACTGGCACCACTTTTCATTGCGCAAAAGGATGATGGGCTTTCATTGTCATGGGAATGCATGTGCAAGGTAGGGTGAGATTGCGGGTTCCTGTTTCGGTCATGATGACCACTTTCTGATGGGGGCAAAATGCAGAAGAGCTTGGTTAGTGACATTCTGAGACATGTTGAAAAAACCAAGGTGGTCAAAGCTAATTCACTCGCACTGATACCATAGTTAAACTGCCACTTTGGAGCACGTAACTACAGCAGTTATATTTGGTATTTAACTCCGCAAAGCCCAACGTATAAATTTTGATGCACTGAATTTGATGCCAGAAACTCGTACTGAAGTGCTGGAAGCCCAACGTAGAGCTCATACTGGCATTTTTAATATGCTTGAAGCAGTTTTCAGTTGTTTATAGTTAACCAAATGAATTACTAATTAATTACTTACCATACTAATCAATTTCAATCAATTATTATTTCACTGTTTTCTTAATGCCAATATACTTGCCTTGGCCAGAGATAAATGTGAACACGTGATATTAATTTTCTTTGATGTGAGATCGTCTTCAGACTTTGTGGGGTTAAGGTGTATTTGTCATATTTCTTTGGTGCACCATTATTGTCATTACAAGCCCTCACAGATAGACCCTAGTGTTGCAGCTCAATCTTTTATTTAGGTCCACATTAAAGAACACTAGTTGTCAAAATTAATGTGAAGCCCCCCATCACAGCATATGTGTGGCTTTGGGTCATTAAACCCCATATTTATAAGTGGAGCTTCTGGTGACATGAAAATGTCTGTTGATGGAAAGCAGAGGTAGACCAACCTGATATGAACCAGACCGACATGATGTGAACCATTCTGTTACGTTCTGGTATTACTATATGATCTTGTGTTTCGCTGATAAAATCAAAATTGTGACCACTTGTGGCTAATATGTAAATTGTTTTGCTAACTGTAACATTGCAGCCTCAGTAGACAACTGGAATTACACTTTGTCTATCCCCACAAACAGTATGCTGCCGATTCTGTGAACCTACGTTTTCTTGTCTGTCCTAAAACAGCCGGACCGTGCTGTTCATGTGCAGTTTGGTTCCCTCGATTGCATAGCTGTGGTCATAGAGAGAGAGAGAGCTCATAAGGGAAAGGCAAGGAGGTTGAGCCAGGCTGAGCCTGTTAGGCTACTGAAGTTCTGCACATTGTATTAGAGGCTGCAGCACTTTAGGAGACCTCCATGCAGTAGTATTTTTCAAAGAAGGAAAATAGTTGGAAAGGCTGTTGTGGCATGTACAGTGCAGTCTACTGAGGCAACAGGCAAACACTATGGCTGAGAGTTTGGTGAAAACACTCGAGCTACAAATTCTGGCATAACCTGCTTCAATGTGCCATGCAGGCACACAGAGAGGAGTTAGAAACGCCTACCACTGCTACGAAGTCTGGATGCTTCCAGAATAGTGGGAGAGTAATTCACATATGCATCTGGTTCGCCTGTTTCCTAAGACTGGGCTGCACTGTGTACTTGCCCACAAGATATTGCAGGGCATGCGAACTCGTGGCTGGGCTCCACGAAGCACCAGTGTGGCTGCCGTGCAGTGCCGTGCAAAGCAAACCTGCGTAGGCGCAGTGATGCCTAGAGGCGTGGCTTCGTTTCGCCTGCTACAATATTTGGGCACACCAACAGAAATGTTTGCTGGAGCCGATGATGCGATGATGCCGATTACCATCTGTTGGTACACGGCATACAAACGTAGTGCTGTCTTTCCACAACAGCAGTGTACTGCTGAAAGCAGACATTCCTCATTACAAGACAGATGCAGGCTTGGCAGGCCCAAACAATGTAGTACATGACACGAAGCCCTGCCTTTAGGCATCACTGTGCCTGCAAAAATTTGCTGCATTGCACAGCCACAGCAGCTGCATTGGCACTCTGTGGAGTGCTGCCATGCATTTTATTTGCATGCCTTGCAATAGTTTATGGGTGGCTGCACTTTGTCATTGCCTTGTCATGTTACACCATCATCTTGCCTGTCTCTTCTTTGCCACCTTGCTTCAGTGAGGTGTGCTTGTGATGGAATGCTGACACTGCTTTGCTAATGGCACTGCCACCTACAGCAATTGTGTTCTGCAAGCACGTCTGAGGCACATAACATGTTGTCAGTGGCTTAGCACAGTTTCACAGCTGCATTCTTACTTGTACTGTTGGCTTAGGGTCTTGCAAAAAGTGAGATCATCAGGCTGTTTTCTGTTTGCTGTAGTGCCCTTCTTCTTTGTGGTTATCTTGCAGTTGACTATATGTTGTTTTTTTCTCCCCTTTTTTCACAAAGTGTCTGAATCTTGTGCAGCATGTGTTGCCTATCTTTCTGTTCCTTTTTGGCTACTCATTCTGGTGTGTGCTGTTTTCTTGCTCATTGTCGCTATGGTTAGTTTAGTAGGGCTGTGCGAATATTTAATACTTGAAGTAAATTTCGTTAGCCATTGTTTGACTCTGGTTTCAAAACTGCAGCTTGATCAGGTTGGAATGTAGTAAAACGCCCACACTACAGTGGTTTTATTGAAGACTGAAAGACAGGAGACGGCCAAAATTGCTCAGAAGCCACTAAAACTATGATGCTCCTTGTGCCCTAGATGTAACCCTTGGGACATTAAATCTTATCAGTTCATCAGTCATCTCTGGTCTCAACAAATATAGGTGCACATACATGGTCTTACACATAATAATTAGATTCTGTAGTGTAAGGATAAGTGTTGACCGTTGAACAAGAAAACAATGATACATGATCCCTTAATGCCTGTTACTCTAGTCAGTGTAAGGCACAGGTGCACTGTGCATCTTCATTCTGGCTGCCCTGTGTCACTTTAGCAGTACGTGAATAGGCACACAATTGCTTGCCTTGGGAGTGCGTACAAGCACTGTTTGGTACATTCTGTTTGCACTCAAATTTATAGCTAGAATGGTCAGTTCACCTTTGATTCGCACATCCCTATTAGCTGATTGCTACTGTTCCTGCATGCAGCATGGTGTGCATCTCACTTTTTTTTTTTATTTTGGTTTGTCATGTTTGTTTTCGTTGGTCTCCTTGACTCAAAGCCCCTTCCCCTTCCCATCCTCTGTTTCCCTCTTCACCACCAGTTGTGGACGTCGATCTCAAAGATGGCCCCACGGAAACGCCGCGTCCCGAAGGCGGTTGTGCCTGCTAAGGCCGGGCCTGCACGGAAAAAAAAGAGAGAACGAAAAAAAAAAAAAAAGCAGCCACGCCACACCCGCTGCTCTGCTGTGCTGCACTTAACCCGTCCACCACTACCGCCATAACGTGATGCGCATCGTTAAACACATGACACACAGACACGCAGTTTATCTCTGGCATTTGTATGGCAGACAGCATGTATTCATGCATACGATCAACATCCAGTAGGCAGGAGCAACTGCTGATCTTCAAGTGCTACCAAGTGCGTTAAACAGAGACGAAAAATGGGAATACAGGTGCCGCAGGTGGTACTGATGCAGCGATCTTTCTTTTTTTTTTGTCATACTCTTGGCAAGTTGGCTGTAATGTGTGCTCTGTGTCTTGCGGTGGTTTAAGCTGCAGGCATTGAAAGTGCATGCATGTGACGTCAGTGCACACGAGTTAGCATCTGCTGTAGAGAGGCGAGAAACACGCAGGGGCTTTTGTAATTGTTAGCTATTTGGGTGCGCTTTTCTACATCTACACTTTTATTTAAGCCTTTCTCAAATCCGCTCTGCATTTGCAGGAGCAGCCATTGTTCACTTTTCTTTTCTTTAAATTCTAACAGGCACTTGCGTGCTTGAAGTTTGTCGTACTTTCTACGAGTTGTTTGTCCTCATTGATCTGCATTAGTTTGTCATTCTGTGTCCCTGTTTGTTCTCGTTTTGTAGAATATAAATTTTTTTCATACTTTGCATTCTTGTCTGTGTAAAATGTAAAATTGCTTTCTTCCAAGCTGTTTACTGGCAGCTTTTGTTTTTAGAGAAAAGTCAAGTTCCTGAGCACATATTTGAGGCAGAGGCAATGTTAACACCTACCATTTGAACACAGCGTTGGAATCCAAGTCTAACTGCAAGTTGCACAAAGCTGAATAGTGTTGATGCACCTAGGTGCGAGCCATGATTGCACAAAACAGTGGTACACAATGAGGGCTCATTATGCTAATGTATAGATAACGTTGACGACCATTTAACTGGACAGATGTGCAAGTAACACTGATTGCTGACGTAATCTCTCTCACGCTTGCAGACTGCTGGTACAGATTTGTCCATTTTCCACTGTGCAGTTCTCTGCCCAAGTTTACGTTGTAGAAATGACTGCAAGCACCAGAGTTTTGTTCATTGCACATTTTTCGCAAAAGCTTAGTCTCAGATTGCATCTGCGAGTGCACTTTGGCCACCAATATGTGTACCCTGGTTAGATTGCAATGCAGTATTTCACCTTGTACTGGAGTTGTTTTAAAAAAGATATTTGCATGACCATAGCTACCATGCTTAAACCTTGTAGCACTTCCTGTAATTCAAATTTCAGGCAATACCAAGCCACATAATTCATTGACCGATTGTGTCTCTTGCATGTTCTGCACAAGTGAAGCTTGGCCTCCCTTGCACATTGGGACTAAATTTAGATAGTTTTTGGTCATCATAAATTAAGAAAACATCAAGATGGCAGTGGTACTGCCTTGCACCAACTTGTTGCTCGCCTTGGAGCTGTTTCCACTCGGGACGAATCATATTCTGCAAAGTTGAAGGGGAGGAAAAGCTCTTGCATTGAGTTTGCACGCATGGCCACTGCAGTTCTATTTATTGCAATGTTCCCATTGCTTTTGCAGCAGTCAGCCAAGGTTTATAGACTGGAGAGTAGTTCCACCTTGAAAACATTTTAAGAAATATCAAGCTTGCATTGTGCCTCATTCTCCTAAATCTACAAGGTAGGCAGAAATGAGACAATTGGAAGATCTGATTGTACTTTGACAGTGCTGTGTGGCACTGAACTTTTGCTGCGCATCAGTCTTCTAGTTTTGCTACCAGCTCTTGTATGACTGAATGATACATATGCCCTCCCACAGCAGTTTTTCAAGAGTCATGGAAGAGCCGAATGTCTTCACGACCCAGGTGCACAGCCGAAAGGCAGCAGTTGATCATGCACACATGTGCGTAGTGTACTTATACCACGTGTAAGTGCCAGGACGTTTAGGTATTTCATAGCTGCCACATTTGGAAAAGTTGGACTGCAGACATGCGAACCTGCATTTCACAAACTGTTAAAGGTGGAAACGTCATGGAGCACTTAAAAGTAAAATGCAGAAAAGCAAAGTACCTTTTGCTTCATTTTTCTGAAAAAGTATGGCTGGCCTGTGTGACATTGCAAGCTGGTGTTTGCTTGTCAAGTTAATAACGCAGCCTTGGAGAATGGAGAAACTATTCCCTGCACTATGCCATGGACTTTGAATGTAAATGGTGTGGTGACTTTTTTTTTTTTTTCCACCTACCATCACTCAAAGAAACTGAAGAAAATGAAGTGTGTGTGTGTGTTTGTGTGTGGCAGTCACCTTAACTCGTCATCCCTCCACCAGCTGTTCCGCTGAAGCCCCAAGAACCGCCAAAGGTGATGAAGGACGAAGAAGGCAGCTGCATCTGCTAGAAAATGAGACATAGGCTTTGTCCAAGAAGCTGCAGCCGTTGCTTTATTTCCACACCCTGTTGCTCCCCACCGCTGCCATAGCTGCTGCTGCTGCTGCACGTGCAGACAGAGCTTTTTACGTTCCTTAGGAAATCGAGCTTGCAGCAGAGGTGCACGATTCAGGGTGAGAAGAGTTGTTTTTGGGGAGACAAATGAGAGCTGCTAAGTATCCTGTGGCTTCTGAAGTTTGCAGACCAAGTAAGATGGCTTGCACTGCAAGTTGTAAGGAGTACTGACATGAACTAGCAGTGGAAGATCCACTGGCAAGTGCCAAAGCACCTGAGGTAATTTATTATATAATACTTGTTTCTACGAATTTGCTTTGGTTTTGGTACCAAGGAGGTATATACACAGGCTCGCTTTGTGCAATTGCTTTGGCTGCCACATGCAACTGCAGTCCACAAGGCAACATCACCATACCCAGCCTTTCCATCTCTGTAAACCGGAAAATTTTCCTCTGTGTCATGATAACTTTAGGGAACGTTAGCTGGTCTGTCAACATAGCGCTTGGAAAGCCACACGGCAGCAACAATGCTGGTAGCGACATCTTGTGGCCCATAGTTTAACTGGAGAACACACAAAGGTAGTACTGCTGTGACCTATGTTCCTACTTAACTGCTGGCGGAAATCATTAGTAGTGACATAATCATGAACATGCAGTCCTCTTGTGATTTTTCATGTAAATATTTTTCAAATGCATTGTAGTGGGACAGTGTGTCACCAGGTGTCACTACCGGTTTTGCTACCTTAAAGCCCCTTAAACTTCGTAAAGTAGTGCCACGCTTTGAAGAGTGCCACCTCCTCCTCGCACGCGCTGGCCGAGGTCGACGCATCGTCGCTATTGACCTAATAGCATCACTTGGGCCCTCGTGCCGTGCATCGGTGCCATTTTTGCACGGAGTGGCGAAGAGCACATGTTGGCGCCGTTGCTACGCTCGAGCAGTGTAGGCGGCGCCACGGTCGAGGAGAGTGTCGCTACTTTACGAAGTTTAAGGGGCTTTATGCTACCTGGCTTGTGTAATCCATAAACAGTGAGTAGTTTAATGGACAAGCTGAAATTCTAATGACATCTAGCAGTTCGAGACAACTTTATGAAGTTAAATTAAGCTTTTTGCAACCTTCAAGTACTTGCTAAGTGTGATCCTCTTGCATGACAAGAAGCACGTGCTAGAGTCTCTAACTTTGAAAGTACATGTCAGTACTCCTTTAAAATTGGCTTAATACATTTGCAGTGTTGTGTGGTGAAACACATTTTTTTCTCACTAAGTGTGCATTCAGCAGCTCTTTCTGCTGCCACTGAACAGATTGCATTGCTTTTGCTATAAGTCTAAGGCAAGCTCACAATTTGAATGCACGAGTTTGCTTTGCTTGTGCATCAAAGTCTGATAAGAGCAGTTACATGGACTGCACTGTTGAGTAGCCATTGCAGACTTTCATAGCTGTGAGCAATAGAGGCTTGTATGTTGCAAACTGCTTAAAATGATGGTGGAACAACAGTTTAATGAAAATTGTTTCATTCAGCTTTTGCACTAGTGTACTGAACGCTTGGGACAGGTTTTTCCTTGTCACTTCGTTGAGCAACGTGCAAGCAGCAGTGTTGATGATGGGGCGGGTGCACTTTCACATTTTCAGCAGTTGTTCTTCAAAAATCATGCATGTCCATGTGCAATTAAGTTGGGGCAACTAGAGAAAAATATTCACTGCCGAGTAAAAGGACTTTGTGTGTGTTAAATGCACGGACAAGCAAGTTGTTGCCTCGGTCTGTGCTGGTCAGCGTTAAGGATTGGAAACTTAAAACTGTATCTCAAGCATTGCTTTACCATAATGTGAGAGAGGGAAGACACATCCAAGCGCATTTAACTTTAAAGGGAACTCAAAACACGTTTTCATCAATATTGAACATGCACTTTAGTGAGTGCACTGCTTTCCAAACAGTATACTACTCCTGCAAAAATGTTCGGAAGCGACCCAATTGCAAACGTAGATATAAAGAGCGTAATGCTTACTTACCCTGTTCCTTAACACATTTCGTCTTGGCTGGTGTGGCGCTGATAGTGGTGATGTTCCTATTGCTCCTTCTTTCGGCAGTGCATTTATGATAACCCTTAAAGGCTAGCGTCTGACCAAAGGCCCCAAGATTGACAAAGAAGCGGTGACAGGATGGGTTAACAGTAGCTGCTTCCCCATTCACAAGAAGATTGGAGGGCTGTACACAAATGTGCCAGCTTTTGTTGAGGAGTAACTCATGATCCACCTAAGAGCTGTTGCACAGGTGTACGACGTCATGGGGGGCTATATGGGTTTCCCTTGAGCCACAGGACAGAGAGCGAGGGAGCTATTTTTTACAAGAGATTGTGGGCTCTCTACTGCATGCAGCAAATTATTTGCTCACATGTTCATGGCAGCATTGGCTACAGTTTGGAAACGTTTTCTTGCCGTGTTCAAAAAGTGTTGCAATGCCCCTTTAAATGCTGGAATGTGCCATATCGCACTTTCCTGCGGCAACAAATGCTAGGTGTTCTTCCGCAAGAAGCCTGGCGTACTTCTAACTGGTGATGGTCACTTGCATGGTCTGTGAACTTCTGCCACTCGGCGTACATTCCTTGCGATAAGTTCCCACCCCCCTCCTTTCTTGTTCTGAATTGTTATGGTGCAGTTTCTACTTTGAATTGCTGCAGCATGTTTTTGTCCAGTATCTGTTCCCAGGAATGCAAGAGCGGCTTTGCCTAGGAATGGAAATCCTTTCTAGTCCGACATCTTTTATAAAAGTCTGAAAGATTTTACATGTTTATAAACACAGTGTGGAAGGGTAGGAAAGTGGTCAACAATCAACATGTGATGACGCTCATACTGCTGTACGCAGTTGTCTTTATGGTGAGAATTTCTTCCCCTTCTCATTTGATGGCTGTTCTTGTTAAAAGTAGGCACAGCTTGAATTCCTCATGGCACTTGTGATTTCTGTGTAGGTAAAATAATATAATGGGGTGCCATGGAACTGGCTGTCTGCATGTTAACAGAGCATTTGTCAGAGCAGCTTCAACTTTGAGAAGGTCTGCAAGCTAATTTAGCTTGAATGGCAAGGACTTTGAAAGATCAGTACTTGAAAATTCTTGTAGAGCACAACTTTTCATTCATGAGGTGCTGCTGTCTGGGAAATGCTGTCGTAGGCTAGTAATCCGAGTATTCTTGTACTGTTTATGCAGTTACAACTACACTGGATTATCTGTTTGAAGCTAGGGACACCTGTACAGCTGCCTTGTTTTATACAGGTTGGCCGTAACACTGCACTGGGCAGCTCAATTGGAAAGCCTCTGCAATAATGACCCAAGATGTCAACGCCGTAGCTGTTAAAAGCTATCTACTGAAGGCAGCAGCTGTTTGATAAAATAACCTTTCCTTAGTCAAACAGAACAGACTGAAACGAATTTTACTTTTTAGCCGAAATGCAGCCCAACGGGTTACTTACACCTCAAAAAGATAGATTTCACTCTCTTTAGGAGTGTATGGAATGCTATAGAACACAAAAAGCACCTTGCGCAATTCCTGTTTGGTAGAGTACCAAGCACATGCATTTAAAAAATGGACATGGGAATGAGTCATGTGCAATAAAATTGTACCCTAGCAAGTGTTAAATTATTCACTGGATTTAGCATAAATTCTTTAATGGTGCTATTTCCAACGTAGGTTAATCATTTCCTTGCAGCAGGCGGTCAATGAAGAATGCTAAAGTCTACTTCAGGCCCCTTGTGTTTGGGCTTTGTTTGTCGAGCATATTATTTATTTCGATGTTATCAACTTATTTACCTTTCTATGCTTTCTACTCATATGCGCTAAGTATGTCTGAGAACAAGGGACTCATTTTACCATGAGGAGCCGCAGCTCTCTACATGCACAAGAATGACAGTGAATGGTGCAAGGCTACTTATTATGGTTTGGAGGAGTTCTTTCCAACAAGAATTTCTTTTTTCAAATAAATGTGGCCATGAAGGCTTTGCAGAGCAATTGGCTGCCATTGCACATGTGTTGTGTGTGTTTTCAAGCACTAAGGTGCATTTCGTGGTGTGTATTTTCTGCCTTTTCAGATTACTAATCTTAACATTGTTGCACTTCTCATCACAGAGTTAATGCTTCTGCTGAAGCAGCGTGCTACACAGTACTGAACATGGTTATAAACATGTGCCACAGACACCTGTTGTATCACTTAGCAGTCCGTGTGAAGGTCTTTCTTTTAAAAAAAAAAAAATTGGCTATGTATTCATTTTTGTGTGCCATATAACACTTTAATACCCCCCGACTACTTCGTTAAAATTTGGTAAATTTAAACCTGTTCAATATAGTTATTTTTTTCCCCAGTTTTGAGATAGCCAAGCATGCTCAATTGAAACTGCTCAGTACAGTCTGCATGACCCTGTGGTAATATGGAGGAACTTGTACATTTTTGCCACCTCATATCGCATGCGCCAATTTATGAAAAAAAGAATTCACACACAGCAAAATGCACTATGGCACTAACTTAAAGAACTACGAAAATTTTAAAATTCAAACGACCTATGATAATCTTTAACCTCGAATAATATATGCCACATGGTGCTGTTTTCTATTCTTAGTTGTCAACCTTGGAAACACCTTTTATCCCATGATATGTGGCGCAATGGGCAATAACTCGCCTATTCATAAGACCTCAACTCGAACCACTTTGACTCTATCTAGTGCAAGGCAGCATCACCTCAGTTGAAGTGGTTGCTGAACTACAAATCAGTTTGATGCTTGATAAACTTGTCTCCATTTATAATAAGCATTTGGACACCTGGTTATGAGTTCTTACCTGAGGAATCGTTGAGGTGCAGTAACTGCTTTAGTTTAAGGGCAGCACCGCCCTCTGCTCGATGAAGTAGAGAAAAAAGTCAATGCCCAAATGTGAATGCAGAGGCAAGACCATTTAAATTTTGCAAAATTGTACTACAAACTTGAAGACTTCCAACGGTGAATGTAAAGGTTTTGTGTCTGTTTACGTTCATGTAATTGACAAAGAGATTAGCATTTATACCGAACATAATTTAAATCAATGGATGAAACAGCAGATAACTAAGAAAAATGGAACTCTATGGTAATGCTTTGATAGTGTGTAGGTATTCATATGACCACACATTGACAGCCTGCTTATGGACAAATGCACTTCCTTTTCTTGAAAAACATGGCCATTTCAGCCTTTTGTGGTCAGTTACTGCAGTTTTGCAACATACGCAGTTATATGCAGTTGTAAGCTTATGCAAGGGATTGCTTGATTCCTATATGTGCAGCTGGTGAAGAAAGAAATGTGAAAGTGAATTAACACACTCAAACGGCTAATGCTGCATCCATTCATGTGCTATTGTTCGACAAGCTAGCATGCATGTGAGATGCCACACTCTCTAAAGAACATGGAATGAAAGAAAGTTCGAAATAGGATATATTGTGCTTAGGACCTTCTGTTAGCTCATTTGCTTGCACATAATGGTGCAAATACTCTGGCATTCTAACTACATAAAAGACCTACGAGTGCGCCCCCTGCTTGGGTTCCCTCGAATCATCATTACCAAATGCTTTTAATGAAAAGCCCATAGAGTTTCCCACAATAATTACTAGAGGGAACTCTGGCAGTGCAATCGTTCAGTCAGTATGGAAATGATGGGAAATATATAGATTGTCTGATATTCATGCTTGTGGATTCGTGCTTTTGGCTTTGTTTATTGTGCTTTATACGCCTTCATTGTCGTAAATTTCAGAGCAATTTATACTTTTTGAAGTGCAGAAGACGCTGAGAAACATGCACGCTGCTACTAATTACTACTACTCCTACTACACTACTAATAAACACTACTAATTGCAACAATTCAGCTTGTCAATTAGTGGCGAAATCGAAACACGCCAAGCGTCTCAAGGCGCTGGCTTGCCTGCTATAATTTAGCAAGGGCATTTTATGTCATTTGCTGATGCAAGTTTCTATGGCATAATGGTTTCAATGTTGGGCTTCTTTGCTAGGAGCCCCTTGTTCGAATCCTGAAATTTACAAAGTCGAGAAGCCGTTTGAAGCCAGAATGATGAAGTTTAGGCAAATCCATGTAGTACTTATCATAATTCCCATGCTGGCTGAACAGCCTCCATTGCAGCTCCTGTATACACTAGCGTTGGAGTTCCCTCTAGCAATTACTGTATGAAATTCTATGGTAAAGCCGACCAAGTTTCAGCCGAGCTATTCAGTCTTGCCAGCGTGGTCCATTAAACAGCTGTAACATAATACAGGAAAGAAAATTGCAGCATGTACTGGCCTTACTGGGAATTCAATGGTACATGTTTTGACTGTAGCACTTCATCAACAAATCTGCAAGCAAATTGGTATTCAGCATTTTCTTGGGAAAGCTATTGCAGCTTGCAATAATGGTGACATTGTCGTAGGAAGAGCTTGCGAGTACAAGCAATTCTGTTTATCACCCACGACTTGTGACTACTGATGACAAAAGAACTGTGCGGAAGGCATCACCAATGACTGTCAATGTAAGTGGATAGCTGAATGTTTCTAGAAAGCTATTTGCTTTGTTAATAGAATGATACGCTGGATGGTGCATTTGTGTTACCATGAGGATATTTAGGTAACGCTCATTATTTAATTATGTAATTTGGTAGAGGGCACAGCTGTTAGCCTGCATATCTGTAGCAGTATTATAGGTGGCTTACATATAAGTCAACTCGTCATGTGTGTGTCGTCTCCATGGAGCGGCGCCGTGGAAGTATTTACATGGAAGGTGATCCCCAACCATGCCGAGCATCCTCCTCCCGACGGAGCCCTCTTGCAACCGCCACAAGGCGTGAGGCTGGCAGAAGGAGAGGAGGGCTGTTCTGCCTGACCACTCCTCTGCAGCACCTGAACCATCTGAACTTTCAGACATCCCATAGCACACGCGCAAGTGCATGTGCATCTCAACATGATTCAACATTTACTTCAAGTTTTGGCTATGTTAAGGTAACCAGTTGGCGTTCAGCAACGAACACGCCCCGCAGCTCGGTCGCGATCAGTTGCGCGAGTACACGCTCCATTTGCATCAGCGCCTTTGTATAAGTGGTAAGCCAACCACACACAAAAAAAAAGGGGCAAAGAAAGCTATTCCATTCAATTGGTGGAATGTTGCTCAGACAAAGCATGAAAGGGAAAGCAGTTTGAATAAGTTACGTTTTCACACTGCAGCCATATGGCTTAATCACTTTATCCATACAGGATCGCGATTAGCAGCTGAGGCTCTGACAGCTGTGTGAAAAGTTTTGAGACAGCATGCAGATTCCATGCAACACTATGTGGGAATCTAAATGACACGTTGCTCATTTGAGTTATCACGGTATATAGCACACGAGCACAGTTGCATCACCTGTCGCTGTTAGCTGTCCGCGTCACGAGGATGAAAGCGATGTATGATGCTTGTCGAGGAAGAATGTTCATGAGTACCCAGAACGAAAAACACAGTGGCACATCCATTCAGGGGTAATGACCATGCAACAGTGGGTACATGCACAATGTAATTCCTCAGACTCCAAAGCGGGACGAGGGGAGGAGGGCAAAGGTTGAGATATAGAAACATGATTCAACATTTACTTCAAGTTTTGGCTATGTGAAGTTAACCAGTTTTTAACCAAACCAGTACATTAAAACTTACGGTTAGGCATTATTCTGCATGCATCCAACACCACATGCTTTACAACCAAGACAACATCAAGACAGCAAGGTCAGTGCACTCTGTCTTGGCTACCAATCTTTAACCAATGCATTAAGACGTCCTTGGCAGCTGCATCGAGAAAATGTATAAGCCACAATGGGCCGTGTGTTCCAAGAGGGGTGCAATCTCATAACGGCGCAGGAAGTGGACCGTTCACTTGCTCTTGCATGACTGATCGATCGGAATCACGATTTCATGAGCAAAAGTGCCATTGGGACTAACCCCACAAGGGCAAGCGAACAGTTTTCTCACTGAATCATAATAACATCATGGGTGTTGCAGCCCAACTTCCAGCAGTGTTTCAAGCACAGTTTAACACGATAGTGTTAAGGAGCCTGTGTCACAGAAAATCCGGTGATGGCGTCTGATGCTGTTTCGGCGAAAAGATTTTCAAACCACCCATACCCAGGCCCACCATGTGATGCAAGAAATTTACTAAATTAATACAATTTCTCAAGCTAAAATAAGCAGAAAAATCATAATCTATGGCTTACACAACCTACAGACATGATAGCTTTCGGATTGTAATTTGACTATACGAGAAAACCTAATTATATTATGCAAGCACTCAAAGAAACCCCTTTTCCAGCGTTTGTACCATTCACAAACCAGCCGCCATGTCCGCCATTTGCACGTGCGGGTGTCTCGAGGGCCGCAGAGCGGCGCACCCGGTTCCTTGCAATACCTCCAGCTGGCGCTAACTCGCCTCCGTCGCACGCAGCTCATGCAAAAGGCTGCATTACTGCCAGAAAGCCCACCTTTGTGCATAGCTTTCGCAGCCAGCGTTACCCGATAAACATTATGGTTACATACGCTCCAGCTGCCGGGAAGCATGAGAAGCAGTCAGGGATCTTTGAATGCTATCACATTCCACTCTTAAAATCGAAGTTTAAGCGTCCTCAAAAATTTTGAAGTGAACAGCCGATCCGCACCACACTGCAGGCATTTTGGGACAACTCACAGTGTCCGGAAAGGCCAAAAGGGAACAAAACACTGCATACGTCCCACACGTAAGCCTTACGTGTGACGCAGACCACGGCGGTAAAATGGGGAAGTGTCCCACCCAAATTGGGACGTCTGGTCACCTTGTACATGCATAGGCAGTGATCCAAGTTGTATAGCTAACGACAGATTATTCGGACAGCCCAGTGGCCTGCCACTATACAAGGCGTATCGTATAATGCAGACTGAAATTTCGGACACCTTGCAGCATGTCGCACGATAATTCAAGCTCTAACTGCACAACAGTGTGCTAATATGGCCACAGATCGCCCATCAGGCAGAAATAGTGATATTTTCATTCTGAGGTGTTGCCCCATGTCGCCGACATTGCGTGAAACCGAAACTAGCGAAGCCCGTACGACCTACAAGCCATGCTTTCTGCTCGACTCCGTGCCACCCTTATCATCCACGGTTTATGGCTGGCTGATCCTATTGATAACGGGTGCTGAGCATTTCTCTAACCATTGGCGAAGCGTGAAAAAGGATAGCATAAATGGCACTGAGAAAAAACCATGGCCACCAAATGTCTAGGACATGAACACGCGTTGACAAACCTGGGCCGATCACTTTCGAAAGACACTTTCATTTTTGCAATATGTCGCATTACTTGCACCGGATGTGTCAATGTGCTTTGCACTGTGCCAAAAATTCTGTAGTTCGCAGACGACGATGTGTCTTGCGTTATAGTCGCACAAAATCAATACCGTGCATGGCGCTATGCCAAAAATGTCCCTCCTAGTCAGCAATGAGTCTTGTGCTATATTCATGAGAAATTGAAGGTACCTGTACAGCACACCTTTTTTGGACACCTGTGCAATAAAGTCACTTGCTTCGTGCAAATCCGGTCATTCTGGTGGTCCCCGTCGAGCTCGAATTATTTGTCGGCTGCTGCTAGACGAGACAAAAGCGTACAGCAAGTTGTCTATGCAGGCACATAAATATACCCAATGGTCCAAGTTGTCTACTTGGCAAGACTACAGTCAGTATAATCAGTGGTGCAGGTTGTCCGTCCACAAATATATCCAGTGAGAAAACGAAGACGAGCGCCAAAACCAGGCGAAAAGCTTTGCTTCAAAAAACTCATTTTATTGCACTTTCCAAATTGCAAAAAAAGAAAGCACAGGAGCAAGGACAATTAGACAGCAGGGCACGCACCATTGCTGAAGCACTTAACAGCTCTATTTCAATAATGAAACAGCTTTGTTCCACTCTGTTAAGTCAGATGAAACATACTTTACAGTCCATACCATATAAATTGCTTGCACAATTAAATGAAACTAAACTTGCACACCTTTACTATCACTAGTCACAGAAGTCTTGAAAAACATTTATCTGGAGGAGTATTAGCATGACTATGCTCCTTGTTGCAACCTGAGCAAGGGTACTAAGTAATGATGCAATACAAACATTGCATACCTAAATAAAAGCTCCCCTTTAGAATGCTGTATATAGTCCTTGGGAGTGGCTTTCTGGCAGAGGGCATGTATTACAAAAGTAAAATGCGAAATGATGAACTACAAGAAAAATAGTCAAGTACATAGTAGGTATTAACATTTCTAAAAATTACAAAACAATCAGCAAGACAACACTCCATTCTATAGCTCTTTCCTAAATTGTCACCATAATATGTGTTCTATGTGCGTTATCACTACATTTGTCACACCCTAGTCTAGATGTTGTTGAATGTTAACTTCAAATTTCATGCATGCAGTATTAAAAAGAAGAAAATAAGCCTATGCCATTGGCTAATGAACAAAGACATTCACAAGATGTACAGGTAGCTGCGTAATGGTACCATTTAACAAAAATAGTTTGTCACAGCCTTATGTGGTATAACCAAAGTTCTTTTTATTCCGTGCAGCTCACAATATAGGCTAGCAGGAAGTTAAGGTAACTTAAAAATTAATTTATAAATGTAACTTTATTACCTGCACCGTCTATGTATGAACAGCAGACGTACCTCATCATGATCAGGAGCAACCTCTGTACACAGCAGGTCAAAGGCCTCTGCCAGCGATCTCCAATGGCGGAGTTGTTGTCAACGTCTTTTAATGGCAGAGCGGCCGGTGGTAAGTGAGAATTTGCACAAGTACTAAGCCTAAAAAATGTGTCGTTATTTAGTATACGAAAGAAATTTACATTTACTGTGTTATTTGGTCCTATGAGACGATTTAGCATGCAAAGATAAAAACAATACCAGCAAACAGAGGTTGCAGGAGAGTATATGAGATTAAATAAAGTGGACAACGGCACAGGGTCTCATGGTGGAGGGGAGAGGGCGGGGGGCGCTGGAACTAGGCCAGTCTGCAGGCTGGAGCTGCCAAGGCCAGGCATGCTGGAGGGCATCCACATACATGCCCCCGGCACACGGAGGCCTCGGCGAGCTTGGAACCCACAAACCAGTGTGGATTCCAGCTCTGGTATCGCTGTTGCCCCTTTGGGCTCCTGGACGTTCCACCAAAGTATACTAAGTAATGACATTGTTTACACTTGGAAGTTGCACAAATTCCAACTTCCCACCAGCTGCTTTGCCTTAAAGGGTGCTAAACAGCTCTGCCTCTCCGATTACCCTTCTCTTATGTAATCTGACTCCATCCATGTCTGCAAAATTCCTGGTTCCTATGCTGTCCTGGACTGCATTTTCTTTCCCTCAGCACTCCCATTCTGTTGCTCTGATAGACCACCGATTATTTTCTCTGTGCATTACGCGATCCGGCTAACTCCACTCATTTGTCTTAATCTCAATTATACATTATCGGCTACACTGTTTGCTCTACAATCCATACCGCCCTCTTCCTGTCTCTTAACATAACACCAATCGTTTTCCGCTTTATCATGCAAAAAACTTTGGCTTGGTTTGTGATATGCCGGTGATCGAAATTGTTTCCAGGGGCCCCTTGTGGTACGAAGTGCAACCCCTATGAAACAGATGCAGACAAAAGCAGACGCAGTCTGTGTAAATAGTGGCAACCACACCACCGATAGTATTGCATTCAGTATTAGCTGCTCTGCTCTTGAAGCACATTTCTGGCTCTGTGTTTTTTTGATGCCAATTCCAGCAGGAGAATAAGTCAGTCGAACCTCATTTATACGGTTTTGGAAAAAAACGTGAGAGGAAACGTACCAATCAGGAAGACGTATGATCCGTAGTCACAACAAAGTTTGGTTGACTCAACTATATATGACATTTACATAATGCCAAATTGCTGCACCATATGACACCAGCAGGCACGGAGCTAGTAGAGGGCCTAAGCAACCAGAGACGCACATTGTCATTTTTGCTGCTTCAGCAACATTATGGTGTTGGTGCCTCTCGAATCCGACCTGGGGCAGCAGCTTCTTCAAGCGGGAAATTTTGATAGAATGTTTTGATGCACCCACACAGGTCGGAACCGTTGCAGTATGAGATGCCCACATGCCTCGAGCTGGTGAGGCCTAAGTAACCCGAGATGCATGTTGTCGTTTTCCTGTTGCATAGTGTTCTAAAACCGTGACAGGAAATCAAAACAAAATCAATCTGGTGGACGACGCCAGAATACGATGCTGCCAGAGCGAAATATGATACTTATTTTGCACCACCTGCAGCAGGGAACAGCAGTGCGTTTGGGTTATTTCCTATTAAAAGCATGTAGTACGCCCACTTCAAATGGCACTATGCCACACGTGCTGTGAAACAGATAGGTGAAGATGCTTATCACAACAGGATTGGCAGCTATAGCCATGACCGCGAAGTGCAACAAATTCCTGGAGACTTTCTGGTATTGGAGGAGGAAACTGAGGGTGTGCTGGCATTTTCATGCGAAACGGGCGAGCAAGTAGTGCAGGGAAGCTGCCTTGGTAAGTGCCTACTGTTTTCAATTGCGCGTGCTTAGCACCTTTTCTTGTTTACACAGGATCTAGCAGCTGGAAAACATACCATCAGTCGCAGCTTGGCGATGTACTGAATGTTGGTGCTGAAAAATTTGTAGGAACATATTAACTGTTAAAGAAGCAAGACTGTATCGTATTTTTTTGTTTGTATGTGTGCATTCTCTAATGATAACGATGCACCGAAAAATACAGTTAAACTTCCATATAATGAACTTCAATATAACAAGATTCTTGATATAACGAAGTATGTTACTTTTCATAACCTCTTATCCATAAAACACTACATATTTGGAACCTCAATATAACGAAGTGTGTTTGTATGCGATTTCAATAAAACAAAATTTCACTGCTGCCGCAAAGGAATGCCGAGACAATAAATTGAAACTTCTGCAGACGCAGATGGCCAAATGATTGAATTACAAGCGGCTGCTTGCAAACGCACCTTTCAAATGATGCACCCCATGACAAGAATGATAGCCAAAGTGGAGCCTTAACATGTTCCATATAAAGTCCAAGCGTAATAGATCCTATCGTGTGTGTGAAAATGTGCAAGGATGAGACAAGAAAGATGGTGGCTTCATGAGTGCCACCTTCCCACGCAAGCAGAGAGAAAGAAGGGGGAGGGAAATGCACTCAGCTCACGGTAACGTGATCAAGCGCAAGCGAGGGGGTGGAAGGGGTAGGGGGGACAAGTTTGCGCATGTCTCAATTTCAGGTGCGAGTCTTGGCCATGGCTGTAAGTGCAGCTGAGCGCATACGAAGCCACGCATCCTGCTTTAGAGGTAATCTACAGCGTGTGCAAACAGTGGGCATGTCGAGATGGTGTGAGATCATGTAAGCTGTCTTCCCGCGTGTTTAGTATTGGAGATTGCATAATCTCGAGTTTCGGTGACCCATTGGAGCAAGAGGCAGACGAAGCATTCACTCCCCGCTGCTGGCACTTTTCATGATAGCGTCGTCTCAGTGCGGGCGACTCTACCAGCTGCGGGCGCGGAGTACATGCGAAAGCATGGCTAGCTTCGCTTAATTTGTGCCGCTGATGTAAAGATATCGTCGATGTGGCATGAAACTGTATCATTTGTCGCCAACTCCCACATTCATCAAAATGAATTGTTTTCTGATTCAAGTTAGCTTCTTTTTTTATTGCCCGATAATTCGAAATATTTTACAGCCCCTTTTTAGTTGCAAGAAAAATCTATCAGCGACTGTACTTATTTGCATAAAAGGTAGAATTTCAATACAATGAAGCGAATTGCCAGTTTTACTGATTTTGTTATATCAAGGTTTAACTGTAGTACGAAATGGGATTGTATCAAGGAGGCTCTATTGTATATGTAGTACTAGTGCTTATATTGAGAAAAAAGTGTAGTGCAACTGTGCAGCCTAACTTTGGAATTTTTCTCTTGTGTTAACTTTTGTTTGTACACTCATTACGAATACTGAATAGTATAATGAACAAATTCCTGTTGTAAGTATGACTTCGTTATAGTAGCAAAGTTGTTTGTATAACATTGATGCAAGAGCCAGTAACTATAAGGAGCACAAGAGCTAATATTTAGATAAACTGTTACAGGAGTGATGGGCTGTTGTAGTAAATAAGTTACTGTATGCAGTAGAGAATTTCCCATATAAAAATAAATGTTAAGTTTTTGAACGAAGTCCTGCAGCATTTTTTTTACTATAAGCATAGAACTTGGCATTGGTATGAATGAAGAACTTAACAAGGATCTCCAGTATGCCACAAATTTAAGCCCACATATGATGCAGCACTTTGCCAGATTGGGACAGCCGTTTATATGAAAAATGTTGCAAGTTGGCCGCAACGTCGCAGCAGTAGTGTAGCTGACACAATGCAGCTCTGGCCTTTGGCAGGACAAGACACATGTTCACACTTTGTTGCCTATGCATTTCAGTCCTTCTAAGTGAGTTTCTTAGAAGAGGACTTCTGTCAAGGCCAAGGAAAGTGGCTCCCAACTGGTGGGGCCTCAAGGAAGCCCATTATGGCACTCCCATAGTTCAGACAGGGCAGAATGCCTGGTACATGCACATACTACTGGTAGAGACAATGGTGCGGGCCTTTTCTGCCACCAGGAAGAGGATACTGCCCTTCTTCAGCTTCACACTCCCTATCTTGCCCTCGCCATGAATCACCAAGAGGATGCTTGCAGAGCCGATGCCCTTTAGGAGGAAGGTGGTGTTGGGCATAATCTGCGAAAATATATGAAGCAGGCGCACTAACTTTAGAACCTCTTGCCCCTTCTATAGGTTTGTTGCCTTGTTTCTTAAACATTATATACTACATTACATAGTGAAAAATTAAGAAAATGGTAAAATGAATGTATTAATCTACGCTTTAAACCATCAGCAAAGACTTGAGTTGTTAGAGATGACTAAAAATGTACTATGTATGGCAAAATGTGATTAGTGATTATGAATAAATGTGATTAGAAAATTTTAAAAGTTTGCCCTTCGTCTCTAGTGGGATACATAGGCTGATGAGAATCACAAACAAGGATAAATTAAAATAAAAACGGCTAACTTGCAACCTACAAGTGTTGCTAAAGGTCTGTCCCCTCCTATGGCGTACCTGCCAACCTCTGAACTCTGAAATCCATTAAAATTCGGCGGACACAACACAGGAGGCGAGGAGGGAGTGAACAGTGAAAATTTTCAAAGTTTGTCCTTTGTCTCTAGTGGGATACATAAGCACTTTATTAACGATGACTTACCTCTAGACATAGAACACAAGTAGCAGCAAACTCGGAACTGACATCACATCACAGTGACCTGTTCAGTAGCTTTGCTGCTGCCAAATTTGCCTGCTTCAGGTGATTGCCCAGCATAATCTTGCTCCAGCAGCTACCACTTTGGTATCCTTTAACAATCAGCAGATTTACAAAAGTATGTGACGAGCAAAACTTTATTGCAAACAAAATTTCTGTTTTGTAAATCATGATGAAACATTCATAAAGTCGTAGAAAGAGCCTGAATTCGTAAGCTTTATACGAAAAATTCAGAACAGTTTGCAGGTATGCCATGCTAACCAGCTTCAATGACAAATTGCCAACAAGCTGCAATCTGAACTGAAGGTTGGAAATGTTTTTGGTAGACAGCGTATTTAAGCATTACTGTTACTGCTACGCGTTCCCTCCAATTAATGGTAGACTCTCGGTAGTAAATCTGAATGACATTGAAGAACAGCAGAGGTCTGCCAGCTCACAAGAGGAAGTTGGCAAACAGATTTGATTTCTGTTCTAGTTATCTAAGGCTCTAAACTGAGAAAACATGAGTCTTCATGGCTAAACTTGGTTGCTTGCATCAGCAGCAATTGTGTACCAGAGAAACTGATGGGTTTCATCTAAAAGTGTACAAATACTATATTGTAACTATTAAATACTGAATCAAGAATATAAAGTCAAATGTTGAATAAAATACTGAATGTTAAATAATTAGCATAGGCTTGAATGCTTAAAACTTTTGTACAAGGAAAGAACCTACTGTATAGAATACACATGCTTGAGAGTGTGCAAGTACTCTTATCATGCCATAGGAATGTTGCCAACTGTCGATGACTTTCGCACTCATGTTACTGGAATGGCCATGTATCTTTTACACCTCAAGAAGTCTTGCATTCATATCTCCTTTCAGAAAAAGATTTTTCTAGAAATACAAGGCTATGCAATGCACAAAATTATGTTCTACTGCCTATCATCTGCTCATTACTGGCAGGTGATTGGCTTGTTAATGTCATTTAATACAACAGATGAAAGTGAGCACAGCGCATCATGTGACTCAGCGTCACTGCCTCAATCATAGCCTGGATCCACTATGGTCAGCACAGGAGGTAAGAGCAAGCGTCTTAATTTTTGGATTCAGCATAGTCATGCTATCAAAGCAGCTTAGAGACAAAAGTTTCAGATTATAAGTGCGCTCAATTGGGCTTAACAAAGCGTACACGCAACTCCTCTCTATCTGGCCAGGCATAGGAGAATGGTGGAGCCAAGGGTTTGCCATTGCTTCCACTATGTTTGTGAATGCATAGTGAAGCTAAACAGCGTGCACCATGGTACCGTCGACTTTCGTTAATTCGACCCTGACGGGACAGACAAAACTTATCTACTTATCCGGCGGGTCGAATTAAACGAACAGCAGAAAAAACGCCATAACACACTGCTGATTCATTTGGTAGTACTTTCCAGATTCTAACATGCTCCCGAATCAAATGCACACCCACTTTATATGTGCCTAATGTAGGACCCAAACGTAGAAATTACATTAAAGCTCCTAAAAAACTAGGAATCGAAAGCCCAAGCGATTTTTTAGCAAGAAAAATAGGTAATGGTCTCATGTGTGTTGCACCCCCAATGGTAGCCGGTTTCTTAAATTTGGTTTCGCCACACGGTTTTAAAGTCAGCTTCGCCGCAGCAAATAAGTGCTATGCGGTTAAGCATACGAAGGCCGCGAAAGCAGCTTTGGTATCGTGTCCGATTGCAACGTGCAGGCTAATTTACAACGTGTCGGCACAATTTTACTGAAAAAAAACGGGGGGGGGGGAGGGGGGGCGCCTCTTAGAATCGGGTAAATATCATAATCAGACATCGTAGGCTACGGTTATTGCTGGAAAATCTTCCTAGGGCAGACCGAAAACAAGCGTTCCCAACGGGAGATGACGGGTGTTCAACGCATCACTGTCCCCTAATACCCGCCGAGACAGACGCTGCCACTAAAGGGGTCACTATTGGGGTCAACGTAGGGGTCAAACAAGTGCGTGCTGACTGGTTAAGTTCGAATTATCCGGCAAAGGCCTATTTTACGATAGAAATAACGAAACCTTGGGCCAATAGAAATGCATGGGCACTGGCCGAGATGTTCGTATGGGATCAATTGAACAGAGTCGAATTAACGTAAGTCTACCGCAAGCATTTTTTTTTTCTTCATCACGTGACTTTTTTTTTTTCACACTCCCACCTTGTAGAATGGCATTTGATGTTCACCAGCCCCTAATGACTGATTGTTTGAAGCTCCAAGGACAGTCTGATGCAGATGAAACATAAATTAAAGGATGATATAATTCATAATATCTTGTTTAGTTGAGGAATTGATGTCTCATACTATGTTTAAAGAGTCGACAGCTATCCAAATGAAGCAGCATGGCGAGACAAAAATGTTGCGTACTCATTCAAAATATGGGCGAGGCTGCGCAAATACTGTAAAACCTGGTTAATTCGGATTTCACGGGACCGAGAAAAAATGTCCGAATTAACCGAATGGCAAATTATCGAGGGTATCAAGAAAACATGCAATGAGCAAATGCATACTACATCAACACGCTTTTATTTACTGAATGAATCAGCAAATCCTGTTTCTATTTTGCACAAAAGCAGTGCGGAAGGTGTAATTCTCTCGTGACTGATACGCGCTCGCAGCAGCGAAGGCCTCGCGACTTCCTTCACAACATGGCCGCGGTGCGAGTCTTCATCTGAGACGCTTTTCACTACCGCACGCGCATACCGATTATTTTTTCGCCAGTGTCGCCAGGTTGCCGCCCATCGCAATGTAGACGGTGTTCTTCATCCTCGACAGCTTCGCACTGAGTAACTGCTTGCCATAACCGTTGCAAACGAAACCGCGGCCGCTGTCGACGCGATCATGCACTGCGACCTTGCGGTTCTGAAGGTGCGCAGCCGACGCGCGCACAGAGTCAAAACGAAACTACTTTTTGCCGCAACGGCGGCTGCTGTCGACGTGATCATGGATGGCGGCTATGCAGTGTTGAAGCATTTGTTGAAGGCATGCGGCCGATGTGCGCAGCGAGTCAAAGTGAAACTACTGTTTGCCGCAACCACCGTGGACGAAACCACGGCCGCTATCGACACGATTATGTATATATGGCAACTACGCAGTCGTGAAGGCACGCGACCAATGCGGTGCTAAGCGGGGCGGTGAACGGAAGAAGAAAGGCTTTAAAGGCACGAAGCGTTCTGGCGTAGCTCTCATTCACGTACGATTTCCACTGATGAATATGGCGATGCGAACTCCGCCGCTTCGTTTTGGTGGACGCTAAGGCCGTTTTTGCTCTTTTGCGTCGCACATTTGCGGCGCTGTGCACTTGCCGAGCTCGATGTGCAGCCAAATACGTCCGAATTAACGAGAGTTTCAAGTATAAACCCCATGCAAGCGATCTTGCACGCGACAGCGACAGGCGACGCGATGGAGATGGCTGTCGCGTGCGCTCGTCGCCTACAAGTTGCACCCCATGCGAGCGATGACTTCGAGCGACGTCTCCCCAGTGTTGCCGGTATGAGGGCAGCAATATAGGCGCCGAAACTAGCGTGACGCGTGCTTTATTAACTTAAGTTGATGTATTTTACTGTAAAAAGCAGCATAAAATATTTCTGAAAGTCTTGCAGTAGGTTCTTATCCTTGCACCTATAAAAATTCAATCGTTTGCTCGTTCCGTGCGACAATCGGAAGTACTGGAGTTACGTACATCCAGTTCCGGCTTTGCGCTATTGGCTAGTCGCTCATAGCACTTCCGGGCGACGAGCGACGAATTCTAGATTTGCAAAACCGAGCGACCGCGCGACAAGACCGAGCGATCTGTTCAAGCGACGGCCTGATCCGTCGCGCAAACCCGTCGCTCGTCGCTGTCGCGCACAAAATCGCGCTAATGGAGTTTAGCCGATTGCATTAAATAATGCATACGCCTGCCAGGACCAGAGGGCAAGTCCTAATTATCCGATTTTCCGAATTAACAAGGTTTTACTGTACAACATTTTTTAAACTAAGCCTCCAAAAAGTTTGACTATGCTGGAGCTGCGCATCTGCCTAGATGTCCCAGTGCTCCAAGCTGGATGTCAGTTCAAAGCATGCACTCCTAATCATTCCCAGGGTGGCCCACGCCACCTTTGGAATGGCCTGTGCCGCGAGGCCATTGCAAGAGCGTACAATTCAGGTATTGCATAGAAAACAGCAGTGCTTGCCTTGATCATGTTGACAGCAAAATCAGTGATTGGAGGCGAGAAGCAGCATGTTTCAAGGTTCGTGGATACAGCAGGAAAGCGCACTTGACTCAGGGGCACCGAGTTGTAGCTCAGCATGGAACACAGGGTCTCCACATCCTTGTGCTTGGGTGTCAGCCCTGCTCGCACTACGTTGTCCGAGCATGCCATGCACTCCACGCAATCTGTGTACGTCCACAGAAAGGACACGAGACATGCTCCATAAGACAGAAATCTTCAGCAAATTTAAAGTGATAGCTGTTATATAATATAAGCACTTTCCTGCTGCTACATTCATGGCATCACCATTGTGACAGCCATAAAAGTACTATTGCCCTGCAAGCTGTGTTACATATAATTCTCTATTTTTAGTATATAAAAGCCTATCTCGCCTACTTGTCTAGAAGTGTGCAAATATTCGAGACTCTCGAGTAACAAGTAAACGTTGGCCTATTCAATTCAGTTTTCAAATTAGCTAATCACTATTTGTAAGTACAAATAATTTTTAGTAGTTTCTGAATATTTCAAATTGCCAACTGGACGCGATGAAGCATAAAACTGGAGCAAAAATGCAATAAATTTCATCCCAGTAGTCATAGTAGACATAAAACATGCTTTACGTAGTGAACCACATTATGTCACTCGGGGAGCCAGGCTTTTTTGGCTACACCGCCATCCTTCGTCAGTGGGTCCCGAGTATAAACTGCTTATTTGCTTCTAGTGCTCTATTTGTGCTTCAATAAACAACACATTATAATGCATAATGTAATAGCATCAACTTGCTAACAATGTGAACACACTAGAATGTGAAAAACGTTGTTATAGTAATGGTGTTCATTATTCAAAAGCTCATTATAAGCTGTTCATTATGCAAAAGCTATTCAAAAGGTATTCAGAACTTCAAACCTCGATATAACGAACTTCAATAAAACGAAGTATTTAACTTTTCATAACCACTTGTCCATGAACACCGTGTGTTTAGAACCTGAATAAAACGAAATTTCACTGGGCCTACAAAGGCATGCCGAGACAATAAATTGAAAGTTCTGTGGACGCAGATGGCCAAACGATTGAATTACAAGCGGCTGCTTGCAAACGCACCTCAAATGATGAGCCGTGCGACATGAGAGACTGCCAAAGTGGAGCGGCATCATGTTCCGCATAAAGTCCAAGTACAATAATATCCTATCGCGCTCTCTGCTCTGTGTGCTTTAGGTGGGAGGAAAAGTGTGTGAGAGTGAGACGAGAGACGGTGGCTTTACAGGTGCCGCCTTCCTGCACGAGCTCAGAGAAAGAGGGGGAGGGGAGCGAGCTTGCGGTAAGGCGCTGAAGCGCGCACGAGGGGGTAGAGCGGGGAGGGGGGGGGTAAGTTGGCGTGCGTCTCGGCCATGGTTGCGCAAGCCTGTAAGCATGGCTAAGCACATATGCAGCCATGCACCCTGCTTTAGAGGTAGTCTGCTGTGTGTGCAAAGAGTGGGAGTGCCAAGATGGCGTGGCATCATGTAAGCAGTCTTCCTGCACGTTTACTATTGGAGGTTTGGTGACCTGTAGAAGCGCGATGCAGACGAAGCGTTCGCTCCCCGCTGCCGGCGCTTTTCATGGTAACGTCGTCTCAGTGCGAGTGACACTATCAGCCGTTGGGGTGAAGTGCACGCGAAAGCGTAGCTGGCTTCGCTTAATTTGTACCGCCGATGTGAAGATATTGTTGACGTGGCATGAAACCTTATCATTCACCGCCGAATTCCACATTTATCAAAATGAATTGCTTTCTCATTCAAATTTGCTTTTTTCGATTGCCCAATAATTCGGAAAATTCTGCGACCCCTTTCCACGTAAGAAAAATCTATCACCTACTGTACTCATTTGCATAAAAGGTTGAATTTCAATACAAAGAGATTTCGATAGAATGAAGGAAACTGCCGATTTTACAGACTTCGGTATATCGAGGTTTAAATTACTTGATTCGCTAATGGAACTACTTGATTCGTATTCAACTCGCATTACTATTTGCACACCCCTACAGTTGACTAGCAACCGACAATTCGATTAATTCACCCTTGCATTGCGATCTGCTAGCCTCCTGGTTAGCTCAGATGGCCGAGCAACCACCCCAGAAAGGCATTAGTTCCGGGTTCGAATCCAGGACCAGGATTAATTTTTCCTCAACTGTCAAACATTATTTCTGAGAAACTTGTACGGGTTTCTTTTGTAGCTTCATGCTACATTCGTGTGGATGACAATTTTAACTTTTATAAATACTTCCTCCACCTTGTCGGATTCTACAGAACTGATTTGCCATAGCCTAGCATAGCTTAGAATAACACCATCTCCAAGAAACCAACCTCCACGAGATGTCACAAGTTCCATTACTACCTGCAGAAAAAAAAAATAACTTACATACTCAGACTTAGGTGTACATTAAATGGTCCCAGGTGGCTAGAACTGCCCTGCTCAACCCTATCCATTTCAGTCCAGTAAATGAGCAAACCATCCCTAACACTACTTTGGCTCGGAGCCACGTGATCGCGCACACAATCATCATGAGCTACACCTTCAAGTAAGAAGCAACTCACCACCAAAGATATAGGCATGCGGCTCATTTGCAGCTAGAAAGAGGGCCTCTCCAGGCCGTAGCTTCACGTAGTTGAGGAAGAAAATGACGAAGCAGCCAATATCATCTGGGTAACTGGTGTGTACCCGCAGGAACACATTGATAAGCTCATGAGGGACTCCCACTGTCTCCACTGCAAATTAGGTAGAAGGAGCGACAAGAAAACAGCACACATTTCGTTCCAGTTCAATTACGGTTCGGAGAAATAAGAACTTATAATGCTTTGTAAACTGGTTCGCAACACTGAGCCAGTTCGCAAATCGCTTTGTCGCAGTCAATTTTATTCTGCCCCATGGCGATATACTGCAGAGTACTATCGACTTGTCCGCATGGCGCATGCACAAGTTTCATCAAGAGAAGGCAGAAATTTACAAATGAATTACACAGATATGGGAAAATTTTTATGTACATATTAGAGACAAGAGGTAATTAGCGGGAATCCTTGCGTCAGCATAAGGACTGCGTAGCTTCCACACTTGTGACTTTAATTGCAGAAGGGTATGTTAATTCTCGTTTTTCTTCAGGATCTTACTACAGGACTGATGGTGAGCAAACTGTGGCATGTGATCTATGAGTGTCAAAGACAGCATGAATTCAAATTGTATTACACAAATTACAGCTTCAAACTTCTAGTCTGTACTGGAAGAAGAAGCCAGTATTTAACATTGCACTCAGTTTACTGCTTTTCTATAAGCAGGTGAGAACACTGGTGCTTCTAAACGATGAACAAGGATTGTTCACTTGCGGAACCACATGTTGATCTTTCTTGCATATCTTCATATGGTGCTTAGTCTTGCACTGACTAAGGATGGATAAAGAAGTCAAAAGCACACACACAGTACCCCATGAAAAATTCTACAACTTTAAGAGCATTGTACTCTGCTTGGCTAAGCACCAAACATGCATTGAACCTTGAAATGTAACAAAAGCATATTTTGCGTGCAGTTTTCAGCTGTGGTTACTGCTCATTGAGAAAGGGGCAGCATTCGTTAGCAACTGCAATCGTGCAACACTAAGTCACACAGCTGAAATCATTAATATCTCTTTTTGAGGACATTGTATTTTCCATTCACCATGTTTATCTAGCTTAGTAACAAGCTGGCTCAATGGCTGAATGGAGAGTTTCAGCAGAAATGTTGATTCTGTGGAGCTCCTGAAACAACTTTTCAGAAGTGGAACACAACTGGCATGACCGATTTCAGAACCGCAAGCGTCTCTGCAGAGGTGGCCGTAGTCACCAGCACGTATCCGTACCAATTCTCGCACACATTGCAGCTCGCGAAGGGTAACAAAGTGCATGTAGGGTGCACCTCGTTAAACCGTACCCGCTTAAACAGTAGTTTCGTTTTAAAAGTAGTGAAGTCAAATCCCCGACTCAGCGGCCATTGAACATAAAGTGTTTTGCATCTGCATAAACCGTACCAGCTTATTGTGTAGGTATCGGTTAACACTTCGTGTTTTCATTTTTCGTCACACAATCACTGCGGTGCATCATCTCCATCGAGCGACCCGGCTATCGACCGTGGCACGAAGTCGGCTCTGGCACGCAACAGGGATCTACCGTTGACTACGATGTGTGGCATTTGGAATGCAGCAAAGAAGTTGCTTGGCTGCACTGCTGCGACTGTGAAAAGATGTCGGCAACGAGGTTCGGTTTTTTGCTATCTAGCAGTAGTGTCACTTAACAACAGTGATGAGGATGACACAGAAAACGACGGCCAGGTGATTCAAGTCCGACAGTAGCAGAAGTTGCACGTTATGTCAGCCTCATGAACGCAACCATCATGAGAACAGCACCCCACAATAAAAAAGGCACCCTGCGACTTCTGCAGAGCTATCGCACCCGTGCACAGAGAATATGCAATGCCAACGAGGAATTTGCCATGCGAGTGTTTGCCGAAAAGAGGGGGCTGGCTGAATAAGCTGGCTCGCAGCTACAGTAAGTTTGAGGTCGCTGTCGTCGCTGCTAAGCCGCTGCGGCATGAAACGAAAACAACAAACTTTTGTCGCGCGAAGTGAATAAATATTGCATGTTTTTGCCCTTTCATCACACTCTCTGTGAGTTTTATTTTTCACAGGTAAGTGGGCAATCTCATGCTATTTCAGTTAGGCAGTACTACTGTTTAGTACAGTACATACTTTTTCCAAGCTCTGTTCAACTACAGTTTAACGATGTTTCACTGTAGTAGTTATTCGAAGAATTATGCCAATTATTGAACACCCATTGTCGCCTTATATGCTTAACTCGTTTTGTGCCCCTATAACTGGTACAATTTTTTTCCATTTGAGTTTGGGTTCAGTTCCACCAAAGATTGCGGTTCTGGTACAGTTTTTGGTTCAGCTTCGGGTTTGGTTTGACACCCTGTGAGTAACGAAATTTGGCCCAAATGTTTCAAATAACTGTGTAAATGTGCTACTGAAGTTTCACTTAAATCTGGCCAGTGCTTTCAAACTTAATTTCCTTGTACCATGTCCTCTCTTGACAATCGGTTGGTAGTCATCATGTACCCTGCATCATTCATACCTGGCGCTGTATTTCTCAATTAGCCATCTCATTTTACATTCTTCTTTTCGGGCATGCAGCTGTTATCGTCAATACTGGTAACTCAGTGCAAGAATGGTAAGAAGAATGGAAAATGAAATAGAATGTTACAAAATACAGTGCCTAGCCTACGCTTCACAAGATTTTGCACAGCTGGACAGCCATCCTTACCGTTTTTCCTGAACCTATCGGCCAGTTTCTCCAGTTGAGGAAGAAAGACTTCGGCCGGAGCAGTGATGACAGCTTTGAACCAGGCGTGCAGCTCGGCCTTTGATGCCAATGGTTGCTCTGCCAGTGACCCAAGCACCTCACGCAGCTCCGGCAGTACTGCACTTTTCACACATGAAGACAGGCACTCAAAAACCATCACAGAGCACAGCTTAATTTCTTTTTGCAAAGTGGACCTTGAAAAAACCTTAATGGCGTCCTGCAACATAGCTCTTACCGAAAATCATTTTACTTCAAATGATTCTTTGTACAGTCCCAAGTTCAATGCAAAAAGAATTACAAAAATCAGCACACATGATCAAAAGCTTTTGAACTTCGAAATTCAAAGGATAAACTGAAAAAAAGAAAGGCAACCTTTATCACGTGTCATTCACCCAATCGTTCCTTACGCTGGTACTAACGAGACCAGCGCTTTCATGAATGTGTACAGAAAACTTGCATACTAAGGTGGATTTGTTGCTGCAGCCTGTGCACATGCTTTTTATTGGAATTGGATTGGGAGCGCATAGCCATGCTACGATGGTTCAGGCAGGTCAGGCAAGCTTAAAAGGACTCGGTGAATTCAGCTTAATCCTTTGTGAGGCAAACCTGTCACCACCCTGTGAGGAAAACCCATCATAGGTCATGCCACCTTCAGTTTCAGCAACAAAAAAAAAAAAAGGAAAAATTGGGTTCCTGGGAAATGGGAGAGCAAGAGGGGACATATAGTGAAAGTGAGGTATGCTTCGAGTTGAAATGGTTGGCAGTTGGCCCAGTCGGCACACCATATCACAACATCTCCCTCTGAGTACAGTAACTCTGATTTTGCACTTGCTTCCTAGATGAAGAGCTTGCAAAACTTCATCACAATACTTTTTTACAGTTGTTTAAGAGAGTACGAGGAAAAGATTCACAAGCTGTGTGCCCAACCAATCACACTGAACAGCATAACTAGTCATGTTCATTGCCAAGAATCACTACCATACACCACAGAAGTTGGCAATGAACATGCATTTTTTGGTGGATTAAATTATTAAACACTCCAATGTCAGTGATGTCATGGTACCTTATTGTCACAGTGCATACAGCACCCCTTTAAGTTAGTGACATTTTTGGGTCCTGCATGCACCCAAATCAATAAGAACATCACCGCTAGTGCCTTCTTATTTTAAGTTTGTTTAATGATAATTGCTAGTTTTGTCATTATTTAATTGTGCCCCCCACACCCTGCTGCTCTAGGTATGTAATACACCCTTCGAAGGCCTTTATTGTATGAACCTGCCACACTTTATGGGTACTTGGTATAAACTTGTTTCCGCACCTCCTAAAGTGACACACTAATAAGAAATGTTAAAGGCCAACTGTAATGAAAACTCACTTCAAATAAATTCATTACAAATGAGTGCTATATGCTACTGGAGAAATTTGGTAAAGCTGCAGGGCCAGTAATTGTCTAATTTCCTAATTAGCAGCCTATGAACAGCACCTAAGCCCACGTCGAGTGCAGCCGACAGTTAGTGGCTATGATGTAAGTTCCAGCACACTGCCTCAGAGATTTTCCAGCATGCTGCAGGAAGTTGCAGGCAGCGGCTAGCTTCGGAAGGCATGCAGAAGAGCTGCAGTTTCTTAGCCATGCGTCACTTCTGGTGAGTGGTAATGGCGGCCTTTTTTTTTTCTTTATGCAAAAACATCAAATGGCCCATTGAGCGAAAATGCGCCTGTAGACTGTAGCAGTAAAACTGCACCTAAGGTGCCATTAGCTGTGACGCCATATTACGAGTTCGCCTTGACGGAGCAGAGCAGGCGAAATAAAACACCTGCTGCTGCGCTAGCGAGCCAGATGTTACGTGAAGGGAGAGGGCATCACCGCGATGCCGTGTCACCCTCACTATTAGGAGCAGGCTGTATCTCTCTGTCTCTCACCCCAACTGGGCTTAGCTGCTGCACAGGCCTGCCGGCCCTGGTGACTACTGCTGCTTCCTCGGTCTAGCCAGGCTGATAGACTAAGGTCCTGAACATTTCTAATTGTTTATTTTGTGCGAAGAGGTGATGTATCTACTGAGACAATTGCAAAAATAAAGATAACACATCTCCTCCTAAAATTAAATTGCTCAAGGAATTGCCAGATTCACCATCTACATGTCACCATCAACTCTAATGGACACCAATGGCCTCAACGAATCAGCAGGCTGCTTGAAGAGGCTGCCTGGCACTGCCTGGACTAATGCATTTCTTAAAATCTGTAAATTTGATCTGAAGCACATATTCCTGGTGGCCTAAAACTTGGCACCCTCATTTCTTAACACAATGTGGTGCTATATTAGTGTATATTAATTAATGGACACAGCAGTGACCAAGGTAACATAACTCTTTCTAAAAGTATTTTTTTTTTAATGATAAGCTTGAAGGGAGCCTCTAAACCACCTCTGAAATTTTTTTAGATACTTCAAATAAATGTGTGCATGCCATACAGGATACCATGATGATCATCTTATGCAAACATAGCAACACTACGTGCCGTAGTGAAAGCCACAAATTTAAAAAACGATTCCGTGCTGCTCTCTAGGCTTTTAGGTTCCTCTTTTGCACATCGTGATGCCAGCAGGGTGCTGCGTGTGACATCACCAGGGTAAAAGCTGTCGATTAGCGGAATGTCAAGGGACAACAGCGCCGCCATGATGAGAAACAGCTATGTGTTCTGAGAATGAAGAAGAGCTCATCCACTGTGTGCCAATGAACATTTTATGAAGGTTCCATTCAGTCAGTGTCGTGCGGAGCACAATTAGGGCTGAGCAATGAAGGAGCTTTTCTCCTGTTGTGTTAATGCAACCTGTAGCTTTTGCCTGTGGGATTGCTCAATTATCACGCATCTCCCGATGTTGTTTTCTCCGCACGGCTCTCGCATCTCCTTTATTCCGGCTTCTCCCCGTAGCTAAGCGCCAATGGCAGTCAGTGCGGTTGCAGCATATTACAAGAGATGGCACGAGTGTTGCACTGCTATCAGCAAGCACGTGGACATTCCACACATGCGCCGATCCATGCTTCTAGGAGACCATCTCACGAGGCCTAGGAGCAGGACACTAGAACGGACGAACACGATCGTTCGAATGCGCCACAATTCACATGACTGTACGCGCAAACGACCAGGTGCTGGTGTGCAGCATGGGGCAAACATACTCGCTCAATATCCAGTCGCGGCGAGTCCAACTTTATAGATTTGTCGCATGCCTGTGAGCATGTTCTGTGGATAGCAATTTGGCTAGCAGGCATTAGCGTATGAAAGGTGCAATAAATGCTCTTGTGATTGTTTGCACTACTGTCTTGTCGTTCCTTTGTCCCCAAAACATGTGTGAGACCCTACACCTGGTGCTGTCGAGCATCCCCTCATGCTGCAGTGCATGGAGTTGGTGAAAGTATGTGGAGAGAGCACCAGTAAAGAGATTAGTAAAGGCAAGCAAGAACCCGCGGCATCCATGTAGTCATTCATCAAACGCCTGTAACTTTGCTATTACGGCACCACTTGGAAAAAAAGTTGCTGCTGTATGTTCATTGTGTAGTGGTATACAGCTGCCACTTTAAATCAAATTTTCCAGCCCAGAGAGGTTTAGGTGCCCTTTAAAAACAATTGATGTACTCGTTCTCAATGCAGCAATCCTTCCAAATTTCTGAAAATATTATATGAAACATATTAGAGGGGTCCTGAACCACCCCTTGAGCTTGGTGAGAAAAACACAGTTCACGGATAGCATACCTGGCTGCGACCATCTCAGCGAAATACTTCAGTCGTGCGGGGCACATGGAGCGCGAAGTCACCTTTTTCTCAAATGCTCTGTTTTAAATAGAAGCCTGCTCCTCATTCTTTTCTGGACACTTTATTTCGTAATATGGCAGATTCTTATACACAGCTGCTAATGGTGAGTAGCTGACATCCATCAAGAAGGGTGTTTAGAACAACACGCTTGTTCCTAATGTTACTGTGTATATTTATTGGCGCAGTTTAATAAACGACCTGAAGTAGGCAAAAATCCGCTTTTTAATTTGAATAATTACGCACTTCCAGAAGAAGCTGATTACTGTTTGCCAACGCCGGCCACCGGTGTAGGAATTAAACTTTGGCCACCCTGCTTATCGGTGCCTTAGCCGTCAGGTCTCGTTGATTTCAATTACTTTTGAACACTCAACTAGCCTCGAACCACGCAAAACTGACGATCGGACCACATGCACGCTTTCCAGCATGCGCTCTCCTGGCTGCTTCTGGTTATATGCCTTGGCAGGCTTCACTTCGTACTGAGCTATTGATAGCACTTCAAAATAGGCAAGTTGAAAGTGGCTACTGCCGTCGGTCAAGCTGGTGCAGGACACAGCCGGTCCGCACCATCTAGCACGGCCAGATTGGAGCATACGAGCACGAGTGCACACTCAAACCCTGTCGTGTACAAAGCAAACGCTGCCATATGCACTACAGTTCCATGTAGCTGCGGTCTGCCATGTAGCGTAGGTGCCACGGTCACCGCAGGTGCTGCAACAAGTCCGCTGGCTGAGCGCACTGCAGCCCGCTGAGGAAAACTGCATTTGGTGTGTCGTAGGTGGCAAAATCAGAAATGGTGGCGTCTGAGTGAACATCCAAAATCAAATTTTAATTGAGTACCGTGGTGATGTTCAGTATGTGTAGCATTGTGGGCACGCCCCACTCCGCCGCAGACTTCGCAGTGCAAGTCACTGAAGAAGGAACGGAAGCACCGTAAAGCACCATTTGATTGCCAATAACTCCGCTTCAGCTGAACGCATTGAAGTACTTCTTGCGGCAAAGTATTTCTGAAATAGTCAATTTTACCTTCAAAAGCATTTCTCAACTTTAATAAAACGAGGTTCAGGGCACCTTTAAAAATATAATATAAAATATATTATAAAAGTAAGTATGAACATATCATGAGCAGAATGTAATTCAGAAAAGCTGGATTTTAATTCACTTTTGGCTGCCTTGGGCTGTTCTTTTAAAAAATGAAGCCACTTATTTGAGCTTGTTTTCAGACAGCCATCCATTTGTCAGCCCGAGTCTGTCCTCATCATGCCAGAGATTACTGAGGAATAGTGGCCCAGGCCAGTGCTCACATGGTCGGTCAAAGCTCAGCGATATCTATCAGAATATGACAGGGAAGAGGAAGACAATTCGGGATGAATTCCTTCAAGCAGGACAGAGAATAACGCAATCAAGACTAACGCAATTACCTTTCAGGACTAACGCAATTACCTTTCAGGAGGTGCGCAATTTCTTGCAGAGGGCGGAAGTTGCAGAAGGCCTCAAACTCTGTCAGGGCGATGGCAATCTCAGGCTTGTGGTTTGTGTCTGGGTACAGGTTGGGATGCGCCTCATGCAGCTTCTTGGCCAGCACCTGCCACGGCAGAACATGCATGCACAGGCCTGTAGTTGTTGTTTAAGCGCGAGAGTTGGCATGGCAAACATGCCGTCTTGTGCATATGTCTCCATTGCATATAACTTGCGCTTCCAATTACAGTGCTCTGAATAAAGAAAATAAATCTGTGCTTATAATCCTCACAAATATCTATAAATAAAAAAGGCAGTATCTTTAAAGAAAAATGGACACACTGTACGAAAAATGTCACAAGGCAAACCACACCGTCACTGCGATTTGAGAAGGTTTTACACGCATCACACAGGTGTGACAACCAGAAAGCATCAGAGATGCGCCCACATGGGTTCAAGGGGGGAAGAGAAGTGAATGGCCCAAATTCACCCCCTTTCCCCCTCCTGCCTCCTACCACCATGGTACCCAGTAATGAAATGCCTTCCTGAACTCCCCAATGAGAATAAAGAATCGTGCACTCCAACACCCCCTCAACCCTGCCCCCAACAACAAAAACAGAAAAAAAAGAACCTGGTGATGCCCCTGTGCATCCCACTGAAAGCTGACACTCATGCTATGATAACAGTGTGAAACTGTCAGTACGTCTCATCCAAGACCTGAAAAGTTTACTGTCGTGAAGGTGCACTGTGGTCAGTGAGAGGCACCATAACGGAGGGCTCCGAATCGATTTGGGCTACATGGAGCGTGCATTTAAATCTCACAAGCATTTTTTGCATTATGTCCCTAGTGAAATATGGCTCTTGGGCCAGGAATTGAGCCAAAATCTCTTGGTCAGCTGGAGAACACAATAGTATTCACTTAGCCACTGCACTGGGAGCAACAGCTGAAACCTGAAATGTTAATACCAGAGAGGAAGCAAATGTGATGACACCGACAATGCTTCACAAGCGCAAGATCAGAAGTTCAAAATGTCAACAAAAACAAACTGCATACAACAATATTAGGTGTGCTTTTAACAACTGTTCAAGAAAACCCTTATTGCCAATGCCTTTACACATTACACAGCATGAATAAATGAAGCAATCAGCACACTTTTAAATATTTGTTTATATCGACTGCAGTAAAACCGACATTGATTTTTACTAATCTTGTGTACATTCAGTGCCACCGACAAATTCACACAAATTAACATTAGTGAGATGAGCCACACCTTGGTTGGATGTGCTTGTATGGAGAGGGGTGAGCCTACTGAGAGTACTTTGAAGAGGAATGGCAACTGTGCACCAAAGATAGCCCGAACACTGCCGCCAAGGCATTCTGGATGCTCTGTGATGTACGAAGCCAGCGTCTTATCCGTGCCTCGAATCTTGCTTGGACATGAGGGGTGTGTTCCCATCCACAGCTGCACAGTACAAGACATGCAAGTTAAGTTCTTCAGACACTAACATAAACAGATACAAACTGACAGAAAGAGACCTTAATGGATACAGAAGAAGTCAGCCATGACAGGCTGTCATTCGCATAGCTTTCAGAGGGGGCCCTAAAGGCCCTCCTTTGAAAGCTATGCGAATTGATCTGACAGCTATGTGGTACGCCAGTGGGTAATACAAGGATGATAATGACATATATTTATTTTTCGCAAAGGCCAGGGGTGGCCAAAGAGCACTGGGGGTAGCATGTGGATTTGCCTTAACTTCTTCCTTCTGGCTTAGCTTCGAACAACTTTGCAACTGCATATTGATAATGAGAATTTATACATACCACATTGTGAATGCAATGTCTCGCAATGATTATGCATGTCTGCAGAGACTTGCCTTACTGAGTTTAGAAAACCATGATTTTTTTTTTAATTTAGAAAGGTATATTACAGTAAATAACACCATAAGAATGTCCGTAGCCACTAGCACAAAGAATAGACAAGTCCATGTAGTATGACATGTCATTCGCAGGGTAGCTGAATGACCACAGCGCTACAGTTCCTTCTAGTAATTTCTTCACTAAATTGATGACCATGAGCCAAGACCCATAAGAAAAGTGTAGCATACTCACCTCAGCATACGTGGTGGATTCCTCGATGGATGCCAGGTGGTGCCCCTCCGATGCTAGTTGCGCCACTAAGCTGGACGGTCCCCTCTTGCCCCAGTGATACTTCTGCACAGTGCAGTCCAGCTCCAGCAACCCCGCTGCACAGATTAATTAGGGTCTGCTATAAGGCCACTGGTTCTAAGCTTTGAATGCATCAGTGAACCAGCGAAACAGGCAGTGAATGTTGTGGTGACTGTCAAAACAAGACACAGGTTAACAGGGAGATGAGGACTTGAAGTGATGACAGTGGTCGAACTGATGTTGCTGGAGCTGATGTTGCAACAAAGGGTGATGAAGACAAAGGTACTGACGAAGACAAGGCCCTTGTCGAAACATTGGCTCCAGTAACGCCCTTTGTCCGACCATTACTTATTTATTTATTTATTTATTTATTTATTTATCTATACCTCAAATACCCCATTTGGGGTTTTACATGAGGGGTACGTGAGCCTATCTAGGTCATATTTTCAATGTGTGCCTGCTGATATATTGTACTGACTGAAAATTCAATTTATTTATTTGCATACAAAAATGAAAGAATCTACCAAACATTGTATTACTTCATTCTGTCTAGCTTGCTGACACATGATGTTAGAAGAATACATTATTGCAGTAATGAACTCCTAACTGAAAGGAAGTCATGCTAACATACATCACAACAAGGCAATAAATACAGAGTGTTTGTGTGTTCCTTCCTGTTCCATCTCATTCTGCCAATTACTGTTTTGTCCTAGTGATCATGAACCAACTAGTGCACTTATTTTAAACTTCAAAGCCATTCCGATTAAGGTGCAATATGTGCTATAAATATGGCACACAAAGCTCTGCCTGGACTTGTCATCTAGTTGTACAAGGCTTGTACTTCAGTGTCACACAGGGCACCTTCGATTGTTACTGAGCCTGATCTGGATTTATTTTTAGATTGTGATTGGCTCTTTTCCCCAGGCTGAGGAAGGGAACTAATTGCAATATGGAAATTCGATCCAGATTGGCCTCTATAGGGTTCGAAAGTGCCCATGTGATTTAGATATAGAAGTGACAATTTTATCGTTACAATGAACGCCACAAAACTGGACAAAACAAACAGGTATCCCTGTCAAATGCTTTATGACACAAGAAAGAACACAATGTGACACTTCTGTGCAAGACTGGGGAGCTGACAAGCTAATGGATGTCATAATGCAGCTAATGTCATAATGTCGAATGTAGCTTGTCAGCTGACAAGCATGAAAGACTTGTAAAGTTGTTGGCTCAAATACACTTCACTGTACAAGAAGCCATCAACACCAGTCTGTTTTACCCTTCGTAGGATATTAATGAGCAATGGGATACAGCTATCTGTTCCTACATGTACAAAAAGAAAGGTTCCGTAGGAAGTTGCTAGAGCTGAGCAGCACAGTACCTAGCATGTTAAGCAAAACAATATAGTGTGTTATTACTCTATGTCTATTCCAAAGAAAGACTTTAATGTGCTCCTATGAAACAGATTCACTTGAGATTTCATAGCATAACTCTATAGGGCATAACTGCATTTCACATGTGTATACGTACCACAATTCAACTATGACAAATAGCAGTTGGTATCTATGAATCAGAACTGGTAGGACACCTCGGCTAATGGACCGTTAGAAATGAACCGAAAGAGCGCTTAATTCACTACTACAAGCACCTGCTGGTGAATGCACATAGTACCACATCCAGTGCCTGCAGTAAATAAAGCGATAACTAGCTACTATTCAATATTATTTACTATGACTATCTCTTCATAGCAATGCATATAATCACTTTAGTGAATGACAACACACATGATTATGATACATTACTGAACAGTCACATATGCATAAGCGGAAAAATGATTCAGCAGGTGAGTGCTATTGTGGGTGACACTATCATCTGGCACATTCTAGCATGGAAGGACTCTGGTTCTAGCTACAAAGAGCACATAAAATATCAATATGAACTGCTGCGCTATCTCTTAGAGTGCGCAACACCGCACGCAATGTGCGTGTTGAGCACATTACGTGTTGGAAGTACACGTTGAAGTACACGTTACGTGTTGAAGTACACTACAAATTACAATACTGCATGCTGACAGTTAGAATGTAAAACTGACATCGAGTGTTACTTCAACGACGTCTCGCTGTAATCACAATTCTTTTTACAAGGTTCCGTCTAACTATCCTGCAGAGCAAGCTGTAGGCGACGTACCTTCACCCATGCTTCCGAGTCGAAAGGTTTCGGTATTTATTTGGTACAGTCGACTCGCGCTACTCTTCAAACACCACGTAGCATAATTTTCGCATTGCTCAGGCAGCTGTGCAACCACGTCGAGGGCGCCGCTAGCCTGCGCTAGCTCAGCTGTCGCGTTTGCAAAACAACCATGCACGCATAGATGCCTGTGCCATCATGCAGGCAAGTGATGCTTGGTAATGAGTTTCGCAGAAGCGCCGGCATCTATGGCGCCAGTGTTTATAATCAGTTCTTTTTTCTTTTTTTAGCCTTCTTTAGCAGACGGCTAGTTCGTTCTAGTTTTGGTTAATCAATGCCCCCTTTAATATGAAATGGAGAATACAAACTCTATGGAGAATACAGTGGAGACATAGAGAAATGATGAAAACCTTCGGGATGATTTTTTTTTTCTTTTGGGGGGAGGGTACTGAGAGGCATCTGTCGGGTAAAAAGAGCAGCCACGTGATTCAAAGGACACTTCTTTTTTATTAACCACTGTAGCTATTTTTCTCATTTCTGCCAGTCGTGACTCTCACTGAGAATCTGGGAGTTTCCTCAGAAGGCCCGCTAAGAACGGTAAGCTTGAATTTTTCTTTTTTACTCTGGCCGCTATCGGCTGTCAGCACGGTACGTGAATTTAACAGTACTGTTGCTTGTGCCGCTAGAGTCCCTTGGTTCGTGGAAATCGCGGCATCGCTATCGGTTTAGTGCGAAATGGGTCCATTTGTTAACCATTGTAGATAGCAACTTTCAGTCCTCTAAGGAGTGTTGTGGTGGGAAGCCCGCATCGCTTCTCGTCTAATGAACATGAACAGTTCGGTGATAATGTTGTTACAGCGAATATCATTGGCCCTAAGCAGCGCTGGAGACGGTCGTAGCCAATGAGCACATTTGTTATATGTCCGGTTGCTGCCGTTCTTTGTTTTTTGTGTGCGTGTGTGCGTGCGTGTGTGTGCGGTGTGGCAATAAAGTAAAAAGGACTTGGTACGGGGCCGGTGGCTGTGAGTACGAGCGAAAGTTCCACATATTCTCGGATTTATTCACCTTTTGTGCCTGTTTCTATCGAGCGCTTCCTTGGCGCGCCGCCTGAGCTTCCATCGCGCTCGCGTTCCGAAGCATTCTTTTCCCGAACCAACTTGAAACTCGATACATCTAAAAAATTATCGTCTCATTCTGTGCACCGAGACGGAAAGCTCTATGTTAATTTGGGCTCGTCGCTTTCTTGGGTATGGGCTCTTGCGAATTGTTAAATGATCCCGGAGATACCGGCCGAGGAGGAAAGAACAGATGGGGGCATGTCTACTTCGCTGCTTTCCACTCGCGCAGCCGTTCTCCTCCGAAGCGCTCTGGCTTGGCGGACGACTGACAGCGGCAGAATAGTTATCCAGACTTCACTACTATTATGTGCACTTCGTTTCTATCGTGCGATTCTGTGCAGCTTAACCTCGTCCCATGATTGTGGTGTTAAATTGTAAGCGCCCAACCGTCGAATGTTTGGTGGTCCTTGAAAAGGTGGTGTGCTCAGCACAGTTCAAAGTCGGCTCTCCCTTTCTTCGCAGCTTTCGCAGTCTTTCGATCGCAGTCTTCCGATCGTTTCTTTTTCTTCTTTTTAGTATACCCGATTTTCGTAGTATCCATGTACTATACGTAAACGGAAACCCGTAACTGCCCACTCTGTGGCGCAAAGAGGCTCATTTTAAATTGCACGCTCGGCTTCGTCGACAACATATCAATATGGCGAGGCATTATTGTTTGGCTCGAATCACTGTTGTCAGTTTTTCTTTCGCCCAAGGTCATGTGCTCAAACGAGACGTAAGCTAACATGCTTCTCGGTAGCAGTAGTCTGCGGATGGTCTGCCTAGTTAGCGGTAAACCGCGCACCGCGCTTCGGTGTCCCTTGGCTGTTCTCGGGTGTATATAGACGAACTATGCGTGCCCTGAGTGCAGTGACGCTGGCTGGAGTGCCCGTATCTGTCTTTCAACGAGCCTGTAATACCCACATTTGCTGCCCCTGATGATGTGTATGTGCTGTGATTATTTCGAGCGTGCCGACAACATGGTGTTGCCAGAGTCCTGTCACAAATCCTCGGCGAGCGCGAAATTTTAACGTTGTCTTCTTGTTTTCGTCACTAGCCACTTGCTTCGTAAAATTGCAACGGCTGTTCACACACAGTTTCGTTAGCAACTAGGTTGGCCGGTATAGTACCATACATGTTGCAATTTTTATTCTATCGTTATTACATTCTAAATTTTAATGATAGCGTGTGGCCTTCAGGTGCTCTCAAAAGTAATATCATGGTCATTTGAAAACATTTGGAAATATGTTATTTGCATTGTTGCCGTTATGACAAGCAGTTGCACTGTGGAAAAAGAGTACTGCTGTTTTACCCAAGCACTTCTGAGTTCAGAGGGGCTATTCTGTAAGTGTCCAACTAGTGGACCTGTCCATTTCATCTGCCATGGAAGTACTGATTGGCTGAAGGTGCCTGTCTCCTTCTGAGGTGTACCCCAGCCCAGCCAATTAAAAATTCAGCAGCAGACAAAATGGACATGTCCACTAGGTGGACACTTACAGAATTGCCCCTCCACCCCCTTTTTCTGCAGAAGAGTACATATGATATTAAAAGCTTAGTGAATATATAATTGGTGGTACAGCTTGCATGTAATTCTTGAATTTAACACAAGTAGCCACATTAAAATCTGGCATATCGCAGGCTGGAATGCTAATCCTCACCAATTAAATCCTCAATATACATGCAGTGGAAGAGGAACACAAAACCTGGAGAAAACTTGTGCGTTCTGTCTACTTGCTGCACAGAAAGTTTGACGTCTTCGTTATTGTGCACCCGTATTTGGTTGCATTATTTGTTATCTGCGTGTATTACGTCAACTAACCGCATAAACACGGGAAGGCGGGAGATGGAAATTCATGACGATGAGTAAAATGAGAACAAGGTAAAAGCGGAAGCCGACGTTTCGACAAGTCGACTTGTCTTTTTCAACGCGTCATATGCTTTCCTATATACTGTGCTGAGAAAGCATATGTCGCCTTGAAAAAGGCGAGTCCACTTGTCGGAACATTGGCTCCTGCTTTTACCTTGTTCTTGTTTTACTCATCATCTTAACTAACCGCGTGATACATACTGCTCTTTGAAAACAAAGTAAATGTTCCAGCAGAATGTTGCTGTGTCAGGACTGTCACAGCCACAAAGAAATGTTTTCTTGGTTTTGCTTAATTAATGTATTCGATCAAAGCGAACATTCATCAAAACTGCACTTTGAAAGCAAACTGTTAAAATCTATCTCATCACACAGTGCATGAAGACCCCTTGTGAAGGTTGTGAAAACATTCCCTCCATTTGCAAATTGGTCCTGTTGAAGAGAATTTTGTGTTTAAATAAAGAAGGTTCAGAAAAACTGCAGTGAGCTACAAAAGTTATTAGGAAGCAAAAAAATTGCTTGCTATCCTTTTCTTCAGTAGGGCCATATTTTACAAAATGTAAGATTTCACAGCAATTCCAGGGTTCCATGTGAGCTTCGACCAAGGATATTGTTTACACTACACAATATGTCAAATTGCTTTTTGTTCACTGCAGGCAAGTGCATGAGGTGCTGATGAAGACTGTAGCGTAAATCAACATACCTAGCAGAATGGATGTCGACCCACCACCGCCTCTCGGCACAGGCTCTAACCTAAAGCGTTCGTCGAGTGCGCCCATGATCAATGTCTTGGGAAACACGCCCACATTCAGGTGAGCTCCAGCAACACTTCTGTCGCCACACTCTTGGGTTGATGACTCCAGGGGACATCGTTGCTTTTGTGTGATCTAACATCCAGCGTGAGTGCCTGCTGAAGTTAATAAGGACTTGTGAATGCACCGAGAAACTTTGTTAACTGAAAATAACAGTAGAGGGCCTTGTTTCATTCCTTTCTTCATATACACTTCCATCTGTTTGAATGCTTTAAGTGTGCGCTAACGATATCCCTGAAGGCGATCAATTGGCGAATGGGGCTTCTATGTAATCGACCAATATATTTTGAGATGTTCAGTCAATATTTGTCTGCTCTCCTGCCCTCCCTTGTAAAGGGATGTCATTAACCAGACAAGATCCTAAACGAGATCAACGAAAGCGAACAGGATCACCATCATAGGTGGTCCTCTTACTGGTCAGTTTTGGTTTCATTGACCCAGCCGAGACAAAATAAGTTTTCGCTTAGATCATGTGAGAACTTCCATATATCATATTTTATTGTCCAGCTAGATGATGCCTGGGATCGGCTTTCCACTGCAAATAAAATGCACAACTATATCAGATGAATAATTCAGAGTTTAAGAGAACTTTATTAATTGCATGCTTAATGCTTGATTTACTCTATATTGGATGCTGTCACTCAGGGCAATCAGATAGTAAAGGTCTCCGTAAATTACGTTGTCCTAAATTTGAAAATTTGCTGAAAAAATAATTTTATATCTATACGTGTGCATGTTAGTGTGTGATGGAGTGCATGTACATGTGATAACTGATAATTTTGTTTTGTGTCATGTTGCATTAACATTAAATAAATTAAACAAGAATTTGTGACTATTTCAAGCTGGATTTGAAGTGAGTGTGCTGTATGTAGAGGTAAATGCTTTATTGGCTTCTATTTTGCGATCACGGTGATGTTACCAAGGAAGCTTGCTGCCTGTAACGTTTTCCTGTCATCAGCAACACGGCTATATTGAATGCCATCAATCTCAGCACTTGGCACAGAACCCAGCAGGAAAATGCGTGTTGACGTCACTAAAAGGAAGGTCCAGTGCACACCATCTTTTCTGTCGGTGCACATAGAGCACATGTGGTCACTTGGACTCACTGGCTTCGGTGTATTTTTGCACTCTTTAATTGTCTGCATAGTGGTTCCGATAATGACAAATGCTTTCATTAAGTAAGTGCTTCTTGGAGTCACATTTTGTTTTTCACTTATAATTCAAGGAAATAGTGACAAGTTATTGTTTGTTGCCAGGCTCCAGTGTCCTTACCGCTCAATTTTAGTGCTTGCCTGCCTCTTATGTGTAATGATTTTATACATTTATATTCAGGAAGTTTGAATTTAAATAAGTAATCTCACAAGGACTGCGTGTCTGATATTTGAAGGGTTAGTTGTTTTCTCTTGGTCTACTGTCCTGGGAGTGGTTCTTTACTTCTGCTTCCTTTTATCGACCCCATAAAGTTTCCTGCAAAGAATACTAGAGGGAACTCTGACACTGTAAGCATTATATTACGATGAAAATTGGGGTTACTGCATAGATTTTAACCTTTATGCTTGTGGCTTCAAACATTCTTGTGATGTTATTCGTTGCGCTTTATCTTTCTAAATTTCCAAGCACTCATAGTTTTCTAAACACGACGAGGCAATTAGACAATCATTGACATTCATTATGAATTATTGCGTTTGTAATGCAATATGTTGTTGAATATGAACAATTTGCAAAAACAAGAAGCTGTTTGGAGCCAGAAAAAAGAAGTCTAGGCAAATCCATGTACTAACCATCATGCTGGCCTAACCACCATACTTGCGGCTGCTGTAGATGCTAACACAAGGGTTCCCTGCAGTGATTTTTGTAGGGAACTGTGATAGAGCTTGCTTTGGTAAAGCTTTGATAAGCAGCTGTGCAATAGATGTAGCTTTTTGATGAGGTGAAGAGGTCAAGCTTCCTATGTGTGAAACATCGCCTATGGATGAATATTATTATTCTTTCAGTGTAGATGTAACTGAATCTGTTCTGTTTTTGTTGTGTGCTTGTATAACAGGGAGGCTCTCTCTCCGCTGGTGCTAAGCATCCCACGAACGAGGCGCTTCAGCGCAAGCTTCAGTCCCAACCACTCCCCTTCGGTAAGTCTTAAATGAAGCGGCTTCGTAAATAACTCTTGAATACCTTGTAACTCTTATCTTCAAACTGCACTATTGTCTTGCCAATGAAAAAAAGCGAGTGCTTAGCCTGTGATCATTTGGTTTGCGGCTTCCGTGTTTATGCGCCTGCCACTGCGTGCAAGCTTTATCTTAAACTTGGTGCTACGCATTAAAGGAATTGTCACCTTTCTCACAATAAATAACCTCCATCGCACAGTGATAACCATTGTCAATCTTGCTGGCATTGCTTTTTCTTTCTTTTTTTTCTTTCCCCAGGTGATCTGCTCCCAGTGGTTTTTCTGTAAGCAGTGTTTAGGTGTTTGTAGCATTGTTGAAAGGAGCATAATTTGTGCCCTACGCCTACTAAAAGAGAGAGATAGACACTCTGTACTTAGTAAATTTGAAGCTAGGTGTATTGTAATATGTAAAAGGCACAGGGAAAGAAGTATTTTAGAAGGGGAATCTGTCCAGCCGTAACAGTGCATGAGAGCAGGGTGATAGCGTCACGGTTTGGTGAGGAGGAAATGCTGTTTCCATTGCAGCATGACAAATGACACAGCAAACGCATTCCCATTGTTTACATGCTCTTCCGTGGGTGTGACACTTAAAAATTTCAATATCGCCCCATATTTTGTCAATTTTTCCAGATTTCACTCAATGGTGTCAAGAAACAGAAGTGATGGATGTTTTAGCAGCAGTAATTGCTTTATACTGCTCGAATTACATGCTACAGTGCCCCTTAAACGAACTACCAGCACTGTTCCTGATGCCGACCCCATGAATTAAAGGGGCACTAAAGGCAACTATTAAGTCAGGCTAAAGCGTTTCGCGCAGAAAACCGTAGCAACATCTGTTGGGTGCCATCTTACTCACTGACAGCAGTAAAGGGTGGTGATGGTGTATGCAACATCACCACTCCCAGTGCAGGGGCGGGTTATTTGAATTGTGCTAAAGGTATGAAGACCCTTCAGACGCAGTTTTCTCGTAAACAGTCTTTTCTTGGCACGAAACAAGTGCTGCGAGCTTTCTGGAATAGTATTTTAACAGTCCACATCGACTTGGTATCTGCTAGTGTTCCTTTAACTCGCTCACATGCTTTTGCTCACTTACACAATTAAACTTGTATTTTAATGAAGGAGCAAGAAGGAATAACTTGCCATGGAGGCATTAAGTGGTTAAAGTGTGTTGGTGGGCTGTCGGCAAATTTATTACTGGTGCTGCGGGACTTATGCCATTTAAATATGCTAAGTCCTACACTTGAGCATTTCACTTGATTATACAGGAGCACAACTTTAATCGCCAAGAAGTAAGGAAACTGCTGCATCTGATGCTTAACTTGCCACCTTGCAGTCACCACTGGCTGCAGTGCCATCTCGTGTGAGCCAAATCAAGCATGAGGAAGGCATGGACGTCATGATCAGGGAGACTGCCCATGAAAAGTATGCCTTGCTCATTGTGGTTTTAATTATTTCATCTGGGTCTTGACGTGTGCTTTGATACCTATTTACACCCTGGCTGCAGAGCACTCCAGCTGTAGCACTTGGTTTCTGATGTGGGCAAAATGCACAGATTGCTTTTGCACGCGGATTTAGGCACACATTTAAAAAAGCTAGGGGCCAACGTATTAAACCAGAGCCCTGTGCTAGCACTTCTCTAATGTTACAGGTGCTGCTGTGGGGCTTTAAACCCCTTGCATCAGTCATGTTTACAACAGCCTGGATTCATAAATACATAGAAAGGGCAGGAGTTTAATTATTTTTCATTAAGATGGGAAAAATGCACAGCATGAAATTTACAAAATGATTTAGTAGTCGCTGAACAAATATTATGAGACGAGACTTCTGACGTCTATTTTATAATAAACCCGGCAATCTCGATATGTAGCCACTTGCTTTGCAATGTGTAATTAATAATTCTTTTGCATTGCTTGCATCCTAAGACAAGTCTGATTAGATCTAGGCTTCAAAGATGTAAATAAGCGTAAAGTGTAGAAGGAGCCGGAAGATGGACGTCTGGGTGGTTGCTGGAGCCGCCAGTGTGTCTTTGTGTAGCAAGTTCTTGTCTTTTGTTGTTTGACAGCAGTTATTTACCAATATAATGCAAATTTCTGTGGTGGCTTTGCATTTTACAATTTGCTACATGCAAAATAGTCAATTTTTCTCCCACACCTGACATGTTTTTCTAGGTTTAGATGTGCAGCCTAAATTTTTCGGTGTAATGAAGTTAGCAGAAAAATTTCAAAATTTTTTTTCTTTTGCACTGTGCATATGCAAATTCCTGTAACCCCACAGCCTAGGCTAAAACCTTTTCAGTGATAAGGTCATTAATTCATTCATTCACTCATCTTTTTTTCTGTTGTTTGTATACAAAGATGCTAAAGACGCAAATTGTGGGCCATAGCTTTGAAAAAAAAGGCTTTTTAGCATGTTTCACACATAGGCACTATCGACATTCTCTGCTTCCACATGCCAAAAGTTATTTCTATTAAACATCGTCAATTTGAATTTTTCTTCCACATCCAGGGAGGTGCAGTCAAAGCTACAGATATCTCAATCCTGGGATGACCTGTCTTTGGTAAGTGGTCTTAAGTAGCTAAGCTTACTAGCTACTTGCGTGGTAACTCTGCACCTCACATTTGCTACAATATAGTGATATGAGCAGTGGGGGGGGGGGGGGGGGAACACAGGGAATAATTATGAAAATATAGAGATGGTTACCTCAATTAACTTGTGCAGTCATTGATATGCTGTTAATCTGGAGGGTTTAGCATTTTCATAAGGCCATGTGACTGTATTTTCATTAAGGCACAAGTGCTCTCTTGCAGTTCACATCTCCAATGTCAAAGTTGGCAACACATAGCTTCTCGAGCCTGAAGACAAAAAGTAGGCTGCTGCTTATCAATTCTGTTAATTTGGCATTGATGGGACGGCCCTGATTATTCTGCATTTCTGGCCATGGCTGTGTTGCCTCCACTGCCCCATTGCGCTAAATTGCTGTCTTGCTCATTTCTGTTTGCTTTCTTTCTTCCTTCACTCCAAATTGAAAGAATGCATGCTGATGACTTCTGACCACAGTTTCATTAGATTAAGTTCAAAGCCTCACCTGAAGACATTAATTACTATGTCTAGCATTCTATGCCTAGCATTGCGACTGAGATTGAACCTTGGAGCACCTTTGTGAGGGGTAGTGCCATGTGAAAGTGCTGGTATATTGTTCTGTGTTCAACCTCAAGCTGATGGCAGTTCATTAACAACACACAACAATACCTTTGCAAGGGATTTGCTAGAGTATAATGCTGCTGCTTGGTAAGACCATAATTTGAAATGCCCATGTTTGATGTGAGCAACTTCTATTGTATTTGTCAGCGTTATGTAAATTCGATGTGCGGACTCTCGCATGAAATATGCTAGAGGATGTTTGATATCTATGATAATGCAAAATCTTTAAGTGTGATCTTAGCAGTTTTGATTGTACTTGCTGCTTTTTGCTGATAGAGGTGCGGGGCCGTCTGTCTTCTGCAGGGTGACAGCTGTCTAGGCGATGGAGGCAAGCGGCCCCGGTCTCTCACCGACCCCCTTCACATATTTACCCCGCCCCCGGGCATCTGCAATTCTCCCTCGCCAACACGTGCTGGCAAGGTCTCCGCCTTTATTTTATCTTCCACTGGTTTCTCGCGTGAGGTCAACTGACTGTGTAGGCAGTGTTTGATGCGGACAGACAGTCGGCTATTTTCAGAGCCAGTCATTTTGGGTACGTGGCAAAATCCTAGTTTAGGGCACATGTTGCAATTGCGTAATTCAAGCCAGGCAATAAGCCAGGCCACCAGACGGCCAGTCAGCAGCCGGCCACATGCGTTTTCCAGTCAGCACTGGTCAGCAGTTTTATTTTTCTCTCTTCTGTGATGAACAGTGCTTCTGTTGGAACTTATTTGCATTCCTTTGAGTTTTTGTTCAGTTCTCGTTGGCTTTCATTGGATCGTTGTCGTCTCTGAAACCATGCACATTGCTTTCTAGCAGTGGGGTTGAAAACCATTTCATAGTTAAAGCACTTTGTATAACACACCCATCACACGGGCCTCTTTCGATCGCTATTGAGCTTGCTGTACCACAATGGGCTCCCTTCTGCAGCTTGCACAAAGGAGCCAATCATGATTGAGAAATTCAATCTCGATTGGGTTCGAATGATTCCATGCATGAATACCCTGTATTATCAAGGTATAGCACATGCTGAGTCCTGCCTGCTTTTAGTGTCCTGTCTGCAGCTGTAGTGTTTGCAATGACTAGTTGCAGCTAGGGTTTGTTTTTCTGTAGAAAGGAAGGTTAGAAATAGGAAGTGTGGATAGCAGAACAAACCTCTTCAAATTATTGTTCCTGCACCTTGTTAAAGTCAGTCTGCTCTGTAGTTATACTGTCATTTCAAAGAGTATTGTCTGTGTTTGTGTGAGCACATCTTGCGTCGTAGGTAAGAAAAGAAGGAATGAACAAAGGGACATTTTCTCTTTATTTTGCAGCAATGCTTTTCGCCATCTATGTGTGCTTCAAGCAAGCAAGCGTTTTCACCTAGTCCCAGCCCCAGTCCTACAAGGAAGGCATTTGCAACGAGGTTAGTGCCACTCCACCAGATCACCCTGCAAGTTCCAGCAGTGAAACTAGAGGCATTACATTTACAGTTTGTTCACATGCTAAGCTGCTCTAGAACCGTGCAACTTGTTATGCACTTGAGGCACATTGTTCACGTGGAAAGCTTCCGCCGTGAAACCGAAAACAATTTGCATTACTCATGTTGTTTTGACATTGCTTTGAAAACTTGTTATTGTCTTGCTTCTGATAACTTGGGACTCTTAGTTTAGCATACGGAGAACAGAAGCCAGAGTTTAGCATTTGCTTCTTTCGAAATGTATGGTTAGTTTGGAAAATACTGTATAGTTCCTTCGAAACAATGTCGAATACAATATTTTGAAATTCCGAATAGTTCCCTTTTAAATATGTATAGGTAGTGTGTAGTACAGCTAACTTCCATTAATTCAACCCTGACTGGACCGATGAACTTGATCGAATTATCTGGCAGGCCGAATTAAACAAGATGCAGAAAAAACGCCAATACCCACTGCTGATTAATTTGGCAGTAGTAGTTGCCCAATTCTGACATGCCCCCAAATCAAGTGCGTGTCCACTTTTCGTGTGTCTAAAGCAGAAAATTACCATAGAAATTACATTAGAGCACCTAAACAAGGCGGAAATATATTACGCACCCGATTCTTGAGCACAAAAATAGGAGAGTCCACTATGTGTTTGCACAATGGCAGCTGGTTTCGTAAAGTCAACTTTGCCGCAATACATGTGTTATGTGGCAAAGCAGACAAGTGCTGCAAAGGCAGATTTTGTTTCGTATCAGATGACGCAGCACAGGCAATTTACGGCCAGTTTCTTTCTTTAAAAAAAAATCGCCTTATAAATGGGTACATTCAGTAATCAGACATATTGAGCAATGGTTGTTTGAAAATCTTCCTAGGGCTTGCCGAAAATAGTTGTTTTCGACGGGAGATGACGTGTGTTCAATGCATTCACTGTCTCCCCCTAAGACAGACGCTGCCCCTAAAGGGGTCGCTCTTGAAGTCGCCATAGGGGTCAGGTGCATAATAGCTGACTGGTCAAGTTCAAATTATCCGGCGAAGGCCAATTTTAGGATCAAAATAACGAAAGTTCGAGGTCCATAGAAATGCATGAGTGTCGGCCGAGAGCTCAGTCGGGATCGAATTAACAGAAAACCGAAGTCGAATTAATGGAAGTCTGAGGTATTTGGTTCGTATTCAAGTCTTCAAATATTTGCCCAACCGTAGTTTATTGCTAGCTGATACTCATGGCAAGTTTATAGCATTCACATAGCACATTTTGGGCTTTTCTTTTTTTGAATTGTTAACAGCATGTTGGCGCTGTAAAGTTCTTGACATTCTTTGTCTTTCTTGCTGTTCTTTCTTTTTTCTCTTTGCCCTGGAAGAAGTCAAAGCCCCATCACGCTTAGGCCAAGCCAATTTCCTGTCAAACGAAAATGTGAGTTCCATTTCATACCAATATTTTGACAGTCATTCCTCGTAGTTGTACTTCAAGGTCTGTGTCATCTTGTGGCTGCTGATAAAAATGTGAAGGGCTTGCAGACATAGTGTCACCACTCCTTGCGCTTCACTGTTGAAGCAGTTAGCAAATTCTTAAACCGTATACGAGGAAGAGTTACGATGCTGCTACTGCATAAGTAAACGAGTGGTCAGGATAAAGGACTCGTGCATTCAGTCGACAGCAGCTGTGACTGTGCGCGACCAAAACTTCTGCAGTGTTAGATAGAGTGCAAGATCTGGCGGCTTGGTTACCCATCTCTAGAGCCGCCAGTTTGAGCAGACCAACTTTGTCTCATTACTTTGTCTCCTTATACTGAAGTTATGAAAAATACTTTGAAGCATTCAAAAACTTCACGCAAGTTGTATGCACTATGTAGACTTGATGCCGAAATGGCCACACTTGGAACTTTAAAGAAAACATTCTGAAAAGATCATTTTAAAATTTTATCGGTGTGCAACATGCACATTACTTTTGTAATGCACAAGAAAGTGTCCTCCTTTGCAGCAGGTGACAGGCTAAGCTTGTACATGTCAGTCCATAGCCACAGGTCCATACTCGTGGGTCAATGCGTTTTGCAATTTTTGGGGTTACCTTTGTTGGCCTATGCAAGTCTATGCAGTAGGTAGTTTAATTTAGTGAATTTTCTAAAGAAAGAAGACGCACTTCCACGATTTCATACTTTTGAGCACGTGATGGCCACACCCCAACTTTTTGTGCAAGCTCTTGATTAAAAAAAGGCTTGCCTGTTAAGTTCGTCTATATGGCATTTGTGTAGTAGTGGTGTTACTGATAAGTAAATAAACAAAATTTTTTTTTTCCTCACAGCACTGCCATGAAAATACTCTAATGAGATCACATATAGCCGTTTCATAGTGACACTGCCGTAGTTACACGATTGTAAGTCGACTTAAATGTAAGTCGACCCCCCCCCCCTTCCATATTGTGTGCGACAAGAAAAAAAAAGAGGAGCATACCCGAGGGCGCATTTGGTAACGAAAATTTATTAATGCTGACATGGTCACTGGACTACTCATCTTCACTAGTGCTGCCATCGTCATCACTGCTACGGTCCCACAGTGCGTCATCGTCCAGCGAAATCACACATTTGGCAAACGACCGCACCACGATATTTTGTGGAACAGCAGCCCACGCCGAATGCACCCAACTACACGCAGCCGTCAGGGAGGCTCTTTTGACAAGTCCGGTTGGTGTAAGTTCGCGGTATTCTGCGACCAGCCACTCATTGCACATACTCACGGCGGAGCAGGTTCTTAAAAGGCAAAGATCCGGGCTTGTTTCATGACTATGTCGCACTTCACTGGCAGGGACCGATTGCGCATTTCAGTGATGTACGCCGTAAGCTTGGCCTACAGCTCCAGAAAGCTTCCAGACTTCGGCACTTGGGAAATTCCTCACTTGCCGTCACAGATCAAAATTTCACTTCGCTGCAGTCACCACTCTTGCACCACCCGTTCAGAAACTTCGAACTTGCGGCCTGCTGCACAGTGATTTCTTTCTTCGGCTTAAAGGATGGCAGCCCTCTTGAACGCTGCTGTGAACGAATTCTGAATGATTAGTGTGCCTGGAGCACTCATGACGACTGAGGAAGCATGGAAGTAGCACATAGCCGGCAGTCAAGTCAAACGCGTCAAACCAATGCCTTTGGTCAAACTAAGAGCATAGAGAAAGGTAAGAGCTACAGGGAAAGAGAAACATGTGAGCGGTGTCTGCTCTTGCAAGAACTACCAATACTCTCCGCAAACGCCGCCGTTCTGAGGGTGCCGCTGCGAACGGAACAGCAGTGCTTCCATCAACTATCCTCCAACTTCCATCGACATCCCACCGTGAGTGTTGTGTGCACTGTAAAACTCTCAAAAATGTTGAAAAACCCTTCCAAAAAGCAAACAAACGCGCAGGATAGCGAAAAGCTACTGGTAGGGCCATAGAGCAAACATAAAATTGTAACTACGTTGTAGCTCCCATTGGTCTCGCTTTTTTGGCGGTGCCATGTTTTGGTTTCAAATGTAAGTCGACTCCCCCACTTCAAATTTTCAAATGTTAAAAAATAGGTCAACTTACAATCATGTAAATACGGTATGCTCTTGAAACAAATTCTGCCGGTGGGTAATAAGCCACTATATTATTCCATTTTATTTTTGCTCCTCAATAATGTCCTGTAACTGCATTCAAGCTTACCTCTTTTGCAGTCATTTACAGTTTAACGTAACCACCAAAGTTCTCTGTTTGCAGAAGCTGATTAATGTGGCCATTTGCTAATCCTCTGTTTGCTGTAGGCGTTTCTGCCGATTAAAATTGACGCTAGCCATATATTTTATATATTCTATGTTCAGTGTATATGTATTTGAGAAATGCTGTATTTGATCGGATGAGCATACTTCTTTTCATAATCAGATCGCAATTTTAACACATAAAAATTCCACAATTTATATTTCTCATACTTTATTTCAGCTGCAGTTGCTTGCTAGCACTTTCGTAGCAGCCCTATCTGTCAGAGCTGTGGCCCCTAACCCACAGTTCGCAGTGAGTTGCGGCCATGGTGGGTTCAGGCCAAGGGGACAGGGTGTGTCTTTAATTTAAGGCGTTGCAATGGCAGAGTGTTCTGCACTGCCGAGGCGAAAACCGCAAAATGGGAAAACACGCAGGAGGCCGATGAGGGTTCAGCTCACCTAGCATGGATCCGTGCTCTGGCCATGGTGCGATCATTCGCTCTCAAAAGCAGGTAGTCAGTCGCTCTCAAAGGCCAGGTGCTGCAGGGGGACAGTGTGTAGTGGTCTTCGTGGTTGAGTTTAGTTGCGGCCAGTCGCAAGCCGAAAGACAAAAACGCGTCGGGAACTGTGCCCCTCCTGAGCGGTGGAGAGGGAATCTCCTCGGTTCAAAGAATGGGGAAGGAGGGAAAGGGGTGACCTGGCTGCGGTATTGTGTCAAGGCGCAAAAAGCAGCGTGAATGTCGAGGGTGCTTTCTCCCTGCTACTCTCTGCAAGCGAGCACGTGATTATCACATGATAACCGAGTGCGGCCACTTCGAAGATAACGGAATGTGCGGGCATTCCCACAACTTTTTTCAGTGAAATTGCAGGGTGTTCTTATTATGGGGTGTAAAAGTACTAGCAAACATTGAGTAATGCTGAAAACTGATAAAGTAATTCTATAGGCCAATATATTAAGGTGCTTGCAACATGCTTTGATTGACAAAAGGATCACAAGTAACAGATGGAAAGTTTAGTGTGCAGACGATCAACAACAGAAGAGCACAAGAAATGCAGCTTTGAGATACATGGCCAAATCAAGTGCCAATCTAGGTAGGTGTAGTCTTTGCTGGATGGCAGTACTGCTGAAAAAGCATAAAAATTTCCTGTTTGGCTGTAGGTCGATATGCGTTTGAGCACACAGAAAATTAGCATGGGTTATATCAGCTGCGTATGCATGAACATGACAGGTAACGTCAAACAGTTCGACCACTTGTAACATAACTGCTTGTAGCGCAGGATCGAAGATACTGTGGTCTTTTCTGACTCCCATTTGTCTTCTCATAGAACTTGATGTGTACGCATACCATTTATAGTGCAGCTGCGTGAGATGAAATACGGCTTGTAATACGATTGCTGGAAAATCCTGCAGACATGCGAAGTAGTGAGCTTGCTTCTCAACGAGATGCGCTGGCCGAGGGGACAGTGACGAGAGTTATGTGTAGAAGGAGAGGCAGGGTGAACAAGGAATGGAGGGGGAGAAAAGGAAATGCGGCGTTAGCGTGCTGGCTCAGTGGATGTACGGGGGGGTTGCCTAGGCGATGGAGAAGCCTTTTGTTCAGATTGTCAGTGGCGCTCGGTTTGCAACGAACGCATGTGCGTTGTTGCTCTTTGGCTCTTCGTCTGTGTGCATAAATTAATTACTCGCAGACTTCTTTTAAGCCCTGATGGTGGTCTCAGAAATGTCTTATTGGACAGACTTTTACCATTTTGATGGTAAAATCACTTGGTTGTTTTTTACAGCTCTGGCTTCACAGAGAAATCAGTCAAAAGTTCATTTTGCGATCGCCCGTCAAGATGCGCATTGTTTTGAGGTGCACATATCAGGTGTGTGACCTTGACTTTGTGATGCTGTCATTTTAGATTGTGTTCCACAAATCAACAGTTCTGTGCATTGTCTACACGTGACATTTCACCTTTCCTACCAGTATGCCCCCATACAAACTTTTGCTATATGTGCTTCGTGGGAGTTGCCGGCTGGTCGCCCGTGAACCTTGCTTCACGCATGCTACCGTCAGTTCAGCCTGTGTGTGTGATCTTGTGCCAGATCTTCATGTATTCGTCTACGAGTATGAACGTACATAAAGGGTGAGCTTCCCTTAACAGCATGCTGCTCGACACCCCCACCAGCTAGGCCTAACCAGCATTGTCTCGTTGGGAGTCAGCGGCCAGAGTTGTGATTTCATGCAGAGTTAATAAAATGCTTTGCAGGGGCTTTGCGGCACTTCGAACGCAGACCAACCACCTCACGCACGAAAGTGTAGGCAGATCCCACTCGTGTGCTTCCATTTCCGGACACATGCGTCTGCTTGGTCTACATGTTTAGCACGGACACAGCCTTTGAAAAATGTTGTTTTGGTTATAGTGTGGCACTGCTTATGGTGCAGAAATTTGCAACTCTGGTGACTTGTGTTATAAGTGGTCTATGCTGTATCCAGAAAGGTAATTCTATTTCAGCCTCTCTCATGTTTGAACACATGTAGGCCACGCATGAATCCTGTTTTACTGAGTGAGACAGGCAGCATCATACCAGGTTGGGGAAGGCTGTGGGAGTCTTATGTGTGCAAATATTTGATATTCTTGAATATTCAGTCGAATATGTACTATTCACTATTAACTTCAATTAGAATTTCAACATTTGAAATTATTTAGATCGGCGGTTTCAGTGAGCAGTGTTGCGTTGCCATTGACCATAGGTCAGCAGTGTGGGAGAATACTCACTCAAACCCACTCACCATAATTTTTCCAGGCCCCGCACTCGCTCGCATTCATGCTCACCTCCACTCACACTCGCAAGCACTCACCTCTGGCATCCACTCACACTCGCACTCGCCTCCACTCACACTCACTCGCACTCACGCCTTTGAAATGAGTGCGAGTGAATGTGAGTGAGTGCATTCATAAGTGAGTGTGCTGCCCTCTGCTGCTGACAGTTTGTGTTTATTCATAACAAGGCTTCCAGTTTAGCACCTGTTGCATCTGGAGTGCGCCAAGGCAATATATTGGGCCCAGTTTTATTTTTAATATACATGAAGAATTTGCCATCCCGATTACATGGTAACATTCGTGTGCTTGCTGACGACTGTTTTTCGTACCGCCAAATTGATTGCAATGAGGATCACCATATACAAAGTTCTACCTTTTCTTGGTGTCAAGAGTGGCAGATGACTCTAAATGCGCAAACATCAGTAACGCTAACAGTAAGTAGAAAAAAACTGATACCTGATTTTACTTACATTATAAATGACATACCTCTTACTTGTGTATTTCAAGGTAAACATTTAGGTGTCACTCTAACACGTGCCATCTGACGAGAAACCCATGCTAACAACATAATCGCAAATGGAAATCAATGAATATGCTGAGCACTAAAGTGTCTCGTCTTTCTGAGAAAGTGCTTTCGTCTTGCGCTCACAGATACAAATGTGCTGGCCCACAAATGCTTGTTCGACCAGTGCTGGAGTACGCCACCAATACACCTTTAACTCCAATTGCTTTAAATATTCATATTTCCTTAAAACAATTAGGGAACGGAATGAACTTAGTCCTCCCATTACTAATGCTTTATATTTAAATAACTTCATGACTTCAAGCGGCCACCACCTTCAACAGTGTTTGCTCAGAGTTTGTCTCTCGTTGATCATCAAGAAGGGAATGGCAGGCAGACGAGACAACCTAAAACAAACTGGTTAAATACATGGCTATGGGCGGGCGAACATCGAGCAACATAGCACCATAGTGTATGCCAGCAACTACAAAAGCTAGAAGCAGAGTTCTTATCTACAGAGGAGTGCGTTCTCTCTTTATATCTCATACGGGGTTCTGTCTTCTCAGCACTGGAGTTTGCATACGAACAATTCCAATGTGTCTTTATGCTTTGAAGGATGCATTGGCGTTATTTGTGTACTCGCGTGTGGCGTGCCATCTATTCAGTATGTGTGTGAATGGAAAAAAAAGCTATTATGCGATGTAGCATGCACTCATAAAAAAGAATGCGCCACAGGCAAAAGCAAAAAAAAAAGCTGCACATGCGAAATGGGGGGGGGGAGGAGGGTAGGGAGCCGGACAAGTCGGTATAATAATTTTAAAAAGCCGCCTTGGAGATGAGGTGCTGCACGGCTGCTGTTCCCGTTGCCATGATGACTTAGACAGACAACCATCTGTGCACCACTTTCATAAAGTATCGCCCGCCCAAAAGGGCTGTAACTGAAGGGCGCCTTGGCGCTAGCGTCGAAAAGAGCAGCTGCATTAACTCAACCAATGGGAGCAATGCGGAGATTCACACAGCGGTCTGGAACGCATGCACAGTTAGTGACCTAGAATCCTCCATATCTAGAATACTGGGAGAGTGTCCAAAGTGCCGGCTTCCGCATGAGGCTCTTGCGGGGAACTGCCGCGTTGCGCCACTGCTGTACCAGACCCGTGGGCTTTCTGCAATCGGGAAGCAAGTGGAAAGCCAGGGGCATCTGCTACACACTGTAGTTTTCTTGTGTTCAGTTTCCATGCAAGAAACTTGGAAGCTATTTAACTTCAATGGTGCTGTACGGCATGGAACTTACCCATCTTTTAAGCACTGTCTTACTGCTGGGGCAACAAATCGTGTGTCGAATGGCATCAGCGCGGCTTAGTTCCGGTGCTAGAGTTCAGAAACACTAATGTGGGAGCTCTATGTACAGCCGCCCTGATTTTTAATAATATAACGCGAGCGTCGACTGAACTGCTGGTGAGCGCCTTATAACGGCGATAAGCGTGCAACAAGGCGAGAGTTCGCGCACGAGCCTTGTTGCCTTGTTGCACTCGCCTTGTTGCACGCTCTTGTTGCACGCTTATCGCCGTTATAAGGCGCTCACCAGCAGTTCAGTCGACGCTCGCGCTATATTATTAAAAATCAGGGCGGCTGTACATAGAAATGCGCAAAATGAAGTCACGTGCACGAGGACAGAATGAAAACAAAGTTATCCGCATGGGTAAGTGGGCAAAAGGGTGATGCATGCAATAATTAAGAGTAACAAAAAAAATTACCGACGATTACGTTACTTCCTAATGCGAAGTTTGAGCTCAGCAAATAAGCTGTTTCACCTTTTCGATAGATTGAGGCAAAGAAATCGAGCAACACATGTATGCGCTATCACAGAATTTTTTTTCTATTTTTCACACGTATTCCTTTAACAAAGACTCCACTAACAGTTCTTGACAGTCATGAAGGAATCTTTGTGGTCGGAGAAATATACTGATATATGTTCGACTTGGTACACCAATGCTTGATTCTCAAAGACGAGATGTATACAAGTGTCTCGCGAGGTTGTCACAGCCGTGGGACGCGTTACGAGCGAGAGGAACGGGATGTTCTCCCGCATAAGTGTTAGGAAATTGCTGTTTGTCTTTATGTCAAGCCGCCACCGATCTGGCTCTCTGATTGCCACCGCACAGGGCGAACGGCAGCGGCAATTTCGGCTCTGGCGGTGCACATATACAGATCCGCCGCCACCGATCTGGCTCTCTGATTGCCACCGCACAGGGGTTGCATTGGAGGAGGAGCGAAGAAAGGAATTAAGTTCGAGCCGGCGCTTTGACAACCGGAGACTCGCAGGAAGAGGGGGGAGGGGGGCGGCGTGTACACCCAGCGGCAAACGATGGGGGCAGAAGCGCGCGCAGCAAGCGGACAACACGATAAAGGGAGGAGGGAAGAGATAGCAGCGACTGACTGATGCCGCTGACGCCGATAGTGAGTCAACCCCAGCTGCGGAGTTGGTTTCAGGGACAACGAATAACCGGCGCGTCGGCAACTGAAGAGCACCCTATCCGCCACACAAGAACAGGGGGGGAGGGGGGGGGGACCCTTTCCTCCTCTTTCTGCATGGCGGCGACGGTGTTCTATGCAGTCACGTTATCTTGACTCTCTAGCGGCGTCAGCGGCATCCAGCGGTATCAGTCGGTCGCTGCTAGCGCTGGGGCGATGAAAGGGGGGCGGAGCTGGTTACGAGGCCGACGCCGACGACGACGCGAAACCCAGGAACGGACGCCAAAGAGCTGCGCTCTAAAAAAACTAAATTACTCGCGCAGTCAATTGCAGTACTTAGGAGCAGTGACAGCTTTGCTCACCGCTACGAGCTTTCCATTCACGGTTGCCATTGGTTTACAACCATATCCAAATGTCTTCATTCAACAATTTGTTAGCCTTGACTAGTACTTTATTATCCAAAGAGCACCAAAAGAGAGCTTAAGGGAAACAAGATAACGAGTAGAGACAGCCATAGCACCATAATCATGTTGGCTTATTTCGCTTCAGAGATAGCGTGCAGCAACGAGCTTTGCCGTGCTTAGACGAAGCTTATATTAAATGCAGACATTAGAAATAAAAGCAATGCCAGGTAAACTTTATTCCACAAGGTCTTACACAAAAGGAGTGCCACAGAAAGAGACTTTACAGATATCCAGATAATATTAAATTAAAGGCATAGGTACCAGCAATTTTGCTGTGTAAATTAACTGCCGAATTATGAATATGGCAAGCAATGTACAAATGTAAAAGTTTTATTTCAATCACTTTATAAAATTTTTCAGGAATACGAACCTGCTCTATGTAAATAATAAATATAATCAACAAATACAGAGACCTAATATGTTCCGTGCCTGACAAAAATATACATTAGGCAACAAATATTCATTATAAGCAGGTACAGACTGTACGTTTCAGAGTATGCTGGGGTCGGTCATGCATCGGTTTTGTGTCTTTCTAAAAGGATCACTGTACATCAATATAACATGTTCATCCAAGGTGCTGGGATTTATTGCTTCACCATAAAAAGTGCAATAGATGAGAACGTTTTAAACAGATTCAAATAACTCAGCCTCGCGTACAGCAGCTTAACTTCAGATATTTTGAAGATTCATGGCTTTCGCACGTTTCAAAGACTCTGCAAAAAGAAAATGGAGACGAGTAGTTAGGTACATAGAAAGCAATCATTTCAGTGGCAAGTGAGTGCATGCGAATGGGGCACCCGACCGCAACTTCCCACTTTTTCCTTATGGGTTCAGTAACGTCCATCACGCTTTCGTTATGAAGCTTCCGAGTACTGAAACAGCTTGTGACAAGGTTTTCCAAATCTCTGATAAATCTAAAGAGATGGCCAGACGGGTACAGCAAGCCTCCCTTGTCCCGCAGCTAGACGTGTGTAATCAGCTGCGCTCAGCTGACTAACATATTCTTTCTTGGTTAATAGAATATTGTGACAGTGTTCACACTTTGTTTTCAGAACAAACTGCCTAGTCACATAGCCTCAAATGTAAAAAATGAGCCTTTCATTACTTTTTTGAGACACGCGTTCAGTGTGATCCGGTTTTTCACCGGATAGGTTGCCTTCTTCTATCAGCCTTTCGATCAAACCACGTTTATCTGGCTTTACACCACCTGCATCATCTTTGTGCAGTGAGTACACTCAGCTCTGAATTGATGCAATGATGTAATGCCTAGCAATGCGGCATTGGAGAGAAAGTAAAAAAACATCAAGAGCGGTGATGCAATGAGGGGACAACATCACGTCCCACTATAGCTCAATATGAGAAGCGAGAAAGGTTAGGAGACTGGAAGTGATGATGTAATAGGGAGATGACATTACTAAGATCACGCCGTATGACTAAAAAGGTGCAGGGGGTTTACTTTACGTATGACAGGTCAATGAGAAGAGGGAAAGGAGCGAGGTCTGGAGGTGATATGACACGGGAGACATCTGGTCAACCCGCCAGAAGCATTGAATCTTACATCTGCATCATCTGCATTTGTCCGGCTCCTTTTTCCATTTTCCATTTTCCATTTATACACACTTTTATTTTTTTTATAGATTGAAATGAATATATAGCTATTACTGTCCCAGGCATTTATGCGTTTGTTATGTGAAAGTTTAACTATTACAACAGCCTTGTTATATAATCCATGAGTCCTCTCTTAAATCATCAGCATGTAACTTGTCTCATGCTATCATATGCAAATTGCCCACCAGTGGTATAGTTCTAAGCATAATTTACTGTCTAACGTAGGATTGTTGCATAAACTAGCAAGCATTTATTGCTCGTGATGACGTTATGTGTGTTTGCATTACATTACCACCCTTGATGCACTACAGCTATTTCTATTAACTTTAAATATCAGCACAGCTATTGCCTTCAATGGCAGTAAAACGTGATAAGTTTACGGCCTTATAATAGGTTGTTTCTTTTCATTATGTAATTACAACTATGTATTAATTGGATCAGCAAGTATAGTTGCTACGTACGAGCCGACGAGCATGCAGAATAAATTGCTAAATTTACTTTCATGTTAAGAAGCAAACAGCAGAGCATGGGAGGCAGTCTTGTTAAGCAAATCTGACGCATGAAATAAAATAAAATAAATGAAAGGCGCAAAGCGTTAGCATGAGCAAGCCATGTATATCTGCTTCGTTCTCCTGGTTATGCACGTCACAGCATGCTTGTTCTATTTTGCAGCACATTTACATTCGTCATGCCACACTTAACTAAATTAAAATACTTCCGCTCGCAATGAAGTGCGCACTGAATATGTGCCTGAAACGGCCCCGTAAGTGCGGACCATTGCAGTGACAAACGTGCAAGTATAGAAGGAAATATGCAAAATCCCCATATTAACAGCACACAAATGCATTCTTGTGTGGAGAGTTGCTGCAGTATTATCTTGCAGTTACGTAGTATTTTATAGGAGCTAAATTATCGCAATGTTGGCTAATAGCAACCAAAATATCAAGTGCGTAGGAGACTCCTGTCGCTTTGGCGCAGCTTCCACTGCGGAGAAAGCCTGCAGGTCTGCCAAAACAGCGCAGTGGCGAAGCTGGGTGAAACTGGGCGCAGGGTGAAGCTGTGCTCCGAAAAAGCTTCACCCTTCCAGTATTCTAGGTCACCCTAGCACATTTTGGTCCAATCAGGAATGCAGGCGCAAGATCGGACCATCAATGGGCATAACCCATCTTGTTCCCCGCTGTTGTAACCGAACTGTGTAACTGTAACCCAACTGTTGCAATCGCGCCAACAGTTTCACATTTTGTTTAGTTGTTCATTTATTGCATAAGCCATGACAATTAGCTGAACCAGTGTACGCTTAGTGCACAGACGAGTAGTCACTCATGTATTTAAGACAAAAGAAAATTTTGTTTTTCATGCACTACACTAAAAAAAAGTTACGTAACAGTAAACTACGTAATTGATCAAAGATGCGCCATAACAATTGGGTTTGTCTTCTCAAGCACTCGAATGTATTGCTTTAACACTAATGTACACTGTAAAGTGAAAGTCAACTGCTGAGAAAAGAGAAACAGGCATGGACATGTAAATATGCACCACAATATAAATATTTTCGCTAACAGTGAATTTTCAATGGTAGAGCTTTTCTCCTAATGACATGGCTGATTTGAATCTTCAAAGAATGGGCAAGTGTTGCTTAAAGACCAATTAAGTCTTCTCACTTGCATGCCTCTTAACTGTACATCCATTGGAAGCCGCTCCACTTTCATCAACGAGAACAGGTGACTGTTCTGCCCATTCATATCAACTGATGCTCCAGGCACTAAAACACATTTGAAATATCAAGTCGAGTCATGCTTTATAGAACCTGCAAACGATCGCATATTCACAGAACAAGTGCACGTGCATATCACGGTAATGTGGACAGCAATGCACGAGCAGTGACCTTGACATGGGATATTGACTTCTTCCACCTTAGCTTCTGACAGTTCAGATAACGATATATCCTTGAATAAGACAGATTGTTGTTTTTTTAGCGCGATATCGTTTAGAAGCTCGTTTCACAGAAAATCCGGTTTGGGCATTGTTGGAGTCTGTTGGCCATGAGCGAAAATTTCCGATAAAGGCAATAAATAAATGGATGATAACCTGAAGATAAAATTGCAGGCTGACGATTTGACCCCTGGAACTATGGATTGCAAGACCAGCACGTTAATCCATTCAGCCACTGTTGGTTGATGGTGCACACATTCTTAAATGGGGTTTTATATGAAGAAGAAGAGTTCGGACGCGGCACATGTGCATGCCTTCGATGCAGCGTCCACTTCCTCTTTGATAGGGTCCAATCAACAACAGCCTCCCATGATTTCCGATGCGAACACAGCACATTTACGCTATCACGTTCCACTTTTAAAGGGAACATTAAACGTCTTCAATTGTTGTGCTAGCTATGGTATACTCACACATGTTCATACTGGCCTCTACTGACGCTCACTCACTCACCTTCATACTCTTGTCTACTAACACCCACAACTACTCTCACATTCACGCTCACCCGCACTCACTACCTCATGTTCAGGCTCATCTCCAGTCACCCACATTCATACTCACTTGCACTCACACTCACGTTCACACTCACCTCCACTCACTCACAAACACTCACCACGTTCACACTCCCACTCGCACTCATGTGCGCTCACTCACTCACATTCACACTCAGCTCCACTCACTCACCACATTCACACTCACTTCCACTCACACTCACTCACTTTCACACTCACCGGCACACACAGGCACCCACCCACGTTCACACTCACCTGCACTTGCACTCACAGGCACTTACTCAAGTTCACACTCGCCTCCACTCACTTGCAAGCACTCGCCACATTCACACTCCCACTCGCACTCACGTGCGCTCACTCACTCACATTCACACTCAGCTCCACTCACTCACCACATTCACACTCACTTCCACTCACACTCGCTCACTTTCACACTCACCGGCAGTCACAGGCACCCACCCACGTTCACACTCACCTGCACTTGCACTCACAGGCACTTACTCAAGTTCACACTCTCCTCCACTCACTCACAAACACTCACCACGTTCACACTCCCACTCGCACTCACGTGCGCTCACTCACTCACATTCACACTCAGCTCCACTCACTCACCACATTCACACTCACTTCCACTCACACTCACTCACTTTCACACTCACCGGCACTCACAGGCACCTACCCACGTTCACACTCACCTGCACTTGCACTCACAGGCACTTACTCAAGTTCACACTCGCCTCCACTCACTTGCAAGCACTCGCCACGTTCACACTCGCACTCGCACTCACGTGCGCTCACTCACTCACATTCACACTCAGCTCCACTCACTCACCACATTCACACTCACTCCCACTCACACTCACTCACTTTCACACTCACCGGCACTCACAGGCACCCACCCACGTTCACACTCACCTGCACTTGCACTCACAGGCACTTACTCAAGTTCACACTCGCCTCCACTCACTTGCAAGCACTCGCCACATTCACACTCGCCTCCACTCACTTGCAAGCACTTGCCACATTCACACTCGCACTCACTCGCACTCACCTCCGCTCACACTCACTAGCACTCACTTGCATTCCCCTCCGCTCACACTCACTGGTACTCACTCGCACTTGCACTCACACCTTTGAAATGAGTGCAAGTGAGTGCACGCATCAGTGAGTCTGCCGACCCATGCCATAGACACCTCTCGCTCCCAAAAAAAGTCAAAGGCAAAGAATTAGTTTACAGTCGCCAACCAATTTTTCGGGCCTGCTTGATTATTTGAACATCTTCGTGGCACCACCACCTTATCTACTTAACTAATGTATAATGGAGGCGAAAGTTTTGGACAGTGTAAACTCTAGATTTTCCTGACATGATCTGCGTTCATGATATTGGAAAAATAGCAGCCACGAATATTGGCAACTGCCAGCAGGTGGTGAACAAAGGTGCACAGCCGGTCAAAGTGGTTAACGTACACACCTTTTGATGTCCCAGTGTGGTCTTCCCAAACCCCATCTCGCGTACATAAACAAGGGCTTGAGTCCCACAAGAGTGAGCCAGGGTAGCTCACTGCCACCCTCGCCCATGCGGGAGGAGAGGATGCTGGAGGTCATCCGAAACATAATAGTGTCGCGCAACTGCAGTGCGAATGCCGGAACTCCCACAAGTTCCATCATCGACATGTTGGACTCGGTCACTGCCACTTGGCTGATTTTCACGTTATTGCTCTTTAGTAAATGTTGTCTTGTGATTATTTTGTCGGTTGCGTGACTGATTGTGCTACCCTGCAAACAGTTCAAAAATGACAAAATTCGTGTACGTTCAAAGATACACATGCTGCCTGGTGATGGTCTATCTGCCATACTAATTGCGGCTTTTTGTGCTGTGCAGTTGACATGGAGATGGACCAGGGAGACTCATTGCCTGTGCCATCAAAGCGACTCAACCTCTCCGTTGGGCCACATGACATGTCAGTGTCACACATACTGCACCACAGGTGGGATTCTCACTTTAATGTGCACTGTAAAATATGGCTGGTATGCCCCCAATTTCCCCGAGTCATATACCGCATTTATTCGAATCTAGGCCGATAGTTTTTTTTTTTTTTTCAAATAATCATATACCAAACTCTATGGTCGGCTTAGATTCTAGGATGTTAAAAAACATGCCAGTTTGTAATTGAAAATAGCTATAGTACATAGCTAGTGCCATCTAGAAAAGTCAGTGTTGCAGCCGCTACTAGCCGCGCCAGTAGCCAACTGAAGTACACGAGCAACGTCGCCATAGAGTGTACTAGACAATGGTCGAGTGGGACGAACAGCACTCTCCCGCTGAGGCACCGTGTGTGGAAAAATTTTGCGAAGGCGCCGCGAGCGAACTGGATTGGGGCAGAGACGTGCTTTGCGGCGTATTCAACGTACAGTGCACACCACTTATAACATAACCACTTATAGTGCGGGAACGGTTATAGCGTAGGTTTTTTTTACCACCAATATATCTCCCATAGAACTCAATGTATAGGCGGACCGTATATTGCGTAGGCGTGCGAAGCAGAATACCGGTTATAGGGCGGTTCCTTTAAGTGCGCAACCATGAAATCAGCGCACGGAGCACGGCCTTTTCTCGAAGGCGTTGAGCACAGCCTGCACGGCCGCACGGTTGCCGGGCGCGTAAATGTGGAGAATGGGGAGCGTGGGCATGCGCGTAGAGACCAGCGGCGAAAAGCGAAACAAAAAGAAGGGCGGGAGACTTTAAAGGAAGGAGGGCGAGTGTTTACGTCACTATAGCAGCGTCTAATCAGGGTGCGCGCTGCGTGGAGTGCGGGGTAGAAGCGGTAGTGGCGACAGCGCACTCCTTTTTTTTTTCAGTCTCTTTGTTGTATTTGGTGTGTGCACGTCGTGGTCTCGTCGTGTCATAGCTGTCCTCTGTGCATGTGTGTTGTCGGGCTTTTGTCACCATGGCGTCGGCGGTGTGAGAAAGAGGCATGCCTTATCGCTGGAGATGAAGGAATGCTTTGTAAGGGACATAGAAAGTGGGCTGAAGAAGGCGTCAGTGGCGGCCAAATACGGCGTTTATGACACAACCGTGTCAACCATATACAAGAACAAAGACAAATTGCAGCTGCAGCTGCAGCAACATTCGTCTTCCCTGTCACGGAAGAGAATACGTATGTCAGAAGTACGAAGATGTGAACACAGCACTCTTCAGATGGTTCTGTGAAGTTAGGGCTCGGAGCATACCAGTGAGTGGCCCCGTGCTCCTACAAAAAGCCTAGTCCCTTGATGCTCTTTTAGGCCACGATGACGTCAACCCACTTAATGGATAGATCCAGCTATTCAAGGATCACCATGGCATCAGCTGCAAAGTGGTGTGCGGTGAAAGCGGTGACGTCAACGACGAGTCCGTCGAAGTCTAGGTTCGCTTAAGTTTGGAAACCATGCTGTCCACGTATACGGACAGAGACATATACAATGCCGACGAAGCTGCCGTATCTTATAACCTTCCGCCCAACTGCACTCTTACGCTGAGAGGCGAAGCCTGCTCTGGCCGCAAGGCCTCGAAAGAGCGCATAACTGTCTTGTTCGGCGCTAACATGGATGGAAGTGAGAAGCGCCTCCTGTTTGTCGTTGGAAAATCCCCGAGGCCATGTTGCTTTAAAAAGTGAGAGTGCCTGCCAGTGACATAAAAATCCAACAAAAAGGTGTGGATGATGCAAGACATGTTCACAAGCTGGCTTTGCAAGTTCAGTGAGGACATGGTGGCAGAGAAGCGACAGGCCGTGCTCATTCTTGACAATTGCACAGCCCGCAACATCAAGCCAAAGTTGACTGCAGTCAAGTTAAAGTTTCTGCCTGCCAACACGAGTGCAAAATGTCAGCCGCTCAACCAGGGTGTCATCACAACCGTAAAGGCACTTTACAGAAAACACATCTGCGTAAGAGTTTTGCTGAGCATGCAGCAGCAGCAGCCTTTTAAAGTGAATTTAAGGGGCTGCCGAGCCGTGCAACAATGTTGCCGATGAGACGGTCAACACCGGCGACGTGTGATCCGGCCTCGTTGAAAGCAAGTTTGTTTGCTCCACAGACACCTTCCAAGAATATGTCGATGGCGGTGAGTCAGAGCTTCCTGTCTGCGACGAAGCGAGCACGGATGATGCGATCGTCGCAGTGGTGCACGGTAGCCCGTAGCCTGCAACCGAAGGTGGGTCGGACAACAATGTCGACCCGACGCCAGACCCAGATGTCCCGTGCAGAGACGCTTTGGAATACCTCAGTAAAGTGAAGATGTACTGCGCGAAGAACAGTTTGAGTGAGAAAGCGCTTCAGTGCTTAAGCCTTGTAGAGGATGAAATTGTTCGAAGCGCTGTTAATAAAAATCTCCAGACGAAAATAACAGCGTTCTTCTGCTGATGCTGCACGTGTCAGGAGAACTTGGTTTTTGTGCTGTATTGCGATTTTGTTGCATGTGTGTGTGAGTTAAACATGTAATAAATTGTGTTTGAAAGGTGGGTGGTCCATTTGGCATAGGCAAGAGCTGAAAAAAGCATGCTTTGGTTATAACTCTGTACCACTTATAGCACGGATTTTTACAACTCCCGCGACTTACGTTATAAGCCGATCTACACTGCAATTTTATTGCGGGTGCTGAGACCGATTGCACATGTACGCTCTTATTATGGTGCTTTTTTTCAACTGCAAATTTATGTCTGCACCTTTTTGCTACGTATACATATTTGACGCATGGCTTATACAACAAGACGTCTTCAATTTTGCTGTCATTGTCAAGTGCGTCATCTGCCAGCAAGCGCACGTTCGTTGCCTGGTTGCTGGCAGACACCCAGTTTTTCTCGCAGAAAGTCGGCGCAGTAAAATTTTTATGGTTTAACTTGCGTTGGTGCGCCCACGACTCTTGTTGGCTGGTACCAATTGCAGTTTTAGCCAGGTGAACTGCTATTTATAACACTGTTTTCTTAAATGAACACTTAATTTTTGCCACAGAAGCTGCCTATCCGCAACATGAAGCTACAAAAGAAAAATTTGTTGATATTCTGTCATTTTACGTGCTCTTCTTTTTGGTGGAATATCGATCAGGGACACTGATAAAATAAAACAGTATTATAGTGAGAAAAAAAAAACAGGTTTATTGACAGCGGGGCGCGAAGAGATGCAGATGACCAATGCACTTCTAGATAAATCTAAGGGCACATGGACATATATATCAAAGACATACGTGTAATAGAAAAATGATCAAATATTCTAAATGCAGTGATTGAAAAAGTGAAAACTCCTGACCGGAATAAGCGTTTATCTTTTAAAAGCTGCACCAGCCCCAGATGGTGAACCAAACGATTTTTGAGAAAAGGAATCAAGGCAATTATTGGATGTTAATATGAACAACAGTGTTAGGGAAAATATGTTGCATATGTACTCAGACTGAATCGGGGAGACCAAGAAGTCTTTACCAATGTAAGGCTTGTCTGGCAATCTCCTTCTACGTGCCAGCAGGTGAAATGAAGTAGAAACATAATAGTCTAATTGAGTGGTGTTTTCTATACAGATCGTATTCGAATTCAGAATTCACTATTAAAAATTATCGAATAGCTGTTTCCACTCAAATGTAATGCACAACAGCACTTTTGAAGTCTCTAAGGTGAGGTGCCAATGCATATGTGGACTCCTATTCCAAATGATTGTACTGCTGCAGAGTCTTGGTTGTTATGCAGAGGCGCACCAGTCCCTGAGAGAATTAATGCACAGGTGTTAATCGGTTCTGCTGAAAAAGTTCGCAGCTGACATTCAATATAAACGGCCCAATTTGGGGCAGCCTGTAAATCTGCTAACTTTATTCAGGCAAGGAAAACATTTTTTTGGCAGTATCACCATGTCTGCAACCCGTTAAAGCTGGGTACGCAATGCGGTATCACACTTAGCCTCTTCAACGAACACAGCAGATTTACAAATATCTCTACGTGTATGTGAGGCAGGCCGTTCCTTTAACTGCTTCATTATTGTTCTTATGATAGTGCACCGGATTACTGAAAGCAGCTGTTTATATTAATACAGAAGCTGCTTAGTTGGACGGACGTACAGTTGGAAACAACATTAAATTTAAGTACGAAATATAATATAAGCACGGCATGTTTTTCTCCAAAATCAGACTTGAGAATAATTTCTTTCGTTTACACCCCTTAAAAAAGCCGAAGGATGCAGTTACCTTTCTTTTTTTGTGTATTTTTTAAATTAAAAAAATTCTGTCATTTTGTGTCTGGCGATATGATTATGAAGCACTCTAGCTGTTTAGTTCCCACCATTCTTTAATGTGCACCTAAGCAGAAGTGCATGAGTGTTTTCCCATTTTGTTCCCATCGAATTCCGCGAGTTGGTTTGAACCCGAGGTAGAGTTTAGTATCGCAATGCCGTATCCACTATGTAGCCACTAATTAGGCTACTGCGCCACCTTTTTTTCTCTCCATTATTGTTAAGCATGGACTGGACAAAAAATTTTACATGGCTTGCAGGCCAAAGATTAGCATATATAATGGCTACCTACAACAGTTTTCGGCACCCGTGGTCAGACTACACTCAAAGAACCCGTAGGACTTACTCCGCATTCTGTTACGCTATGAAGATGGAAACATGAATGAAATGTTGTGCTGCAGCTTTCTTTTTCTTTTTCTATAAGGATAATTTCTGTTAATCTGAGTATGGGGCACCGGATAGGGTAGATATGTTTTGTTTTTCTTGTTTGAAACTGCAAGCAGGAAGTTTACATATGTTTTTTCCATCTGCATTTCACAAGGCCTACTGATAGAAAACTATATGGGCAAAAATAACATGATGGATATATGCTGCTTGAAGAACAAGAAAGATATTTGTTCTCCAAAGGGAACCGTACAATAACATAGAATAAAAGCAGACACTGCGGCCGCAATGCACGCGCATTCACCAAGCGGCATTAAAAAAATGAAATAAAGAAGAGAATGAAAGGCATCTATTCCAAAGGCATAAATATATGTCATATGCAGTTATGACCCGAGTGGCCTGAACGCATATACTAGTGCGCGAAGTAGTACGAATGACCCTTCCCAGAATTATTGCCAGCAGTTTCCAAAGACGCGACCTTGATGCAACCCGATCCACTTCGATCGCAGTGTTGCCACAGCATTTTTGCCCGACTGCAAAGCATGCACTGCCGCAGCTGCTCGCCCCACTCAGCCGTATTCTAGTACACTCTTGTCGCCATTTTGACCTGTGTCACATCGGCGTGCGGCGTGGCTAGGTGTGCGGCATGGTGCTACCGTAATGGCACCAAATAGGTGATGCCACTATTGTTCCGCTTTCAAAGGTAAAGTTGTGCTAGCCACAGAGGCATCGTCAAACATTCAAGCCGGGTGGAACTTCAGCATCAACGAGAAAAACATACGTTGTTGGAGGGAGCAATGGGAGACACTTTTTATGTGGGCCACAGTGACAGTGATAATGAAGATAAGCACGCGATAACAGAGAGGAGCTGTTCACCGAGATCGCACCGCATTTCTACGCATACAAGCCGTGCCGCACTGTCTGTGCATGTGTGGGCATGCAGGTGCAAGCTTGCACACATACGCAACCGTGCGAGGCTAGCAGCGATGATGACGTGGAGTGAGCTCGGCATGTTCATATTAAATAAATGTATTCATTTTGGGAATGCTGTCCTCACTTTCTTGTTTCGCCCGCATTCAAGGTAATTTTTTTAATTTTTTCTGGCTTTGGACATTCGGGGGTTGGCTTAGAATCGGGGCCAGCCTAGATTCGAATAAATACGGTACTAATACATTACCATTTTATGTTTGCTGGGCAAAAAACATTGATATCCCATTTTGATTGCATGGCTTCCCACCGTGTTGGTGTAGTGACTTTGGTGTTGCACTGCTCACCGGCGAAAAAATAGTCTGGATATGCGTGCAACTGTGAAATGCATTTCTTGAATGAAAAATGCACACCGCGGCCGCACTGTGAAGGAAGTCGCGAGGCCTTTGCTGCTGTTAGTGCTAATCAGTCACGAGATGACGAGAATTGCAGCCTTCACACTACTATCTTGCAAAATAAAAACGATTTGCCTGTTCTTTTAGTAAATAAAAGCATGTTGCCTTCATGAGCATTTGTTTCAGTTAAAACTTGACCTAACAAAACCCCATTTTCCCAATTTCCCGATCTAACGAAGAAGTTTCCGTTCCCCGGCAAGCACCCATGAGGTTCAGTGTTGTCATCAGCTCGAATTAACGAAACTAGCTTGCATTAAACCTGATTTAGCGAAGCTTTTCCAGAAATAAATGAGTAAAAAAGCTGCGATTTCGTTCTAATTTTGACACAGCCGGGCTTTTCTTCAAGTGTGTGCTCTAAAGCTGTCGCATTAAAACATCTAGGCACCCTAGTCATGGCCCTAGCATTATTTTGACGAGGCAGCACGCCACACCCATGCACGGTACAACGGACGCGGCAGACCAGATGGCGCTAGGGGCGGCAGTATTTGGCCCCCCTCGCAGACTTTTTACACGTGCAGCCGTGGGTTAGTGGCAAATGCAATGCCGCAGTACCATTTGGGTGTCGCTATGTTACAATTTTAGATTTCGAAGGACCGAAAAATCCCTTACTCGATTTTACAAACTTCCCGATTTAACAAAATAATTCGAGCGTGGTCATCACTTTGTTAAATCAAGTTTCAGCTGTATTTTATTGATGCGCTCCTTAATTCGACATTCAGTTAATGACATTTTTTTAGGTCTCGTGCAATCCAAATTGACACGGTTTTACTGCATTCAGGTTGCAGTTGAAAGCAGTGATTGATTTGTCACTGGTGTGGTAGCTCAGTCATGGAGTACCTCACATCGGGTATGGCTTAGATGTTCCATGAATTGTAAATGATGTCCTTCAGCATCCATCTGTTCTTGTTTTTCAGTGAAGCTGTCACACGAAAGCCCATTGCACTACAACAACTTCTGCTCGTCGGTTGTATCTTTGTCGGCCTTGTATGATAAAATGGGCTCAGGGGCACATTGTGTTGAATAATCAGCCAATCGTTGCCGTTGGCATCTTGGTAGTCTCGTAGTTCATGTTACCATGCCTTGAAGTACCGTATTTTTGCATGTATAATCCACCATGGCGTATTACCCACACCCCTAAATACAAGAGCCCAGAAGAAATTGAAACTTCCATGCTTACAATTGGCAGAAATAACTGCATACAGCAACGCTCAAATCATTGCAAAAACAGTCTCCACTTGCAGATGTGTAACTCGTCCACGCCGTACGTATATCTAACGGCTCGGTCACCCCGTTCTTCGGTGATGCTGACGAAGCTGGATTCACATGCTGGACATTATGGCAGACGAATCAGTCACATGATATGTCACGTGAATCGGATCACTTCGCAGCTAGCACTCGCGCAACAGTGGATGACATTGTGAATGGTGAAGCCCTCGCATGGGCAGTGGCAACAGAGACGTGACAGAGCCAAAAATCCCAACGGTGATTTGGCTCACTGCCGTGTTGCGAAGTGCTTCACGTGGACTGAGGGAGTGCCGTAGGAATGGGTGACATACGAGTTTGCTGGCGCTGCGTGCGCTATTCGCAAAGCATTGAATGCGAAATGGTGACCTGTGAGAGGAAGAGAATGGGCCACCATGAAAGAGGGGCTAGGGAGCTTCAACACGCAGGAGTGGGGAGAGGGGAGGGACCCTAGGAGATAAAGAATGTTTTTATTTTGGAAATTTATTGCAAGCAAAACACGAGACCTGAAGAAAGGGACAACATGAAGCAGCTTGTCCCTTTGTTCCTTTGTGTTGTCGGTTGTGTTGTCCCTTCAAGTCTCGTGTTTTGCTTACGGTAACTTCCCAAAATCGTGAATCACCAATTGGCCTTACACCCACACACTGCTGTTAGATAACGAAACTGAATGATGGAGAACCTTGCCTTGAGGTGTGACTTTGCAGCAGTGTGGTGCGCTTTGCCGTGAAGCTACACTTCAAAAAGGAATTTGCATATAACTCATTCCTACTTGACTGTTAAATTGTTAAAGATCTTGATGTGGGTTATACGTGCAAAAATATAGTATGTGAAGTCAGGCCACTCTGTCTCTTTCTGCTGGTGGCAGGGCACTACAACAACTTGCGCTCGTCGGTTGCAACACGACGCTGCAACAAGACTTCGTTGGCAACATGATGTTCTTAAAATGACACCCCTCTGTAACGCAGGGGTTTTTCAGTAAGTTTGCTAGCCGTCAATGAAACATGGCTGCTACATGGTTCACGGTGCAGTCCGGACAATGCCCTGCCCGCTTTCCATTTTAAACATGGCGTTGCAGTCGTATACTATGCACATTTTCAGCAATGCCCCGACATAGAGCTACTGGTGAAGTTGCAATACAGTACATGGCACGAGCATTTGCAGCAGTGCACGTCTGTGCTCTTTCTTTTTTCGAGGGACTTGCCTTTGAGATGGGACCGCGTGCTCAACCTTTCCAAAATGTTCCCCGGCTAATCCGCTAGGACAAGGTGCAAGTGCCACTGCGCCGTGAAAAAGGCTGATTACAATTTCCTTGTTGTCTGTTCCTTGTCTTCCACTGACTTCGTATATCACTGTGCCTGCCACAGTACAGCAGAACAATGAGGCTACACCAACTAGGCCCTTTTGAAGCCCTGCTTGCTTTCATACATTTCTGCTGGGTAATCATTGGGCCTGAAGCATATTGCATGGCACTATGCTAGGCATGCACAAATATGTAGGCAAAGTAATACGTCTGCTTTCTTGAGCAGTAAACTAGTAAGTAAGCACTCGTATAGTCATCTTTCTTGTTCTCATTTTTATTACTTGCTTGTTTCCTTGCTATTCATCGTAACCATTTGCACATTTATTGCTTCCCCCAACCCCCTTCCCTTTCTCCAGCTTGTCACAGAGCAGCCTAGAGGCGATGAGCAGCCCTGAGCAAACAGTGCCACAGGACATGGGCGACTCCCTGTCGAGCAGCAGTGGCTCCCCTGGGTGCCCCTCAGTCTTCCACCAACACCATCCGTCTTCCTCCTCCGGTGTACGATCACCCCTAGCACCCGTTGTCTCCATTGACAGCCCTTGCAACATGGAAGACTCCTAACTCTTCCTTCCCACCTCTCCTTCTGTTTTACTCACTCCTTAGTTACATGCTCCACCTCCTTAGTTGTTGCCTTACTTTTTCCCCAGATTTCATTCCCGGTCACTTCCTGCCAGCTAGAACCCCTAGATGTACACTTCTGTCCAGACTCTTCTAGACTGGGGCCAAGGTTGCACACTTCATGTTAAGAGCCTTTGTTTAGACTGTCTTGTTATATTCAGAGTTGTCTTTTTGAACTGTCTTGTCAGGTCCTTGACAGAAATTGGCACTCTGAGGCATTGAAAGTTCGTTTGCAGACCTGCGTGTCGCTAGCTGCAGACCTGTAGTCCACGAGTACACATATGCATAAAGAAGTGTGGTCACATTGTGCGTGCTATGAAGAAACATCTTAGTCTCCAAACATGCTTGGAAATGGATTGTTTATGTGTGCATGTGTTGCATTTGAGACACACAGCCACATTCCAAGCACACTTGTAACACAACTTCAGGCTTCTGAAGGCTGCAGTAAAGGCTCGAGACATAGCATGTAATATTAGCCCCATAATTTCATGTGCTTCACACCCGACTCATAAAAGATTGATTGAGGGTGATAGCACAGAGTAGTGAACACGTCTGTGGAATCGCCAGGTTCGTCTTGAGCATTTGCTGTCTGCCTCTGTTGGTTCCAAGTACTGGTGATGCCACTGAAGGTGGCAGAGAGCATACATTCTTCTGGCTCTGTTTGTAATCTTTTGATAGAGTACGAAATGAAGTGTACAGCCCCCCCCCCCCTCCACCACCCACCCTTGCCCATTTCGCCCACATTCTCTCTTTCCGCTGACACGTTGATGATGGTGTTGAGAGCAGGACTTCCTGTGCTTCCAGGCAACCTGCATATACAGGGTGAGTGCATCAGAAAAAGTACTTCATAACTCACATCCTTCATAACTTGCACCCTTCACTCATGTTGTCTCCTGATAAAGAGGCAACTTGTTTAGCTTTGTTTTGTGCAGTAACAGTCAGAAATTTGCAAGTACACAAGTGCATAGTTAACAGTGGCACAAGTGCTGTTCTACCAGAGCTGAGCATGTAATTTTTTTTACCACAATGCCTTAAACTATTCATTGTGTTGAAACGAATTAACTGGTTATAACTGATACAGCAGTTCAGTATACTATGCACAACAAAAAGTGAAGTTTAAATTTTGAAAAAAAAAATGTTGCAGTATCAATCAATCATTGAGCTCAATTGTCTAAATACTGTAGCAAATTCAACAGCTTTTTACTCATCATCTGATAATTGTAACTTATTATTCATGGGAGTATCTACTAGTTAGTGATTAGTGTATGTTGTGAAGCAGGTTATGCAGATTTATTACGAATTTTTAGTTCTGTCATCCAATTCATAAAATTCAAAGTATTGTCGAGTGAAGAGTTGTTTTCTTTTCCCCTAGTTCAGCATTGTTTAGAACTGAAATCGGGATTCAGTCTCCATGTGTACAAGTTTGCATGGACCAAAAGTTGTTTAATACAGTTAAAGCTTGATATGAAATTTTCGATATAACAAAGTATTTAACTTTTTATAACTTCTTGCACATAGAACACCATGCATCTTAAAGCTCAATATAATGCATTGTTACACAATTTCAATACAGTCAACTTCCGTTAATTCGATCCTTACGGGACTGATGAAATCATCAAATTATCCCACGGATCAAATTAAACGAAAGGCAGAAGAAAATGGCACTATTAAGTGTCCAGTTGGTGGTCTCATATATGAGACATGCATGGTGGGCAAAACGAGAGCTCAACTTGCGACAGAAATGTCAGAAACAGCTCTGAATGGCTGCCAGTATGCTTATTAGGCATCTAGGTGCTCATACTGTAATTGGAGACATCGGGTGTGTGCCTGTATAGTTAAGAAACTTGTACTATGTCCCATGACAGTGGGTCCTTTGCATTCTTGGTATGCGTCACAATAAATTGTGTATGCTTCGGCACGTAGCATGGCTGTATTGCAGCAAAGCTGATCATTCAAGTTCGAATTATTTGGCGAAGGCTAATTATGGACATTGAAATAACCGAAGTTTGAGCCCATAATGTATGGGCGTTGGCCAGGAACTTCGTTCGAGATTGAATTAACTGAAAAATTGGATGAACTGGAGTTGAATTAACAGAAGTCTACTGCACTCTACCTTGATGCACAGGAATAAACTTTTCTAAACCACTGCAAAATTTGCATAAGATGCAGTATTATATTCGCTTGTGCAAGGATATTAAGAGTAGGTGGAACGCAAGTGAAACATACACAAAGAACCCCGTATAAGTGTTGAAATGAACTGTGTGGCTGAGTGTCAGTGCCCCGTTGAATGACAGCTTGCACTTCTTTCAAGTCCACACTAACATGGCAGTGGCCACCTGTAGTTTAATCTCGCAGTGAATAGTCAGCTAAGAAGCATTGGCAGTTGGCCACATTGCTTTAAAAACAAGAACAAGAAACATAAAGGGATGAGGATCATTTTCCAAGGGAAAAAAAAAAGAATGGGGTACTTGTTTCATTTTTATACACAGATAAAACTCGGATCTAACGAAACCCGATTTTATGAAGTTCCCGATCTAACAAAGAAATTTCCAATCCCCCAACAGGTACCCATAGGGTTCAGTTTTATCATGAACCCGAATTAATGAAATAAACTTGGTAGAACTCGATTTAACGAAGTTTTTCCTGAAATAAATCAGTAAAAAATGGCAATTTTTTTTCTAATCTTGACACAGACAGGTTCTTCTTCGAGCATGTGCTCCAAAGCTATCGCGTTAAAACATCTAGGCGCCATGGTCACATCCCTAGCTTTATATTGATGAAGCTGCATGCCGCACCCATGCATGGAACAGCCGACTCAACTCCACCTCGGTAGTAGCGGTGGTGGTTGCTTTCGTTATTTCGTGGTTTATGCGGCAGATGACTGGATTAGCGACAAATACAATGCTGCAGTAGCTTTTGCGTGTCGCTATGTTGCAATTTTAGATTTTGAAGGACCAAAAAATTTCTTTCTCGATTTTACGAACTTCCAGATCTAACGAAATAATTCGACCGTGGTCATCACTTTTTGAAATCTAGTTTCAAATGTGTGCGTGCGTGTGTGTGCGTGTATGCGTACACACACAAACAAGGAACAGCTTTTTCAGATGCTGTCCATCATCCTGTTACTATATATGATGACTTTTCTGTGACATTTGGGAGTTGAAGTTTAATTTTGTTCGAACTAGCATTCAAACGTGCCCATGAGATTGGATTTGACAAGCTTTTACTTTCATTTGCAATTGTGCCTGAGATACATGTGTGTGTGCAAGTTGGATGTCTGTGGCTGTGTCGGACATCTCCCCATCATGCGTAAACTGTCACTGTATGCGCTAAGGTGACAGCTAGGTAGTCACTGAGCTCACCTGTCCACTAGACTTTAGGGCTGCGACTTAGGTACAACTGCACATTTTCTCCATAATGTTTCTTCGACTTTCGTCGTGAAAATTATGTGTTCTTCCTATGAAGCTGCGTACAGTAAATGCAAACACACTTGAAGCTTGGTGACACTGAAGAAAATGTCTTGAGAGCAAGGAATGTGCAAGAAACATGGGCCACAATTTGTGAAGAATGGGCAGTTTGTGTCTGCTTTCATGATTTTCACCTTTGCCCTCCCCCCTCCTCTTAAACTTCTATGCTGTTCTTTATTTTCAGGTTGCCACCTTCAAGAAAGAAGTACCCTTTCATCACTGGGATGGCTGTCGACCACCTGCAAGCAAACCGCCTCACGCGTCATCCAGTGCCTCACAATGTGTGCACAAGAGTTGACAACGAGCACTGCCTTCGGATATCCAAGCAAATGTATACTCCGGGTTTTTGCTTGTGTCGTAGTTGTTATTTATTGTTCGAAAGAATTCCTTTTGTTTATGCTTGAACTTCGACTGTGCCCCCTTGACTTTTTTTTTTCTGCTCCTGGTAGAGGGAGACCAGTGTCGGGAAAACTCGCAAAACACTACAACGAATGCTGTTGCTGTAGATCCTTATGCATATCCGTTCTGCAATGCCCTGTTGCACCCTTGACTGTTGTGCAAAACACTTGCTTCAACATAGATGGAGTTGTACATGCTGCCACTTGCAAAAATTGTGTGGCAACTGCCTCGATACTGGTTGGTCTGCAAAGCAAACATTATTGGGTGGCAGAAAGTACAGCCATAAAGGTACAGCTCGAAATATCCCTGGATCGTGACTTTCCTGTCGTCGTCTTGGTATAAAACCATTCAGGTCCGTTAAGAGGAGTCGTTGTAAAAGTGATTAAAAGTTGCATGGTCCGTCTTGCCTGGCTATATTTTAACCGCATTAGCTCTTTCTGGATGCTATGGCATCCATAAGAGCAGCAAGCAATGCCACAGGCTTTCTGCAATTTGCTTGAGCACCAAAGTTGGATCAGCATGTATACCTGGTGACAACTTTGTGTGCGGCACTCCTATAGCCTCAACTTGATGCTCACTTTTAGCATGTTAAATAAAATAATTCCTTCTTTTTCTACAAAACAAAAAGTGCTCAAGAAGGAAACTTGAAGGGATCAATAACCTACAAGCATGGCAAGTCTCTGCCTGAAGCAGTCATTTCAAAAAGTTTACTCGACGCAGAGGTTTCCCTTGTTCGTCCACTGTTTAGCCATTCTTTATCAACATTTCCATGTTTAACAATGTGTTTTCATTTGACCTAAGCCTAAATTTATAGCCAAAGAAAGTGTGTGTGCAAAACAGTTTAAGGAACACGACACCGACTTCCCTTGCTTCACCATGAATTTGCAATTGTTCAAATACCGTCATCGCATGAGTAGGGCATTAAGGCTTTCATGGTTCAGTGTTTGTTGCTATAGGAAGGCGGCAAAACTGTTACGAAATTTCTGGCTAAAGCCCTTCTGTTTCTGCTATGGTGGCATTGTAAGCATCAAAACTGAAAGTGATGACGGTGCAAAGCTAGTTCCGACCGCTCCGCAAATTATATGAGTGACCTTCTGAAAGTAAGTTTTGTCATTTATTTTCACATGGAAATTTTATTGCCAAAAAAAAATACACCATGGCATCATGAACTATACACCTTGCACTGTAATTCTACATAGTCACCACCAACATTGAGACATTTGTTGTAGTGTGCAATCAGTTTGAAGAAACCACTCTGGTAAAACTCGGTGCCCTGCAATGCAAGGCCCAAGACATGACCTCTTCACCATGAGCGATCTGTAGGTGTTCATGGATTACGAACACACTAGTCCCACATGCCCATTCATCCCAGATAGCAGCACACGCTTCCACTGGCGACCACGTTGTCAGCACATGTTGTCTGCCATTGTGGTTTGTACTCGAATGATTTTGAGCAAGCTGGTCTGCTGCTACTCTCTCTTCGGCGCTCTGCGCATGCGTCATTCACTTTCCGCTGACACTCCTTCCGTCGTTGAAGCAGCAACGGCCATGGATTCTTATAGCGATTGTTTGTTTCACCTGGGGCACCATCTTCTCTTTTAAAAAAGAACGATAAAACTTTCTTTCGGAACACCCCTCGTACGTGTGAAGACGCTTGACCCTAGAGTACTTCCCGTTGCTGCTGCAGAAAGTTGTTTCTGGTGTAGTTCGGTGCAGAAAATCTGGGTGCAAGGCAACTGCTGCGAGGCCTGGTGGATTGTGTGATTGCTTGCTGCTCAATGCTCTTTTCATTGTTGAAAACAGGCAATATGGGAAGATGAGAAGGGGAATGCACTAGTCTTGTGGTGCTGAGCGTGACCAGCCGAAACAGTTAATGCCTACAAAGCAAAATGTCGCATCACCCTGTCTCATTTCTTGTAGTGTGTACAAACAGTGGTAGAGCATGTGTGTGTTCTGTGTGTGTACATATATACATATATAGATATATATATATATAAATATGCATAACTGATGGTGGCATGCCTATTTCTTTGAAGAACTTGTTTGTGTGACACAGTGTGCTGAATGCTTGTAGGTGTCTGGTACTGAGGACACGTTGGGCACTGTTTTTACAAAATATTTTGCCTTTGTTGTGCATGTGCACCTCTGTCAGCTAAGACCATTAGTTGTCTGGTACAACTTTTGGCTGACTAACATTTGACAAACATGAGGGCAGTTATGTTGGTATTTTTGCTTTTGTATAGCTACTTGTACAGAAAGAACAGCAGACCTTGGGTCAACTTCTTTGTTTTGGTCACGGCTGTAAGAGCCTGGTTTACAATATGTTATGCTCTGTATAGTAGTGTGTTCCTCAAAAATGACAAGTTTCTTGCCTTTATGCAACTTTTTTCTCTTCCCACATTTGGGTTCTCAAGAGTTTGATGACATGCAAGAATTGGAACGGTCTGAAGGCATATATGGTGCTTACTCTACTTGACTCTACTGGTAGCCTTCTTCACAACCAACTTTCTTTCTTTATTCTTTTTCTTTTTGAACACTGGAGCTGGCTGGAAAAAAACATATTTCCTGCGACTCCTGTGCAGCCAAGTATTGTATTGAGCGTTGCTTTGCGGCGGTCACGAACAAAACTGTGGATTGCAGCTTTCGGTTCATGTGCCATCTGTGAAAATTCTTTGCTCTCTTCTGGCTCCAGTGTTTTGCCAACTTTAGCGTTTGGGTGATGCCTTTGTGATGTGTCGGCATGGCTAGACAATCTAAACTAGCGAGTGCTAAGCAGCTGACAGGCGTCAAATGTAACTTGGCGTCTTCTCTTGTGCCACTGCTATGGCTAAGGCACACAGGTGCTTGTGCTACCTCGGCACCCATACAGCTTGTGCCAAAAATTTCTGAGGCCATAAGATGCCGAACTTCCACAATTGCCATGCTTGTGTAGAGCAGGTTCTCTCTATGTTTGGTGCTGTGGTTGGTGGTGTTATACTAATAGCATTGAACCTTCAGTTTCACCATGACATCTTAGGGCATTTCTTAAGGCATAGTTCACAGCTAGACTGCTTCACTTATTCCTTGATTTGTCCAAAAGATCAAGACAAGCTTGTTGGCGATCCACACAACTTTTTCTACATTGCAGCCAACACACAAGTGAGGAAAAGCAGACAATGAAAGTGCCTACTTTGTTTGTTTTCTATGTGTTGTCAGTGCTGTAGAAAATGAAATAAAATATGATTGTGCTATTAAATGGGGCACTGTATGTGCTTAACTAGCTATTTCACCATGCAGGCTTCATATTGCATGCATGATGCTTATTTCTCGAATCATCCTTCCACGATTCCTCTTATGCAGGTAGCACTGACAGCGTTCATGAAAGCATGGCATGACGGGCACTATAGTCACTAGGAAATGCGGCAAAAGAAAAATCAAGTGCCTTTGGCAGTGGCATTCACAGTGTGTCATTAGAGAAGGTATGTGAAGGGGATTCAGATTTGTGCTTATTTGCAAACCTATGTACTTATGTAAAAATGCAGCAGAATGGAAACTTCCAAATTGAACACGATTTGTTCGATCTCAAGTTGACAGCTGTTTTCTGACTGTCATCATGTTTACAAACTGAAGGTTCAGTGTTACCATGGTACAGCTCTGCACAACTGCAACTTTTGGAACTGGCTTGCCTTTACTGAAGGCATCTGAAGACTTGAATCCACTCTTACCGCTGTGAGCATTGTATTTGTTTTTCTTTAACTTACATTGAACACTTTGGGCTTTTCTTTTGGTGTGTAGTGAATTCTGGTAATGCCAAGGTTTCTAGGGCATTGTTATTTATTGCCACAATGGGCAGTCGATCCGACGTGTTTATACAGATATCAGTTGAAGCGTACTTCACTAGCCAGTTCCCTACTCCAAGTTTAAGTGGTAAGAGCTGTGAAGATATTGCTGCATAAATTTTCAAGCCTTTCCTTTGCTTTGATTGTTACGATTGTTATTATGTTTGGTAGACATGATTTACGTGCCAGCCCTATGAAGTAGTATCTCGCGAAGGCCACACCTCGGAGGTGATGGAAGAGCACAGTCGTAGAGTAGGGTTAGTCCTGGATGTTGCACTGAAAACCCAAAGCTTTGTCTTTACCGTGAAGTTTATTTAAACTCTAAGTTATTTCTGTCAGGGCCATCAACCTCTCTGTGTTTCTTGCACTTTTGCTGTTTTGCCTGGAAAAGAGAGGGTGGATAATTTGTTGTATATTACCTTCTTTAGTCCTAAGCCGTTGTGATAAGAATAAGAAGATATGGTGTGTCTGTTCATGAAGTTTCGAGGCATTTTATCAGTTTTAAGATACAGACACAGGCAAAGCAATATTGGCTCTGCAAACAGCAGAGCTTTGTGGCAGGTGCTATAAGGATGCGTGCAGATTTGAAGTGTAATCGTAACTTTGTTTGGCAGTGGCTAATGGTGCATAAGGAAACGACGCCTATGTCTTTGACTTATTTTTGCAGACTTTGGTTTAGTTTCGCATTTTTTTGCATCTGATAGTTGCATCTGCACACCTTTCCAAGGAAGCCATAAATGTTGCGATCACAATGGGATGGTAACTTGCATTGCAAGAACGAAGTAGGTTGAATCGCAAGGCTGATAGAATGGCAACTATACGCATACCTCTTGCCCTCGTTTGACATTCTGGTCATAAGGGAGCATCTGAATGTTGTTATAAGCAAATAAATTAGTTGAACTGCAGCTGCAGGGTTGAAGGATTCTGTACTCTGCCGCTTTTACGCTTTTATTCTAGCAAAACTGTTTGTCGAGGCATGTTAACTGAGGAAGTGTGAAAAATTGAACAAATAAGACAGGCTAGGACAACAAGCACTGTTTACTATATGAACACAAGTGAAAGCAAGCATATATCTGATCCGTGACACGTTCTTGTCTCAAGAGATGTGTGCCCTTTGCTCACGTTTACTTTTTTTCTCTTGATGCAGCTGAATTTGCAAACCAATTGTTCGTTAAAAGCCAAAAGTAAGCGTCTGACCAGTCTGCAGAGCAGTAGTGTTTAATGTGTTAGTATTCTCATCCTAGGCCAAACTGGTGCAACATTTCTACCAAACTTTCATTATATTTCATGCTTAGTCACAGTCTTGAGCAGCATTCTGCCTTTGTTGTCACCAGAATAGGCTGTTGCAAGCAATGTACGACTAGAATAGAATAGGGTGAAATAAAGGAAATCACTACATTTCATGTTAGTTTGCAAGTGGACAATGCATGTGAGTGAAATAAATTTCAGGCAGTAAAGCTGCACAGGAGAATTTACATAGGAAAAATTGGCAGTCAAAGGTATGGAAAGCAAACTAAATCGCACTGGTAAAAAAAAAATCTTGACACTTTTGATTTTTGTGTCAACACGAAATGCACAGACTGCATGTTCATGCACCAACACAGGTGCAGTCTTAATAATCTTAGGCTAGGTGCCTGGTTTTAATCGAATTTTTCTTTACCCATCAGCATTGATTTCCACATACATCCATTCTTGACCATGGGTGCATGTTCACTGTTCTACATAAAGCTCATGTTAGAGATATCGCCTTTACTTGGACTTCAAGTACACATCTGTGAGCAGTGCCTCTTATAATGTGCATGCCTGTCTGTCCCTCGCAGAGATGATTTGGTAGACCTGAAAATGTGCGATGTTTTCTGTGTTAGCATGGAATGTTTTCTGTGTTAGCGATAGGTGTTTCCTGAGGGATGTATTTGTAAGCGTGTAATCTTGTTAAGATTCGTAGCCATGTAGATTTGGAAATGCAAGCTGGCAGTGCGTACCAGAAATTTGTGCAGAAAACAGCTGTTCTTTGTAAATTCCACTTGTGTGTTAAAAATTTGTGCCCACCATCACTTTGCCAATAAGAATGAAAATATTTGCTTTTTCGTGCCTTATCACATTTAAGAGCTCTTAAAACGTCTCTTTTTAGTCTTAGCTATGCTTGTTTCTTTTGCATTTTATTTCTTTAGGGTTCATTTACTAGCAGGTCTCTTGTTGCTAACAAACACTTCCACTGGCTAACTGTATTTTTAAGTCTGCAAAGGCACTTTGCAGCAACATGAATAGAGATGTGTGTATAATGCAATCTTGTTGCTTTTTTGCCATAGTTATTGTTTCTTTGTCACCTAAGAACAAAATATTTATATTTACCTGCAATGGTCTCCTTACTTTATGCTTCCCCCATTTCCTTTAGCTCTCCTGTTTGTCTTTGCCACAACAATTTAAAAATATGTGCTAAAAGAAAGTGCAAGTCAAATGCAGTTGTACAATTCTCGTTAGTGATGTCTGGCAGATTGAACTTCATGTGAACATGATATGCACAGTCTGCACTTCAGTGCGCAGACACCACAGGGCATCTTAAACTTTGGTCTATTCGGCTAGATTTCTTTTGTTTCGTGTATTCAAAGATACCACTAATTCCTGGGGCCAGATTTTGTAACAATTCCTTCTGTTGATAAACGTTCCTTGTCATACACTGCTGAAAGGCCGTTGCTGGAAATGGTGGCAGCATGGCAACGTGCGAGCCAGTGTTGATGTGCGAAAAAAAAAAACAAGAAAATCTGGACCCTGGTGTGCATTTCAAATGTCTAAATTAAGTTCCTCAAGCTAGCAGAGGGAACTTGTCATGGCTGTCTGTTTGTTGAGCTTTGCTGGTTTTTCTGAAATCATACCAGCATCTGAAGCTGGGCATTCATGAGTTCAATTCTGTGAATTGCTAGAGTACTGCAACATCTTCACAAAGAAAGTACATCTCCACACATATAGAGCTTTGTTGAATATATGGAGTTTATCACATGTGTTTGGTAACCTAGTACTGTTGATGAGACTTGCTGAGATGTCCTTGTTTATATATATGTATGTATGCTATGCGAGAAATATTGTTTTTTTTTGATGAAAGCTTCTCTGATGCTTAGTCTGCTTGTCAAAGCAGCCACAATTCATTATATATACTGTACACACAGAATGAGTGCTCTTTATTTGTATATTATGTAAACATATCAGGTGGATTGCTCGTTATTAGGCGTGCAGCCAATGTTGATGCACATTCATGCGCAATTGTTTTTGCTGTCGTCTCAAACTGTAGTGCTTATGCACTTGCAAGTGCATAAAGATGAGAGAGCACCTATTAAAATTTTATCCATTGATCTGCCTGCTTCACTTTTGTTTTCTTTTGCTGCTAACTGTGCACTTTGAAAGTTAGCATACAGTTTACATACATCCTGTTGCCTTTAACTTATACCAAGCATACCAAGAAATTTAGTTGTCTGCTGTGCAAGAATGTAGCCAGCATCTAATGCAAGATCGAAAGATTTCTCTTCATTACGCTGTCTTTGTGAATTCTTTTTCCAATTACATCTTCCAGAAACATATTGAGGAGGTGCAGCAGTTGTATAATGAGAAATAATGCCTGTGACAAATGGGACACTTGATTGCGATCGATCCAGATCGAATTTATCGATTGTCATTGGCTCCTTTGCACAAGCTGAAGAAAAGCCAATCAGCCCAATTGCGATCGAATGTGCTCGTATGACACCTGTATTAGGCCTTCATGGAACACACATATTCGTAGAACTTGGCTAGTCGTGAAGTGTGCCACTAATGTGTGAGTGCAGTTACTTGGCTTTGCCCCAAAAGGCGAAGCATTGATAGCGATATCAAAGTATTAGACATCTATATGAAGTAAGGTTCATAGTGTTATAGGCCGTATAAATTGCTGTGAACATTCAGTTACTAATTAAATTGACAAGCATGGTAGCGCGCATAGGCAGGCATGAACTAATGTCATTCGATGACCGCGAACACTCGCTGGCGTGATGAGCGCCGGCAGCGGATAGCGAACGCTTCGTTCTGCCCCTCGCTTCAACGCCTCCGAAACTTGAGATTACGCGACCTTAAGCAATAGGCGCACAAGGGGCGATCTGGGCTCGCCGAGCTTTTGCACCCATCGCGGATGCGGCGCGCGGGCCGCGCATGCGCTGAACCGCGCCATTAGGCATGGTCGAGCTGGAGGAGGTGACGTGCCTGGTGTCCCCCTAGCTCGCGCTTGATCATTTGACCATAGAGAAAGAAATGATTTGACCTCCAACATTGGGCGCGCGGAGACCGCGCATCCAGCCACCATCCTCCTCGGCTCAATCTTGCACCCATAGCACGCGGGACACCATATTATGGCACTTGGACTTTACACGGAACATCATGGTGATAGAGAAAAATTCGTCTTAAGTGTCGAATATAATTCGTATTGCAATAAGTCGTGTCAAAATTATACACTTTTTACCCGGAGAGAAGTGAAAGTTGGTCGTAGGCGCTAGAGCGCTGCGGTAAATCGGCCCATTCGACCATAGAGTTTCACTCAATAATTACTAGAAGGGTCTCTGGCGCATAGTGTCTATGGGAGTTGCATGCAATGGTTCAGACCGACGTTGGTTCAGACAGGCTACAGACAGGTTCAGACAGGCATGGCTACAGTGCACTGGGTACAGTTCACTGTAGCATGGAAATTATAGGAAGTATAGATTTGCTCTCCTCCATGGATTTGCCTAACTTTGTAGTTTTGGCTTCAATCAGTTCCGTGAACTCGTCATTTTCAGGAAAGTAATGCGTAGTAAGCAAAGAAACATTATTGAAATTGTCTGACGGCAGGATTGGAGCACAGAACCTCCAGCACAGAAGCCAGATATTGAAATTATGAAGTAGCGATTGTGCGTGTTCGCCGCGTTTTCTGCATTTTTAAAAGTGTAGATTGCTCAGAAATTTGCGACATTGAAGGCATGCAAGGCGTTATAGGCAGCCACAAGAACGTTTGAATCCACAAGCACAAAGATCAGATAAGTCCATGTACTTCCCATCATTCCCATGATGGCTGAAGAATTGCACGCCAGAGTTCCCTCTGCAGGAAACTGAATTCGGCTAAACGGTCTTTGATTGGCGAAGAACTCTTAACCTTGCACTTGTCCCGACCGACGCGAATGATGAGCTGTAGATAAACCACAAGTCCGCGACTGTCTTATCCCATAGCGCTGGTGTGCTTGCTTCATCAACCCAATGAAGCCATATTTTTACCTTGACTAGCGGCCGAGGACTACCGAAACGCGCCGAGTGCATCAACAAAACCCCATCATGACTGGGCGCGCTCCCACGGCTCAGCAAGTTTCACATTTCGCTTCCGTATTCATACTTTGGTTATACCTAGAGTTCGCCGCTTTCTTCGCAGTCGGATAACAGTGCTCGATGCACTGCTCCAGTAATACGGTACTTTGATAACTTTCAGATTCGTTTCGTCCACTTGCGAGTTGGTAACTTTCAGTTTCGTTTCTCCCGCCCGCTGAACTTCGAAGTACTTTCGGTTTCGTCCACTTCAGAGTTCTTCCTAAGTGGTGGAGAACGCAGAGAACAGGCAGAGAGCATAAAGTGCGAGAGGTGGCGAGAGGCATAGAGTTTCCTACAAAATTAATTTTGTAGGAAACTCTATGGCGAGAGGTACGAACACGGTCATTTGAGAAATCGCCCAACGTTTGTGCGCAGGCGCAAGGCAAGCGTCTACACGAGCCTGCACAAAGTGTCGGTAAAAAAAAAATACCTAATAGCGTCGTGATGTGGCACGGTGAGTTCGTGGTTACGTCATGTGGTTGAAGTTTCAGTTTCGCTTTCTAGCACTGCTGAGAGGGCGCTGAGATACTTCCGTTTCATACACCGCTTTCGCTTTTTCTTTCGTCTCTAAGGCGGAAGTAGCGGAGGGAGGGAGTTATCAGCAGTTTGCTCGGGCCGCTGCTCCACGGGTTCCACTGCTCCATCGGCCTGCCATACCGTCACAGTCCTCCGCGGGCACGGTAACCGCACGCGCGCGCCGTTGCATCTAGCGGCCGGGGACGCCTGCTCAAGAGCACAGCCGCAGAGGAGCGCAGCGCCCGTAAAAGTGCCTTCCACTGGATGTTGCACAGGGCTTGCGCGAACAGCGGCGGTCACCGGAACACCATAACGCGCTTGCCGAAAGCGAGTCGAGAAGTGGCAAAGAGACACTTGCAACTTATCGTGCGATCAGTGAACGCTGTCTTCTGCGCGGAGGGCAGGGTGCACGCGTGCAGACGCCCGGCTCCAGTTGGGACGAATCTAGGAACAGTCAAAGCTTTCGAAGGTGAGTGCAGTGCGCGACCTTGTCCGAGTCCTCAAAGCATGTGGTGACTCGGTTGGGTCAACAATTTGTCGTTGCTGCCGTGCTGTGTACGTGTGTACTTAAAGCGACCGCTGCGAGCTTTCGGCGCAGACGCGCGCCAGTCTCGGATGCGCAAGCAAGCGCGCGTGGCGCGGCGGTGAGGACGGTTTACTATTTGCGGCCGCCTGCTCCAGATAGATTGCGTTAATGTTGCTCGCTCAGAAAATAGCGCGGTGGCGACGAGTTGGTGACTACACATTTCTCTCCGCTGCTGCGTTCCTCTCTGATCATTGTTATGTTGCGCATAAGTAAAAATAGTTTTTTTTTCCCCTTAACTTTCACAATTGTGGTGGTCGATCAGTAAACATGGAGGCATATATCGGCATATATTCGTGGCTTCTGAGCAGAAGTCTAGTTTCGAAAACACGCCCCCTTAGCAATGAAATGTACGCATATGCCATATATGTCTCGCAATTCTGGCAAGCTTGTCGCATGATTCTGATGCACAGTTTTATTGCACGCAGTGTCTTCACAATTCAACCATTTAGCCTTTTGTTCTTAGAAGCATGAGAATCTATTCCATTTTTGCTGCTCATCAGCGTAAAATATGGTCCCCCTATATATATACGTGCATGCCGCACAGGGTAAACATAATGATACTGGTGCAGTAAAATTTAACTATGGTATAATAAAAAAATATCTATCATTGCAATACTGAAGGAGCAGAGAAGCTTTCATTATCCTGATAATTTCGTAAAACTTCTTTCTTATAAAATTCGCTGCTTTAGACTGGAATATAGCAGTTTTGTGAAACTGGTTGTCGGGGTCAAAGCAAACGCGCACAGGAGGGCAAGGAGCCTATATCTATAGATGGCTGAATTATCACAATTTTTTTATTTCATTTTATTTTCTTTAAATATCGCGTACCACTTATGTTTCATTGTTACAATGTACGTAAACTGCACCTAGTATAAGGGTAATTACAATTTGATGCGGAAAAAAATTAAGAGAGAAAAGAGAACGTCCAACACGACAAATGTCATTTTCACGAAACAGGAAAGCGATGCGTTAGCATGCGGTCAGTAGGCGGTACGCTGCAGGAAATGTAATAATCCATTCATCGAGGTTTCAGCCCTGTTTTCGCGTTAGTGATATCGACTAGCTTGTGTGCATGCGTCTGTTATGAAGGGGCTGGACATAGCCGTCCAGAAAGAGATGCTGTCTTTAACAAAAGCTACAGAAGTTCGCCGTCCAATTAAAGCGTGCTTCTTTGCCTGTTTCTTTTGGCTGTTGCTGACGCAGCATTTCTTACTTTCGCATCGCCGCTTGTGATCTGTTACGAAGCTCCCACTTCACTTATTTGGCACGCGCTTGGGAGCCCTCGCAATCGCAGGACGCCAGCGGTCATTGACATCTGGAATGCAGGGGCGAATTGTTACGTTTCCAGCAAAATGCATGGGGACTTTGTGAAGCATCTTCTCCATCGGAGCGCCGAAATAAGGCATAGAAAACGGAAGGTATACCTCTACGAATATACAATAACGCCGAAGATTTCGCCGGCATAGCGCTAAAGTTGGCTTCCTCTAAGCAAAAGGCGAGAGATGGGCGAGTATCGGTAGTATGACGTATTTAATAGCCATAGAGGAGGGTTCGTGGGAAGAGTAGAAAAGCGTTCGAGTGCGAGTGGCGTTCAAAAGTTGCAGCTCTAACTCGAATGAATGTTCCGGGTTCTATAAATGGTAGTGTCAGATGCATTTGGGTTTTGTGCCTCGATAACTGCTTGTAATCCAGCAGAGAGGGACATCGTGATTCTTTTTCGCCGACAATTTGAAGAAGCGCATTTTTAATCAGGTATTCGGAATAACTCATGCGTGATCCTTCGTTCAAAGGGGTGCGCGCATGCGCGAATTATGCCGGCGAGCTTATGGGGCACGCGTTATTGCGCCCGTGCAATGTTCGCTTGGCTTCGCCTCTATGCATATCATTGTGCAAGAAAGCTAACTTTAAAGGTTTGCAGCTAAGGTATTGGTTGCATGCGCTGCCGTCTACGGACTCGGTTACGATTTACCTGCTATAGTAATGATGCTGTTGAAATCATATTTGCGTTTGTTGAAATTATAGCACGACTCTGGTATATATTTGTACGCGCAACGCGTGATGACTTCAAGTGCACGAGGGAATTGTAATACTGCGACGGAGACTATTTGGTGCAAGATCGTGGCTAGACGGGCAGCTTCGTACACTCTTTAAAAAATTACACTATTTGGGGCGTGTCTTGCCCCACAACAATAATGGTCATCTGTTTTGCCCGCGTTTCCTTCCTTTAACGCTGCGAGCCCGGTACTTTCCAGTCACGAACGGCTTGCGCTTTATCAGTGTGACACAGCATTCTCGACAGGAAAGTAGCGAGCGCCGAGTTTTCAAGAAAGAAAACGCAGGCAAGGCAGATGGAGATTATTGTTGTGGGACAAATATACACCCCAAAGGGTGCAACAAGCGTTTTAAGAGTGTAGCGTAACAAAGGGCAGGTTAGAAAAAATGGTGGCGCGCGAACTCGCAAATAATGTCTTATCTTTCGTTCGAGCATGTGGCTTGTATACATAGAACGTTCAACCAACTAGATCCGTCGCAGTATTACTAGCGTGTGCTAGCGAATTCTGCGCACAAGTCACCTAGCTGTTCGGACTGAAAATAAAACCGTTGGGAGTTCGCACATCATCTTGTTGCTAGCACGCATTTTGCTACGCTACGAAGCAACGCGTTTATCGCCATGAAAATGCCCAAGACCTGTAATTTTTTGTTTGATTAAAGAATTGTACTCCACGAGAAAAGCCGGCCCTGCTTAACTGCATTTATAGTACTGACGCTTTTCCTTAGGCCACATGTCTGCATATATTAGAGAGAAAACGCCAGTAGCTTCTGTTATTCTCGTTGAGATCAAGTCGAAGGAGTGTAGTTTGTCAGGTCATGTAATTCGTTAAACAGACGGCCAGTGACCTATTAATTAGATCTACAGAAATGGCGTCAACGGACGGAAAACACGCACGAAGGCTGTGGAAAATCGGATGGAGTGACTCGAATGGGGCATTTTCAGGCATGGGGCAAAGTTTGCTGTCACAGGAGAGGTCGCCGGGAAGCGGACCCTTAAGTGGGATGATGATGACGATGGCGATTATAATGGTTATGGTTTTGATGAGTGAAAGGCGACTTGCAACCAAATCACAATTATAGCGGCGTTTCAACATGCGCCTTGAAGGCCTTGCTGCATAATAAGCTCGTATATTAACAGCTAAGCCCGCTCTGCAAATCAGCTTTTATAGCGGTGCTTGTCCCTCCCTCACCCAGCCCCTCTTCCTCTCCACACATATATGTCGCGCGTCAAACTATAGTGCCCGCATTTTGTACCGATCCGTTTCACTTTCTATTCCCCATATCGTAACGACCGCCGAGACGAGTATTCAAAGCCAGCGATGACAGCGCTGCGCCGACGTCCGATTCAACGATGATAGATGAATAGAATAGAAAATGACCCGCCGTGGTTGCTCAGTGGCTATGGTATTGGGCTGCTGAGAACGAGGTCGCGGGATCGAATCCCGGCCACGGCGGCCGCATTTCGATGGGGGCGAAATGCGAAAACACCCATGCACTTATATTTAAGTGCTCGTTGAAGAACCCCAGGTGGTCGAAATTTCCGGAGTCCTCCACTACGGTGTGCCTCATAATCAGAAAGTGGTTTTGGCACGTAAGACCCCATAATTTTTAAGAATCGAAAATGAAATTTGTTGTTACAAAATATACTTACCGCCCCAGGGTCCCTCCCTATAAGTTTCATGGTCCCTGCATTCGACACTTGCGCAAACGTGAATTTTTTTTTTTATGCGCGAAGGTTTCGATTCTGTTCTCTGTGCTATCTTTGCAATTGTAGACAACTAAAAAAAAAACACAGATTTCCATCCACTTTCGTTTTTTCCGCGTACTGAAAATGCGCAGGCGAAACATTGCAGGTAAGCCAGCCTAGCGATCGTGCTGCTGCTGTTGCCGCGACGAGCTTTTCTATTAGGGACGGAATTAACGTCAACGCGCTCACCTATACTTGTGTTGTTGTGGGAGTTTAAGGGCGTCAAGCCATCAGAATTAATCGCCAGCCCTCTTCAATGGTTCCTTTCGCATAGCACCTGTGAAGCTTTGGTATTTTATAAAACTCAGTCGGTAAGCATGCATGCCCGGTAAAATCGTGAGAAGCTGCGACGCGAGCGCTTTTTGCACAGCTGCATCTGCAGCACGGTTCACTGTTAAAGGGAAGGGAATAAACAAGAAAGTAGCCTTTCGAGACTAATTGCAGCTCTGTTTTGACATGAAGGTGTCCGCATTTTATTTTTACCGAGGCTATTATTCATATATGTATATATTTGTATAATATTTTTTTCATATAAATATCATTGATACGTTAAATTTATGCTATAGCTTGAACAAATATTAGCTGCTCTCTTTAAGGGTGGACCGTACTCTACGGTTATTAGTATTTTTTTTTTTAGCCTGCGAGATTTAGTTGAGAAATGGCTTGTAGAAGATGGTGCTGTTCCACCACTTCTGCTTGATTACTTTAAGAAAAGTGCTTAACTTCTGGAACTCAGCGTGGGGCGATTTTCTAACGAAAACAAATAAAAAAAAAGCTCAAAATGTATCAAATCATTTACTTCAGCGCGCGCGTAACTATACGGAAGGGAAGCTGCGTTTGCGTTCGATGCGTTTAAGTACAATTCGATTCCGAGACGAGTGTAAGCTTCGAGCTACATCCGTCTCCAAACTCGTAGCGAAACAGGTAAGCGGTAAGTGAAACGTCATTTCAGAGATCGATATGACGCGAGTCGCACGTAATATTTCTGCTTAAATACACGCGCTTCTAGCACTGACGGGCTTCAATTGCGTAATTATGACGTGTTTTTAAATATTAAATCTATCAATGACGTCCCTCTGGAGTAAATATTTGAAATGTGTACCTAGTGAGTGCTTGACTAGCTAAGTGAACATCCGACTCTCTAATGCCACGTTAGCCTTGTGGCTAAATTAACTGATTTCGCGACCAACTGTGTAACTAAGCAAATGAGTAAATAAGGAACCTATATTAACTAGGCCGGTAGCTTAGTAACTACACAAGAAGCCGAATAACTAACTTAAATACACAGCTTTCACCACAAAGCTGTATCGCAAGGGGGACGTGTTTCTGGTAATACGTCTTTATTTCACAGCCGCTGTCGTTGCATGCACGAGGTATACCTATGCGAGTTCTGCCAAAATATTCCCTAAAAATTCAATGCGCGAGGAGCTTTTCCTTTTTTTCCCTCTCTACCGCGTAGGTTCTTTCGGCTGTACCTTTGCTGATACAGATAACAGAGGAATACAGCGCGTGTTTTCCTCCGTACTCAAACTTTAAAAAACAAAAAAGCGAGCGCTGTCACGGTACTTTCGTAACAAGCTTTCTACTGGACGTATACGCCCAAAATTTAAATCGTGTGACGTTGAGTGTCGTAGCACACGAGCATTATTGCATTTGACCACCGTATCTCTCATTAGCAAGAAGCACGTTTGCTTAGCAGGAACTAAAACACTTCCGAGATAACCGTTCCCAAAGCGTGCTACGAAATACGTGGGTGTTCCAGCCGACAGCTTTCCAAAGGCGTGAGTCAAGCGGTTCATTCAAGATAATATTGACGGTAATGCCAGTGCCTCTTTAAAAATCAGATTTAGCAGGCGGATATTTCGAGAATGGCACTAGACTTTAGACCTCTGCTAAGCAAGCGCGACTTCGCTACGGCTCGGTTGCAATTTCGTATTTGGAACGTGTGCCCTAAAGTGAATGAATAAAGTCGCTGAGTAAATATTTTTTTAGTTAGCGACCTGAACATTGCGATTTGTCGCTCAAGTAGCATTCGCCTCTTCAGATAATCCAGCTCAGGCCGTATTGCGCTATGTAATCCAGGCGACTAAAGAAATTGCTGGCTCTCCTGTAATCGAGAGTAGATGTAAGCATGAAATGGCAACCGACAAAGCAGATTGGTTGGAGATGATACTAGCCACAATCTTAAAATGGGTGTACTGTACGTTCTCAACGGCACACCGCAGCACACCACACTGCAGCACACCACACCGCATCACACCACACCGCATCACACCGCGCCACGCCATACTGTGCACTGGTCCATATGGACACTGCCCAGCTAGAAGAAGAATACTGGCTGAGGGCGGCGCGACATGCAGCGAAAGACGCCGGGGAGGCAGAGCACACTACCCAGCTGGAAGAAGGAAAGCGCCTAAATCAGGCGCCATGGGCTGCCTCGATGCGCGCGCCCTCGGCGGCGAAGGAGAGCGCGCGCATCGAGGCACCCTAAGGCGCCACACAGCGTAGCACCATCTCTCGAGGTGATGGAAAACCCGTGCCGCAGAACTGACGGACCGTTGGCGTTCAAAAGAGCACGGGCAACCTTATCTCAGCGCCAAAAGATGACATTGAAGTGTATGGTGCCCTGTACTTGCCTTCTGAACGTCGCTATTGAAATGACAAATAAAACTTCAGCGTACCAGAAGTTACAGCTTGAGAGATATTGTGAACTGACATTAGGAAGAACTTGGAAGCAATGTTTTTAGTAACTTGTTTGGGCAGTAACTAGCCTATGTAATGCGGTCCTGTATCAAGGGGTAGGGGGACAGAGACCGATTTTCTTCAGTTTTGACAGGTTGCCCGGCCACACAGGCGTGACTGGAGATCGCCGGGAGATGGCCGTCGTGCTGCACTCGGCGTAAATATACGACGACGACTATGACGCTTGCTCGCTGGCTTTTCTTCTTTCTTTTTTTTAGGTTCAATGTGATAATGAAAGATTAAGTCTGACAAGAGACAGACGAGCACGGACAATAATAGCCTTCACTTCTCTGTCCGGTGTGCTTGTCTCATATTTATTTATTTATTTATTTGTACAATTGGTTCATTTTATACTCCTGCATGCGCTCTAGGAGTGGCAGTAAAAGACAAACGAAATGCATTCTACCATACTGGGTCAACAATGCGTGCTGTAATAAGTTTTCGAGTCCGCTGCAAAAGAAAATATGTGAAACGCTCTCCTTCACAAGCTGAAGTTCCAGCAAATATCGCCCTCCATATGCAAGCGGCTCGCATCCCGAATGCGTGCGCATGCGTGAGCCGCTTCTTCGTTGACGTCTCCATGTGTCATGGAAAGAACGAAAAAAAAAAAGGAAAGGAAAACGTCCCCTCTGAAATAGCGTCAAGCGCATAGAAGAAAGGCTCTTCTGTCAGCGAAAGGAATGCCGCCGTTTCGCCGGTCTTGCAGACGAGTGGTGACCTTCTCGGCTTTCACGCGGCAGATCTTCCTATTACAGGCTCCTGCTTCGGGTATCGCCGTATATACACGCGGTCCGGTATAATAATCGCGGATTGAGCACGCGGACGGGAACGTGGGCGTCTGTCACACGCCATGGCGTGTCTTGATTAAAACGGACGGGACAATGGAGAAGCCATTCCGAACTTTCGTGATCCTCGGGCTCTCGTGGTGTTGAGTTACGTCCTCTTTCTTTCTTTCTTTCTTTCTTTCTTTCTTTCTTTCTTTCTTTCTTTCTTTCTTTCTTTCTTTCTTTCTTTCTTTCTTTCTTCTCTCGGTTATGCCAGAGTTAATGAAACGCCGTTCTCACCGAACCGATTCGTGCATTCGCTCTCTGCGCGGCACGCTCGAATTCTCAGCTTTCGTCGCGTTCGAATCTGCGTGTAGGTTCTTCGACGCCTTGATCAACCGTCGTACTTTTACCTTATCGTTCGAGAGCACCTTTTCTGGGGCACCTGAATTCTTTGTAGATTTCAGTTCTTTATAGTTCGTTCTCATTCCGTTTTCAACCTTGGCTAAGAACGCTCGACAGGCTTTTTTTTTGTATTTGAGGCTCGAGCCGGAGCTTTTTCCCAATCTCATTTTTCGTCTCCGGAGGATTGTGCGAGGCGCACGAAGAGGAAATGGGAAGCCTTGACATTTGTCAGGTTCGCGGAGCCCTTTCGTGTGAGGTGAGTGCCAGTGTTGTACATTGGTCGTGTACTGCAGTTAATTAAGTACTGTAGTTAAGTACTGTAGTTAATTAGTTCAACTTAATGAGCTTGTTCGATCCCTGGCGTGGCGACCGCATTCTGATGGGGGCGGAATGCAAACACACTCACGTGTACTGTGCATTGTGAGTGCACCTTAAAAAAAAAAACCCAGATGTTAAAAAATAAAATTAATCCGGAACACCCGCCCACAACGGCGTGCCTCATGATCAGATCCTGGTTTCGACACGTAAAACCTCAGAATTTAATTAATTTAATGTAAGCTAATGACAATAAGTAGTCTTCTAAAAAGATGGCAAACCGCCGTGGTTGCTTAGTGGCTATGGCGTTGGGCTGCTAAGCGCGAGGTTGCGGGATCAACTCCTGGCCACGTAGGCCGCATTTTGATGGGGGTGAAATGCGAAAAACATCCGTGTACTTAGATTTAGGTTCACGTTACAGAATCACAGGTGGCCCACATTATTCCGGAGTCCCTCACTACGGTGTGCCTCGTAATCAGATGCTGGTTATGGCACGTAAAACCCCATAATTTAATTTTATAATTATGGCAGGATGTAAGCCGTAAAGCCTGTAACGCAAAAAAAAAAAAAAGATCCTGGTAGAAAAGAAAAAGCGATTCAGCTTGATGCATATATAGGCGAAGTTATTGACGGTAGACGCGGCAGACGGAATGAAAGACGGCAGATTAACAAAGAAAAAAAAAAAGTGGTCTCGGAGGTTAGGGGATGTGTAAGAATTTCATCGATCGAGTGAGAATGAAAGACGCAGAAAGGGGCCTATATTTTGGGACTGACTTGGTTTTTTGGACGGTCTGCCTGGCGGGCACGGAGTAGACTTTTACGGAGTGTAGATGTTCTACCTCCACTGCTGTCGCGCCGACATTGGTGCTCGCACTTTTTGTGTGAGGAGCACCAGTCATTATCAGAAGCCGGCGCTTGTAGTGCCGGCACAATCACCGACGTACTCTTGCATGGCTGTGAACTCTCGGCTGATAGCATACATTTGGCTGAGTTGCTCCTCTTGCGTCTTTGAGCAACGTTTTATCGTTAATTAGGGCCCACCTGTTTCTTAGGGCCTTTAGCTTTCATTATGTCACTCACTGGGTATACATATCAGGGTGTTCTACTTCAGCGCTAACGGAATACATATAACGTCTGTGGCATCTAGAGGAAATCTACTCAGGGCTGGAATATTCGAAAAATCTATATATTACGCTGCCAATCAATACGCATAATTGAATACTTAACAAGTTCGCTATTTCACTTTTCAACTAATTTAGCACACACGTTGCAATACACGAATTCAAGCCGGTGATTTCACAAGGCACATCCACCTGTAAGAAATCTTGAAATTACCACCAGTTTTGAGATAAGCGCAGTCTGATTGACTTGTTTTTAACAATACGCCTTTTTATACATTCAAGCTCAAAAGTTACTGGAACACCAATGCATGTTGTCGCAAACTTTATCAACGCATTTCTCGAAAGTATTTGTGATATGACTTAAACATTAAAAAAAGTGGATATGACTATAAACGTCACCTGCTGCAATGTGTAAATTGCAATATGTGACGCAAAGTAACCAGTGTAAGAGCTAATTGACAAACATTTGTTAATTATCCATATATTCTCTTCCATTTTTCGTCCAAATAATGTCTGCCCCTTAGAGTAATCTAGCTCAAGAAGTAGCACTGTGATATATGTCACGGGTGATTTTTAAAAATTCTGTTAGCGATAAAATAAAATGCCCTGTATATTAATTCGGATGCTGCTGCTAAACACCGGTGACAAAAAAAAAAAAGTTCGGCAGCATGTTACGGTCTTGTAACGCGTGAAGGCGAAGCCTGCTGCACACGTGGTTAACGCGTGAAGGCGAAGCCTGCTGCACACGTGGTAATGCATTAAGTTATACGACCGCAGGGGTCAGACTCCTTGCGAGACATAACTAGCCGCAGTGTGAAGTGAACGCATGGCGCTGTAAGTCGCGACCCCCTGAACGACACATGCGAGCACCTAGTGCAGTACCAAATGTTCTTCCTTTCGTTTCTTCATTCATATTCAGCCATTGCATCTCTACTTGCTTACGGGGGGGTACGAGCCATTCCTCGTGATGATATTTGTTGCTTCACTGGACTAGACGCCGCTTTTTTCCGGTATGAGCCATCGCAACGAACCACTCAAGGCTTTCGCCTTAGAAATACGTGGCCAGAACTCACTCTTTCTGCAGGCTTCAGCGGGAAGCGTCATTTCTTTTACCTCTCTTAAATAGACGCAAAGTGACGACTTCTAATACAAAAAATAATTCAGGAATCACTCCTTCAGTAGGTCAAGGGAAGCGCCCAGCAAAATAAGATAACAGGATTAAAAATTACGTAGCGTCTTCGGCGCTGCAAGGCCATTTGGTTCACGGACAGCATTACTTCACAGAGTTCTGGTAGAGGCCACTGGATGCTGTCTTTTCCACCATTTGTCTTGGAAGCATTGTAATGTGTCAACTAGAAAAAGTAGGGGTGATGTTATACTGGAATGCTTGGCAACGCAGTAGCTGCGCGCACTGCGCGCACTGCGCTGTTGCACGCATTACGACGCACTTAGAGAAGCACGGGATTTCGGAGAAAGGAAGGAAGACACTGGGGAGGCCTGCAGGATCCGCGGCAGAGACTGCTGCTTCACTAGACATCCCCCCGACCGACGATGACAGATAGTTAATGAGTCTGCGGTGTGTTTCAGAGACGTTCATCGTTTCTCGACTGTTACCCCAGTAGTTCGCTCGGACAGTGTCCATTGGTCGAGCAAGTTCGCTGCCCGAGTAGTGTGACGCAAGTGTTGGTTGCGTCATTTGGTGGGCGCGATCGCTACAAATGGACAGCCTCTGTGGACAGTCGAACGGGGCCAGTCCTGCGCACGGTTTAATTACTTTCTCTCTCTCTCTCTCTCTCTCTCTCTCTCTCGCCTCCCGTGAGACGATAAATACAGCCGCATGAATGTATTTTCCGTGCGCAGTTGCTTTATTTACGCGCAGACACAAACTAAAGACAAAATAATGAATGGAGGAAAGGGAATCGGTGGCAGTCACCTTACGCAACTGCCCTCTCTCCCCTCGCTGGCGCTGCCGGCACCAGTCTATATAAACTGATTAGCTCGTGAGAAGCCCTTCTTTCATGTCTCCTATAAGAACGGCGTGGTACAGAGACACTCATGCGATTGGGGCGAGGGGGGGGGGGAGGTGCATTGTGTAATATTATTCTGTGTCAGTCGCGACCCGCCGCCACTGACGAATGTTGCGAGAGAGTTGATGCCGGGGGCGACGTACGCGGATCGCGTTTCCTGCACGCGGCTGGTGTCGGCACGGCCGCAGGCCCGTGGCTCGGCGGGACCCGCGGGGAATGCCGCCGCCGCGCACGCCCGCGCGGACCGGCGACGACGACGACGAGGCGCCGCGCCGTCGCGTGCGTGCACCTTCTCCTCCGGTCCCCGAGTCGCAACCCTTGGCTCGCGCGCCGCTAAAAACGGACCCCCCCCCCCCCCCCCCCCCGTCTCTGAAAGAAAGGTGCGCTCTGTGAGACGGGCGAGTGAGCGAGCGTCGAAGGGGGCATCGTGCTATTTTGGAGCGGGAGACTTTCTCTTCCTCCCGCTTTTCCCGTTCGCTGCTGCTTCCGCGGTGAGAATGCATGCCGCTTGGTAAGAGGAAGAGCGTGCCGCGAGCAGGAGGGCGAAGGGAAATGCGGACGATGTGGGGACGGCGGGCTTTGAAGAAGGCGGCATCGCGCGCACGCTTGCGCGTTTGTTTTAAGCGCTCCACGCCAAAAAGGCTGGAGCGACGCGAAGTGCTCGCGCGTGCTCGCAGCCGCGGCCTCCGCTACTCGCTTTCGCGTATGTGCGGGGAAGAGCGAGGGGCGAGACTTTGTTGCGCTGCGTGATAAACAAACAAGCGTGCGGAAGGGAACGGTGTAGATGATGTTGGCGCCGGCGTTGAGGGGAAATCTTCTATATGCTCGAGGAGGAAGGGAGAGAGAGAGAGAGCTTTACAGTTCCAGTGTGTGAGCGGCGTCGGTGACATCTACGCTTTCCGCTCTAATGGCTGGGCCTCAGGTTACAACCCTTTGCGGGAAGGTGAGGAGACGTATGTAGTTGAGCGAGAGGCACTATAAGCGCTCGACACGATAGTCGAGTTCGACACGATAGTCGACACGGCGCTTGTGTCAGCAGATAGTGAATTGTGTGTACACAGATGTAAATTTTGTGCCACTTTATATAATGATTCACGCATTCCGCCCGTTCCTCGCGTATCGTCACCCCGGATATGTCAAATGCATGCGGAACTGTATCAAAACGGTTTACCGTATTTGCTCGCACAATGCTCGCAGTCGCATAATGCTCTCGTTCCCCATATTGACCATCAAAATTATATATTTTTCTAATATCTCGAGTAATGATCGCACCCTAGAAGACTGCTGCAGCGACATTCGCCTTTGCTTGTTCCGACGTCAGTGTCGACACCGACTCTGGATAGATCAGGCCAGAGTCACTTTATTTGCCCATTTATAGTGACTCCAGGTTCAGCTAGTGTATGGAAATAAATGACCTATGCATTTCCTCGACACCTAGAGACATTGTACCATCGTCTTCGACTGAATTAACGTGGCACACACGAACAATTACCTGTACCGTGTAGGGCGTACCACTAATCCTGCTGTGATAACTCTGGCAGCTAAGGCAGTGGAGAACATACTAGTTGAATGCCCCGCATACCGCGATGAGAGAGAATTTTTTGAGTGGCAAATGCAAATGATTTGCCACGATCCGTTAACGCTACCCAGCATCTTAGGTCCAATTCCTGGCCCTTATAAACAGCAGAGGGTTTTGGATTTATTGTTCAAATGTTGTTCAAATAGGTCTAATTGGAAAGCTCTAAAGATTCACCATTTCATATATAAGAATCTAAATTTACCCATCATCTCACCTGTAAATATTAGTATCAGGTACGCTTGCGAATTTCATATTTATTTTTATTTTATTTTTTCACTCTCCTCGAAAATCTTTTGATCCCATTCCCTATCACTATACAGAGCAGCATGCCAGCGGTTGTATACGCGCCGGCAAAAATCTGTTTTTCTAATAAAGCCCCCCCCCCCCATCTCTCTCTCTCTCTCTCTCTCTCTCTCTCTCTCTCTCTCTCTCTCTCTCTCTCTCTCTCTCTCTCTATGCATTTTCTGCCTGTGTAGGACCTCTAGTTTCTCTTGTTACAAAGGTAAACGCTGCTTGCAAGCAATATTTTGAGGTTACAGTGGCTGGCGGAAGAACCACGATTTAGAGTCACTTTATTTTTTAGTCTTATATTTAGCATCGAGAACGTTCTATCGGAAAATATTCACCGCATAATTATCGCCTCCCCCCCCTCAACTTCCATCAATCTTCCGCGAAAGAAAAAGAGAGTGAGCATTGTTGGAGTAAGTACGGTAATCATATTCTTGCCGCCAGCTTTCGAGAAAATTCACACTAACCTGGCATAGGCTGTTGTGTCCTCACGGACGACGAAAAACAGCCATGAAGTGTGTTTCTGATACCGGGAACTGACATAACAATCCAGGAGGCAGCATCAACATGGCAACCTACCACATGATGTTGCATCTTCATCTCTTTGTTTATACAAACAAAAAGCAGTTTTTGCCATATAAAAATATGAGGACATGATTTCTTCGTCCTTGTACATGGAGATGTTGAACCCGGTATCTCCTATGCTTATAAACATCATTTTCTGACAACCGCGCGCACCAACAACTATTCAAGTAATTATCCCACACTCCAGTCACTTAGCTGCAGAAGTATTCGTGCCAACGCCTTCTTTTTGTATAAATTTCTGCATGGGATAATTACATGCACGGACCTACCAGGTTCTGTTTTACCACGTTTTCCGTGGAAGAGTATAACAGGTAACCTATAGACCCTTCCACGTTGCTGCCTCTTTCAGCAGACACTCGCCTATCCTCAGAATCCAAAGTCTGTATAGAGCAGTCATTTTCTTCGTCTTGGTATCTTTCAAAACGCGTTGTCTTCTTTCTGTTCCGAGTTTCGCGCTTTCTCTTGAGCCTTCTTTCTAGCTGCACTCATCTCCTGTCTTTTCATAGTTTCTCTCTCTCCTTCCGCCTTTCCTTTCATTGATCTCTCCCTCTCTCCTTCCGTATATGTCACCTCATAGAATGTGGTCACCGACTGGTGTCCAGGCTCCGTTATTCATTGTGTCACCGACTGTGTGCGTAGGTCTCTCTTAATTTTGTGTTACTGCTAGATTGTTGCTCATTACGCACCCGTTTTTTTCTTGCTCTTCTTTGTTGCTTTTTCTTTCTCATTTTTTTTATTCTGTGACTTTTGATTCTATTTTTAACATATTTAACAGGGCATACTTGGAATCAATAATGAAATCCTGGGCGGTGGTGCAAACACCCCTGTGGATGAACACGAGAGTCGAAGCTCTCTAAGTTGTTGTTTGTTTTTGTTTGTTTCGTTTATCACGCAAGGCACGTACCCACGAAGGGAGATTGGCCAAGGTTCACATTGTAAACAACATAATTTTTTTTCCTTCCCGCTAACTTGATGGTCTGTATTACCAATATGTAAATTATATTAATTATAGATAGTAAAAAAACGTTTAAATGTGCTCATGGCATTTTTTGATGAAGCCGCTAGATGATAAAAAAATTTCAAATCATATCTTAACAATGAAGTTAATAATAAGGAAAAAAGGTGTTTTACATGTCAGCAGCCTCCCTGAGCAGTGATATACTCATGCGCAATCGCACATACTTCATTTCGGGCACGACCAAGGGAGCTCGCACCAAAACATAAAATGTGAAGTACGTGAAATGTGAAGGCCAATACGCGATAAGATTTGTTTATGCCTTTCTTTCCGGATGACATCATCGGCAGAAGATGAGGAAATGTTCCAGTGACTCCACGACCATTCCCACCTGATGCACAAAGGCTTCACGGCGCGAACACGCACCTACTCGTATATAAAGGTTTAATTGCGGCATTCGACATCATATAATGGTAATCGATAGTTCGTGAGGGGCACGAACGGGCATTCCGAGAGAGCGCTAAATGTCCAATGAATGGATGACACAGGAATTGTACTTCCTACGTTTCCTCTCTTCTTAGAAGCGGTTAAAAATTAGATATAAAGACCTATAAATCTGTGGTTTATTGAAAGACATCTGCATTATTAGCTGCGTTACGTGTCATATCGGCCACTTTTCTTTTGAATATACTGGTTAATAAGGTTTGAATAATAATAAGGTTTGAATGCTATAATATTGTGTTTTTTTTTTCATTTTCTGTTGTTCTTCGAGTGGGCGACCCTGTGTACGTATGCGAACAACGCAACGAGTTTTGTATAAGCCGCTCGCTGCGCGCTCGCGGATCCACACTGCGTCATTGTTTACGTGCGTCCCGAGGGCGTAGCCATGGCAACCCCTCTGAAAGGCCGCCGCAGCTTCTTTCCTCGCGTGTCGAATTCACATCGCAAATGCGAAGACCTCTCAACCAGCGCCAACAACACGCTCCTTTTCTCTACGCTTCTTTCTTTTCTTTATCTTTAGGTATACACTTTGTTATGCCCTTTGTTTCCCGCGTGTCGCCGTCCCATTTTATCACGCGCCACAAGCATTCGCGAGAAAAAATTCGCTTCCACAAGTGGGCGGGGCCGCGCTCGAAGACGCGATCGAATTTATGTCGCAAGCATCCGCATCGACTCCTTTGCTTGCTTGAAAGTGCGTGTTTACTTCTGTTGTCCGCGAAACCTTTCTTTGTTGACGTGCATTGCGGGCAGTGTTTTTTCTTCGCGCAGCAAAAATGAGCGTCGCGTGTGTGAACGCTTGCACGAGTCGAAAGGATCGAGTGCGACGACATATGCACGAGGACAATGCGGGTACGACAACGTGCCTTCCGTCTTCTTTTTCTTCTTCTTTTAAATGAGGAATTTGCGTGCGTGGTGCGCTCTGTGCGACGCCTTTTTCGCGAGCATACAGCGTGACTGCCGCTATACGCAGTGGGCTGTGAGAAAGGAAATGTAAGCGGCGCATTTGTCTCGTGCGGCAAAATAGAACGAATGTCAGCAAACATACTCGCAAAAATGCGGTGTATACGCGGCATCGGGTGCGGAGCTCATATGGCATGCGCATTGCCAAGTAATGGCCAGCAGCGTACCGCTGTCGTTGCAGAGAAAAGTGCACAATCAATGCATTCTACCGGTACTCGCATGCAGTGCAGAAACTCGGAGGTTAACAAGGAAGCTTGAGAAGCAAAGTGCGATGGAACTAAAATATTACAAGGTCCTTTGAGATGTCTCGTAAGAGGTGAACGGCGAAAGCCTATTGTAATAGCTGGGGTCGGGCATGAAATAGATGGTAGCTGGCCCATGCCGTCGTCCAACTTATCCACGCTGAGGACGTTGTTGAAGGGAGAGACTTGTTTTCATCGAGAACGAGGAATATGGGATGTATTTACAGTACCTACATGAGAACGCTACAGTTCATCAGTCTAACATGACTGAAAGAGGAATGCACCCTGAGGAGCCGCCAACAACTCCTTAAGTACACTCTGTCCTCCTATAGATCCCTAGGTGAGGTAAAACGGCAGTTCACCGCCGACCATTTCAGAGCGTCCAAAGCCATCGTAACCGATTCGCCTTTGAGGGGGAGGGTTTACGCACTCACTTCTGTGCAGGTTGCACTGACCACACCAAGATGAGAGGGTTCTCGCAGACACAGTGTTTGACCCGAGCAGGCGCCTCTTCATCCAGTGTTGACTCCGCAGACAATGGCCGCCGCGTCTGCCCATGACTTCTAAGCCCCGTGAGACAGCCGCAGGACATCTCCCAGGATTTCCACCGCTTAAAACAAGCCGTGACGGCGACGGCGAATCCACTAACAATACTTGGTCCGCCGACCGCGTTTAGTCATAGCGGCGCCGACGAGGTGTTGATGCGGCACATCGTCGCCCCTACAAAGCGAGTGGCCGCAGCAGGTGGGGGTTCCACGATCGCTTCTGGGAAGCTCGCCACCCCCGAATAAGCAGTTGGCTGGGAAAATTTTGTAAGTCGGTACCATTGCAGGCCGTTCGTAACACTATACTCTTCCTCTTATCATTCGCCTCTTTCTCATTGCCTCTTCTCTTTCTCTCTTTTTTAGTCATTATTGCTCACTACTAAGCATTTTTAGTGATTTTTAATCAATTGCGATCATTACAAGCCGTCGTTAGACATGCTGGTCATAACAGACTCATTATTAGTCGTTACTGGTCATTACTAAGCATTTTTAGTCATTTCTAATCCATTGTAGTCGTTACAAGTTGTCCTTAGACATATTGGTCATTTCATAGTCATTACAAGTCATTTCAGTCATTATTAGTCATACTGTCCACTAATAAGAATTTTAAGTCATTTGTAATCAATTGTGGTCAGTACAAGCCATCGTTAGACATATTGGTCATTTCGGAGTCATTAGTAGCCGTTATTAGTCATTACTAGTCATTAACCTCTACCAATCTCTATTATAATGTTATGATTCACTAAGTATCACTATCAATCATTTTTCATTCTTTAATCTGTCTTTAATCTGTCTTCATATGGCATGGTGACGCTTCGGCGGACACTCCGGCGGCCAGGTCTGCTGGCACAAACTTCACCATGAGCCTAGAAAGGCTCTCGCCTTAAACAAAGCCGGCAGATCCCATGCCCTGTGGTAATCGATGTTATGCGAAGCAGTGTGCGGGGAGCCTGCCAAGCTAGTGAAACGACCGTGAGAGCACCAAGACGTAGGCGGCCGTTTCATGACCTACATGAGACGCATGTCATGAAATTCATGTCATGATCTGTCATTTATGTTCGTCATACACTCTTGTCATAATATGCCAATTTCGGTACATGCCAAGCTACGAAACAATCACGAGAGCACCAAGACGTAGGCGGCTAGATAGATACTGTCAAAGTGGCACATGTTCGCCAAGAAATGCTTTGCATTTAAAATGATAGCCGTACCGTTAAGAGACAGGAAGGCGGCGGTGTGGATTAGAAAGCAAACCTGTGGTCTATGGTTAATATTAAGAGGAAGAAATTGAGTTTTGCAGGACATGTAATGCGTAGGGCATATAACTGATGGTCTGTTAGAGTTACAGGTTGGGTACCAGGAGAAAAGACAGAGCGCTGCCGATGACGGCAGAGAACAAGGTGGTGTGATGAAATTGGCAAATTGCAAGGCATGAGATGGGGGATCAGCTGGCACAAGACGGGGGTAATTGGGAGAGGCCTTCGTCCTGCAGTGGACATAAATAGGATGATGGTGATGAACGATGATTCGCACGAGTAAATAATGCTTACTCCTGCGACAAGGAAATCATCTTCATTGTTGTAATCCTACTTCGTGTCTGCTGCGGCAAGACGAAGGCCTCCGCCAGCGATCACCAATTTTATCTTTCTTGAATCACCGGATTCCACTCTATGCCTGCGTAATTCCTAATCTGACCACACCACCTTATATCATGCCGTCCTGGACTGCGTTTTCCTTCCCTTGGCATCCATTCTGATACTCGAATATAGGCGGCACCGGTTATCTGCTGTATAGGCATTAAGTGACCTACCCAACTTCACTCCTCCTCTTAATCTCAACTATATATGGACTATCAGCTATGCACCACACCATACCGCCGTTTTTCGCACCGCCACACCGCCGTCTTCCCTCGTTGCGAACATTCTTTATTAACTTCTCGAGCTTATTCGTTACTCTCCAAATTTCCACAGCGATGGTTAGTACTGGCAGAATGCACACACTGTATACTTCTTTTGTGAAGGACACTGGTAAGCTGCCGGTCGTAGCTTGCGAGTGGCTGCGGTTCGCGCTCCAACCCATTTCTGTTCGGCAGGAACATCCCTGAACATCCCGATTTTCTTGCGTATATTGGGTTACTCTTGTGGGTGCTGTCTACTAAAGCATGCATATGAAGTGCACATTTACTCGCACGTGCGCGCCTGTATTTGCTCTGCGTGTAACAACACTAACTACCGGTCCGGGACAAGCGAATAATAATTTGGGCTACGCTCCTTATAATATGGAGAAAAAAAAGCAGCTAATCCGATTAACAGACGACAGTGCGAGCGTGCGTATACCCCGATCAGCAGTTTTATTGTTTTGTTTTGTTCTCCTTCTCTCTCTCTTTTACATACATAGTACTTGTAAACAAACGGAAAACCAACGAATCGACGACATTTATGCAAGAGAAATGGGCAGGACCAGTGTTTGCCTCTCTGATTCCCTTATTGATACGTCTATATTCACTGACCTTTTAGCGAGCGCGCATGTGTGTGTGGGTGGGTGTGTGGGTGGGTGGGTGTGTGTGTGCGTGTGTGTGTGCGTGTGTGTGCGTGTGTGTGCGCCTGTGTGCGCGTGTGTGCGTGTGTGTGTGTGCGTGTGTGTGCGTGTGTGTGCGTGTGTGTGTGTGCGTGTGTGTGCGTTTGTGTGTGCGCGTGTGTGCGCGCGCGTGCGTGCGTGTGTGTGTGTGTGTTTTGTGTGCGTGCGTTTTGTGTGCGTGGGCTCGTACAAGGTCGTACAGGCGTGCGGTTCGCTATCCCGCGAGAGGTGTGCCCGACGAGAGCGGCGAGGCGGATACGTACACAGCTGCCGAACTCGACGGGCACAATTCATGCTGAGCGTATATCCGGCAAAGCAGCTGCGTCCCCCCCGAGGTCCGCAGCGTTACGCTCGAAAAGGCGCTTATACACCGCGCGAAAAGGTCACGCACAGTACGTACATCTACACACGCTTTGGCCGAACGCGAACGGGATGTGTGAGAAGGTACCCGTTGCGCGGGTGGTGTGCGTAGAAGCGGGCGAGGGGGAAGGGGGGTTGTGCCTCACGTATATACAGGTACCCGTCTATGGGGGGTCTATGATAGGTAGTATATATAAAAAGCCCGAGAGATTGCTTTGTCAGGCTGCGCACATCCGCACCTTCGAACTTTTCAGACAAGTGGAGCGGAGGTTGTATATTATGAGATTGCCGAAGGAAAAGCGTGCTGCGCGTGGCTATACACTTATAGAAAGGGAGTGCCTTGACTGCTTTGACTTGCCCATTTGTCTATGTGATTTTTGACAAGAATCTTATCGCTGAAGTGGTTTTTGTCGAGGTCTCCCGCAGATAGGGGTGTGCGAATATTCGAAACTTTCGAATGACGAACCGAATAGCTATTCGATTTCGTCAACTGCGCCAAAATAAACATAAAATTGGAGCGAAACTACGGGAAACTTTCACCCTCGCGGGCGTAGTATACACATAAAACAGAACTTGCGCAGTGCAGCAGGACATATGTCGCTTAGGTAGCCATCCTTTACAGGCTGTACACCGATCTTACGCACTCTCTGAAGAGCTTTGTGTATAGGAAGAAACTACTTGTTTGTTTCTAATGCTCCATTTGTGCTTTAAATAAAGAACGCTTCATAAGGTACCACGTAAAGACGGAAACTTGCTAACTTATCAATACTGGGATGTGAACATCGTTTTATATTAATCGTGATAACGACTATTCATTATTCATTAACTGTTCGAAAAGTATTCGATATTCAATTCGCTCCCGGCACTATTCGATCCGCATTCAATTCACTCTCAAAAATTACTATTCGCACACCCCTACTCGCAGACTTCTGTTTCACGGAAACCATAAATCATCACCGTGCAGATACGGCTATCAACACAGGACAGTACAATCATCTATATATTACTCTATCACATAAAAAACACGGTGGGCACAAAAATGTCGTAGTCTACATTATACATACATATATATATATATATATATATATATATATATATATATATATATATATATATATATATATATATATATATATATATATATATATATATATATATATATGCACTTGTGAGACAAGGTTTAGGCAGCCAGTCTCCTTTTTATTCTCCCGAGTGAGAGCCCCACCACTAGGTCCCAAAACGGTGATGAGTATGTACAGGTGAGAATATCAAGCGTATGAATAATGCTCACAATATATACGTTGCTAGGTGATGCTGACGTCACAATAAAGAGGCGCTGTAATGATTGGGGTCGGGCATGAAATAGATGGTAGCTGGCCCGCGCCGTCGTCTAGCTTATCCACGCTGAGGACGTTGTTGAAGGGAGAGACTTGTTCTCATCGAGAACGAGGAATATATGATTTATTTACAGTATCTACATGAGAACGTTACATTTCATCAGTCTAACATGACTGAAAGAGGAATGCCCCCTGAGGAGCCGCCAACGGCTCCTTAAATACACGCTGTCCTCCCTAGATCCCTAGGTGAGGGAAAACGGCGCTTCACCATCGAGCAATTCGGAGCGCCCAACGACATCGTAGCCGACCCGCCTTTGAGGGGGAGGGTTTACACACTCACTTCCGCACAGGTTTCACTGACCACACCGAGGTGAGTAGGTTCTCGCAGACACGGTGCTGCCCCGAGCCGGCGCCTCTTTATCCCAGAGTCGACTCCGCAGTCAGTGCCCGCCGCGTCTGTCCATTGACTGACGACTTCTAAGCTGCGTGAGACGGCACCGCGAAATATCTTCCAGGAGCTCCCCTGCTCCAAACAGACCGTGCCGGGGACGGCGTACACACTAACAATACTTACTCCGCCGCCCGCCCCTAGACATGGTGGCGCCGTCGGGCTGGGGAATGACGTATTGCTGTCCTTTCAAAACGAGTCGCCGCCGCAGCCATGGTGGCGCCGATGTCCCGTTGACTCGGCGCATCGTTGTTTTCACAAAGTGGGTCATCGCAGCGGGCCAGGCAGATTTCGTCCTTTCAAAGCGGGTCGTTGCAGCAGACATGGTGGCGCCTTTCCGACAGTCGCTTCCCCGAAGATTGCCAGCAGGTCGAACGTAACAGCGCACACATAACACGCCTTTAGCGTTTATAGTCCGACATTACTGGCGCGTGGGCGAGCGTCATTTGGCGCCGCGGGCGCGTCGGACACAGATAGATATCCTACACTCTTAAAAATTTCCACCCTTTAGGGCTTATCTCGCCCCACAACGATAATCGTCTGTTTTACCCGCGTTTCCTTTCTTTGACGATGCGAGCCCGGTACTTCCCAGTAACGAACGGCTTGCGCGTTATCAGTGTGACACAGCATTCTCGACAGGGAGGTAGCTATAGCACCGAGTTTTCAAGGAAGGGAACGTAAACAAGGCATATAACGATTATTACTATGGGACAAATATACACCCCAAAGGGTGCAACTGTTTTATGCGTGTAGAAACTGATTACACAAGGTTCGCTGACAAGACAAGGAATAGAACCAGTGATAACACTAAACTTCAGATACAGAAAGGCGCGTCTTGCGATGAGCGATAGCGTTTAATATTTGTTAGCCGGTCAAACGGAATCACCGGTAAACGATAAACAAATACGCTGTCAATATAAATATAAGTATAGATATAACAAAGTTGTCGACTAATTCGCCGTCGCGCTGCAATCTGCTAGCCTTTTTGTTAGCTCAGATGGTAAGGCGACCACCCCGCAAAGGCGTTGTCCCAGGTACGATTCTCGCACCAGGACGATTTCTTACTCAACTGCGTCGCTTTCTCTCTGAGAAACCCGTATGTGCTTTCCTTGCAGCTTCGCGCTACATTCGGGTGGGTTACACTTTTACCTTTCATGAACTTTTCTCCACCTTGCAGGTTTCCGCACAACTGATTCGCCAAATGTCCTCACTGTAGCAAATGTACGCCTTGAGGCGCGTCGTTCCTTTAGTAAAGCAAACAGAAGCGTTCCGTTATTCTTACATTGGCAGTCATCGTCGACGATTTATGCGCAAATATTTATTGCGATATCATTTATATACGGGACTCTCTTGAGGCGACCCGCCGTGGTTGCTCAGTGGCTATGGTGTTAGGCTGCTGAGCACGAGGTCGCGGGATCGAATCCCGGCCACGACGGCCGCATTTCGATGGGGGCGAAATGCGAAAACACCCGTGTACTTAGATTTAGGTGCACGTTAAAGAACCCCAGGTGGTCGAAATTTCCGGAGTCCTCCACTACGGCGTGCCTCATAATCAGAAAGTGGTTTTGGCACGTAAAACCCCATAATTTAATTTTTAATTTTCTCTTGAGGCGCGCTTGCGCCGCCGTGCTGTCCTAGAATCGAAGGCGCATGCTCGGCCCGCGCGTTGGGGGTTATAGGCTGCAAGAATGGAGAAGCCAAGGGGGCGCCCCGACCCGCCGTGATGGCGTAGTTGCTATGGCATTGTGCTACCTTAGCCATCGCAGCAGAGGGCGACAAGGGCACTGTTGCGGTTTTTGAGGGCGACAGAATTGGACAGGCGGCTGTAGCCTGAACAGATGTTGATAGTGCGGCAAGTGTCACTGTGCTGTGCGATGACAGTATTCGGTGCCAGTGACCGATTGTGATTGTGTGTCTACGCTCCTTCCTTTCCTTATCTCTACTTTGTTACCACTTTACCTCCCCCTCCCCTCTCTCCCCAGTGTAGGGTAGCCAACCGGATCTTTTTCTCTGGTTAACCTCCTTGCCTTTCCCCTTTCCTCTCTCTCTCTATATATATATATATATATAGCTTGAAATGATAATCCACCGATATATATATATATATATATATATATATATATATATATATATATATATATATATATATATATATATATATATGTGTGTGTGTGTGAAATGTACTGTCCGTTCCGCTATAGGACCACTGGGTGCACCGCGGTGTGTGATATGCGCACAACTGCTCAGCAGTAACGCTAATGTGCGTAAACGCTGCCCTGGCTCCGTAGCAGAGTCGACTGAACGAGGGGCACGCTCACCTAAATAATAGTAATAATAATAAATTCGCGATTTGATTGAGGCACGCCGTATATGTGGGGGCGGGGGGGACTCCTCGTTAAATTTTAACCACCTGGGGTTCTCTAACGCGCACTCGATGCAGTGTGTACATGGGCGTTCTTGCATATTCACCCCCATCGAAATGCGGCTGCCGAGGCGCGGGATTGGATACCGCGCCCTCGGACTTATATAGTATACCGACTGCATGCAGCTGCAGGTGTTTACTTTTACGGGAAAAAGTAAACAGCGGCTACGGGAGGTCTGCCTCCCGTAGCCGCTGTTTACCAGCGACGTCTCCCTGCGTACGCGACGTCGCTGGTTAATCTTCAGGAGACGGCGGCGGCCGGATTGTTCTGTCGGACGCGAATGAATGGATGCGTAACTGTATGTATCGATCCGTAACAGAATGTATCGATGTATCACTTGTATATTAGAAGTGATCAATAATCAAGCGACGTCATGATGCATGGTGTATTCGTAACAGTGAAATGCGCCGGATAAAGGGGAACGTGACTGATAGAGCCATAATCGAGCATCGACAGGTGAATGTATACACTTCGCTGCAATTTTCCATGTGGCCTGATTGGGAGAAACACAAGGCCAAGCGTTGAGGTCCTCTAATTCGCCCAGTCCTCGAGTACGCTGCAGTAGTTTGGGGCTCTTTCCGTGCTGTCAATATTGCAAAGACGGAGCGCATTCACCGCTTAGCCTCTCGCTTTATTTTATCAGATTATGAATATTTCATCGGTAGCCAACATGTTGAAGCGACTGCAGCTGCACTCGCTGCAACTTCGCCGTGGAATTGCCAGATTAAGTTTTTTTTTTTTTAAGCGAAGCTTTCTTTACCTCTTCTCCCGACTTTCCAAGCGCTGTGACGGTCTTGCTGCGCGTGCCGCTGGGTTTCTTGCAACACCATCAGATGGCGCTTGTCTCCGCGCATCAGCAACAAAGAACGTCAAGCGGAAAGTCAGAGAGATAATATCTGACTCTAATTCTCTAATCTCTGAAGAGAGAGGCAATGGAAAAGAAACCTGTCATGAGTAACTACTTAAGAGGCAAAAACGAAATCGGGAAAGAAACAATTTATGATAGCTCAAAGAGAGCTCAGTACCTGTCGAAGCGAGATCGGTATGCCTTAGAACACGCACTTATAAAGCGAGTTATGAGAAGGAAGAAGCACGTGCTTCGCTGCGATAAAGCTAGGTAAACGGTGCAGCATGTTTTATTAGAATGTGAAGATATCTGCCCATGGAGGGGTCGATTTAGGAATTACTGGCCTCCTTGCAGCCCTTGGGTTCAGCGAGATCAGTGGAAAAGCAAACGTGTCCGCAATAGAGAATAGTAAGAGCCGATCGATTGGTGGAAGAAAAGTAGGGAAACGACAAACAACGGAGGCGCACAAAAATAAAGTTCACAGTAGTGGGTCAGAAACTTTGGTTATGGGAATTTATTGTGTTTTTTTTTCTTTTCTTTTTTATTATAGGTAGCACATTAGGCAGTAAAATAACAAGAGCTTCGTGACCCAACCCACCGCCCCGTTCCAAAGGGGACGGTCATAACATCCATCCATCCATCCCAGCCGGCGCCGCCGCGGACCGGGGTGCGTAGTCTGTGCTTGCTTTCCTATGCGACAAAAATACAGGTGCCGGGCTGTAGAGGTCGCGTGCAGGGCTCTGATAGTGTAAACAGTACAATCGTCCGTAGCCTGAACAGATCACTTGGAGCTCGCGTTTCAACAGCGTGCTGATCACGTTTGCAGAAGGAGCACGTAAACACACGCCAGCAAAATGGCTCCAAAGCGTGCGCTCAGCGTCGAGGACACCCAGGCCCGAAAGAAGCGTCGCGCGGAACAGGAGCGTCTTCGCTACGCAGCGAAACGGGGTGCAGACCGCGAATGTATGTATGCGTACAATTATAATAATTGAATTACGCACAGCCCCATAATTCAATTAAAGTGTACCACTTCTGCCACAATGCGATGCGCCACGTGAGGCAATGATAACGCTCAACTCCCACAGATTATGAACAATGACGCACAACAACGTCTCAAGCAAACACGTCCCCTTGCGCCTTCTGTGGACTAACCAGACGAACAGCAGTGGTGCTCGCAAGGTAACGTTTAACATCAACTCACCACTCTCGTGTTGGACTAAACGCTGAACAAATTACACATTCGCCGACAACATGACCGCCGGTTGTCGTGAATCAAAGCAGACATTGACGTAAAGCAAATTATCAAGTCACCGGAGTATTTTGTACAGCGCGAAATATTGACGCAGAAGTTTTTCACCAAATCTACGTCGGCTCATTGGTGTTAAAGCCCAAACACGGTCGCTGGGCTGGTATTCCACGTAGCGTCGTTGATGATTGCAGTGTCGACTGTCGATTCTTCGCTGGTTCTTGATGCGCAGGCAGACGAGCTGTCGGGTTTCTTCGGCGCGCTTGATAGGCGAGGATGTCGAGGTTGTTTTCGCCGCTTATGCTCGGTAACGTGGCGTCAAACGTGCTTGCAGGGTTTCTTCCGTAAGCCAACTATAATGGCGTCATCTGCTTTGTTTACTGTAGCGCTGTGTTGCAGGCAAATGTTATGTATATACGGAAGAATGGCATCCCACGCCTTGTGCTCGACGTTGACGTACACCCGTGAGCAAAAGTATACGGACAGCAGGCTCGTCGAAAAAGCTGATATTATAACTAGTAATTCAGACGCATTCTGAAATCTACGAGTGCGCTGGACAGATAGCAATGCCACTTTTGGACGGCTGCCCTCAATTTCAAGTTACACACATATTGGGAATGGAAATGGGTTGTAATAGTGCACAATCACTGGTCCGGAAACATTGACTCAGGGGCGTGCATTGCATGTCGGCGAGATCCCTGTTTACGAGGCGTTTAGTAAGTCCATTCATCTGCGGGTGGTATATATATGTGCATGGTTGCTCTCCGGTGACTTGTCTGACTGTATTTCAAGATCGCTTGAGCATAAGCTGCCCCGTAAACGCCGTGTGTTGGTCGGTGAAGGAAACTTGCGGGACACCGTGTCGCAGCAGGATGTTCTCAATTAATGAAATATTTCGCCTCTTCGGCCTCGGGCGGGGCTTTTGTTTCAGCGAAGCGGGTAAGACAGTCGCTTATGGCCGCGACGATCCGCTTATTCCCCGATGTTGATGTTGGAGAGGGCCCCCAATAAGGTCATCCCGATCTGCTGGAGCGGTCGGCAAAGATGCTCGATTTGCTGTAGCAATCACGCTGGCCTTGTCGGTGCTTTCTTGCGTTGCTGACAGACTCGACATATATTGACGTAATGACCGATGTAGGCTGTCTGACGCGGCCGGTGGTACTTCCCTTGTATCCTCGTGCACATGCACGAGAGCCTGAGTTGCCCTGTGGTCGAATCATCATGCAGGGCCTGAAGAAATTCTGGCCGCGGTTTTGGGGGCACAGCGAGAAGGTAATTAGCGTGGACTGGCGAGAAGTTATTCTTTACGGGGGCGTCGTTTTGCAGAGAAAACGAAGACAATCGAAGATTAGATACCATAGTGACAACGTTGGTCTAGCCTCCCAACTACGTGACGAGGCTTTTCTTTCTTTTTTAGATTCGGGTCAGCTCGTTGCTCTTCAGAAAAGTCGTCGGCGCTTGTTGGGCGTTGTAGCTCAGAGGTTAGAGCTCTCGCTTGCCATGCGAGACGTACTGGATACACCTCACTTTCACCAGGTATCACTTGCAGTGACGGGGAAGGATCAGACAGTACCAAAACTGTAAGTCATTAGTCCAACTCTTTATTGGTCGAAATTTTGTCCAGAATAACAAGCAGCACGATAGCGGTGAGCACGATAGCGGTGAGCACGATCGTCTGTCGTCGAATATTTTGGTCTACGATTTTGATCCATATTAATCAATATGGATCATCCGAAAACACAGAACCCTTGTAGCTACCATGCAGCTCTAGCGTCTGGCAATTTGTGCGGGTTATTCCGCCGTGCATTGCAAAGACTCTGAAAGTAATGGCGTCTGTGCGTGCATCTCGGGGGCCACAACAGCAGTCTCGTAGCGGACGATGACGACGCTGCGTCGCAAAGAAGTCGTTCTATAGTGAGGGCTCAACGCAAACATGAACGAGATGACGGACACCATTGTGATGGTCTGCTGCTGTAGCAATAAATGAATTCAGAGCCGTAAGAAGTGAAGTCTGCTCATCTTTTTGTATTTAAGAGCGGCATCAAGCGATGTCTTTGAGCAATGCTTGCTTAACCTTTAGTTACTTTTCTGCACTCCTTTCTTAATTAACTAGGGCGCCTTTGTGTCATGATCGTATTGCGCTTTATACTGCCAGTTCGATTTTCGTGCGAGTGTGAATGTCACGCTTGGCAATGTCTTTGTTGGACCAAGCTCTGAATCCGTGCAACATCTTTGAAAGCAACATCTTTGAAGAGAACAGCGTGAGAGATGGCATAAGCAAGTGGCGGCTCTTTGGCGCGCCTTTTTCAGGGCGCACCTGAAATGTCCGCGCGGAAGCTGTTTGCACTTGCTGCACCTCGCTTTCAATGCAGATACAGCATTCGAGAGGAGTGGTCTTATCCCGCTAACGCATCTTTACCACCGCTAGGCACAGTGACTGATAAATGCGTGCAGATTTCTCCACGCGCTCGTGCCGCATAATTGTGCGTGTAACTGTTTTACCGCAGATGCGTTTTTTTTTTCATGAGGTATATCCCGCAGACAGGGTTGCCATTTTTTTAAGCTCTTCGGTAAAGTGAGACGAAAAAGTCCCTAAAATCCCTTAAATTCTTGCTGCAAAGTCGCTAAAACTGTCGCTAAACCTTTTGAGTAAATTTATTTCACAAAGGCGTTTTGGAACACATTAATATACACTAGCATGACGCAAAGCATTTATTGAAACATCTCACGTTTGTCTAGGGTCCGTTTGTGAGGGAAGAATAAACAGTGAATTTACCAGCATTGTGTAGTGGGCTATTACTTTACGGTATACTTACATAACAATGGTCTGATACTGCAATTTCAATGCGTGCAACAAAATTATTGTTGAAGTTTCTGCAGGACACCAAGCTCGACGAGCGGCTCTAGCAAGACAACTTTCTCATGTACATAAGCACTCACCACTTCTCTTATCATCATCACCCATCACCCATCCGAGTACTTTCACACCTCTTCCCTCTTCCCCAGTGCAGAGTAGCAGACTAGAGCGCACTAGCTCAGGTCGACTACTCTGTCTTTCCTACCAATAAATTCTATTCTGTATATACATCTTTGGAACATAAATTTTGGAACATACATACATTTAAACCCCGCTTACCTTCGGATTGCGGGGTTCCAAATGCATCGTGGGTCAAAAGAACATGAGCAATCAGATTTTTATAGCGCAAGAAGGCACTTAGTCCACATAAAAATTTTCTCATTCTCGGCGCTCCTGAAATGATAGCAAAATTCTGCAAGACGCACAATTAACGTCGCATGTTAACGCGACGATGACGATTACGAGACCTTTGTTCAGGCCAAGTACTGCGCTTCTGCCCCTTGGTCTACCTGAAGGCTCTTCGCAGTGCTGACAGCACTGATATGTCAAAAACCCATGGATGTCATAAAGGAGCAGTGTCCAGACTCGCGTGAATGAGCCAAGCCGCTCCTATGCATACACCTTTCTAAAATGTCTACACCTTCCTACAGTAGATCTATCTTATCTTACTATTATTACCCGCCGTGGTGACGTAGCGGCTTTGGCGATGCGCTGCTAAGCCCTAAAGGCGCGGGATCATGCAAATCCCGGCCGCGGGACCGCCTTTCTAAGGAGGAGAAATGCAAAAACGCCCCTGCATAATTGGGAGCGCGTCAAAGAAGCGCAGGTGGTCCAGCTTAATACGGAATCCCCCCACACGGTGTGTCTCATTATCATATTGTGGTTCTTGCACGTAAAACCCCAGAATTTATTTTTTGTTATTTACCTGATGCATTCCAAGTATCACAATAAAATTTGTGAATGTCCACCAATCGAATGTATTTCGTGAAAGTGCAGGACACGGAGCATTAAGACCCAGTCAAATCAGTTTCGTAAAAGAAATTAACATGGATTTTGCGAGTATTTTGTGAAGGCAACCATTGCTTCATCGTGGTTACAGAGCCCTACGCGTTATACAGCCGATTTCGGCCGCTCACATGTAGCTCTATTTAACAATCACTTTCTAGAAGGCTATTTTTGAAGCAACTTTCCCAACTTCGATGCCGCTAAAACGTCGCCACTTGTTCTGTCACGTCGCTAAAAAAATGTTGCCAGTCGCTAAATTGAAATATTTGTCGCTAAACAGACAATGAAGTCGCTAAATCTAGCGACAAAAGCGCTAAAATCGAAAGACAGCCCGCAGACTCCCATTTCGCGGAAATACGCCATCGCCCGGCATGGCCAGCACCTCCTAGAACTCACGGCTCAACGCAGGGCAGCACACGTACAACGAGTCGACGTATATACGTACAGCCATCTGTACAACCAGCTACAGATGCGCTGATCACCTAGGCTCTGTTCTATATTACGCAACAGAACAACAAACGCTGCCTGAATATCCTCACCCGCAACAAATATACACCGCCAAGCGCGTGATTTCTTTTTTAAAAATTCGCAGTTCCGTCGGAAAGGCGGAGCACCGATTGCGATGGCAAATTAGTAGATAGCTGTACGAAGTAAGTATAGTAGTTTTATCGGCTGTCTAAACTTTTAAACATTCACTTACTAAATTAACAATGACAGAACGCGTAAGCGTGGCTCAACAAGTTAGCAGAAAGAAACAGACACGTGGAGACAGCGCTAGGGGCTTTGTGTGTCTGCTTCTTTCTACGTCCTTGTTCAGTCGCGCTTGCACATTCTACCATGGATTCAAACCAACTAGCCCGTCAACGTGTTTTAACTAAATTAACCAGCACGCGCGCGCAGGTAAACATGAACACACCTCGTTCGATGACAGCGGAAACTGTCTGTGAAAACGCTGCCACGGCCGCTCAGTGGAGACGCACCTGCGTTCCATTGAGCGGCCGTGGCGCTGCAGTTAGGAATCGCGGCAGCAGCCGCGAGACAATTGACCTCCGTGCATATGTCGCTTCAACGCGAACGAAACGTCGAAAGCACAGCGCACACGAAGCTACCGGCACTACGCGCTCTCGCAAACATTGCAGATCGCTTTGAAGATGAGGCCCACGCGGGTGCGCACTTTGACCACGTAGCTGATAATCGCTTTCAAGACAGGAGCGCCGGCAACGCGTCCCTACGGCGTCCGCCAAAGGCGTCTACTATGGCGTCCGCGATTCGCGTGTCCAACGCCGTAGTAGACGCCGCGGTTGTGTCCATTCTGTACGGAGCGGCGGGCGAGGAGACCAGGTCGAAAGCTACCAAGAAGAGTACCAGGGCGAAGAGAATCCCACCATGGATCGGCCCATAACGAGAGAGGAAGTCGTCGAGGCGATCAGGTCGGCAACAAAAAACACAGCAGCGGGGGCGGACAGAATCAAGAACTCGCTCATAAGAAACCTCAGCGATGGCGCCATAGATCAGCTCACAGCCTACTTCAACAAGCTCTGGCACGAAGGAAAAGTGCCGGCCGAGTGGAAACACGCGGTAGTGGTAATGATCCCGAAGCCAGGCAAGAAACTCCAGGTCGAGAACCTCAGGCCGATCTCCCTCACGTCGTGCCTGGGCAAGATGTACGAGAAAGTAATCACAAAAAGGATCCAGTCGCACCTAGAGAGGACCCAACTGTACCCAGACAGCATGTACGGGTTCAGAGCCCACCTGTCTACGCAGGACGTACTACTCCAACTCAAGGAGGAGGTACTCGAGAGAATGCCGAGAAGTGGCGAAAACGTTGTCATGGCCCTCGACATAAAGGGAGCCTTCGACAACGTGAGCCACGCCGCCATCATGGAAGGCATCAACAACACCAACTGCGGGGGAAGAACCCACAACTACATCAGGGCCTTCCTGAGCGACAGAACAGCGACCGTGGGACTAGGCGAGCTGAGAAGCGACGTCTTCACCACGCCTTGCAAAGGAACACCCCAAGGCTCCGTGATATCGCCCGTCCTGTTCAATATGGCGATGATCGGGCTAGCAAGACGCCTCAAGGAAATCCCGGGCATCCAACATGCGATGTATGCCGACGACATCACGGTGTGGGTCACCCAAGGATCGTTAGGGGAGAAGCAGGACAGACTACAAGAAGCTGCGACCTGCGTAGAGACCTACGTCAGGGAGAGAGGCCTCAGATGTTCAACGGAGAAGTCGGAAATCATCAGGATCGGAAGAAATCCTACCAAAGCCTCGCTGGAAGTAGTTCTAGAGGGGCAATTGATCCCAGAGCAGAACATGGTACGAATCCTAGGCATGTGGCTGCAGAGCAGCCGAAAATGCAGCCATACCATCAGCCTGCTGAGAAGAGCCGCGGAGCAGGTTGGCAGAATGATCAGTAGAGTCTCTCAGAGAAGGTACGGGATGAAAGAAGAAGATACCCTCAAACTCGTCAACAGCCTAATCGTTAGCAGAGTTATGTACTCCTTGCCCTACCACGCAACAACAAAGGCGGAGCGAGAGCAAGCCGACTGTATTCTCAGGAAGGCATACAAGATTGCTCTACACCTACCCAGAAACGCATCAAACGAGAAGCTACTCCAACTCGGAATCAGCAATACCTTCGATGAGCTTGCCGAGGCTCGATTGGGGGCACAACTCATCAGACTCAGAGGCTCCTCTACGGGAAGGGCGCTCCTGAGAAGGTTGGGTCGGAACACGTGCGGACTGGTAGACAGATACGCGGACGTACCGGACGACCTTAGAAAGACCTTTAATGTAGGACCCCTGCCTAAAAACATGGATCCTAACCTACACGAGGCCAGACGAACAGCAAGGGCCGAGCAGCTAGAAAGGAGGCTAGGCCGGTCAGAGAACACAGTCTATACGGACGCCTCCATGTACGTACATGCAGGGAAGCGCTTAGCCGCTACGGTGGTAGCTAATAGCACAGGAGACATGGCCACATGCGCCTCAGTGGAGGTCGTGGGCATAACGGAGGCCGAGGAAATTGCCGTCGCGCTGGCGGTAGCAGAAGGCTATAGGCAAGGCCGATCCCTAAACATCTTAACAGACTCGAAAGACACGTGTAAAAACTATACAAAGGGCAGAATTAGCGGCATGGCCCTCAGGATAATCAGTGGGGCAGCAGCCTCTGCTGAGCAGACACCCATACAACACATAATCTGGGTCCCAGGCCACGCAGGCGTAGCGGGGAACGAAAGAGCAGACAGCCTAGCTCGAGGGCTTACATACCGAGCAGGCATGTCAGATGTTCTGGAGCTTCAGCTACTGGCATGCGAGGGGGGATACACAGAGACATTACAACTATACAGGGGGACTAGATTCAAGTACCCACCACCACACAAAGCCCTCACGAGGGAGGAAGCAGTCGGCTGGCGTAGGCTACAAACGAACTCCTTCCCCAACTTGTACATCTATAACAAGATGTCACCAACACAATACAGAGCAAACTGCCCCTGGTGCGGCGACACACCCACACTATACCACATCACATGGGAGTGCGAACGAAATAAAGCATTCCACCAACACGAATTCCCGAGTGCGGAGCAATGGGAGAGCCGGCTCACCAGCAGCGAGCTCGCGGCCCAAAGGGCCTTAGTGCGGCACGCTGTTGATGCAGCGCGACTCAGTGGAGCCCTGGACTAGGGGCCCAACCTTGCTGAAGAGAAGCCTCAAGTCGCCGGCGCCAAGCAAGACGACGGAGGCTTCGAATCCGCGAATCTCTTAAACGATCTCATTAAAAGTTTTCTACTACTACTACTGTAGCTGGGAACGCTTACTCTTGCACAACCGAGTTGCTGACCGCGTTCGTTGCCGACAGACGCACGTGCTGACGTGCACAACCACAGAGAGATTTACGGCTCTCTCTCTCTCTCTCTCTCTCTCTCTCTCTCTCTCTCTCACACACACACACACGCGCACACGCGCACACGCACACACACACACGCACACACGCACGCACGCACGCACGCACACACACACACACACACACACACACACACACACGCACGCACGCACACACACACACACGCACGCACGCACGCACGCACGCACGCACACACGCGCACACGCACACACGCACGCACGCACACACGCACACACGCGCACACGCGCACACGCGCACACGCACACACGCCGCACACCGCACGCACACCGCACACACACGCACACACACGCACACACACGCACACACACGCACACACACCGCACACACACGCACACACACCGCACACACACCGCACACACACCGCACACCACACGCACACCACACGCACACCACACGCACACACACGCACACCACACACACACCACACACACACCACACACACACCACACACACACCACACACACACCACACACACACCACACACACACCACACACACCACACACACCACACACACCACACACACCACACACACACCACACACACACCACACACACACCACACACACACCACACACACCACACACACCACACACACACCACACACACCACACACACCACACACACACCACACACACACCACACACACCACACACACACACATGCAGGAAAGACAAGTAGACCAGAGCTGGTGCAGTCTAGTTTGTTACGCTAGATGGGCAATACACATTTAAATGCCACATACTTACAAGCCTATTTGTGACTACTTTCACCGTCTGTGGCAGTCAGAGGCCCTAGCTTCTGCGATAACTATAGTTTGATTCAGAAATCAAATCAGTCCTATAATTATTCTTTTCTACTTTCTTTTTCTTTTCAATGCTCAGTTTTGGTTTGTTACCAACAAGTGTTTGAGATAACGCACGTTTCCACTTTATCGTATGTAATTGAGGACAGCAACATCGAGTTATCCAGTGCAAGACGGGGCGCTGAAATATTCATGTAAGGTGCGCTATTGATTCTATTTCTCTGCGTTTACGACTCCTCGTGATCGCTTGAATTCGAAAGTGCGCCCCTCGTCTCCTTGACCCACTTTCATTTGGTCGACGAGCTGAATATTATGCGTTGTGTATGGCCTCCCTCGCTGTATGGATTTCTGCTAACGCGAGGAAGCAAGCGTCTCCTCGGACATCACGAAACTCGGACACGTTTTTGTTAGGCACCCCCCTTCCTGACTCTGTTCATTTCCTCATCCCGTAAAAAACAAGCTCTGCCGTTTGAGCTCCTTTCGGCCACGTTTTTTACGACGGGAGTTGTCACCTGTAATGCAGGGTTTGTGGATGTGAAACCCTGCCAGCTGTTCGCCGGATTGCAACGACAGCGCTGTACCCCGCGTCGCGGCCTGTAGTCTCTCAAGTGGCAAATACAGCGCTGTCCCCCCTTTCTTTTCCCTGCCTTGTAGTCGCCGCAACAAGGTAATTGCGCAGAAATCACAATAAAACGTGTTTTTAATCGATCAATCAGCAGTGTCCAACTCGAAGAATACGTATAGATGGGCCTGCCACTCACGTACGTCCCTTTCCGTGACGTCATGGCTTAGGAGAACTTCATCCGCGATTTCCGAGATCGGGTGGCGACACCTCGTAGACCACGTGTCAACATATTGGCTTCGAAAGCGCGGATGAATAGAGGGCAGACGCAGTGCGGTTTTCTGGGTGAAGCTTATTTATTTATTTATTTATTTATTTATTTATACATGCCTGCTTTGCCACAGTGAGGATTAGCGTGTAACAGTTGGGGTGCATAACAAGAATACAAATACCAATAATATCACAGGCATAAAGCGCGGTAAACGGTGTCATTGCTTTCATTACCAACAATATCAGACCAAAGAGCATACCATTGACTTATGGAGCGAAATAAAAAAAATTAAAAAAAAAAAAAAACGAAAGACGTCACCTTTAACAAGAAACCCACGGACTTTCAATGCATGGTCACGTCTCTTCGAGATATGAGATGGTGACTGAATGCATTTTCCTCTGTGCGTTAGGCTGATCGCTTTCGAGCGCATCCCTTATGAAAATGGTTATGTCCTTTATGTTTACTGTATGTTTCCTTGAGTTCACATGAGGAAACGTCCTTTATGTTTCCTCCATGTTGAAATTTGGCCACTGCTTTTATGTTTCCTTCATGTGCCCTCCCTTTATGTATCCCTTATGTGACCGTACTTTGTTTCCTCCATGTTGAAATTTGGCCACTGCTTTTACGTTTCCTTCATGTGTCCTCCCTTTATGTATCCCTTATGTTACCGTACTTTATGTTTCCTCCATGTTGAAATTTGGCCACTGCTTTTATGTTTCCTTCGTGTGTCCTACCTTTATGCATCCTTTATGTGGCCGCAGTGATTAAATCCTGTATTTTACGTAGACATGAATAGATGAAGAGTTCCGTGTGCACATTTTATTTTTATAAACATTTCCTGAGTTTAAAAGTTTTGCATTGGTTTTCATTGTAAGGTTACTGTTCCCTACATGATGCAGCGCACGGATTGGTACTCTGCTATGGCACAGAAATTCATGCCAATTTGTTCTAAAATTACAAAGTAATTAGACTTCATAGATTATTTCAGTATAACACTTGGAGTACCACTGTACGTTCCTCACTGCAGTGCTACTGTTCTAGTTATGTCTTTGTTACTAATATGAAATGTAATGTTCGGATAGAAAGATCAGGTTGGATCAGTGCATGCACTTTTAAAAGAAAGTTTTGACTATACTTTGCAAAGGTTTGTCTGAAACTACGAACAGTTTATTGGACTATCTGGATGTTACTTCAATTTGCCACGTCTGCTCACAGCAGACCTCTGGAATGTGGTGCTTGGGTGAGAGCTCACAAGGCACCTGAAAAACAAAACAAAAGCCAATCTTTTTCACTTATTCAAAAATATTCATATAAGCAAGAACAGCCTGGCCTGTATGCACACAGCTAAGAAACGTGGAGCAGTCAAAAACAGCTCATAAAAACATCAGGGCAACACAGAAGCTTTTAACTAATTGTTGTTTGAAACAGACTGACCTGCCAGTCCACTCAGGTATTAAACTGCTCACAAATTCTTTTAAACGTTTCTGCAGCAGCTGCTAAGTAGTACATGACCTTTAGGAGTAGGCAACTGGCCAACAAATTTTATGTGCCTGCTTGTACAGATGTCTCGTAATTATATCTCAAGTGGTTACACTGTTATATGGTAAAATTCAGGCGGAAATAAAACCAGCAGCAAACATCAGACTACCTGGGAAATATCACAAAAACTTAAATATCTAGTAAATCAAACGAACAATCGATTACCAAGGGTCTAAAACCTAGGCCGCGATTTTGTAGCGATCCTTTTCCGATGCTACTCCTTTTGCTCATTGATCTGACCGACATTCCGCTATCCTTATTAACTAGAACAGCCAGCCGTGCCAGGTGGGTTATAAGAGTGGCAAACATCGAGCGGAAAGCATCGCAAGAAAATCGCATCCCTTATTAGGCAGTGCTACAAGCCACTGTCTTTAACAATCGCAGGCACTGACATCCTGTTCTTCGGATGAAAATATTAATGAAAACGAGCGTCTGATTGACATGTCTCAATTAATATGAAATTTCGCTGTTGTAATGTAGGTCTATATTTGCCCTACAATATAAAAGACAAATACGCGAGCACGTCGAACACAAACAATGCAGACAAGTTCTCGCGAAGCTGGACTTCAAACTGTGCACTATCTATAAAGTAATCTTCACACAAGCTAATATCTGTTCCAAGTGTCAAACATCGCAGTCGCGTGCCAACTCGCGATGCCCGTGACACATCGACATGCATTACACACGTAACTTGCGGAAATTCATATCTACGGAAGAATTTCTTGCCGTGAAACTACCGAGAAAACAGTAACTTTCAGCGTTTACGTAAATATTTGCCCATTAAGTCCCAAAAATCAGCGGTGGTAGTACATCACTCCATAAAGCAAGTAAGCGGTAAGAAATAATACGTTTCACGGAAACTCCACTCGTGAAACGCTTTGCTAAATGTGCACAGCAACATGGTCAACATACACTCAGAAAGTGTTCTGTTGTCGTTCCACAAAGCTCACTACATGAAACAAAAGCTGCGAGAATGCGCGCAAGCGTCAGACCTGCTTACCTTCAATGTGGTCAGCAAACGGCTCCTTCGTCTCGCAGGCACCACGCGACGACGCTCTTTCCGGCGCGAACACTGTCGAATTGCCGATGAACACCAGCGCACGAAAGCACAACTTTCAACAAGTTCTTCCACGCACCATAATTCGAAGCCACGGTATTTGGTATTCCACGAGCGAACGCGGACAGGCGAGAACAAAGGCAGCTCGGACGGGCGCTGTAGTACACATAAGACACTGGCGTATCACAGGAAACATAAGACGAACTAATGGCGTTACACGAGCCCAGAGGTTTCCTGATGGTTAATGCACACGGCACGGATCACAGTTTGTTTAGGCACTTCGAAAATATGATTAAATTACCGTGTAACTGCAACGAGCACTCGCACCGCTCACAGCAACACAACGTGGCCCAGCTCACCGTCAACCGTCACACCGCGGCAGCGCCGCACTGCGGTTAACAAGTGAATTTTGCCTCCGAGATCTGCATTTCCTTTTAGGGCGTACGATTTGAAAAAGCACGGCCTTCGAGATTAAAAAAAAATCGTATCTGGAAGGAAGGCTGGTATTTAAACACAAATTATTGAGTTTAAAGTGTCTTGATGCGTTGCCTTGTTTTTTTAAAGTATATGCAGAGATTTTAGACGAACTATGCGCGAACTTTTGCCGGCGGACACGAGCCAATCAGCGCGCACCATGTGCAGCTCCGTCTTCTTGGTATGGCGCACGGTGTGCAAGTAGCCGCGATAGCTGTGACACCCACCTATCAGAAATTCGGAATCGCCACACATACACGCTTCTTATGGCGCCCAGTGGCGTGTTTTTGAGAATGTCAGGCCTTATCTTGAATAGGTGGAACCATATTTCCCGTAGCGTAAGGAATAAAGGCAACAAAATGTGGCGATGGCTGGCTTGCAGCGGCAGCGGAACTTCGGCCAAAGTGAAGCAGGCGTACTGCTTGCATGCTCGCGTAATCAAATACGGCCATACCCCGCACACAACTTTCATACTCAGCCAACTCACAATTATAAATTATTGAGTTGTACGCCCAAGCAAGCATTTACGGGATCCGCGCTGCCCTTCTTCTACGCGTGCTAATATCGACACAGCAGTTACTCGTACTTGTGGTCAGCGCGAAAGCGACGAGAACAGCTGCTTAAATGGTTGTATAATCATATACGCTCACTATAGCAAAGCGGCAGATTGGCTGCGGAGGCGTCCGCCTCTTTTGCGGTTCATGTAGCGCAAGCCATCGAACACTGCGCGTCGTGCCACCGCGTCTCCAGCCGCCGCGCAATTGTTATTTGTCGTGAGGGGTTATTCGCTGCATGAGGCTTTGATGTACGTATGTACTGTTGATGGCGCGTGGTGATCAATACGGCCAAGATAGATAGGGAGGGAGGGGGAGGCAGGTGCACCCCCCCATTTTTTTTTTACTTTGATACGCCAGTAGTTAAAGTTAATACATCTTTCAGGTAGACGATCTATCTGTAGCATGTGTAAAAAGATAATCACTGAGCGCACTCTATGTTACCTGGATGTGCACTCGAGGAAATACACAGCCAGGTAACATAGAGTGCCCACACAGGTAACATAATAATAATAATATTTGGGGTTTTACGTGCCAAAACCACTTTCTGATTATGAGGCACGCCGTAGTGGAGGACTCCGGAAATTTTGACCACCTGGGGTTCTTTAACGTGCACCTAAATCTGAGCACACGGGTGTTTTCGCCCCCATCGAAATGGGGCCGCCGTGGCCGGGATTCGATCCCGCGACCTCGTGCTCAGCAGCCCAACACCATAGCCACTGAGCAACCACGGCGGGTCACAGGTAACATAGTGCTCATATATATATATATATATATATATATATATATATATATATATATATATATATATATATATATACAAGCCAGATATAAATATTAAGTAGATTATTTCCCAAACTCGAGGCGAAGCGGAGCATCTGAAAGACGCCTGCTATGAGAACTGTCTTAAACACTCAATCAACTATATTTGATAGCCTAGCTGGCGCAAAACTTTCATGAAATTAGGTTAAATTATTAGGTTAAATATTAGGTTAGGTTAAATACTGCAGATTTCTGCATATGACTTGCTACTGGAGAATAGCGGGTTGGAAAAGTAAGAAATACTTTATATATTAAGAGAATGCATGGCAGAAATCATTATATATACCATCCTATTTCATGGCATGCTCGATTTTCCGCACAATATAGCCACAATTAGTGCCGGTCGGCATGTAGTGCGAGGGGGGCAAGCAGTGCCTTTTCCTTGAATCTGCCAGTGACTAACATACAGTACAGATAGCTCTAACTGTACTATTCGCAAAAGATGCTTACTGCGCACATTCTGTTACCTACATGTGCACTCAAGTGCACATGTAGGTAACATAAAAAGAGTGCATGCACCATATATAGATTAATGCTCTATGTTACCTACGTGTGCACTGAAGTGCACACATAGGTAACATCCCGCCGTAAACACAAAGGGCACATACTACAATAATTATATATAAGGGTTGTTTTCTTGGGGCAAAGGAAAGGATAAGTCAAGATTTAGTACTTACAATGACTCTGCAGAGTGTATCAACGGCTGTGACAAAGTACAGATATATCTGCCTGTATTATATGTACAGACAGTTGTTATGTGCACTCTATGTCACCTACATGTGCACTCAAGTGTACACTCAGGTAACACATAGTACACACCCAGTTAACATCCTGCCGTAAACATAAAGGACACATCCTAGAGGCATAATAAAGGTCACTTCCTCGAGGTATAGGTTAGGATGAGTAAACATGTGGTACACACAAAGTTGGCGTCCTGGAGGTCACACAAAGGACAAGGAATCATAAAGGTCACATAGGGCACAAGAAGGAAACATAAAGGAAACATAAAGGCAATGACCATTTTCATAGGGGATTCTCACGCGTGCGGTTTACACATTCGGCTGGCTCATCCGGACACCGTGCTCCAGTTTGGGGCGCTCGGAGGCGCTCTCACCTTCGAGCTGGGACCGAGGTCCGACAGGAGCTCGATCACGTAGCTACTTCCAATTGCCCTGGGAGCAGCTAGCACGTTCGGCTGGTCCAGGCTTTTTTTGACTCCAATCCCTCTCGGGATTGGAGTCAAAGAAACCCTGGACCAGCCGAACGTGCTAGCTGTGAGAGGGATTGGAGTCAAACAAGAGATGCGCATAACCTATACCACCCTCCAAACCGAGTTCGAGGGTGGCATAGAAACCTATCGAAGGTACCGTAAGGTTGTCGTTGAGTGCGGTGTTCCTGTGCGCTCGCGTGGTATATACATGAACACTGCGGCTATAATGGTAAAAACGTTTCGCTTTTAGACATGCTGCAGAGCGAGAAATTCCCTAGATGCTATGGCACTATGTGCATTCTAGGTGACACTGTCGTCGGTTTCAATGTAGACAGACCTGCATGAACTCTGCTGACGCGAAACAAATTTTCCTTCTTTTAACGTAAGGCCCACCGATACATTTTTCGATTCATGAATATCACGCGTTGGATGCCGAAAAAGTCAAAGTTGGTGCGTAGAAGTCGCAATATGCTTGCAACAACGAACCGTTTACTCACACGTAAAGTGATATACTCAGCGCCCATCGCGACTTTCACTACCGCAGCAATGAAATGAATTTGGGCTTTGTTTCGCAGACGATACAGAAGTATTTCGCGCGCAAACATCAATCGTCCGTCGTTCACAATAATGACAGTACGACTGCACTCTTCCGACAGCAACGGCTGTGGATGTAAACGCTTCAACACGAAGACAAGGCATTTGTAATGACTGCAATAGACACAGCCCGTACGTTCGTATTACTCCTCCCCCGCTTCCCCCCCCCATTCCACCCATGTGTGTGTGTGTGTACCATCCATCAATCCATTCGTCGATCCATCCATCCATCCACCGCCCTCGATTCCGGGTGGACTATGGAGCATGAGCACTTCAGACGAGCCGCTGCTCGCCGTCGTGGCCCTGTTCACAGCTCGCGGCTGCTATAGAGACGCTGATTGTTCGTGACCCCAGAATGTCTTTCCCTCGTCTCTGTCCCGCTGCCAGTCGGAACGTGCGGGGATTGAACTGTGCGCATACTTGGGGGGTTTCTCGATCCGTGTGGCAGCATGCGGGCACAAGAGAGACGAGTCCCGCGGTGAGTTCGCGCCTGTGTGCTGTCAGCGGCGGGGAAACGAACGACTCTCGTCGCTGCTTCTTTGGTGATCGATGCCCAAGCACGGTTTCAAAGGCTCGGCGGGGAGCGCCGTCTCCCGCCGCGTGGCGGTCCGCGTCGAGGCGAGTGAGCTCGAGACGGCGGACGCCGAGTCTTCGCGACGCAAGAGCGACGACTCCGTGCACGCGTTTCCCGGCGCACTCGCGCGCGCAGGTGTGCGCGACCTTTGCGCTGTGTACCTGCAATTATAACTATCCACGCCGTATACCCGCTTAAATAAATACGCTAAGTTTTCTGGATCTTCACGTAGCTCCCACAACCTAAATATCTTGCCATTGCAACCCAGAACTGATGCACGTAGTTTTTCTTTTTCCCTGATCGATAGAACATTAAAATGCCTTGCCCGGAAACGTTCATTCTTTTCCAGTGTCCGTTTTTTCGTCTGCATTTGACATATGATGTTATCGCCACTCCTGCCATAGCACAAAATGGGCTGCAGTATGTATAAATAAATAAATAAGTGAGTAAATAAAAAAAATAATATTGTGCGCTCATGCGGTCGCGTCTGGCCACCGAGCGAGTCGACAATTCGCTGGGTCACGGCTCGAGCAGCCTTGACAAAGTTGCACGAGCCCTCTGCCCGTCTATTATCTGGGACTCGGTGGTGGTGGTGCTAGATTGAGACGTTCTAGCCTTGCATAGCTCCTACCGGCACTGTTGGCTTGGCCTCAGTCGCGTTAAGAACACAAAGCGTTATTTTATGCGATTTTTTTTTCTTCGGGAAGCTGCCCGTATAGTAGTAACATCTAACCGGTATCTAACCAGTATAGCAGGTCTTTTGTAAAAACGCTCTTTACAGCTTTGAACTTCGAAACACGTTCCGGATTGGTGAACCATATTCAAGTGTAATCCATGTAAGGCGAAGTCACGCTCTCTGTAGCCTTTCAAGATCGCATTGATGCCTGCAGCCGCAACTGAACTAAGGAAATGATGTTGCAATTCGCTCCACCCGCCACGGTGGCTTAGCGGTCTTATATGGTGTTGCGCTGCTAAGCCTAAGGTCGCGGTATAGAGTCCCGGCTGCTGCGGCCGCATTTCGATGGGGGCGAAGCGTAAAAATGCCCATGCATCGTGCGTTGAGGGGAATCCGAAGTGCATGGTCAAAATTATTCCGGAGTTCCCTACTATACGGTGTGCCTCGTAATCAAATCGTGATTTTGGCACGTGAAACCCCAGAATTCAATTTTTCTTATATTGGGTAATTCGCTCCTTTTCGTGCGTGTGTGTGCTCACGCGCATGCGCGCCACGCGTGCGGTGGTGGCTCGATCCATACGGCCACGGCGTTTTGTCGCTGAGCGCGAGGCCAAGGGCTCACTTCCCGAATTCTCGGTGGCCTTATTTTAAAGGGGAACCAGTGCAAAAAAAAAAAAAAAAAACGACTGCGCACTGAATTTCGATGCCCACTGAAGAACGACAGCCGATCAAGTTGACCCGGAGTCCTCTTTCGATATATGGCCTCCGCTGTGATCGTCTTGTATAGCTTCGAGACGTGAAAGCTAGCCACTGCCTTCATGTCAACTTTATTTTCCTAGGTTACATTCATCAGAAGCATGCCTATATATTTATGTATCTATCGCGGGCGCCGTGCATTTACGCGGGCGTTTTTCTTTCGTGCGCGGGCCGCATTTCTCCCCCGTCGAAATTCGGCCGCTGCGACCGGCATCGAACCCTCGACCTACGCTGCGCAACGCCACAGCCACTCGGCTGATCTGTTGACATTGAGGAGCGACGTCACCTGCTTTTGTTTCCTAGGCACAAGAGGATGTTGAAGCTCTCCTATCATCGCGCGCATTTCATTTTTTTTTTCTCTCTCTCGCCGCGACGTCGTCGGATGCATTCGGGTCAAGGGCGTGTGAGCTGTTTTAGCGCGGCAAATAAAAAGCAGCCGTTTCGACTGGAAGGCGACCGACCAGACGCCGCCGTTTGCTGTCGGGCCCTTTCTGTTATGGTTCGAAGAAAGGAATGTAGCCGGAGGCTTAAGAAAAAAGAAGCAAAGGAAATGACTGCATCGTCCGAAGTGTTTCTTCAGGGTCCATACGCGGTGCCACTCCTGTTCGTTGCCGTTTTCGGTGGCGCCAATTATTCATAGAGAGCTTTCGACACGAGTCCCAGCGGTTCCTTCTTCTCCATCTTCTTCTTCACCCATGAATACTGCACAAATAAAAACGCAAGACAACACAGGCGCACAATCTTTCTTGTGTTGTGGATTTCATTAGCGTGCTATTCGTGGATGACCATGGGCCGAGTGTCCCACCGGTACGCATATTTTTCTTCGCTTTTCATTGTTTTCTTTTTTTGCTTTAATCATTGGTCGTACGTATGCTCAACGCTGATTTCCGTGGGCCCGACTTTAGCTTGCGTGGGGTAAATGTTTTTCAACGCGACTTCATAACAAGAAAACAAAGGAAGAGGGGATTAAATAAACGTGTATCGACGAAACTGCTTCCAAAGACTAATCCTTACCAGCCCGAGGTAGATGTAGAGCCCCCTAGACGTTAGTGGCACATACCCACTCTGGGGGATTGGTTAAGAACCGGGAGTTCCATATAACAATAAGAAGAAAGGAATTATGAAGTAACTGCAAACAAAATTGAACACGTATATGGGAAGTAATATGTAGATTCTATAGGTTATGATTTTAATGGAGTGTAGGAATGAATGAAAACAAAAATAGAGCTAATATAATGGATTTTTTGGTATAGAACAAAACCTTATGTTTTGATTTTATTGTCCAAATCTTTCTGACCTTGCAATAAAATCCCGGATGGCATCGCCAACCTTCCTGTCGCTGTGCCCAAGGGTCAAGATAGTAGATCTTGAACATTTAAGTCTAATCGAAGAAGGCAGAACGGCGTTTCTAATGTTCTTTTTCGCAATTCAGGATATCTTTGATAATCAATGAGAAAATGATCTATTGTTTCATGTTCCCCGCAAGAGGTACAGTTCGGTGAGGGAGCCAGTCTAGGTAAAAATTTAGAAATGGAATTCGGCAGCGCAGTCTAGTGATTGCGACTTCGAGTGCTCGCGTTTGACAGTTTAATATTCCAATAATGTGACAAGTGCTGAAAATCTGTAGAGTTTGTTAAAGAAGGGGCTTGAAATTCACGCAGCGTCATTTGCCTCCGAAATCTCACCCCTATGATGTAAGCGGATGGCGGTAGGATTTCAGTAACTGGGACATTCAGGCACGCATTCGCCAACAAATCTGCCATTTTGTTTAGAAATATGATTTTATGTCCTGGTATACCCAAACCAATCGGATCAAAGCTAAATGAGGAGGCACAACGATTTGAAAGCTCGCAAAACCTAGGAGTCATCAGAAGCAGTCAGAGACAAAGAATCCGTAACTATCGATGGGGAACGTGTTGATGTATTTAGTTTACGAAGGGCTAGAAATACAGCTAAAAATTCTGCTAGAGAAACCGGCACGAAATCTGGGAGGCGAAGAGAAAGCGAACAACCGAAAATAGGAGAAAGTATTCCGAGTCCACACTTTTGTTCCTATTGGGAAACGTCGGTAGCAATAACTGTCTTGATCGGTGTATGCAAAAATTACTCATTTAAGATAGAGCTTAGCATGTGGTACGATAGTGCCTTTGCATTTTTAGGGAAAATATCATGGAGCTGAACTTTAATGTAATTGGTTGTGCAACAAACAGTAGTCGCCTTACTGATTTGGACCTTTAACTGATCTAGGAGAGTTTGTATAAAAATAATTTCAGGGGTGTGAAATCGGGGCTAGTAAAAGCAAAAAAAGAAACTCAAATCTGGTTGCGGGCGAGATAAAAGATGTTTGTGGACGCCTTACAGGGTATCTATATAGCCTTAAATATGATTGTACAGTTAACAATTGAAACAGCGTTACAAGAGAAGGGATCCTAGCTTCCAGATATAACACTTCTGTCGCTACAAATTTAAATAGTCCTGAGTGTTGTCGCAAGGCCTGCCTCTGCAGGAGAACAAGGAGGCGAAGTTTATATGCAGGTGCTGCAGAGTACAATCCGCCCCCAAACTCCTATACCGGTCGAATATACATGCGGTAGATTGATAACAGCGTTATTTTTCGCATTCCTGATCTGCTATTGCTCAGCCTACGTAGCAAACCAACCGAATGAACACCCTTTCTGCATTATAGTCACTGTGCGCCTTCCAAGAAAGGGAACAGTCACATGTGACGCCAAGATGCTTGAGTTTCTACATGTGGAATGATATCGAGTTAATAGAGAGAAATATATATGGGGTTCTTTAATGGAAATGCGAGCACCGAGTATTTGTTAACGTTGAGACAGAGATGCATCGCAGCAAGCAATCTTTCTGTAACAGACAAGTATGTCTGTGATATGTTATAAAGATTTTGGATATGATATGCCGACGAGAAAAACTTTGTCATCGGCGTACATGTAAGTGTGCACATCATGATGACATGTGATGGAGCTCATTAGAATATTAAATAAGACAGGAGAAAGTATTGCCCCTTGTGGAACGCCTCCTAGCCGAAGAGATGCCGCTTTGGAAGCAATACAATTATCTGTTCCTTAAAAATTCTGCAATTCATGCTTGGAGGTGTTTTAGAAAGCTAATGTTCTGAAGCTGATTGAGCAATATCACATGCTCAACACTATAATATGCTTTTGAGATGTCTAGAGTGACTAGTGCCGCATCATTGCCTTTGGCGCTGTGCCAGCTCAGTACGGCTTTCAAGGTCAATATGAGCCTGCCATATTGAGCACACTGTGATCTGAAACCAATTTGTTTAGGACTCAGGATCAATCGCTCATTAAGAAAATTTATCGCAGCAATATTTACAACTTTTTCAATCAATTTTACGAAATTTGAAGTTAACACGATAGGCCTAATATTGTCTAACACACAACCGTCACCCGGATTTTGAAGCAAGCATATGGCCTTGACAGTTTTCCGCTCCGACGGAAGCCATGCCGTTCTGACGGAATAAGTAATAATGTTTAATAAATAATCTTGTGATTCTTTATATAAAATTTTCAACATGGACGAAGTGATTCCATCGGGGTCCGGAGCCGCTGATGGAAATCTTAGTAAAACATCCGATAATTCAGACTTGGAAATTTCCGTGAAACCTTCCTCAGTTGGTGATATCAGTGGAGCTAACTGAAGTTGGGGAGAATAGCGACGCGCTAACTCTCTGGCAATTACTTCCAATGAATTCTTTATTTCTTCATGAGACAAAGCTCGGGGTGGGAGATGCCGTATAGTTGCAGAAAACCGCATGCTTCTTTCCTTTTGTTCTTCCTTTTTGTACACGCCACGGCTGAGGACAAAAGGAAAAAAAAAGGAACCGCTGCGAACGCCTGTGCATCTAAAAACGGCGACTATTGAAAGATCGCAGTTATTTGGGGCTGCACGTCCGCCGCGGGTGCCGGCATTGCGTTTGCATGCAGTTCAGGAAAATACTGGGTTTTTTCACAAATAGCCTATCATACGCTAAATGGAATATAGATCGCATAGAGGATCTCTATAACCTCTCTATGCACAGAGGTTCTCTAAAAAAAGGCCCGTGTCCTCTGAGGGGCACGATAAAGATCTCCAGGTGGTCAAAATCAATCCGGAGTCCTCCGCTACGGCGTGCTTCATAATCAAACCGTCGTTTTGGCACGCAATACCCCAGAATCCTATTCATTTCACAATGGATATGAAAAAAACCTATTCTGTTAAAGAGTCGCAGTAGTGTTATTCGCAGGGAAATCGATGTATACACGTTTGCGACAGTTACTCTGAACGGCACAGACATCGACACGGACAATCGTCCACATCGGTGCTCGGACTCTGCACGTGTGTATCGACACTCGAACACGGCTGGTGGGTTAGAGGAGCTTGGCCTCGTCCTCGGGCTACAGCGGGACGCCGCCATTGCGCGTTCGAAACGGAAGACGCCGATAAATCCTCTCTATCGCCAAGCCCGGCCACCCGTACAAAGGCTTCCCTCCGCTTGACCATGCAGGGCTCCCGGAAGAGCATCGACGGTGCAATTGTCATTCGCTCGATCCACTTGGCGCGCTGCCCGGTCGCGCTACGGGACGGTCGGAAAGTTGGCGCTCGTCACTCCCAGAGATCCTGCGAAGGCCCGCGCGGACCATTTGCTCGAGCCCTTTCGCTGCTCTGTGTTCGCGGCAGTCAGCGTCAAAGATGCCGAAATGAATGCAGTCTGGGCGCTGGATCGAAGAAGCGGGGCATCCGGACTCCGGAACTATAGCACTTCTTTTCGCTTGAAAACTATTATCGGTTTACCCTGCCGTTTCCGTGAATTCACATCATTCGGTGGTCTGTACTCAATAACCAGAAGTTCATTTCAGACACGTGCCCTCCTTCCCACCTCACCCTCTCTTAATACCACGGATTTGCGCTGCAGCAGCGGCCACAGCTGTTACAACGTAACGCACAGGGTGGCTATATAAAGTGTGTGCATACATAAATCGGGGTGATATTGTGATTATATACATGTATACAATCAGACTGCTCGGAAATTCAACGTTATCGCAGATTCCGCCGTCCCTAAACCTTTGACGCTAACTGTCACTGCGTCTAAACACTGCTTTCTTTAAGGGATACTAAAGAGACACTAAATTGTTTGACTGATCAAGCATGCTTTTTAAGACTATTTTCGCTAACCCGCAGCGCTAGCCTAGTGGCTATATGGCGCTGCTCTGCTGAGCTCAAGTCGGCGGGTTCGATCCCTACTGCGGCGGCTGCATTTCGATGAGGTCGAAATAAAAGAAACGATTGTGTGCTTATATTTAGGTGCATGCTAAAGAACCTTATAGGTAATCAAAATTAATCTGTATAGCCCCCCCTCTCCACCCTCTGCTATACGGCGTGCCTCGTTATCAAGTCGCGGTTTTGGCTCGTAAAACACCAGAACGTAGTTATTGCTGTTGATATCGGCGGCAATTGGTTGTTCATTAAAAACGGGAAATAAAAACCTTTCAAAGTGTCCTTTTTTAAAATTTCTTGCGACACCCCAGCGCCAGTGTGACGTCACGGATTTCAATGAGTTCTCTCATATTTGTGCCGTTGTGGCTTAGTAGAACATCATGAAACTTGCAATGTTCAGTCTATGGCTCCTTTAGCTGGAGTGCAATGTCGTTCGTCCTTACCGATAAAAGCTTAGCCATCCCCGAGCAGACGCCGCCTTTCGAGCCTGCTGTCGCGGAGTGTGTCATTATTATTATTATTATTATTATTATTATTATTATCATTATTATTATTATTATTATTATTATTATTATTATTATTATTATTATTATTATTATTATTATTATTATTATTATTATTATTATTATTATTATTATGTATTTATTTATTTATTTCAGAAGGGTAATTTACTAACACATCTCAAATAACGCTCTTATCTTTAGTGCCCCTTTAACAGCGGCCACGTGGCCATGGCCTATCGCATTCCTTCGGGCGTGTCCGGCGGTAGCACACGGCGTCCGCGCCTGGCCGCCTTCTCTTCACGCGACAGGCCGCGTACTGCTAGCATGCGGCGGCGGTGACAGCTCTCCGTCGTGACTCATGCGACTATTAGCGGCGCTGCGACGGGAGATGCAAATTCGCTGCCAGTGTCGCAAGCTGGCTGCATAGCCGAAGCGTACGCCTGCGCTCGGCATTTTTCTCGCGCATATATAACACCAGCGTATACGCGCGTACTCCGCATACCAGGCGCGGAAATGGGTGCACACACATCACGGAGGCCGTGTGCGCCGGCCGCGGCAACGCTTTCCATTTTTACGTAAGGTACACGTGGCTTTATTGTCGTTTACTAAATGCCAGGCATCTGGGAAAATAGGCCACCGAAGGCCAGGCTGTCTGACATCCAAAATAAACCCCAGCGATTATGAAATTAGGAAGAAAAAAGAAAGGACAGGAACAAAACGAACGACAAGCTGAAGGGTGCACGATTTCTGTTGTTGCCGGTACTGAAACCATCGTGTTCACTAGCCAGCCTTGGCAAAAATTAGATTTAATTTACGGGTTTTCTACGTGCTTCTATAGTACAGAGTAAACCTGCTATGGTCAAATATCTGAGCGAGAATACGAAGTGGAATTACCGAGAGAGACAAAACGTCTGTTAAACGAAAATAAATAAGAGCTCGTTATTTTAGTCAGCATATATGGTGCCGCCATTATGCAACCTCAGCAACGCTTTGTGGTTCTTATTGCTTTGTGACGCGTTGTGACTGCATTTCGGCACGCCCGGCGACGACCCAGCGGTCACCCGTGGTGGAAAAATGGGCCTGCCGCCACGCATTCCGATTACTGCGCTGCAATCGCTGAGCACCGTGTACGTGTCACTTCGTCCATTTATTGCACCACGCGTCAACACAAATGTTGACAGGGGCCCAGAACCACGCCAGGAATAGATATGGTGCCTTATAGTCCCAGGTCCCTTGACCGTGTTTGTCCGAGATATTTGTTTCACAGGAAATGAATGTGGAAGGCAGTACTTTTTTTTTGTTTACCCGGTGGACGCTGAATTAAACGTGCAACCTTCGCACGACGTATGCGTTGCCCTATATCAAATGAGCAAAGGGTGCGGTTGTCTCCGTTCACTTTCTTGCGTAGTAATCTAGCCCTGGGAGTGTTAGCCAGCGCCGCTCATCGACATTGCGGCGTTTGAGGATCATCGTGAACATTGCGACAGGGGGTTGTTAGTTTGGGCTCCCGTTTCATTTCATTTTCTTTCATTTTCTGTTCCTCTATTTTTAATATGAGACGTATAATAAAGTTGACCTTCTTTACTTATTTTAGAGTTCCAATAAAAAATTTTAAAAATGTTTCCTTATGCTTCCATTGACTTTATTGTTTGTTAACTTCTTACCGTTTCTTGTACACTTGCACTCATGGCTGCATAAGGCCTGTAGTACTTATGCAAACGAGAGTTGTCAATAAGTTTGTTTCCATCGATAAATTTTGGTGCAAGGTTTAGGATCTTTTCTTTCCTTTTTTTTAACATACAGTCTAAGACACTGTAGTCGACAAAAGTGTAATGACGTAAATCCCGATATATTATATCTTCATATAGAAGCATCTATATACTTTCTATTGCCACGCGTGCTTTATTTTCCTTTTATTCCAGCGACTGCTTCGGCGTTATTAATAATCCTCACTTTATCGCGCTCGCGCAAGACGCTCTTGCTGTATCGAACACTTAATGAACGATGTCGCCAATGCGGTAGGGCGACAGGCCTGTCCACTGTCCACGCGAATAGCGTAATGCATTTTCCGGCGGATATCCGCCACGAGGAGCAATCCGTGCCTGAGAGAAGCACGATCGTAGTTTCAAAGAAAGCCCATATACCGGTTCCTTGTGAAGAAAGCTTGGTAGTTGAGGCAAAATACGTGATCTTTAAACCAGTTTAACAAAACGTCACAGAAATTCGTGGTCCCGGATCTTCAAGCACTAAGCTTTCTTTCTGAGAAACCCATGTGGGCTTCCTTTGTAGCGTCGTGCTTCTATACTTTCGCATGGATGATAACATTTGCCCTCGCTCAGCAACGCTTCGCTTCCTCCGCTTAAGCTTTCGCGTCCCCCCCCCCTCCCCCTGATTTCCTTGCAAGGCGTCCTCCAACGTTTATACCAACATCTTTGCTTATTCTAAACGGCAAACGTGTATACGACTGCTGGTCCATCGAGCAATCAGCGACGGCTGGTGCATCAAACATCAAGCATCAAACCGCACGGGAGAGCGCAAATGCTGGTGTAGAAACGCAATGATTGGTTTGTTTTGCACACAAAAGGGTAATTCTCTGGAACCAACAATGATAAATTCGCAGCGCTTTTAACGAGGATCACATTTCGGCATGAACTTTCAAATGTGCTTCTCGCCATTATTGTTTAATGAGGATATGAACAAATTTAAGCCATGACAGCCGGCAGTAATTTATCGTTGTAAAATATGAATTGTAACAGTGGGAATTGCTCATGAATGCGTGTATAGATGACACAAAGAAACAATAGACAACTGTATACGCGTAACTGTATGCTCAGCCATACAAGTTTGAAACTGAATTGCATGGAAGAACTTTATCAAAAATAAACATGGAAATTACACTTATCTGAGTGTGTTGTACGTGTGAAATGGCTGATATGAAGCAAATTAATAGAAAAAAAAAAGAAATAAAATGTTACTTTTGTGTCAACGCTGAGTGATATCCGTGAGGCTTTGTTAGTTATTATTACATTCTTACAGGTCTAAAATAATCAAACGGGCTTACCTTTAAAGTGTAGTTAACATTGTACCGGACAAAGACTAGACTACAAAAGACCAACGCACTAGGACATTTAGATGCATAGATTTAGATACGATTTTGGAATCCCGGATAGGGTGTAGAAATTAACAAATGTCTGCTTTTTTTTTTTTGCAATGCCTGTCACCACATATTTTAGTATACCAACTTAGTTTAGTAGTAGTTATATGCCACGATTTCATACATATGATTACGGAACTGCGCGATTGAGGCTTCCTCTACGCCGTTTACTGACACAGCTCTCCTCAACGTGGCTTAGCGGCTATGGTGTTGCGCCGCTAAGCACGAGGTCGCGGGGTCAAATCCCGGCCACGGCGGCCGTGTTTCGTTCGGGTGCGAAATGCAAGAACGCCCGTGTACCGTGCATTGGGGGCACGTTAAACATCCCCTGGTGGTCAAAATTAATACGGAGTCACCCACTACGGCGTGCCTCATGATCAAATCGTGGTTTTGGCACCTAAAACCCCGCAATTCAATTCAAAGCTCTTCTCAACGAAAGGAAGAAAGAGGAACCAGCGGTCGTAACATAATATTCTGATGTTGCTGGAAAACAGAACACGCTGATAAGCTTTTCACTTTAGCAATATAGTCGCGGAAAAGAAAACAGTCCGACAATCAGGGCTCGCGTTCACAGTAACCCGTATCTTTCGTGGGTGCCCCTCCACGTTTGACTATCGTCTGGGTCGTCGTTGCGTTATCGCATCTATCGCTATCGTGTCTAGCGGTCGGCGCCCGAACGCTGCAGCAGTGATGAAACTCCCTTACGTAAGAAACGTTTCGAGAGTTCTGGTCATGGCCTTATAAAAAGAAAGCACTCAAGAAGCCCTAACTTCCGAAAAAAAAAAGAAAAAAGAAGGAATCGAAACACCAAAATGCCTTGCTTTTATAACTGCAGCCACGAAAAAAAGCAGTTTTCTTTTTATCTTTGTGTCTACGCGTTCAGAACACGTGCATGCTGCCGACTCAAAAGCAGCGGGGCGCCTTCGTCCTATGCATCGACAGTATAGAGGTACTGAGGTCACGCGCAGCCTGCACTTGTTGATCGCGAACGCCACTTTTCACACGTGCGCGGCGCTTTCAGAAGGTTGTTTACGGCGTGTTCGCTGAATCTGACTCTATCTCTCTCTCTCTCTCTCTCTCTCTCTCTCTCTCTCTCGGTTGAGTCTTGTAATTACGTCGTGCTAGCAGACAGAATACTGAGGAGCATCGGTGATTCTGGTACAGCGCTGCTTTTCCTTTTTTCTTTTTTGTTTGCTCAGTGAAAAAGAATACCTAATGCCACCAAAAGACGCCACCGTCTCTATTCAGTTCACGTCTGAAAAAAAAATATTGTGTAAGCGTGCTTGGTATATAGGAGAAAATGCCGTTTAAATTTCATGCTTTCTCTTTTTTCTTCTTTTTTTTTCGCTCAGTCAAAAGAATACCTAATGCCACCGAAAGGCGCCACCGTCTCCTTTCAATTCACGTCTGAAAAAAAAATAAAATTATATAAGCGTGCTTGGCAGATAGGAGAAAATGCTGTTTAAATTTCATGAACGGCTAGAACTTTCTTTCTTTCTCTTCTTGTATTTCTTTTTTATGGCATCTTGTTTGCGTGAAGTGAGGAAGTTATTAAAATGGGCACGGATCCACAAGACCTCCTGAAGGTAAGTGCAATTTGTGATTGCTATCGCCTTTATCGTTACCGCAATACGCGGCGAATAATTTTTTTTTCTTTTACTTCAGAAAAACTAAACGACATGCCGTCTTTTTTTTTTTTCGGAACACTTGCGCTAGACTAAAGTATGGTTGATGAGTGCTCGAGAAGTTTAATTAATGGTCGTCAAAATACGGGGCCTGTTTAAAATGGCGTAAACGGGTCAAAGAAGCGAGTCTTAAATCACCGCAGGCACTGCAAAAAAATTCGCACCCTTAAAAGTGAAAAGGGGTGCAAATGTGTCTAACTCACACCCTGAGGATGTCAATTATATAAATCACACCCTAAGGGTGTGAGTTTTAGGCACATTTACACCATTTTTTTTTTTACTTTTAAGGGTGCAAATTATTTTACACTGGGGCCGAATTTACAAATTTTCGTTTGCAAGTGATGTTCGCCGCTGGCCGGCCGCCTTCGATAATAACGTCCAATATCGCAATATCACGATTGGCTGGCATATATATATATATATATATATATATATATATATATATATATATATATATATATATATATATATATATATATATATATATATATATATATATATATATATATATAAGCTTAGTGCAAGGTATAGCAAGCCACACTGTCATGAAATGAACGTTATTTTATGCATGGTTAGCGGTCGCAATTTTACAGTTTGCTGTACATGTAGCATTTCTAATGCATTAGACGGAACTAAAGCTGACTTTCTGTGGTCGTTAGACAGCGAGAAGCAGGCGTCGCCATGCTCTGATAGCGACTGGCCGCTGAGATTCAGCTGTATGCGTGTCACTGTGCCTTTGCATGTTCCATAAAATTCTCACCACGGTACGCGTCGACTCATGTTTCGTTAGCTGATGTGCGCGGTAGAATCGGCACCAAGTTATATTTTTGTCTTTAATATTTGGGCTGTAATATAACTGCGCGCTAGAGTCGGGGGCGCGGTATACAATCGTGCAAATACGGTAATTGGGTTCCGTTTATGTGATTATCAACTATAATGCCAAAGAAAATGGGATATCAGCGAATAATCGCCACGTCATGAGTGAACAACAGAAAAATATCGTCAGCGAAGGACGCCTACAAAATAACGAGTTAAATGTTTTTTATTGGGTATGGAGCGCGGAAGGACTTCGGTCGGTCAGAAGCATGGGTGAGATAGACTCAAGTTTGAAGAGGGATAAGCGGGGAAGAACGGGAGGCCGATAATAGCGAGTCCTACAGATGGGCTTATACTTGAGAGATAAAATTCTAGCTTCTTTCTCTCTTGTTATTTATTATTAGTAATTTTTCTGATGATACGGCATGCGGGACGTCGACGTCTGCAGTGCCGGGTATTTCCTGCATATGGCCATTATGTCGCCCCCTCTTAATTACGTGCAGTCGGACGTTCCGTGTAGCAGAAAACGTGTAATAAAACATGTGCGCTTATGATTCTGGAATGAAGAATCTCTTCATGCTTAACGCCACGCACCTTCGTATATTATGTATCTTTGTTTTCCGTTTTTAGCTTGCAGCCTCGATTGCGAAGTTGTTAAACCCGCAATTTATGTCTCCAGTATATAGTCTTGTGAAATGGCGCCGTCTATAGATCGTTCTACCACGCGTACGCGTATATGTTTTGCATAAAACATCGGTACAAGACAGTCTACATGACACCGTGCATTAGATAGACATCGTATACGCCTCCTCCTTGTATGTTGCTTTGGTGCGTATCAGCAGTTTTCGCATGTGCTGCGAAAACTGCTTGGCACGCAGACTCGGCTGTCGCTATCTGTCAGAACAGTAGGCTCGGGGTCGGTGCTCGCAAACTGCGTAAGCATAGGAGGTAATCGATGCACTGTTTCAGCCTGGTGTCTACGGGCCTGCGTGATAGATTGTGACAACGCTGTGCATGTTATACTTGTGGAATGTGTGCGTGGTTTACGTTCTTTGAGCTTCTTTCCGTTCTTTTTTCTGTTCATATCCTTGCATATTTACTTTCCGGATGGTATAGCTATGTCGTAACCATCCCTTAGTAAACTCCGTGCCTTTCTTTGCCCCGTCTATATTTCTCTCCGTATATACTGGAAGTCTAACATTAGGGCATCCTGCAAGCGATCGTCATCGTCTTTGTTATGCCAAATATTCGGGTTCTCATATTGACTGCATAAGCAGAATTATGAAATCAGCTTTATAACGTGCTTTATGAAATCAGCCCTAGCATATTCGTGACCGAAAACAGCCCGACCACTGCAACCGACGGCACGCGATTTCGTGGGTCCTCTGAATAATGAAGGCGATTTTTCTGTTCTATCTCGAAACAAATAACCTCGTGCGTCATTTCTGTCAATGGTCAAGGGGCGTCCTATGCAGTAGAAACCTGATTGCGCGGAGTTGTCGTTCTTCGAGGGTCTCTGCTATGGATATATATGTTCTTCGTGCAGAGGCCTCGGCGGCCGTTAACGCTGAAATTTGTGAATCGGAATTTCGTCTACTGTGGGACGGCTGCCTACATATGCGTGCACTTTTATCTTCCTGCGCATCAAAGGAGAGGAGGTGTTCGATATTACTCGGGTGCCCTGCAGTATACTTGCGTCGCTCATTTATCGCAGCAATTGTTTAAGCATTCTAAACTTTATGCATCCTACGGGAAGCACCTTTACGTGACCGCGTCTGCGCAAAGGTCAATGCTTCCGTGCGCCATTTCACTTTTGAAACGCAGCTCAAACCCGAGGCTGTTCCTTCCTGAACACCTTGCGCCGGCGTGCACTTCACACCGGGCTGTCAGCTGCTTTCTCGCGTCACGGATATATATATATATATATATATATATATATATATATATATATATATATATATATATATATATATATATAATATGCACGTGCGGGAACACGCACACGCGCGCGGCGGCGGCGGCGTCAACGTCCTCCCTCCTACTGTCGCCTACTGTCAGTGAAGAACAAACGGCTGCATACTGCTCGCAAATTTTGCGGTATGCAACCTTCGTCATCAGCGGTCGGCTATTAAGTGGCGTGTCTCGCGTCGCATTTCGTGCACTCATTTTTTATACGTTCCCGCTTGGTTCTCTTGTGCACTATACCCTCCCGCCCTCTCTCTATCCTCTTTTTCTTTAATGCTTTGTGTTCTGCCCCCCCCCCCCCCCGCCCTCCCCGACTCGCACCGCTGCCGTCTGCTTCACTCGAAGGACGACGACGCGGCGCTGTTGTGTTTGCCGAGGCATTGGCGCCCCGGAGTGAATGCAGCGCGCCTGTACGCGCGGGGTCGTTTTACGAGCAGACGCGTCTGTGCACACTGGACGGATTGACTGCTGCCGCGGTGCACAAAGTCCCGCACAGTGTCGAGGGGCTTTTCCTTCCGAACGTGAGTGTAAATGTGACTGCATTAGGAGCTTTATAGTGCAGAAATACATAGTGCGTAGAGTGATGCCTCGCATTAACGAAATTATTCTGAGTTATATGTATTCGCGGGGGGGTGTCTTGCATTAACGGTCGTCCGATTACGATGCGTCCTGGGAGAACCGTGTTCGACCCTGCTTATCGCTGCATGGGTGTGGCGGACCCTTTACAGCTACGCACAGTGGCGGCGCTTACAGAACGAAGCCGGAGGCGATAATGCTCGGTTTTTACTGCTCTGTAAGGGCAAAGCTATAGGCCGGTGACGCGAAGATTGCGGATAGAAGCGTTAGTTAACGAGTTTGTTTGTTAGTTTGTTTCGAGAGCATGAAGTTAGAGCGAATGGTTGCATCACGCAATGGATGCGTCGTTTCGTCGAATTTGTGCTGATGCTGTATAAACCTGTTGGCGTTCGAGCGACTTCCTAACGACGAAAGCGGACGTAAAAGTATTTACGGCGAACGTCGGTGGTCTTACAGCTGCGTTGAAGACTCCGAGAACCATAAAAAGAGCGCTTTCTCTGTGAAAGCAGCAAACCCTGTTCGACAACGGTCTTCAGAAAGTTTTTGTCTAGTGTATAGCTGTACACGCTCGGGACAATGCCCAAGCAATATACTTTACGTCGCACCCGCCATGGTTGCTCAGTGGCTATGGTGTTGGGCTGCTGAGCACGAGGTCGCGGGATCGAATCCCGGCCACGGCGGCCGCATTTCGATGGGGGCGAAATGCGAAAACACCCGTGTACTTAGATTTAGGTGCACGTTAAAGAACCCCAGGTGGTCGAAATTTCCGGAGTCCTCCACTATGGCGTGCCTCATAATCAGAAAGTGGTTTTGGCACGTAAAACCCTATAATTTAATTTCTTTAACTTAACGTCGCAACTCACCATAAACCTTGAAGCGCCGTTTGCACGACTGCACCCAATTTAGTGTTACCGACATTTTCGTCCTTCAATGTCTCGGTGCTTTGTCTTTTTTTTTAAGCGAAGCTTTCTTTGCCTCTTCCTTCGACTTTCCCACTGCGGCTGCTGCTGTCCGGCACGCCGCTAACGCCGGCCACGTCAGGACGTAGTTGAGACGCACGCCACTAACGCCTGCCGCCGCGTTAATGCTCGGGATGTGGTCGAGACGTGGCCATGTCGCAAAAACATAAAAAGCATGCGTTGTCGGTGTTTCGTTACATGACACATGCTTATGAGCTGTCATTCTCAAAATACCGAGAAATAACTTTGTAAATAATGTAAGACAAGGTATGCGCCACGTGGAGGGGCCTGCGCGGTTGTGCTTCAGATTGATTATTCGCCGAGGGACGCCCGCGGCGTCGACACCGGATTTTCGGCGACACGGGGTCCTTATCGCTATCGCGTTAGTGCACGACAGGAGGGCGGCACAAAGGACAGACGACCCGAGTAGCTCGTGTCAAGATTCACGCCGAGTCGCATCTAGGCTAAGCCCTCTTGTCGCCTAATTAGGCGTGACCCCTCAGAAATGCTGTGAAGGAGCCGCCGTACTTGTCTCCGTGTTCACTCGCAACAGCAACGACAGTAGAGGGAGATAGCGAGGGCATAGAGAGGAAGGAGGCAGTTTTGTGTGCTACAGCGCTGCAGCCCAGAATGGTGCCGAAGCGTGCACTTAGTACCGACCAGTCGAAGGCTCGCATAAAGCGTCGAGCGGAGCAGGCAAGGTGACATTTCACATCACGTCACGACTGTCGTATGCCGTCAATATATCATGCTGATGTGACCAGCGCAAGAGTGGACATGGGACACTAGTAAGGCGACAAGGACAAGCGCTCACTTCCAACTCCGCTTGACCTTAATTGTTGCCTTGCTAGCGTCCCGTGCCCACTCTTGCGCTGGTTACATCAGCATGGGATATCAAATATCATGGGCTCGCACCTTGCTTCAGTCAATATGTCACCACCAAATAACGTCAATGAACGCAAACAGCAGACCAGGCTTCGCTTACGTTGATTCCCGCAGTGCGTGCAATCTGCATGTTTTTGGGGGTTTAGTTTTAAATATAGTAGAAAGAAAGTCCTAACTGCGAGTGTGTTGCATTATCCTTCATCGTTCGGTGCGACTGGTTCTGATCGTCTCCAGCTTTGTTTTACGAGGACTATATTAGCTGGAACGTCCGAACCTACTCGAATTCGCATGCTGTGATTGCATGCGAATTCTAGTATATTGCATTGTCACCACAAACTGTTGATGTTATTCTAACCGCTCATTAACCAAGTAAACTTTGGGAAAGAACCGCCGCGGTAGCCCATCGTGGCTATGGCGTTGCGCTTCTAAGCTCAAGGTCGCGGGTTCGATCCGGACCGCTGCGGCTGCATTTACATAAGGGCGAAATGCAAAAAAATAATAATAAAGAACGGTAGCGTACTGTTATTACGCGCACGTAAAAGAACCCCAGATGCTCAAAACAACTAGCCCGGAGCCCTTCACTGCGACTTGCCTCGTCATATCGTGATTTGTGCCATGCAACGCACCGAGATTCAATTTCCCTAAAAAAAAAGAAATATATATATATATATATATATATATATATATATATATATATATATATATATATATATATATATATATATATATATATGCGAAAGGCGCCTGCGAGACGTTGTACCTCCGAACTGCTACGCACTGCCTCCTGGTTTACTTCGCGCTGAACAAGTGCCCCTTTTCCGGCTGCAGGCTATAGCTGACTCTGCCCTCACGCCAGACGTACTAGAAAAAGTGGCAGGCTTGTGCGACACGTCGAGCAGAGGCAAGTCAGCAAGATGTTGACGCCGACGACGACACAACATGGCTGCAGCAACAGCGTGGCCACGCCAGCTGCCCCGACCGCAGACAGTCGGTAAGACCCGTGCCGCGAAACAAAACCTGGTGTGCGAGAATGTCCGGCGCACGAGGCGGTACTGGGAATTCATAATGCAGAAAAAAAAAGATTAAGGCGTGCAGACGCGGACACAAGAAAAGTGGACAACACGAACGCCGACTATCAGCCGAACGAAGCACTGAGGCGAAAAAAGAAGACACAAAACTCGTCTGCGCATACTCTAAAATGGATGGAACGGAACGAATAACCTTACCCTTTTTTTGCATTATGAATCCTTACCAACTAGCTCAGCTTTCTGTCGTTCCAAGGTAATGAGAAGGCACCTTCGCCAGGAGGACATATACCGAGCTACGAGGAGTGGATCCGACCGGTCTCGGGGATGGACCTGGAATTCCGGGCTTATATATACACCGGTCGTATAGATCCCGCTACTCGCACCGCGCCTTACTCTCCCGACACGCCTTTTTCCTTTCCCCATTACTCGTATTAGGCCAAGGGACCATCAAATAAATAAATAAAAATATTCAATCAATCGTTCAACTATGCGAGAAAAAGCTTTGCAAACAAAGCTTTTCTATGAGATGTTTCAGTTGGCCCGAATGTGACGATATGTGACAACTCTTGCTTACGAGGCAGGCCTTCATTTAGTGCAGTGCTAGAAAGAAAGGACTGTGATCTATTCCGAACTGCCAAAAATCCACATGCCCCTGTATTTCCGTCTATTCCTGCGCCACATAAACAAACGCGTGTGCGCACCGCACGCACAAACAAATAAAAATTTGCATATTCTTTAAAGATCCCCTTTTTCACATCTTAGGCGGAATAAATTCAGCACTGTCATCCGTCGAGCGTCATATTTATGTGGTTCTTATAAGACATTGCGATCAACAAAATATAATGAAATTTCTTCTATATCAACGACTTTCGTGCATAGTCTTTTCTAAATTATTACGGTTTGTAATGTATCTGCGTTTCCTGTGTATTAGCTTGGTATGACGCTATTTTTGTCATTGATGTGTTCAATTCAAGAGAAAGTCTTGAGTTCGGTATTCCTTGGGTGCCGAGAATAACTTTCTGGATCTGATTGAGGGAGACCGAGTCATCCCGGCTGAGTACAATTATGGTGAGTACTATTCTGGTGAGTCCAGATAGCTTGCAGATGACTTTTCTTTTTGACAGCTGAGGGAGGGCAGTAAAATTTTTGGTCGTGAGGGTGAGATGAGGAAAACAAAAAAATGAGGGAACTTGTCCACCTCTGCTCACGACCTTTTCATTGCAAATTAAATGCTGTAGCCACCACGGTTTCTTTAAGTGACGGGTTGCAAGCTTCTGGAAATCAATGCAGAGAAAAGCCAAATTCCCCTCCCTCTTTTATTCTTCAGCGAGATTTCTCTTCTGGCAAATAATGTACTTGTAGCACTTGTCAGAGGGGGAACGTCAGTGCAGTCTCTCTACACGTTGTGATATGTTCTCAACATACTGTAAATAGGGGGGACTCGTGAAGTTTTCGCGTAGACTCATTTATCAGAGGAAGCGTGTGTTCCCCTAAAACATCGGTATTCCGTGTCTCGTTAACTTTCAAAAGCAAACTGTGTTGTAAATTAGTTTCACCTTTGCGCCAGCACTCAGACCTTACGGTTCCTTATGGGCACGTTAAATAAACAATAATATTTATTTATTTATTTATTTATTTGTCTAAGCGCCAAACGAATGCTACGTCAAATACTGACCTTTCTCATAATGACATTTGCGGTCATAGCACATATCGTCACTAATCATTGTCATTATTTCATTACCATGATATATTATGCAATTGACAGCGGCTTACTTTCAGGTCCTTTTTACAGTAACGTTACATTTACCATTTGCAATTCATTGTACATTTCGCCATTTAATTGACAATTAATTGACAACTCATCATTACGTGCACGTCACTCTTTGGCCATATATCTGGCCCTTGCGCCAATAAACACAACACATCAACATATATCAAATACTGCACGCTACGGATCGACATGCGGCTCTGATATGAAGAATATATACGGTAAATATTAAGAGCTATCAGGAAAGCTACATTGTTTCTCAAGGCTAAGCATGAACTAAAAAAAAAAAACGGTGTTTTCCATTATATTGCAGTGAGGTTTATCCGTGATTGACAGTACCATTAGGCGTTCTTATTTATGTAATTCACTTTCTTAATAACATCTTGAGTTAAAACGAAAGTCACGTGTGTCATGATTTTGTTGTTCTAATTGTTGTCTAGTCTGCATATGCGCTGTGTCCACTTGAGGTCAGCAATCTAACGCACACCAAAGTACGCACATGCCCGGACTTGATCACTCGGAACAGTAGCACCGGGATAAGTTGGTGTATATGTGTATAAATAATAGATGCGGCGTTTTCTATTAATGTGCTCACCCTTTGCCCGACAACGCAACGCATCGTCACTGTTGGTCGCATGCAGAGAGAACCTAAGAAGAGTGGATATACCTTACGTCATAGCAGGCACTACTTGGAGGACTCGCACGCCTTTGCAGCCACGACGTCATCTTGATCATTACAAAGTGAAAGTGCGAAGACATTACACATACCATTCTGCGCAAAAAAAAAAAAAGTGGAGAGAGAGATAGGAAGCATACGTTATATGCTAGATCCTGCAGTCTGTGGCTTTTTTTTTCATGACCCCGTTTGCGCTGGCGCCAGCAAACATCATCTGTCATCGTCAAGAACACGCTCGCACCCAAAGGCACGCACGGCACGATCGAGGGGCGCTACTTTTTTCGCGGCAGCTAGAACTCTTGTCTCTCAGAGGAAGAGAGGGAAATCAGCCGCGCATGCGTGCTGCTGAAGCACTCGCAAAGTAAGAGAGAGGTAATATATAAACTCCGCCAGGGCAGAGGTCGGAAGGTTCGTCCGTCTCCACCAAAGTTCGCGGTCGCTCGCGGACGAAGAGGATAAACTCAGTCGGCCGAAGCTGGATGCAATGAAAAGCACTCAGGCCCCACGGCTCATGAGCCTGCGCTCCTATCCATCTGGCTGTGGGCTGCCGGCGACGAGCCCGAGAACAGTCCGCACGCATCCAGAAAAAGTTTTCTATAGCTAATCTCTTATAGGCCTTACGGTGGCGCACGACGATTTGTCTTCTCGGGCAAACATGGAGCGCGCTGGCGGCACGCCCCGCATATATATCCCCGCTTGCTTGCCTGCCATCCAGCCCCGCCTGGTGCTAATGAGGGCTCGGGCGCGTGTCTTTGCTAATTAGAGGCCCTCTCATTATCTCCCTCTCTTCGCGCACGGACAGTGCGCGCTCCCCCTGCCTTCCTTGTCTTCGACCGCAGTGCTTTGCCCAGTGTGTGCGCGCGCACGCGTGTGCGTGTGTGTGTATAGTACGGAGTCACCTCCGGTATCGGAGCGTTGGTGCAGAGCGTTAAGCAATCGTGAATTGTGCACATGTGGAGAGGGAAGAGAATTAGTAGCAGGGTCCTTTCTTTTATATTTATTTACGCTGTTAAGCAAGCAGATATATAGGGGCCTATAAATGGCGGCCGCTTCGTCTCGTTGCGTGAACGTCGCTAAAGCAAACAAACTCGCCCCAACGGCTACAGCGTACGGGAAGCTGCAGCGAAGTTTGCGCCGGCGAAATCGCTTTAACTTACTTATTAGCATACCTATTAGGCAAATTAGTTCTCGTAACAAGGTTTACACACGCCAACTGTCAATACATGTACAGGAAATCGACGTCGCAAGAGAAGCATTTTGCATACAATTTCAGGCAGCTAACATCGTCCGCACTGTGCAAACACAATGTCTTGCACTGTGGATGTTCTTTTGTATGTAACTAACACATGACACAATGAAAGCGACAGATAAAGTGAACACTGTTTTCTTCATTTCTTCCTTTCTTTCTTTCTTTCTTTCTTTCTTTCTTTCTTTCTTTCTTTCTTTCTTTCTTTGTGTGTGCGCGTGCAAGGAAGAGAGATCGAGAGAGAGAGAGAGAGAGGCGGAGGACAGTAAAGACGATACTGCAACGTCGCGAAGCGAAAGATTAGGACGGCATGCAGATTTAATTTTGGAGGCTTCCGGCTTGCTGTCCGTCGGATATCTCTGGGGAAGCTTGCGACCTATGTACGGCGATTTTCTGCGCTTATTCCTTGAGCATCGCTGGGGGGCAGGCTCAGTGGCTGGAAAGCTCGCCGGCTTCCGCTCTTCCGAGCGGCATAAGTTCTTGAGCTTCTTGCGGGGCCGCGTTGGCTCCATCTGTGCAACGCGTAATTCAGAAGGTCGGGCTTAACTTGTACGACCCTTTCGCTTGCTTTTGCGTATACTTCGACGTTTCTTCGGGATGAAAAATTGCTGGGTTTAACGTCCCCGAAACTGCCCAGTAGGTATATCGAGGGTCGCCGTTGTGGAGTGCCCCGGATCAAGCTAGGCCACCTGGGGTTCTTTAACGTGCACTCAAATCTAAATACACGGCCGTTTTTGCATTTTACCTCCCCATCGAAATTCGGCCGTCGCGGCTGAGAATTCGATCGCGCGACCTCGGGCTCAACAGCAGAGCGTCAGCGCCACTGCAATACCGCAGTTGATTTTTATTTGCGATTTTGTGATCTTCCTCGTGGTTCCTTCGAGTTTTCTTCGCACCTATATACATAGAACGGTCGTGCTGCACGAATCCTGTGAGCGCAAGCAGCTAGAGAAACCTGAAGAATATGGGAATGGAAGGCAGGCTTTGACGAAAAACATCGATGCCTCTGCTTTTAGCCAGTGCTGTTTTCAGCCAGTTCAGATACTGGCCCCCAGACGTAGGCTGGTCTCTCAGAAAAAGTTACCTCGTTAATTTTTTTTGCAAGCGTTCTATACTAAAATTCACGTGATGGTGGATATCGTCCAGTCAACATTCATTCATTCATTCATTCATTCATTCATTCACAAAACTTTATTAGTGTCCTGAAGCCCGGTCTTTTCAGAGACCGGATTTTTTTTTTCAGTTCTTTCCATAGCAGTATATACCCTTTTTTCTACGCCAGTACAATTAATCTTTGAAGGTTATTTGTGCGCTACTGCGTCTGTGTTCTATAGCCATTTCAGTCAGCGTCCTATAAGGCGATACCTGATTACCTTTTTGTCATATCTGGTAGCTCTGTGCGGCCACTAACTCCACTAACTAATCTGACAATTTTCCATGAATGATCCTGAATTTATAGATTAAATTTCTGGTTAGTCAGTGATAAAGCTACACTAAACTCTTGTCATCATTGTGTGAGAATCTCTACTAACGCTGACAAGCAGTTTGTCTTCGCGCATTTGGCGCAGTCGAACATCATCGAGTTCTCAGTCGACGATGATGCGTAGTAGTATAGGGCAGCAACGTTATTTCAATGATTCATCTTTAGCGAGAGCTCATCATGCCGGACTGCTTACGCATGGCGTTTGTCAGGTGCCGTAAAGCATCTTACGATTAGGCGCGCCACTGAATTAAGTAATAAAATGTTGTCAATTAAGCCGCCAAGCGCATCCGCGTTGTTGCCGAGTCGTGCAACAATTGCAAGCGCTATTTGTATGCAAATGCGCGCTGCCGACGATTTCTTGGTAGCATACAACTCAATGGCGGTGCTCGAGGGAACGCACCGCGTTCTTTTCGTAGCATGACATCGATGAAAGGCACCTTAAAGTGCTGGTACAACAAAAAATTGTGCAAAAACCTTCGCCGGCGTTGTTTCGACGCAGACGAATAGCCAAACGCTTCTACAAAGTCATTCACTTTATTAAGAAAACTATGCGCTTGAAGGTACATATTTGTTGCACTTAAAATATTTAGGTAGAGTTTGTTGTCTCTTCGCATAATTCTGTAGAGAACAGACTCGTTAACCAGCACATATGTAGCGGCAGTATAGGTGGCTTATACATAAGCCAATTTGTCGTATGTGTTTGTTTCTCCGGCGGTACGAGTGCCAGTGTAAAATGAGTTTACCATCCACCTCTTCCTTCGTCATAGGGCGGGAGGGGGCGGTTGGAGAAAAGGATTGTTGTCCTTCCGGAGCGCTCCGCAACAGCGCCTAAACCTTCAGGCGCAACTCGGTTAACCCGAGTGCTGTCAAGATTGGGGCTCAATCCCATCGCTCGTGATCCGTTGTCAAGATTGGAGTCCGGCATGAATTCGAAGGTAGCTGGCCCATGCCGTCGTCCAACTTATCCACGCTGAGGACGTTGATGAAGGGAAGGACTGCTTCTCATCGAGAACTGCATGCAATTTACATGCAGTTCATCAGTCTAGCATGACTTCGAGAGAAAGTACTTCAGTCTAACACGACTGCTTGAGAGAGTGTCTCAGTCCAACATGACTACTTAAGAAAAGTGTGTCGAGCATCCGCACAAGAGAGGTTTATAAACACTCGGTCTCCCCTTGATTCCAAGGAGACGGAAACGTTCGTCCAGTCATTGTAAACACGCCGCCTCTCTCCGGGATGGCTTACACACGCACACGCACACGGTCCGGAACCGACGTCACACCGACTTCGTAGAACTCGGAGCGGACCCTCGCAGCGCGCTCGGGTAGCCATTGTCCTGCGTCTTGGTCGGCGCGTGGGAAGGTGTCTCCCACGACGTTCCCGCGGCAACTCCCCCGCTCGCGGCCGACCCGGTTGGCGGTGTCGTGTTGCGGCACAAAGCCTGCTTCTTCGAACTCATTCAGTCACAACGGCGACGAGGCTAGCGTGTAACGGTGTCGTTCCTTGAAAGTTGACGCCGCGTCGTCGCAACTGGCTGGCAGCACTTGCACCTCAGCTGGGCCGTTCTTAACATTGCACGCGCACCGGCCCCCGACGCCCGACCACCACGAAATGGGAGAAAGAGCCAAAGAAAGCTATTCGCTTTGAATCCCACAATTTCGATAGAAAGACCGTAATCGCTGCGCAGCGCGTGAACGGAAGCTACAGAACTTTAACTAGTCGATATTGAGTCGGCAAATGTGATGTTTGCTCGTTTGTTCACAGGCAAACGTAGCCCACTTGTGATACACTCGCGAAAGACCTCAAACGCTGCCCCCGGTTTCGCGCGCAACTCCTTCAGCCCTAAACGTTCGCTAGAGCTGGCTTCTCCACAATAAGACCACTTGTGGGGAGAAGCTCGCTTTACAATTTTTGTTCATTTTGCACGCAACACGTGACGGTCTTATATCCGAACCACAGTAATCTCCTCGAAAGCGGAACTTTGTTCAACTGAATTCTCTGACAGGCCGCACAGTTCGGCGGCCTATTTATTTCCCACGTATTCTCACTGTTATTATTCTAACCCTTTGACAAGACAAGCGGACTGTGCACGCACATGTTCTGCGCGCAAACCACGTTGCTTCATTCGCCGTGTGCTCAGACTTAACCGCATTCGATAAACAGCGCTCGCACGGAGCCGTTAGCGGCTGTAATTGTAAAGCTAGTACGCCTGTAGTTCGCTAGCAAGCCTGTGACCAACCGCGGGCGGGATGAACGGGCTTATGTGTGCACACCGCTGGCGTTTCCCTCCCTCCCTTCCCTACCTACCGTTTCCCTCCCTTTCCTCTTCAGTGTCTCCTCCTCCTCGTTTTCGTCCTCCTATGGCATGTCAACTCGGGCACGGCGCCAGCGATGGAAAATAGCACGCGCTAATCCACAGTCATCATCGGTTACGTTATCCCTGCAGCTTACGGCAGCATAAACATTGAGAACTTTGCTTGGTCTGACGTAAACGGCGAAGCGTCGCGCAGCGAAACGTGTAGCCACGGAAACCAGACTACTGCCTGGCGTTCTTGGCTGTTTCCTGTATGTACCGTATCGTTGCGCTGTTTTCGTATGGCCGGTTTTGTGTCTCGGGGTGTCACTGAAAAGTGCGTAGTTTCGAGAATTCCGTTAATGTATCTCTGTGCGTCACCTGACCGCGCCGGGTCAGTTGCATTAGTGCGTGTGGCGTCCGGCTGCTTAGCATGAGGCCGCGGTTTCGATTCGCGGCCGCGATGGTAGCGCTGCGATAGGAACGGAACGCAACTAGACGCTCGTTTCCGTTGTTTTAGGCGCACGTTAAGAGGAAGCTTTAGCTTGAGTGCTCCTATCTAAATACATGTAAAAGGAGAACTCGTTTTTCTCGGCAACCACTGCACCAAATTTGACGAGGTTTGTTGCATTAATAAGACAAACTGAAAATCTAGTGACTGTTGGTTTCGAATTTTTGAGTTAGATTGTAAATTTTTTATTAAAAATTGGCAAAAATAGAAAATTTTCAAAAAACGAAACTATCAAGTTTACAGCTCTGTAACTTAACCACTAAAATTGATAATACAATTCTGTGAATTGCATCTAATAGTACATCTAAAGCGGACAAATTTGATATGTTACACATGAATATAAAAAAATTTAGTAATAGGGAAATACAACTTTTGCAAAACCGTTGTAACCAACGTAACAAATTCACATAATATGTAAAAGGACATATTGAATTTGTCCGCTTTGAATGATCTAATGGATGCCGTTTACAGAACCGCGATATCAGTTCTTGATGCAGAGCTATGAATTTGTAAACTTCGTGCTTCTATTTTTTTCAAACGGTCAGATATTTGAAAATCGTTTTAAGAAAATTCAAGCCCTAAATCGGGATTTCGCTTCCAACAGTCACTAGAATTTAACTTTCTCTTTCAAATGCAATAAATTTCATCAAAATCGGTCCAGGGGTTATCTCATAAAAACGTTTTTGCGTTTTACATGTATTTGAATAATCCTAATCCATAAGAAAGGGGACGCCAAAGACTTGAAAAATTATAGACCGATCAGCTTACTGTCTGTTGCCTACAAAGTATTTACTAAGGTAATTGCAAATAGAATCAGGAACACCTTAGACTTCTGTCAACCAAAGGACCAGGCAGGATTCCGTAAAGGCTACTCAACAATAGACCATATTCACACTATCAATCAAGTGATAGAGAAATGTGCAGAATATAAGCAACCGTTATATATAGCTTTCATTGATTACGAGAAAGCGTTTGATTCAGTCGAAACCTCAGCAGTCATGGAGGCATTACGGAATCAGGGTGTAGATGAGCCATATGTAAAAATACTGGAAGATATCTATAGCGGCTCCACAGCCACCGTAGTCCTCCATAAAGCAAGCAACAAAATCCCAATAAAGAAAGGCGTCAGGCAGGGAGATACGATATCTCCAATGCTATTCACAGCGTGTTTACAGGAGGTATTCAGAGACCTGGATTGGGAAGAATTGGGGATAAAAGTTAATGGAGAATACCTTAGTAACTTGCGATTCGCTGATGATATTGCCTTGCTTAGTAACTCAGGGGACCAATTGCAATGCATGCTCACTGACCTGGAGAGGCAAAGCAGAAGAGTGGGTCTAAAAATTAATATGCAGAAAACTAAAGTAATGCTTAACAGTCTCGGGAGAGAACAGCAATTTACAATAGGCAGCGAGGCACTTGAAGTCGTAAGGGAATACATCTACTTAGGGCAGGTAGTGACGGCGGATCCGGATCATGAGACGGAAATAATCAGAAGAATAAGAATGGGCTGGAGTGCGTTTGGCAGGCATTCCCAAATCATGAACAGCAGGTTGCCGTTATCCCTCAAGAGAAAAGTATATAATAGCTGTGTCTTACCAGTACTCACCTACGGGGCAGAAACCTGGAGGCTTACGAAAAGGGTTCTACTCAAATTGAGGACGACACAACGAGCTATGGAAAGAAGAATGATAAGTGTAACGTTAAGGGATAAGAAAAGAGCAGATTGGGTGAGGGAACAAACCCGAGTTAATGACATCTTAGTTGAAATCAAGAAAAAGAAATGGGCATGGGCAGGACATGTAATGAGGAGGGAAGATAACCGATGGTCATTAAGGGTTACGGACTGGATCCCAAGGGAAGGGAAGCGTAGCAGGGGGCGGCAGAAAGTTAGGTGGGCGGATGAGATTAAGAAGTTTGCAGGGACGGCATGGCTACAATTAGTACATGACCGGGGTTGTTGGAGAAATATGGGAGAGGCCTTTGCCCTGCAGTGGGCGTAACCAGGCTGATGATGATGATGATGATGATAATAGGCCGCGTCGGAGTTGGGCCCGAGCTAAAGCTTCCTCTTAAGAAAACAAGGTTGTTGCAATAAATGCGAAGCCCCCACCTCCACTGTTACCTCTCTCCTAGCGTGTGTGCTGATTTGGAATGTTAAGCTTTACTATTGCACTTTAATGACGTTCGGGCGCGTTGCACACATTCCGTCTACGGAAGCGAGTATGCTCGATGCGTGCCCTCACTTTGCATAGGTCACTTTGCATACTCCATGGACGTGCTTTACTACCGCTTGTGGCATGCGATATGCATCTTCTCCTATACGGTTTAACTGTCTCTGCATTCTTATCTTTAAAGATATAGGGACCCGCATGATTAATAGCGCTGACTTCCCTACATTTGTTTCCACTTGCCGCTCTCCGTCTATGTCGAGTGGAGCCCTATCGGGAATTTCAGGAGAAATGCGTGCGACCTATGCTGATTGACTGCCTGCAGTCCTCTCGTTTATTTCACCTTTCTACCGTCTTTCGCGCTGCTGCTGCTCGTGTCCTCGCTTCTGTGCGAACTAAACGGCCGTTCCCACCAGCCCAAGCCGTCCCAGCTTATACTGACCCTTCCGCAACGCGTGCTGTGCAGGTGCCGCGCTGGAGGGAGTTGTGACGTGGCCCGCCCATGTGGCCGCTGCTGCAGCGTGCTGACGTCGCCGGCTGCGGCGGTGGGCTGGTGTCTGTGACCGCCGGCAGCGCCACCGAGCGACAGAATGGCGCACGTATTGCTTCCCTGCGACGTGCCCACGTGGCCCGAGGTGGAGCGCCACCTGAGCCAGCTCCGGTTCGCCCACTCGCCGGAGCAGCTGGTGGCCGACATGCAGCGCATCTACGACCTCTGCTGGTATGCGCCGCGCTTACCGGGCCTCCAGCTTCCCTTACCTGACCCGTGCACTGCAGCGGCTTTCAACATTCCGGGCGCATCTTTTGTGAATGCTCCTAAGGCCGAAGAATCTCGCACCTGCACAATCAACACACTTTCTTTTTCAATTCGGGGGATTTGTCGCAAAGCATGCATGTGCAGTAAGAAAACGAACAAAATGGGTATCACGTAAACGTATGCAGCCCTGTGCGAAACAAGTAGTGCAGCAACGAGTTAGCGCACTTGTAATCCGTTATCCAACGGTTATAGTCCCCTGAAACATTACACGCTTCATTTAGCCTCACTGAGTGCCTTGTGCCTAATATGCCGAGTCATTGCCTTGGCTAAGTACCAGGGTACAGCCATAAGAGGTGTTGAATGCCCGCCGTAGACGCGCGAGTCGAACACCTCAAAAAGCACATACCAGAGTTGTCACTTGCAAATCCCCAGGCTCAGGTTAAAACAGGTGTCTAAGCCTATGCAGCAGGTGCCTGAGGAGAGCGTGCCTCTTATTCTTGGGCTTTTTCTCAGTACCGCAGCAACGTGCTATAGTCGAGGCCCAGCAAACACACGATATTAAACGGAAAGCTTAGAACCAGGGCCACAATTACTGCATTAACATGCGTATTTCGCGCGTACTCTTTTTAATTGTGACTGCAAAAGTACAGAACCTCAGTTTGGTTAGCCCTGTATGCTACCACCAATGATGCAGCCTCAAGCTCTCGCTGTATACACGTCAGCTTCACGCCTGTTGTGAGTAGTAGACGGAACTGCGATGCTGCATAGTGGTGTTACTTTTCCCGAGTCCGAATTGTCTTCGCACTTGCTGTATATGTGGAAAGGACATGAGTGCTCGAGCTAGATTTGCACTCTTAAACACGTTCTAATGTGCTCATCCGGGCCTTCGATAGATATATCATAAAAAGTCAACAAACAAAGACACTCAGGACAACACAGAGTAAATTACTTGTACTTAATAATTAAATTAAAGAAATCATAAATCAATGAAAATGAAAGTGTATGAAAGATGGGTAGAGCATCGCACGTATAATGCGAAGAAGATGCGGTATTGTTCTCCAGCTGCGGAAAGTTGTTTTTTCATCCACTTTCATTTCCATTAATTCTATTATTAAGTGCAAGTAATTGCTCATATATATATATATATATATATATATATATATATATATATATATATATATATATATATATATATTAGGAACAGCTAACCTTAAAAAGAAAAAGGTTATTTTGCCCATCTAAACTAAACTCTCAGGCCCATTCCTCAGTGCAGTGCAGTTAACATATTTACTTAAGTTCAACGCGTCACCACACTACTACGAAGAAAAATTAATGCGGAAAGTTAGGTAAGTTGGAAAGGTTACATTTTTGAATATTTGCAGTGTTTTTAAGAAAGAAAAAGAGAGAAGTGTCCGACGATTACGATTCTCCCTAGTGTGAAATTTGAGCACATCACGATACGTGCTTTCATTTCGCGATATATTGAGGTAAAGCATTTGAGGCCGAAATCACCGCACCGACTGCAGTGGGCCAATGTCGTCAACGCCTTCACGAGTTTTTGCGAGGTTATGCTAGGTATTGCTAAGTTGGTAGGCTTGGCTAAGTCGTTTCTAGGTTCTGTGAGGTCATGCTAGGTTTTGCTAAGTTGTCTCGGTGGGTTGACGCTGGAAGCTTTCGTGCAGTCGCAGGCCAGCATCGTTTACTCGGCGACGTCGAGCGTTTAGGCGCCGACTCTCGCATTCCCTGGCGACGCATCTCTTCTCGCTTGGCAGTACGGCGCTCTTTCTGGTAAGCCGCTTCTTCTTCGGGCCTCCGGACTTTCTTCGGTCTTCCCACGGCAGTAGCACGTACGCACGGACTAGAGGCGGCGAGAAGTGTGTCGCTGCGCCGGCTGTTCCGAGTCTTTACTCGCCTGTGACGTCATGACTCCGCCTTACGTGCGTGGGGGGCGAGGAGGTTACGTGGCTCGGTGATCTCGTAGGTGGTTGCTAGGCAACGCGCCACGGCGGAACTAAAAGCTTAAACCGCTCCGCTGTTAAAAAAAATATTTGGAGGACGCCTAAGCTTCGCTTTCGTAACATTCAAAGATCCCTGACTGCTTTTCACGCTTCCCGGCAGCTGCAGCTTGTGTAATCGTCATGTTTACCGCGAAACGCTGGCGATGAACGCTATGCATGAAGGCGATCTTCCTGGTAGAAGCGCGCCCTCTTGCGTAGGCCGACCTGCTGTTATTTTTTCGCACTTTTAATATTCAAATATCAGAAGATCTAACACAAAAGGTGTGCGCCGTCGGTGTTTTTTTTTTTCTTCATGACATTTGTTTGTGGGCTGTCATTCTCAAAATTTCAAGGAATAACTATTTAGAGTGGAAGACAAGGTATGAGCAACTTTGGTGGCACAAGAGTGGTTGGGTATGCATGGTTCGGAATGATTTTTCGCGAAAAGTCAATCGACGCTGTTGCGGGACGCCGACGGCGGATTTGCTGCGGCATGGGGCCTCCACCCTCCTCCTCCTCCTCCTCCTCCTCCTCCTCGTTTTACAGCGAAGCTGTATATGGCTAGGTTCTGGAAAAAAATTGCGTGCGTCTATCGAGCATGTAGAACGAGAATTCTCATACTATATCTATCCTTCTGCAGCTTGCCCGGCGTCGAGCGATGCTCGCCCGAGCGCCGATAATGTTGGACTATAAACGCTAAAGGCGCGTTTATAGTCCGACGTTGTGTGTGCGCCTCTTTACTGTGACGTCAACATCGCCTAGCGACGTTATCAGTAGTTGCGTTCTGGTTGCGCTATGGGCAGCAGGACGCATATCGTTCGCTTCGAAGAAGAACGTGACCTCAAGGAGCAGCAGCGAGAACAGATGCCAAGAACGTGGAATCCCGAGCCGGTGGCGTCGCGATTTACGCGAGGAATGACTACGTGGACGTCACACCGTACACACTGCCCGTCAGGAACGAAGCCACTATCCCCGATTGTGTCGACGTTTGTGCCGTCAGCACGGAAGATGGCACCGTGGTATCGACCGTCTACATCCCTCCGGCTACGTCCAAGATCGACATCGAAACGTTCTTGACGGACGTGTTTGGTTAGGTGATGCTCAGTGACGCTACATCCATCGTCATTATAGGAAATTTCAACGTAGACCTAACTAGATTCGATGGAAAGTGGTTGATCTCCTTCATGTTGGAACGGTTCGGAGTGAGATGTTACGCTGAAGTGCGTGTGCCGACCACGCGTCAGCGGTCGTGCGTCGATCTGACATACGGCAAGAACGTAGCTATAGTGTGCAAGTGCAACCCACTTCAGTATATCAGTGACCACAAAGTAATGGCCACCATGATGACGAAGTAAGAGAAATAAAAGACGAGAAGAACAACGAAGTCATGTGTCTTTATTCAATCAATAAAGTTATGACGCAGTACAGCTTCGTTGATTATCCTTCTTCAGAGTTGAAGGGCACTTGCTTTTTCTTTCCCGTTCCTTTCCTTTTTTTCTTATCAATATCGTTGGAAGTAAGACACGCTCGCCGATCAGGCGCTGTTTACGCCACGCGTTGAAACATTCGTTGTTGCTTGACTGTGACAGCGCAGTCGACAGTACCTTGTTTCCCAGTGCAGCAGCGTCCTTAATTGAGGGGGACGACAAAGCGCGCGCCTCTGAGCTATGGGGCACTTTCTGCCACTATAACGGCCTCCACCCTTCGCAGCGTGGGCCTGGACCCGGAGGACCCCCCGCGGGAGGAGATCCGCCTGGACCTTCTCAAGCGCTTCCTCAAGTCCCTCTCGGCCGACGAGAGCCGCAGGTTCTTCGAGTCCACGCTGCCCGCGCTCATCACCTACGCGATGCGGCTGCGCGAGCTGCGGCCGACCGGCGGCTTCCTCTACTGCCTCCAGCAACAAGGTAACAGAAAGGGAGAAAGAAGCCGCACAGAGCACTCCGCGAGCGTATTGCGCATCTGATCGACTGTACGCACGCATATACACCATAGTATCTTCAGTGGCCTAGACCCCAGCACAGTTTCGGGGTTTGTTTGTTTTTCTGGTTGGGGCAGGGCCATGCGAGGGTGCGAGAACTTCCAACCTGCGAAAACGGGGCTACAACAAACTCAATTTTGCAGTTGCGAGGCAACCGATTCGCTTGTGGAAACGTGCCGTTCGCTCAGCCTTGAGAGCATAGCCACCGTCCTTGACAGATTTTGTTTGGTTTAGCTCTTATGATTTAGCAATGCAGACAGTAGAGAGTTGTAGAATAGGGGCCCCAAACGTTTTGGGGCCCCAAAGAAATAGCGTCGAAGCCACTGCGCATGCGCAAGACGCAAACTGCCTTTGGGTTTTGCGTTGGGAACGCTATTTCACTGATTTCGCGGGAGCCCAAATAGCGGCCCCAAAAGTTTTGCGTCGGCAAACATGGCGGCACCCATCGAAGCGACGGCTCTAACCTAGCACCAAACTGGGTTCGATTCGCGGTAACGAGTGAAGTTCGCAAGCTAGGAGAAGTGACTGCGGTTATCGCTTTCTCTCAACTAGCGTGTGTTATGAAGATTGACTCATTAGACGCCGCTGATTTTGAATTCGATTGTGGATATTATGGCTCGTAGGTCTAACACGGCTAAGCTTGGCTGGTGAAGGCTAGTAAAGTTTTGTTTGCTCAAAACTAAGCGCAACTAATTGTTTGCTGCTTACAGAATAGCCTCTAAATTGTAATTAAATGCGAATACACGCAAGTCAAAATTATTATTCCTATCATAAAATGGTATATTTTATTTAATTATTTCTAATAGCTTTTCTTTGACGCCGTAGTGGCGCTGTCAGCGCAAGACGCTATCCGCAAACGTAAAACCCTATTCTGAAACTCTTCACTCCTACGTGTCCCAACGCTAACACCTGCAAAGCTCTTTGGGGCCCCAAACTATTGGGGCCCCTATTCTAAAACTCTCTAGTATGTACGTCGCACGCTTTCCCACAAGGTTATATTGTTGAATTGACAAAAAGAGGTCATGAATTCCTTGCAGCAAAATAATTACTGGCTCTCCCGTAATCGAGAGTAGATGCGAGCATGAAATGGCTACTGGCAAAGCAGATTGGTTGGAGGTGATACTAGCCACAATCTTAAAATGTGTGTACCACACGTTCGCAACCGCACACCCCACCACACCACACCGCACCACGCCATACCGGGCACTGGTCTATATGGACGCAATATTTTTCTGTCGCAGACGGAACCTCATTGCAAGTATCGTCTCTGTCAAACGGCAATTCGCGGCGCGCCGCACGCGCCGCGGAACTCGCGGACCGCTGGCGTTGAAAAGAGCCCTCGGCGCCAAAAGATGACAGTCAAATGTATAGTGCCCTGTATCTTCCTTTTGAACGTCGCTATTGGCAATGACAAACAAAACTTAAGCGTACCAGAAGTCACAGGTTGAGTGATATTGTCAACAAACATTAGGAAGAATTCGGAAGCAATCTTTTTTTGTTACTTGCTTGGGAAGTAACTAGCGTACGTAATGCAGTATTGACTGGTTGCCTGGATGATCTCGTTTTGTTCTCGCAACTTGCCCGGATGTCCTCGTCTGAGTGCCGGTATAACGTCTCTGGCTTTTGGCTCAAGGTTGCTTGAAGATCGCTCACAACGTGAACTAAAAGCATTTCTTGCTTAAAGAGCAGTTCGCTATGACGCGCGGTAAAGGCGCAGGCAGAAGAAATAGCTCAAGGAGAACATAACAGAATTAGGCCTGTTAAGTGTATAACTATAACGCCCCATGCATAGCAGGGACCACTTTTTTGTAATAAACCTAGCGCAACAAACCAAACTGCTATAGCTACCTGGACACGTTGGCATAGCTAAAAGGACTTGAGCAGACAGACTCGCTTTCGCTGCGCGTCAAATCTGCCCTTGTTGATTTTGCATAATTTACGAAGGCGACGACAAGGCAGTCGTCTAATTCAAATCTCGCGCTTTCATGGCAGTTCAGCGAGCAGTCCTTTTATAGAATGGATACGCACTGATACTTCCCGGTGCATGTCGATCACGAGCGTGACGTAGATTCTGATTCGTCGCCTATAAGGTTAGCGGTTAGTTTTTTTTTTTTTTTATCGTGTACGTCGAGCGCATTTACTTTGTTTCTAATGTGGTTACACACAGGTAAATACATCTTCTACAAACCATTTCTGATACAAGTCACAACGAAGTTCTTTGAGAACGGCAATGTTAATACAGAAGTATTTATTGGGCCGTGCAATAAAACATCAGCTAAACGAACTGCTCTGGGGGATTAACGGTAGCGTTTCTAGATTTCTGTAAACTCCGCACAGAGAGTTAGGGAAGGAACTCGGACATCTTTATCGAGTGCTGATGCTTTTTTATTCCGTGAGCTGACTTGAATAGAAGTTGAGGCTACATTATGCGTGCCTGGTAAAAAGTCGTTTATCGCTGACCTTGCGATGGGGCCCGGGACAAACCTTTCTTTAACGTCGTGTGCCCGTATTTACATTGTCGTTTGTAAGTAACGCGAGCATTTCAACTTGTTTCACGTCTTTCAAAAATCTGCAACGTCAGTTTGGTTTTTCTTGTGGCAGCATAACTTTTTCTCTAACTAATCATAGCTGACTTGAAGTAAAGGTGATCACCTCTTGCAGTAATGTCATATTGAAGTAAAAAGGCAATAATTTGTCATCCGATTCCCGCAGAATTATCAAAAGAAAGGTGAAAAAAAAACCGAAAACACACATTGTATGTTCGTTGCGACTTTCCTCTCGAATATTCACTTTTCTAGTTGTGCCTACTGCGGTGGACAAAAGCCCGCGCCTTTTATTTTTTGTATTATTATTTTTTTCAGAACGGGGCTAACCAAACTGGTCGTTGCGACGTGTGAGTGAATGCGTCCTCCGTGGGTTCAGTGATCGATGGACAGCGTCAAAACACGAAGGTCCCTGCCCCGTCAGCAGTTCGGTGACGCCGTATCCAAAGACGCGCGTGTAACGCCCGTTGTCCGGTGGGCCTCGTGTGTTCCTTGGGCCGCTGCCAGCGGGGCCGGCCATTTAGGCGCCGTTCAAGTAGCTCCCGTTTGTTTGCGTTCACCGGTATATAGGAACAGCGATGCGCGTGCTCGCTGGCCTCGTAACGAGCGCTCCCTGGCTTTCCGTTTTTTTCGCCTCGTCGTTCACTCTCTCAGGCAAATGTACGGAGCAGATCGCTCAGAATCGCTGCTCTCTCTATAGCGAAGTACCAGCGTCACAAAGACGCACACGCTCGCAGCTCACCGTGTTTAACTTCACTGGCCTTTCCTAGGGGTCATTTTTTTTTTGTCTTCCGGCAAAGTATAGTGCCTCAACTTCTGCGTATTATACGCTGAAAACCTGTTTGTTTGTTTGTTTGTTTGCGCTTGCGTTCCCCTGGACTTCCAGATGCGTCTGTGAGCTATGCGCGGAGAAAGAACGGAGCAGCAGAGGCAAGCGTGGTTACAAGTGAGCGAAATGAAATTAATTATAACGCTGAACAGTAACACATGGGTATTCTCGGCGCTTGGCTCACCTCTGGTTTTATTATTATTATTATTATTATTATTATTATTATTATCATCATTATCATTATCATTATTATTATTATTATTATTATTATTATTATTATTATTATTATTATTATTATTATTATTATTATTATTATTATTATTATTATTATTATTATTATTATTATTATTATTATTATTATTCACGTAAATGAGAAATGAGTATCTTGGGGTGGGGTCGGATACGGATTTCTCTTGAAGTCAACAAAAATACACAATTCACTCTATTGGTCCCTCTTACACATTTTGCAGGCCGCTGTCTTCACACGAAAACAAACAAACAAGCAGATGGCGCGGCAGCTGTACGGTAACATAAACTTAAGCAGCAAACAGCGTCAAAAGGAAAGTAAAATCGAAGCATATACTATGGCTGAGCTGGAAGTCGAATTCCGCCCGCTTTCCGATGCCGACGAAACACAAAAACGGTTGAGTGCTTAGGTTTCGCTGCATGCCAAGGAACCCAGCATGGTCGAAGCTTAACCTTCGGATCTCAACTCATTTACTCTGACAGTGAAGAATATACAATTCTGTTTTTGTTTGCCTGCTTTTTCTTGGGTTGACTGCGTTCACCCACCACGGGGAACACAAAACCAGCGGTTATAGGATAGTTGTTTGTGTGGAACGGGTCCGGTCACATAAAGATCCATTAATAAAGTAAGATTATGAAAAATGTTAAGCAGAATCTATTATTTAAGCCGCGACCATATATCGCACGGTATGGCAGAAATTAAAGTGTGGGTCAGAGAACGGCTGCTCGCGTGCCAATCGTCGTCGTCGACGAGTTCATCGCACAGCGCTGTCAACGAAGCAAAATGTGCGTAACTGTTACACGACTTCACTGTAAAAGACAACGAAGCGGTCTGCACTGCAGCACACAAAGTGCCGCTCAAGGCCTCTAGTCGTGAAACCGAAGTCGTGCAGGGTAAACCCTCTCCTCTTGCGCACGCGCTTCCGACTTTTCGGAGCTCACCTCTGCACAAAAAAATGTCCGCGGCCGCTCCCCGTTGCAATCGCCGCCACAACTTCCGTTCAGCGTGCGCCGACTGTGGCGCTGCTTCTCCTTCTCTCGCAGAGGGCATGTTCGCGCTGAGCCGCCCGTTCGTCGCCTCGCTGCTGGCCAACTCGTTCTTCTCCACGTTCCCCAAGCGCACTTCGCGGACGCACCCGACGCTGCTCGACTTCAACTGCTCCGAGCTGTTTCCCTTCCTCGGCACGTGAGTGTGGCGCGCGTTTTTGCCGTATAGACGCCATCCGGCGGTTTGACGCCCTTCTTTCTGTATCCGGGTTTGCACTCGACCGCGGAGGGTACCACACCAGGCTACCACTCTGATTTAACTTCCTTACTTTTCGTTGTGTGCGTGTGTGCGTGTGTGTGTGCGTGTGTGCGTGTGTGCGTGCGTGTGTGTGCGTGTGTGTGTGTGCGTGCGTCCAATGTATCTTATCTATCTAATCTAATGTATCTATATCAATGTACCTTGCCTAATCTAATGAATCTATACGAACGCATCTTGTCTAATCTAATGCATCTATATTAATGCATCTTGTCTAATCTCATGCATATAATGTATCTTATCTAATCTAATGTATATAATGTATCTTATCTATAACTTTTTTATACCCGCCGCGTTGGCTTAGTGGCTATGGTGTTGCGCTGCTAAGCACGAAGTCGCGGGATCAAATCCTGCTTGTCGCGGCGGCCGCATTTCGACGGGGGATAAATGCAAAAAAACGCCCGTGTCGAGTGCATTGGGGGCGCGTTGAAGATCTCCTAACGGTCGAAATTAATCGGGAGTCCCCCGCTACGGCGTTCCTTATATTCAAATCGTTGTTTTGGCACGTAAACCCCCATATATATATATATATATATATATATATATATATATATATATATATATATATAATATATGTGTGTGTGTGTGTGTGTGTAGGAGATTGCACCATGGCAGTCTTTTTTTTTTTTCAATTTCTTCATGCCGCAAAAAACAGATATGCGACACTGCCTACCAATGAAGTGACACTTTCATGTGCCTTTGCCGACGATTACATATTTCTTTTTAATCTCTCTCTTTCTTTCGCAGACCGTGCCACTGTGAGAAGCTGCGGAGCCTGTTCGCCTACTTCGACTGCACCTTCCAGGATGAACCGGAGGGCACCGTGTACTTCTGCAGGCAGGTTCGAAATGATCGCCCGAGATACACGGCGGGAGCAGCTAGAGGCGGACACGCGTACCAACGTGCCTGTTAAATACATCCGTAGATTATGTCGCACGAGTTCTTCGGCGGACGCATACGTTACCGCGAAAGCAAGCACAAAGCTTTGTGCAAGTAAAGCCCGTGGCTCCAAATAACCGCGGCAGTGCGCCGAGCGCTTACGTGGAGGGAGCACTATGACAACAAATGATATCTGATGGCTACACATCGTACTCTGCTGTAGTGCAAAAAGTCCCACTTCCGTATCCCGGTCACGGAAGCCGCATTTCGATGCGCTAAAGGCTTAAAAAAGAAGTTTCCGAGCAAGGCCAGTGTACTGAGGTTTCGGTGCGCCTTAAACTCATGTTGCACAAACTTGGGAGCTTTCCGCTGCAGTGATTCTCGCAGCACAGGCGTAAGAGTTCATTAAAGACGACGTTAGCGAAAATAGCACATACAGTTTCTCTACGGGCTACAGAACGAAGCCTCTGCGCACGCGCGACCTCAGCTTTCTACGGAACGTCTAGCCGCGGCCTCCCATTGCATCCGCCCTGCTAGAAAGCTCTGGACCCGAACTCCCGTTCTCGTCCGCAAAGCACCAGGAGCTCCACAAGCGCGACATTCTACGCAGCAATAGAATGCGACAGGATGTTTTATGTGAAACTGGCTTAGACGCTCCTCTGAAGAATATATGTAGTGTGGATGATAATGTGCGAAATGCGTTTGCACGATAACGTTCTGTGTGTGTATAATGCACATACCGCGTATTGGACAGCGTGTGTATTGTTCATTGCACTATAGCATCACCTGCCATTTCACATAGCACCATTGCACTATAGTCACCTGCCATCTACGTCTCTTTTCCTGTCTTCTCCCAAATCCCCTCATCCCTGCTACGAGTAGCAGGCTAGCGATACCATCTCCAGGCCAACCTCTCCTCCTTTCCTTTTATTAAATCGTTCTCTGTATCTCCCTCTCTCTCTCTCTCTCGACGACACGCGTCTTTTCGTTACTCCTTCTCGCATCTTATCATCGTACACCCTTCCCCAGTGCAGGATAGGAATTAAACAGGACGGGTGTAGCTGGCAAGGCCCTTCGTGCCCCTCTATATTCCTTGCCAAAGGCTGCAGGTATACAGTGCGCAGTTATCCAAAATTCAAGAACTGCCGCGGAACGCATCTATGTGTGTTGCGGTATCACAGAAATTGTGTCTGGACTTGTTGCTGGTTTGCTTATTGGACTCGCCCGTTCAACTCTCGATTACGGCTAATGACGTCGAAGGGTAGGCGCAAAGTTCACCTACATACGACAAAGGGAATCAGTGATTGAACTAGGAGTTGCCTCAGCTGCGTCACTCAAGAGGGCTGGCTGTGTACCAATAGGATCGAAGTAAACGCTTGTAGAGACAATCCGCAGATTCGCGCATGCTCACGAGACTTCCGCTCTCGCCGGCGGCCAGCAGGTGACTGCCCCCAAGAACCAGATGTCGCTGCCTGAGTGGATGTGCAGCGACTGTCCCCTATGCCCGCTCATGGTCCGCACCAGAGGACTGATCGAGGACGCCGAACCGATCCTGCTCAAGGTATTACAAACGCAATAAAACGTCTGTGGCGATCGCATGCATGCATGGAGACCGCGCAGGAACTCTGTAGTTGAGAACACATGTAGTTGAGAACATATCTAAACCATACTTAAGAGGAAGCTTTAGCTCGAGTGCTCCTATCTAAATACATGTAAAAGGAGAATTCGTTTTTCTCGGCAACCACTGCACCAAATTTGACGAGGTTTGTTGCATTTAAAAGACAAACTTAAAATCTAGTGACTGTTGGTTTCGAATTTTTGAGTTAGATTGTCAATTTTTTGTTAAAAATTGGCAAAAATCGAAAATTTTCAAAAAACGAAACTATCAAGTTTACAACTCTGTAACTTAACCACTAAAAATGATAATACAATTCTGTGAATTGCATCTAATAGTACATCTAAAGCAGACAAAATTGATATGTTACACATGAATATAAAAAAATTAATAATAGAGAAATACAACTTTTGCAAAACCGTTGTAACCAACGTAACAAATTCACGTAAGATGTAAAATGACATATTCAATTTGTCCGCTTTGAATGATCTAATGGATGCCGTTTACAGAACCGCGATATCGGTTCTTGATGCAGAGCTATGAATTTATAAACTTCGTGCTTCTATTTTTTTCAAACGGTCAAATATTTGAAAATCGTTTTAAGAAAATTCAAGCCCTAAATCGAAATTCCGCTTCCAACAGTCACTAGAATTTAACTTTCTCTTTCAAATGCGACAAATTTCATCAAAATCGGTCCAGGGGTTATCTCATAAAAACGTTTTTGCGTTTTACATGTATTTGAATAGTCCGCGTCGGAGTTGGGCCCGAGCTAAAGCTTCCTCTTAAGTCTGAGCGAAAGCTTGAGGAAGCATTTGCTCTATGTATACGTTGCTATTTGTGGTATGCATCGGGGCTGTTAACTGCCAGACTGTCCTACGATTCTGACGCGACCTTTTCGGCACGTCCACCAGCTATAGTAGATATGTCTATAGCGAGCTGCATAGGTTCGTAATGGCCGAGGTTGCACTGATCTCACACCACTTTCGCTGTCCCCTTCAACATTTCCGTTTCTTGCAGTGCTATCCATCTAGCGCCAACGCCGGAAGTGATTTTCTCGGAAGCAATTGCACAATGGTACGTATCTTTCGAAACCTTGCGCCGATAAGTTAGTAAGATTGCTTTGAACGTGCAAATGGTCGATTTTTTATTACTATTATTCTGCAGTAACAGCTAAAGAAAATTGATTGCTTCGACTGAGTTCTATATAAGTGCGTTCGATTATAATACGTGTTCGACGCTACAAACGAGTACTTAGTGCGCCTTCGCATTCGTGGGCGCCTACGCATTTCGAGCATGCATACTATCTCTATTTCATTTTGAGAGACGTGAGTTGCAATAAAATGTTGTGAAACGAACAGATGAAAGCGACGAATCGTCCCCGCCTGAACAGTTTATGCGAGTTTGTGTAAGGTGAAGCACGAGCTCGCACTGTCGTTAATCATGCAGGACAACTTGCTTGTATAAATCAAATCGCGACGCTCTATCGACTCTACCCGTTGAACTGCGTGGTGTAGTTATAGCGCGCCATACTCGCCGGCTCGGGCGCAGGCGACTGCGCACTGATTTACGGAAAAAGGGAGCTTCTGAAAACGAGTTTCTAAAAAACAATTTGTTGCAGTCACGAACGCAAGACCAGATGCATGGGCAACAAGCAGCAAAGGACACACAAACACGCGCACACACTCGTACTTTAGACGTGTGGCAGCGGTCTAGCTACTAGTTTTATAAGCATTATAGACGAAATGTGTAGCTGGGCACGTTACACATCTACTTCTTAGTTTACGCTTCACTATGCATCGCGACTAGGCCATCGCGTAAGGGGATGAGGTATTAGCATAACAGAATGTTTCTACATCTAGCATAACCTTTAAACCTTCGAATAGACGTAAGTGTCTCGCCTTAAGTGGTGCGGTATTTGTGAAGCAACTCATTCACGGAAAACGTAATTTTGAATATACAAAGCGTTTACAAAAATGTGGTGCTATAGTTTAATAGACTGTACGTTATCTTGGATAACACAATGCATGAAATCGTTGTAATTTTTTTTAAAGAATTTTGCACTTCGTTGTCGAGAGATGATGCGTTTCGTTTAATTTGTCCACAACTTCAAAACTCGAACATATAAGCTTTCCTCTGACTCCCTCGCAATGAACATTCGTCTTTCACGATTCCAGGAGTGCTCGGTGTTCCTCAGCTGTCCCGAGGTGCTGGCCGCGCTGCTCTTCGTCGAGCTCCTGGGCGACAACGAAGCGCTCACCGTGGACGGCCTGTTGCCCCTCGACCCGAGGCCACGGGTCAGCGGCGAACCGGTACGCCGAGTGTGAATCTGATTCCCATACAGAGGCCGCGAAGAACGGCCCGAAATAACTAAGAAAGTTGGCTACAGTTTCAGCTGTGTACGGTGACATAAAAATTCGGTAGCACGTTGCACTACTGTAACACGCGAAGGCGAAAGCCTGCTGCACACTTGTTAATGCGCCGTCTCGCATATTCGCGTTGCTGCTTTCGCAGTTCGGCTTCTTCGGCTCGTTTTCGACGCTGAGCTGCGGCTTCGCGCGTTCGTATATAGCGGGGTCAGACTCGCGCCAACAAAGTTTCTCTTCGAAACTTTACGTTGCGTCCCCTCAGCAGAGAGTTGAAACGTATTCTTTTCTGTGTGTTGTATAAGTGATTTCAATGAATTTATGCACTGTTCGCTTTATTTTGCTGAGCGCTTGCAGCCTTAGCCTTACGGAGGTACGAGCCGTTGCTTACGGGGGTATGAGCCATCGAGAAGGTAACGTATTTTCTCTTTTTTTTTTTGTTCCGCTCGGCTAGACGCCGCATTTCTACGCGTTGTATACGTGATTCCAATGAATGTTTGCTCTGTACGCTTCACTTTGATGAGTGCTTGTAGCCTCTACATTGCGAGAGGGATGAGGTATTTTGCCTGCTTAGGGGCGGTATGAGCCATTGCAGATGATGATAGCTTTTGTACCATTGGACCGGACGACGTGTCTTTTTCAAGGCCATCAGGGGTATGAACCACTTAAGGCTTTCGCCTAAATACGCCAAAAGCGAAGACAAAAGCCACACAATGAATATACTAATGAGCGGCACTGGCATTAACATTCTAGTGCTTGTCCGGTGCTTGCGTTGACTGCCGCATTAGCATTGTCATCAAGCACGGCTAACAATCAACCATTCTTTGTACAGTGCTTATAGTAATTGGCCGCACACTGTGTTTTATTTAATTCGTCATTGGCGAGCTTAAAAGAATTACTACATAGCTTACCAGAATCAAGATATCAGAGATCGGGAAGTGTTCTCCGTTATACCGCAGGCCCGCACACGTGCCTCTCCACTCCATCCTATAACTTCCCGATTGTTATGCCCTAATCAGCTGAAGTCATCAAGGCAAGCTCTGTTTCAGAGCCCGCGTATACTTCTACGCCTAACATCATCATAATCATCATCATCATCATCATGGTTACGCCTACTGCAAGGCAAAGGCCTATCGCATACGTCTCCAACTACCCCGGTCATGTACTAATTGTGGTCATGTTGTCCCTGCAAACTTCTCTATCTCATCCGCCCACCTAACTTTCTGCCGCCCCCTGCTACGCTTCCCTTCCCTTGGAATCCAGTCAGTAACCCTTAACGACCATCGGTTATCTTCCCTCCTCATTACATGTCCTGCCCATGCCCCCCATTTCTTTTTCTTGATTTCAACTAAGATGTCATTAACTCGCGTTTGTTCCCTCACCAAATCTGCTCTTTTCTTAACCCTATTACATTTGTCGGACGATCCCACCGCTGTCAACCAGATGTAGGAGTCGTCGGACGACCTCGCCGCTGCCACCATTTGAAGGAGTTGAAGGTCGTAGAGAGGAACTCGGTGAACAGGATTTATTTACATTATTTACATCTTAGACAAGACATATCGACCGTCTAGCGTGACTCCCATATGGAGCCCGCAAGACTAACATACAGCAAACAGCTTACGAGCACACAGCTCACGAGTACATTTCGAGCATGACAACAAGCACGCAGCTCACTAGTACATTTCTACACGACACCGAGCACTCAGCTCACTACGACGAGCACGCCCTAGCAGCCGGCAATCGCTGCTTATAAGCTCTCTGCTCGACGTCATAGCTCGACGTCATTCAATATGACCCGCCCTTTTGGAGGATGAAGGCTGTCGACTTGGAGGAGGATGAGGGCTTACATACACGTGCCGCACTCACACACAGGTGTAATGGTCCGGAGCCGACGTCAGAGGGGCTTCGTAGAACTCCTTCACTCGCAACGGCGGCGAGGCTAGAGGTTGGCGGCGGCATTCCAAGATGAGGTTACCACCGCTGGCGTAACTGGCTGGCAAACTTGCACTGCAGCTGGGCGTTCTTAACAACCCTTAACGTTATACCTATCATTCTTCTTTCCATAGCTCGTTGCGTCGTCCTCAATTTAAGTAGAACCCTTTTCGTAAGCCTCCAGGTTTGTGCCCCGTACGTGAGTACTGGTAAGACACAGCTGTTATACACTTTTCTCTTGAGGGATAATGGCAACCTGCTGTTCATGATCTGAGAATGCCTGCCAAACGCACCCCAGCCCATTCTTATTCTTCTCATTATTTCCGTCTCATGATCCGAATCCGCGGTCACTACCTGTCCTAAGTAGATGTATTCCCTTACCACTTCCAGTGCCTCGCTACCTATCGTAAACTGCTGTTCTCTTCCGAGACTGTTAAACATTGCTTGAGTTTTCTGCAGATTAATTTTAGACCATCCCTTCTACTTTGCCTCTCCAGGTCAGTGAGCATGCATTGCTCACTGACCTGGAGTGGCCACACTGAGTGGCCGCACTGAGCTACGCCTATATAGTAGGCTATCCCGCTGCGACAAAAGTGAATATCTCTACAAGTTCACACATTTGATACTTTGACAATAGTGCGCGGATTGAGGCAACTATGTGTCGTTTCTCGTTTACCAGCTGTGTTGGCTCGCTGAACCAATTCTCGTTGCGCCTGTTCCTGCCGCAGGTATTCAGCCCTTCCGAGTGCTCCGTGTGCCTTCTGGACTTCAAAGACCATTCCTCTCGGCCGGTGGCGCAGTTCGAGGACGCGTTCCTGCTCCGCGAGTTCAACAAGTGTCTCGTGGCCTTCAGACAGGCCCTCACCCAGCGTAGACCCTCACCTGTGGGCCAGAGCTCGAGCTCGAGCGCGGCTGGCCACGATCCACCCTGTTTCCACTCGCTGTCATCTTCCAAGACGTCGTCCTCCCGGAGCAGCGCGCACGCCCCTGACTCCCCGCCAGACAATCTGCAGGGCCTGCGTGGCCACGAACACTTCGTAGAGTGCAAGCCACCGCTCGCAGACCGTTTGGGAACGAATACGGCCACCGTTTCAGTTGACAAAGCTGACCTGCAGTGCCCGATCAAGCGGGGTCAACAGTCGGAGAGTCAAGCACCCACATTAGCCTGTGTATTGGGCGCACTACGAACGAAGGCGGCAGCACAGACCGCCAAACCCGAACAGCCAGTGCCTCCGCAACGGTCACCTCGAAAGTTCTTCAAAGTACTGAGCTCCAGGAGTCCGAGCCCGACCCCGCCGAAACCCGACAGAACTCGTCCACCGCCACCTGCAGATACGAATGCCAGAACTTCGAACGCACCGCCATCGTTGACAAGCTCAGCTGCTGCCCCAGTTCCTAACATTGCGAGGCCCTTGGCGACTAAGCCTCCGCCGCCTGCCACGAAGAGGAGCCTGCGTTCACTGGGTGGCTCTAGTTCCAAGGGGTCCATGGAGAGGAACAAAAGCCTAGAGAATATACTTAACAGAATCTCCGCGAGCCAGCCGTCGACGCCTTCGTCGTCGTCAGCGCCGCTTCTGACGCAGGCCGTCCTGTGCGCCCAGAGGCATCCTTCTCCGAGACCCGAGCGGCGCGGCAGCGGTTCCCAAGCGGCTATGGTCTTTCGTCCGGTCAACCTGTCTCCGCTGACGTCCCGCAGGTCTGCCTTCCGGCCCGCGACCGAGTGTCTCCTGGACCAGAGAAGGCAGAGCAGCGGCGGCGGAGGCGCGGTTCCGATAGCGTTGCCGCACTGCGAGTTTTCCGCACTGAGCAACGCCAGACAGGCGTGCGGCAAGGTCGCGCCGGTGAAAGTGCTGACGTCCCCTCCGGTCTCTTCGCCTCGCGTGCAGCTCTCGATCGAGTCTGCGCCCGAGGACGACGTGTGGCGCAGGCAGGAGAGCGTCGAGCTCGAGTCACCGGGCGTCGAGCGGCGGCCACCGTCGCCGCGATGTCCGGACGCCGCGGCGTCGAGGGAGACGGAAGTGTGGACGCTTGCGGCGGAGCAGCAGCAGCAGCCAGCGGCGGAAGAGAGCGCTCCGGCACGAGGGCACCGCAGGACGACATCTGGGTCTTCGGCTACGCCGTACGGGTCTCCGTCGGCGACCTTATCGCTGCCGCGGCTTCCGTCTCAGAAGTCGTGCGACGACGTCTACCACACTGCGGACGAAAGTGTAGATGACAGTGAGTGTATATTTCTTTATCAGTCTTAGTAGGTAGGAGTGCCTGCTGCAGTGTACTCATGAGGAGAAAGTGGTAATGTCACGGTTTACTACCGCCTCGTGACGCATAATGTGAGGTGGCAGGACAGTTAGGATGAATATAGACGTGCATATCTGGTGTTTTCCGCCTCCATACAATTGTTTCATCGACAGTGAATCAGTCCGCTTGCAGTTGGCGAGGTGAGGAGAAGCACTAGCGGAGCGATAAATCTAGCAGAACGTAGTGCACGATGCGGTCGTTGTCGGGACATTTACGCTGGCTGACAAACGTGGTGTGAGAGCATTTATCCATAGCTATTCCTCTCAGGCCACTCGAAATCTGACGAAAATATGCCTATGGTTATGCACTACAGCTCAGGCAAGGGGCTCGTCGTTGTGATTAAGGGAAGTTAGCCAATTCGTCTCAAGCCTTTTTGTTCCGACACCCGAACAGACGCATGAAAATGAAGGGAACATCCCTATTGTGACTCTTGGAACAGAATACGTTTAAACTGCGAATAGCTGCCTCAACACTAGTTTAGTGTGCTTACATAAGCCAGCAGTGTAGTTTATTAGCACCGGGCTCCCACGTTAGTTATTTCACTCTACGACTGTCCCCGGAAGAAGCGTATTATATTTTATTCACTCCAAATGTTTATAGCTTTATACGTGCTCTTTGTGCGCACTCAAAATAATCAATAAGAGATGTTTTTCGTACGTAGAGCTTTTTACTCATCTCTGAATGTACGTGTCAATTTCATCTATAATTGTCTGAACGCATGGTAAAGCAAAGGAGCACAACCATCAAATAAAACGCACGAGTGTCCAATCTCAACTGTACGACCTGAAATGAGTCTACAAACGTGGTCTATTTTCCGCAAGATAAAACGAGAATGGGATTGCGGCATAGGCGAATAGGATTGGTATTTGGCGATTTTGGTGCAAGAGCCACTGAGGCTCGAGCTTCCAAGTTAAAACGTCAGTTTGAGCCGATCACGAATGTCGTGACAAGCTGTATGCAAACCGGGAAGGGGTTCCTCCCTCTGCCCCATCTATATGGGCCGTTCTTATGCTTAAACTTAGGTCCCAAAAGACTTCCGGTCTGGCCCTCTGAACCAGGCCGCTAAATTTAATGGCGAACGAAAAAAAATAGCAAATTGAAATAGCTCGCAAATATGTAAGACCCTCTAGCTGGCACCAATCGTGCTTCACAGCTAAAGCGTATACGTTGATAAATAAATTTGAATGCATTCGTAAAAAATTTGGAAAATGCTTAAGCTCCGCCTTTAAAAGTGGAACGCGATAGCTTTCAAAGATCCTTGACTGCTTCTCACGATTCCCGGCAACAGCAGCTTATGTAACCGCAATGTTTACTGGCAAATGCTGCCGGCGAACGCTATGCACGAAGGAGAGCGGCCGATCTTCCTGGCAGAAACGCAGCCACTTGTGTTTTATTTATTTATTTCACAATACTGCAGGCCAGATTGGCCCAAGCCGGTGGGGCATGAAAACACAAATCATAACAGCACGCAAATGTAAAAAAAAAGTAAAAAGATTACATTGCATGTAACATACAAGAGAATCAAAAATTAAAAATTACAGAGCAGAAACTAAAACAATGAACATTGAAATTGCTTACTTTCTACTGAAGAAACAAAGTTTGAAGGGCCTGTTCCATGTCAGGAGAGCGAAAAATTGATTCAGGAAGCGCGTTCCAATCAGCTATTGTTTGAGGGAAAAAACTGCGCTTAAATGAGTTTGTTTTAGCAAACATAGGCTGTAATGAGTGTTCGCTATAATGTCGGGTCCTTCGAGTAGTGGAGTGCCTGAGGAATGAGGGGGGAGCAACGCTAAGCTTTCCTGCCAAAATTTTATGAAGGAAAGAAATGCGGCTCAGTTTTCTACGTGTACTAAGCAACGGGATATTATTGTCCTTAATAAGTTGTGTTGGAGAGTCTGACCTTCTGTATTTATGAAAAACGAAACGTACTGCCTTTCTCTGAATGAGCTCTAGTTGATAGATGTCTTTCTTAGTGTGGGGGTCCCAAATTACGGACGAGTATTCAAGTTTGGACCTGATGAAAGTTTTGTAAGCCAAGAGCTTAATATGACTAGGAGTATGTTTTAATTTTAGTCTCAGGAAACAGCTTCTAGAATGCAGTTGAACAGATCTCAGAAATATGTGTGCCCCAGGTTAAACGGTTGTTAAGAGTTATTCCTAGGTATTTATATTGTGAGACCTCGCTAATGTGACTGTTGTGGAGGCAATATTGGTAACAGCTAATATTTATTTTTCACGTAACTCGGAGAGGTACACTTTTATCAATGTTTAAATCCATATTCCATTCTTCACACCAGTGACATATTTTAAGCAAAGATTCTTAGAGCAATTTATGGTCTTCTATTGATGTTATTTCTTTATATACAACGCAGTCATCTGCGAACAATTTTACTGACACTGACCGTGGAATTACATTTACTAAATCATTTATATGTATTAAAAACAGCAAAGGTCCTAACACACTACCTTGCGGAACACCGGAAGTAACAGCAAGCGATCCTGAAAGGGTGCCATTCACATCAACAGACTACGTTCTACCACTTAAGTATGTTCTGACCCATTCTACAAGATACAGCGGAAGACCAATAAACTGCAATTTATAAAGAAGCTTTGAATGCGGTACCTTGTCAAAAGCTTTCGCCATATCCAGAAAAAGAACATCGATCTGTCCCGAGTTATCCAGTACGCTGAGAAAGTCATGAACCGTCGTAATTAGTTGAGTAGTGGTTGACATGCCCTTCCTGAAACCATGCTGAAAAGGTGCTAGGATGTCCTCTTCCTTTAAAAAGTCATTTATAAAGCGGGCCACGATGTGCTCTAGGAGTTTGCAGGATGTAGAAATAATTGATACCGATCGGTAATTAGTCACGAGTAGCTTATCCCCTTTTTTATAGATCGGTACAACACGAGCCTTCCTCCAATCCTTAGGTAACTCACTGGTTTGCAGAGATAAAGTGACAATTTTAGCAAGATGCTCCGAGATCTGGTCGGCATAACGCTTTAAAAAAGCATTTGGAATGCCGTCAAGACCATGACCTTTCCGAATATTTATTTTACGAAGCAACGACAAAACCCCTTCTGTGGTAATGACAGGAACCTCGCTAGGATCGATGGATCGTTTCGGTGCATCAAAAACCATATTTGAAAGGCCCCCCAAAACAGTTTGAAAGTATCCATTGAAGAGCTGAGCTATTTCCTTCCCGTTGGTAACAAGGCTCCCATCATCACTTTTAATTTCTTTTATGGCCTCTTTTTGATGGCCAAGGGAATTCCAAAACTTGCAGGGATCTGTTTTTATGAATGAAGCAAGAGTAACCCTAAAATAATGGGATTTCGAAGTGGACAGTTTCTGTGCTAATTCATGTTTTAAATTCTGCAAATACTGAGGAGATGTAGAATGATGTCGTTTAAGACGTTGAAGTCTCCGCTTCAAATGAATAATATCACGACTGACCCAAGGGTTTCGACGCTTATTTCTCACTTTCCGTTGAGGTACAAAATTTGTGATAGAAAATAATATGCCTTCCTTGAGGCGTTCCCATAAGCTATGTACATCGTCCTCATTAGTATGCAGCAGTACATCATCCAAATAATCAATAATAGAAGCGTCGTCAGTGCGGTCAAAATCATGGACGTAGGCATCAGACAAATTTCGAGTACTATCAACGCAATTAGTACGACAAGAAAAAAAAAGCAAATGGGGATCAGAAATACCAGGCTCAACTCTGAGTTCACTGGCAAAGAACAAATCTAACACAGCATTTTTACGGGTACAGTCATGCACAATTTGGTTAAGTTTTAAAGCTAACATGGTGTCCATAATTACATCACCAAAGGCACAGCTCCCGTAAGCTAAACTCCTCCAGTCCAAACCTGGTAGGTTGAAATCCCCCGTCATAATCACATTGCTTTCACGCTTGGTTAACAAGTGGTCATATAAGATTTGAAGGAATGTTAATGGAGAATCAGGAGCACGGTATACCGCGTATAATAAGAAGGTCAAGCCCCAACATGACACATTTAAAAACAGGCTTTCGTGCTCTGGAATTTGGTCAAGAACAGTGACCTGAACAAACGACTTCAAAATAACTGCGACACCCCCACCCCTTGAACCACGATCCCTTCTAAAGATATGATAAGCAGGGGGAATAATTACATCATTACTTATTTGATGATGTAGCCATGTTTCTGAAAGAACAAGAATGTGCGGGTCATAGGAAAGGAGGAGTAGTTCAAGGGCGTTAGTTTTATTCTTAATACTTCTGGCATTTAGAGACAGTATCCGTAGTTCTTGTGCTTGGTCCTGCAACCGCTATCTTTCAGAACTATCACCTCTGCTGATAGGTGCTGGCGCCCGTGTACTCGATACATCATCCCACACGTAGTAGGTGTTATCGATTCGCAGTTTGTCGTGAATAAGGGAAACCTTCCTGCCACTATTGCTTTCATTTTTTGCACTATGCCAAAGTAATTTACGCTTTTTAACTGTTTCAGCAGAAAAGTCGTTTTGGATAGACACGCCGGTTCCCTTTAGCTTTCCAACGTTTCGCCAAACGTCCTGTTTTTCAAAGTAATCCTGAAAATACAAGATAACTGGTGAATTCGCAGCTCGGCGACCTAACCTGTGAATACGCGCCACTGAAGAACAGGTAAGTCCAAGTTTATGGTGAAAAATTTCGTCGATAACCTTATGACTCAATGTTTGCTCAGTATTACTGAGTAATACTTGTTGGGGGGCTAGTTGGTGCATGTTTCTAGAAGGGGGTTATAGCGCCGTAAAAACACAATTGCGCCTGTCCCGTCTCGCTTGCTGTGTGTTGTGTTTTTACGGCGCTATAACCCCCTTTGCTCAGTATCATTTTCGTCTTTTTTGATGCCAAAGACAATCAAATTGTTCCTTCGACTTTTATCCTCTTGGTCAACCAACCTTGCTTTCTGCGATTTCAGTGTTTCCTGGACTAGTGCCATGCTTTCATGTAGGAGCTCAATTTCTTGCGTCTTTGCTGATATTTCGTTCACCTTTTTGTTTAGTTCGCTTACGCGTATGCGAAAGTTTGCGAGAGTGTTTTTCTGTCTGTTCTAGCCTAGTAATAACATTGGCCAGGTCACTACGTATAGCTTGCTGACCTTCAACAAGTTGCTTAAGCAGTTCTGGCACAGAGGGACCGGGACCAGGGTTTTGCTCAACATCTCCGCAAAGCAGTAGCATCAATGTACAGAAGCATTCAGAAGCAATGGCCAAAACCATATGTGGGCTCGGCACAACTACAAGACACCTCTCGTCACTTCTGTACAGACAAACACTACCAACCTGGACAGAAAGCAGGAACCGTTGCATTGGAGACATAATCCCCGTCGCCTCGCCGAGCCCACTGCCGAAGTATCGCTGAGGACAGTCTTTTATAGGCCATGCTGGTGACGTCACTGTCGCAGGAAATTCCTGAAGTGGTACACTGCGCATGTCGGGCAGCAAGTCCGTGTCCGATAAAGGGCAGCTTTCACTGATGAAGCCATCTTTGCTGTCGTCCGATCCAAAGTGGCGACACGTGCTTGACAATGTCGACGTACCGGCAGTGGCGAACAGGGCAGCCTGGACAGAAAGCAGGAAACGTTGCATTGGAGACGTGATCCCCGTCGCCTCGCCGAGCCCAGGACGCAGCGGGTGAGGAGGACATCGAAGTATTTTACGGATGCGCGGAGGCGAGTGCCATCTAGACGGTGCTGTTGCAAGGAACTGAGTGCAGCGGGCCGCTCTATGAATGGTAGAAACCCTGGAAAAGTGGTTTATGTTTGGGCTTCCGCGTAACAGAATTATGTTTTCGGGTACATTCAAATTGCAATTCGACGCTATCATGTCTGTAAGTTGTACTTTACGATTTTTCTGACGCACCTTACTTTGAGGAATTCGATTAGTTCATTAACGCCTCTGCGCCACACCTGCGTGGTTGTGGTTCGGAATTATTTTTCGCTCAACGACGTGCGGCGCAAGACACCGACACCTGATTTTATGCGACAAGGTGTCCTTAACGCTATCGCTTTAAAAAAATGCCGCAGAACTGAGGTGGTGCTTGTCTCCTCGATGTGGCAGCAGCCTGTTTGGCCAGATTGCGACTCCAGAGAATCTGCGGTCTGCACCAAAGTCTGCTAAGAAAACAAACGTATTTTAATGCGAAAGTATTGTATTCTCTACTACGCGAAAATCCGGCGTTGTCGCCGGCGTGACCGAAAAATGGTACCGACAATCGATGACGGTGCGAAGAACAAAAACACGTAAAAAAATGCTCAGACTAACGTCAAATCTGTCAGCTGGTATTCTGGAAATAAACTAAATGCCTTCAAAGACAAAATCACGGTCTGAGTGGGAATCGAACCCAGACCTCCGGGGTGCGAGACGAGCACGCTCCCCCGATGCCACGGTGGCTTTTTTTTTCTTTATTACCTTCATTACAACACCACGCAAACGCGTACAAAGTAGGCCACTTGGTGCAGAAAAAATATTACGTAATTTTGAGAGACTGTACATATTTAAAAGGCCCTCAAAGAGGATATCACAGAAACCAAAGTGTCCAGCTCCTGAAGCCACTCTGGCGGTTCAATCATGTCCTTGAGGGCATCACCCGTGTACCTAGGACTTTCACTGAGGTGTTCCCTCGCAGACCTGTCATCTACGTGGGCATTCCTGACGTCCATGCGCGTTTTCCACGTGCTACTCATACACAAAAGTATTATCAAGTCAGCCGGCACTCTCCCTGTGTCTGCGCATGGTAAGAACCGAATACCGAAAGGACTTAACGGCAGTTCTTCTTTTGGAGTTCGTTTGAGAACATCCCACAAGAAAACGGAGTCATGGCAATCCAAGAAGATGTGCTCAATGGTTTGAGGTTTCTTACATGTGATGCAGTCAACAGACCATGGAACAAAGAAGCCCTTGCTTTGTAGCCATGGCTTCACAAGGAGAGTGCCCGAATGCAATTGAAAAAAGGTTGTCGCTGAAGATCTAACCGGCATTTTTTTTTAAGGCGTTTCAGCACATTGCGTTCAGGTCCTAAGTTATACATCGTACGGTAAACAGGGTGCGGCAAGAAAACATCAACCAGATCACTATAATGTTTCTTACGCGTCAGTCAAAAATTCATTCGAAAAATGCGCTTTCAGTAAAAAAAAGGACATAACAAGCGGACTAACAACGCCACGGTGGCTCCATTGTTACGGTTGACTGAAGTTGTGTCTAGTATGTGCGTCAGTGCACACGACACGTTACTGCCTCCGTCACTGCCTCCCACGTGTCACTTGCTCTTCGAATTTCATCGGTACTATGTCTACTACGATGCAGACGGAAGCGTCTACCTATGCGACAGCTGTGAAACATGGTCGCCCACGGAACCAAGCCTCAGAAGACGACGCAAGGAAACACAAAAGAGGAGGAGATAGTCACAACAGACCTACCATAACATAAAATTAATCGTTCTGCAGCAAATTGGTTTGAATGTTTCCAGCCTGTGGCCAACGTACATGCAAACACACACGTACCTATTCAGCAGAAATAACTTTATTGCATGTCAAAAACATCAATCGAAAACACTTCACCTGAGCGATTATAATGCTTTCGCATTCCCACACGTAAGAAGTCTTAAGTGTCTGCTGAGTTTTTCTTTTTCTCTTGGTCGACCAATATGTGTACGTTCTCAATGTGTTAAGTTGCGACAAACACGTCCGGTGCATCATGTTCATGTATGTAGCCGTTTTAACGCGATAGCGTTAAGGACCTCGCGTCGCGTAAAATCCGGTGTATGCGTCTTGCGTCGGACGTCGTTTGGCGAAAAACCATTCCCAATCACAACCACGCAGGCCCTCCGCGTGGGACAGAGGCGTTACTGAAGTAATTGAATTCCTCAAAGTAAGATGCGCCAGAAAAATCGTAAAGTACAGCCTAAACACAACCCACAGACATGAAAGCGTCGGATTGTAATTAGAATATACCAGAAAACAATTCTGTTACGCGGGAACTCGAACATAAACCACTTTTCCAGCGTTTCTAACATTCACAGAGAAGCTCGCTGCGCTCAGGTCCTTGTAACAACACCATTTAGATGGCTCTTGCCTTCGCGCATCTGCGGCCCACGCAAGAGGCCGCGTTTCTACCAGAAAGTTCGCCCGCTCGCCTTCGTGTATGGCATTCGCCGCCAGCGTTTCCCAGTAAACATTACGGTTACATAAGCTGCAGCTGCCGGGAAGCGTAAGAAGCAGTCAAGGATCTTTGAACGCCATCGCGTTCCGCTCTTAAAAGCGAAGCTTCAGCGTGCTCCAAATTTTTTACAGCGATGGGCTGTTAAGGGCTAGTTCCCCCTAGGGTCATGTCTGTGTGCAGACACAAAATTACCCATGCGTGGGCCGATCCCGAAGATAGTGCAATGCCAGGCCGACCCGAGACGGAGGTGAAGCAGGCATTAGGCACTTCCCATACGTGGGGCGATCCCGAAGACCGTGCAATACCGGGCCGACCCGCGACGGAGGTGCAGACCCACATACGCGGCTTCGCTCGTCATCCTTCTCCACATAGCGAAAGAGGGTCACTGAATTTTATTCCTCGCCTGTTGTACCGCAGGCCCGGAGGGACACGGCGTCGGCCTCCCGGGCGAGGCTCGTCCGCGCTGCCTCAAGTCGCGCCGAGAGCGATCGCTGCGCTCGCACACGAGCGGCGGCGGCGGCGGGTCGAGCGCCTTCTCGTCGGTGTCTCAACGCCTGAGCAGGGACGACTCGGCCAGCTCGGCCGGTTTCGTACTCGACTACCGGAGCGACGACGAAGACTACATCGCCTTCTCGCTCAGCAAGCACGAACGGTGAGCAACGTGTGGTCCTTGTCGGGACGCATGACGACGAGCACCGACGACTGTATGTGACACGGCGAGGAGGTCGCGGCATGCTAGAAGAGGGTGCGCAGTTTGGTCTTATCTGGAAGGGAAAAGATACGATGTAAATCAAAGCGGTAATTGTAGAAAGAGCTTACTTAAAGGAAGGCGGAGAGGTAAACCTGAATCTGCTCGTTTCGGCCATATACCCTGCACTGGAAGAAAGGGAGAGAGAGAGAGCAATTGAAAAAAACAGGAAGGCTAGACAGCACGAGTGTCTAGTTAGCTGTCTTGTACTGGGAGAAAGGGATATGACAGAAAAGATTAGCAGAAGACGAAAGACGGGAAAGACTGCGCTCACGCGGTGCTTATCGCTGTGTGCAACTTCTTATCATCATATTCTTTTACTACTTCCTTTATGCCCACTGCAGATCGAAGGTCTCTCCACGCCGTATCCAATTTCCTGTCTTGCATGATGTCGTCGTCATCCCATTGTCATCATACCTTTGTGGTCATTCCTTCGTCGTCGTTCGTAGGATCCGTACGTTCGAGCGCTACAAGTTTATGTCGAACGAGCCGCTTCCCGGTGAAAATGTTTCCAACTTGGTCGTGCGTTCTATACTGGAAAATTGTTCCTAAAAAAAATCAATGTTCCTCGCGAACATCACGAAAGCATTGCTTAAAGCTACTCCTACAGCGCATAGAATCTACATAGTTTTTTTTTACCGTAAGTTCTCAAGCAGCCTTAATCTGTTTGTGGTTTTTATGTTGCCATGCGAAAAGTGTTCTATTTCTTATATTTTGTACTCCGGGGAGCTGGGAACTAGTCAAGCTGACTTGTCAGCTTTTTTTCCCGCACTCCCTCACTTCATGAGTGAAATAAAGATTATTATTATTATTATTATTATTATTATTATTATTATTATTATTATTATTATTATTATTATTATTATTAAAATCTGCCCTCCCAGCCAGAGCAGCCAGTCGGCGGACGTTTGTCCTGGTCGACATCCTTACCTTTTCGGTCCTGTTTTCTCTTGCTTTTATCTATCTATCTATCTATCTATCTATCTATCTATCTATCTATCTATCTATCTATCTATCTATCTATCTATCTATCTATCTATCTATCTATTTATCTATTTATCTATCTATCTATTTATCTATTTATCTATCTATCTATTTATCTATCTATCTATTTATTTATCTCTTTATCTATCTATCTATTTATCTATCTATCTATTTATTTATCTATTTATTTATCTATTTATTTATCTATTTATTTATCTATTTATCTATCTATTTATCTATCTGATCCTGCACCCAGTCTTCATCGCCATTCCTCTCTTGTTCTGCCACTGGCAGGTACGAGGACTTCCGGCGCCGCATCCGCCGTCGGGGCCGGCGGCTTGCTCGCCGGCTCAGCCGCAGCCTGCGCGCCAGCTACTCGAGCGGCAGCAGCGACATGGACGACATCGACGAGGACCCCGAGCTGGGCTTCTCGCGGCCCCAGGCCCCCCTGTGCGCCGTGCGCGCGGCCAACTCCGAGCCCACGCTGCACGTCCTGCTGCCGACCAAGGGCTCGGCGCGCGAGCTCCCGGCGCTGTCCATCGCCTCCGAGCTGGTCATGACGTCTTCGCCCGGGCGGCGACAGACGCTGGTCATGACCACGGGCCAGGGCATGCCCAAGGCGTACTCCTTCGACGGCGTCAACCCAAACCTGCCAGTTCCTTTCAAGGCCAAATTCAGGTATACACCGTTGTCAGGTTCCTTTATGCCACATGAACTAAGAACCCATGAGCTTCGGAACGACGCTGCGTCTGCCTTGTAACATTCACATTCGAACACGCGGGGTGTCCCAGCTAACGACTGAACATTGCAAGTCTTATAATTGTATGTTGCGTCACGTCTATCCTTTTTAATCCTCTTTCGTTCAATAGCTTGGCTAACGTTAGCTGGGTCACGCGCGGTATACGTTCCCAGAAGGTGTATGGCACTATAAAGAGGCCCTGTGCACGAGTTGGACGAGAGGTGTGCGTAGAGACTATAGTATGGCAGTGCACAGGAGCTGCGTTTGAAAGAAGCGTCTTAATGAACCGTGCGGGGATGTGGAGAGCACTTTAATAATTCGTCTGGAGCGCTTTTTCTTCGCCTTTCTTTTTTCGCCGGCCCGCAGACAAGGCTTGTTGAAATGACAATGATTATACCTGGCTAGAGCTCGCTCAGTCAATAGGCACCAAATTTTCCGTCATGTCTACTCAATAAATGAACCTAATTTTGAACTGTGAAGCGTGGCTTATACAGTTATTAGTGATGCGGACATCTCAAGACCTAGCAAGAAACAGATATGAGACGCGCGCATAGAACGGCGCGGGGCACGGAGTGCTGCTTGCGGGTGTAATGGCACCAACCGGTGCATGCGACGCAAGTGCGGAGGCGATGCGAGTGACGGCGTGGTGTATGACGTAACGTCAGAAGCGGCGCGCAGCAGATGTGGAGCGAGCGTATAAACAGTAGACGACGTGCCGCGTACGTATACGTAATATAAAAGGCGACCGGCGTAGCTGAAGCGTGCATGCACTCTCAGTATGCCTCCGTTCAAACTCAACGTTCTGCCAAGGTTGCGAACCGGCTGTCTGTGACGACGAAATGCAGCAGACGATGCGCAAGCGCTCGCACGACTACGCGCTCGCCAGGAAAAGAAGGAAACAGTATATACTTGTGAGCAACTCAGCCTGTGTCATCTCTGGCGTATAGCCTGGTTGTGCGCGTCTCTGACTGGTGCTGGGTTAGTGCGCCATCAGCAATGGCCGGCCGCAGTTATCGAACAGCTGTCGTTCGCTTGAAAATAAATCGCGTGCCGTTGATCTCTACCGTAAGATACGTTGACAGCACACGATACTTGTTACACACATGAACCCGCAGACAGGCACATGCGCACCTTGCATGCAGTAAATTTTCACCCAGCATCTAGCGTAGCAGGCCAGACGATCGTATACAGGTTAAAATATCCAGCTTATCATTAAGGTGAGCGTCTCTCACGACACCTGTGATTCGTAGTATACCTATGCCACGCACATTTGCGTGCTGCAGGCGTTAACCGCGGTGACTGTGCCGTGCTGCGTCATCACTCGCCTCACCAGAACGCGTTCAAATTCGCTCTTCGACATTCGGCCACAAGCGAAGCGTCGCGCTCGAACAACCCGAGCGGCGTCGAAGCGCACGCTGTAACAGCTCTGGCTCTGTCCGTCATCCAACAGGTGCAAGAAGACCTCCGAGGAAGCGAGCCACGCGGAATCCTGCGCAGTCGGCCTGACGCGGCAGGACACCGAGTTCATCAAGGCGCACTCCTTCCGGCCGGTGTCGCCCGATCTGTCGGCCGGCACTTCCGAAGAGGACGACGTCGAGAGCGAGCCCGCAGAGCAGGACGAAGACCAGCAGGACTTCGACACGGCCAGCGGCGACAGCGCGGAGAGGAGGCGCGAGAGCTTCGTGTCTGTTGAGGAAGAGCCTCCGCAGGACTCGGTGAGCGCGCACGCCCCGTCATTTGTCCACTGCAGGAACTCTCTGGAGGTCCTGTGCCGCCACTGCCGCTTCGTCTGCGCAGTGCGCTTATAGAGCATATATACGACCGAAAAATTGCCCAACACTTCGCGCCAACTGATTTCGTCTGTTGCCCTGTGGCAACTTGCATGTTTCTCATGGCTCCTCAGTTGGTCATGGCGCTTGAGCGCTTTTTCCTGTCTCCATCTTTGCACTTCAGCGCAGCGCCAAAGCTTCATTACTTGCTATATAGCTAATTTCTTCCGTTGGTCCAGCTTTGTGAGACCGCGGTTGCGGAATCCGGAGAAGCGCTGTATTTCGCTGCGGTAGAATTTCCTTGACGTAAGCGCAGAAGGGTTTAAATGCACAGAAATGCAGGGAGAGCAGTATAGTAGCTTCCTTTATTTTAATGAAGTTTAGGCATACATGTACGATTTCACTGTCGGTTGCTGCTAGTCATTCCTTTCTCTTCTTTTTGTGTGCGTGTGTGCGCGTGCGCGTGCGTGTACGTGTCTGTGCGCGCGCGTGCGTGTGCGTGCGTGCGTGCGTGCGTGTGCGTGCGTGCGCGTGCGTGCGTGTGCGTGCGCGTGCGTGCGCGAGACCTCGGTCCTTCAGAAGCATTCGTGGCGGCACGAGAAATGGGTGTCGTATAAGCATTCGCGTGTCACAAGTACACAGCTGGCGAATGTTTACGCTGAATAGGTGGACACATACGTTCGCACGTGTCCACACAATCGCTACACAGTTTCCAATGCACCCTTCTCTGCGAGATTGCCATACAGTTCATAAGCACTCTCCGAGAAACACATGCAGGCACTTTCCTTGCAGACAGGTCGCACCGATGACGCGCCCAAGCATAATAAGCCAAGGCACACGTTTCACAGTTGTTCGCCTCGGTGTTCACCTTTCATTTTTCTAGTAGAAAAAATATTAAGAGAACTGTATCGATCCTGTTCCTTCTATTTCTTCGCGCGCACCTCCTCTTCGGAGCTTGCAGGAGTTGCGCACTCTTCGCCTGCATATTTTTTTAATGTTTCAACTATGGTGGCCAACACCCCTTTGAAGAAATTCGGGACCTACAGGACAAGCCAAATCTATCTTTTCTTTATTCTTATGCACGTATGTGCCCTTCTGTAGGCCTGCAAGCAAAATCGTAGCCGCGCGACGTATGCTGTATGTGCGAGTGAAAAGCTACGAGGGTGAGCCGGCGATCGCGGCTCATTCTTGCGCACGCAAGGGAGGGAAGCGGGGAGGAAGGGCGCCGTCTTCCGTCGCGCGCAAGGCTTCCAAGGGGAGACTCTTTTACGGAAACGCTGTTTTATGCATTGAAGCGCAAAAGTAACTGGAACACCAATGTATTTCATCGTACGTTTACATTGAAAATTAATATCTCGAAACTGGTGCAGTCCAGAGAATTTGTTCTAATTGGATACGCCTTGCTGACTCGCTGGCTTATAATTCTTAGGTTTAAATATGTGCCGTAAAATAAATAAATGAGTTAGTTCGGTTAATTGTGTTAATTCGTTAGTTAGGTATCCTGATTTCTCGTCAAAGTAATGGCCGCCGCATCGAGTAAATTTAAGATCAGGGGTTAGAATCGTGCTATCTGCCACAGGTAATTTTTTTTTTAATTTTAGACCTTCTGAAAAGAAAAAAAAAACACCCGGTATACTGCATGCATATAGTGTAATTCTTTTCGGCAGTCCACGCTTTCGCCATATTTAGACACTTTTGAATTCTGCCCTAAACGTTCAATTCAGCCATGTTCGCACCTTTCAGCCTGTCTGAGAGGCTGAGACTCGTTAGAGCCAACCAGCCAGGACATGGCAGAACTTGCGTCAAGGATTAACGCCCCAGACACCTAAGAAAAGGCAGGGCCGTACGCCCAAGGCGCGTTTTTGTACAGCCAACAGCGGCCGTCTTGATTGAGGTAGCAGTTTAATCTCCAGTACGGCTCCGTCTCTTGCCTTGAGTTACCCCCTGCATGCACCCGCCTGGTTCATTCTCCCCAGAACCCAGCACCATCAACGCTTTCTGGTACACTACATCGAAAAGCTTCTGGAAAAGTTCGCCAGCGGCGCCCTGCACTGAGAGCCCTTCATTCATTCATTCATTCATTCATTCATTCATTCATTCATTCATTCATTCATTCATTCATTCATTTCGCTGTTGTTCAATGAGACAGAGCAGCTTATTTCCTTCGCAAGGTGTAGCGCGATCTGCAACATTCATGCACCGACAATGCCGGCGCACAGGTTGTCAGAACAGAGGTCGCACGTATGTATAGGATACCGCGCAGCCAGTCGTGTGTGTAAGCCTCAGTTACACTAATCGGTGAAAGCGACCCTTTCTTTCCCCCTCTCCCAATGTTCTCCTGCAGGAAGAGCCGCATCCGTCGCCATCGTCATTCCCGATGCGCTTGTCGGCGTCTGGCTTGCGCCCCGTGGCCACCTGTCGGTGGGCGCGCGACTGCCTCGACCCGACCGGAGACCCGCAGCTCGAGGCGCTCGTTCAGTGGATCGCCGCCAGCGTCGCCGGGGTACCCGGCCTCGTCATCTACACCGGCGGGCAGCCCAGTCTCGAGCAGGTATATACGTGGCTCTGCCGCAGTGCCGGCCACTTTTCGCATGCGAACACGCAAACCTTCAGTCGCGCGTGAGAGAGAGGCACAGCAATGAAACAGACGGTGCACGTTCATTGCTCAAGCAGTGCGACTGGACCGGGACGCAGGCAAGAAAGCGGAAAGCAACAGCACACGACGCCAGGTGTGTTGTCGCCTCCTTTTTCTGCGTTTCTGCCTCCTTTTTCTGCGTGTATTATCAAGCACCATTTTTGTAAGGATGACGCCACGTAAAAATGATCGCTGCATGATTTGTCTGCAGATATGACAAACGCGTCATACGACTCGACTGCACAAGAGCGGGTTTTCAAATCTTTGTCTATGGGAAGGCAACCATGGTGCACTGAATGCACACTTAGAGTATACAGAGCACAAATAAGCTTTCTTCTTTTCCTTTTCTTTTCAAAAAGGGTACCAGATTTTTTTACACCTTCTGCAATATATTGAGAGAAAAACTGCCAATATTTAAGAGATAGAGAGAGAGAGAGAACCTTAGAAAACAATGCATGTACATTGGAGATAACTGCAGAAAAGCATCTACTGCGGCTGAGCGACGGTGGTGCATACATTATCGTACGAGCAACATACGACTTCCGTTTGGCGCACAATTTCGAACATAGCACGCACGAATTGCGTCTCAGTGCCCTGAAATATTCATCAAGCAGGGGGAGGAGGAGGAATAGAAGGAAGGAAAGGTAGGGACGTTAACTAGACGCACGTACGGTCTACTGCCCTGCACGGGGGAAGGGGTTTATTTCTGTGTTCGACTCCTGGTATTCTTGAACTGAACTCTTACTTTATTTATTTATTTTTTTGCCATGCCACTAGCGCTTTTGGAAGTGGCTTGAGGTGCCTTTATGGAATTGCGGACGCTTTTAGTCAAGTTCAGCGTGCTCAGTGTTAAATATCTCCAGTTTGCGCGCAACGACATCACCTTTGACTGACCGCAGACGCTATGTACAATGAAGCGCCCTTCTCAACAGTACTCGCGATCTCTGGTAGCGATGTACATGCCGTTGGCTGTTCACTGCGAAACGAAAGGAGCCTTTTGATCGACGAGCCATCGACGTCTGTCTCTCTGGACGAAACTGTTCGGCCCCGGATGAATTGCGGCGGAAGATTACCCTGAGCAACCAGACCCGTTCAATCGTTCGCTCGAAACAGTTCATATCGAACACGCATGCCATCAACGCCGGTCTGCAAGCTAGAAAGTGAAGGCAGTACAAAACGCGTTACGGATCCGTTTTTAAAGATGGTGGGCGGAATCCTATAATTATGGGCATGCTCAGGATGGGCTCCGCACACCTATAAAGTCGACGCTTGTTAAGTTTCCACTGGCGCCGTGGTACGTGACACAGTGGTATGTACCTGTAACGCAGTTTTACACATGGAGCCTTCGGAGAATGCAGTCGCGCTGCCGCTATAACAAATACCTCGCAGCACATACATTGCGTGCATCGGGAGGCATTGCAACCAGATACGAAGTGGGTTACTTCACGCGTACGTCCCGGCGTGTATGCGCTTGAACCCGAATCGAACTGTCATCGTCCACCGCCCTCACTGTGTGTCAAATGGGATAGTTTATTAAATGATCCTTGTCGCTCGCTAATCAGCTTTAACCGATTAGTTCGGTGCGGTAGGCGAGCATGGTGTTACTCTCCGTTTCTGCGTGTTTCGCTGGAAAAAGCACTTGTCGACCTGAGCTCAATTTATGATTCAGTCGCGCGTATACACACCGTGACATACGCCTGAAAATCGTGGAAGCGACTGCCGGACCTTCGCGGGTGAATACGCCAGAATCGTGGACAGTATGTCTGACCTTTTGAAACTTATCGAGTGCCTTATGCTTTGCGGCCTGCGAAAAAAAAAAAAAGAAGTGTACATAATACCGTGTCTGGCGGCAGTGACCGGCTGCAAGGCTTTAGCTCGCTGCATTGCGTTGCTTTGCGCGCTGTATATACATATATACTTATTTTCGTGCAGCGTCGGTGATAGATCACCACTACGCAGCGGAAAGGTCAACGATCATCATTTTCCTGTAGCGTTTCGAATTAAGCGACGTGAGAATCATGTTTACGTGCCAGCGTATTTATGGTGTACGTTTGTCTTCAACTTCTGGTTCAAAGAGACAATAAAGACGTTACAAATGAGAAGCCAGTCTACGCAATCACTTGATCAGCGACTACGCACTGTGTGCAGCAAGTGTTTGCGACCGTAACATCCGCCAACGCAAGGGTGCCATCAACAACTCGCAGGTTGACGGCATTTGCTACTCTGGGGCGACCGTAATACGATGGTGTTGTGACGCCCCGTCATACTGTGATTATCCATCAACATCTGCACGAACTTCCACCCATGGTTATCCGTAACTTGATGCTGCCATGCAACCACATACGACTGTGTTCTGCACATACAGACGCTACCTATATATCGGCCAACATTTACAATTTTGTCGTAACATGTCCGACTTTTAGAAATTCATTTATTTATTCATTTATTCATTTCCTCAAAGGTCTCTGTTGAGACATTACATGAGGGAGTGGGGAGTTCGTGACAAAGAGATACTACAAATTACAAAGAGATATTTCCGATGAGTCGCTTGAATGCAAGTGGGTCGATGATAGTGGCAACTTCGGCGGGCAGGCCATTCCAGTCTCGTGTTGTGCGCAGAAAAAATGATTGCTGAAAAGTAACGGTATGGGCTTGTGGGGGATATACTGTATTAGAGTGACTGGTGCGGGCAATGCGATGTGCTCTTTTTATGTACGGGTTGTCAAAAGGCAAGGAATGAAAGAATGAAGAAATTGTTTACGCTTGCCGTATAGATACACCAACAATTTTATGACCGTTTTTTTTTTCATTTTTCGCCTTGATTAGGGCAACGCTGATTGCGAAGGACTCGCTGGCTGATTTTTCACTGCCTGATATTTCATACCCTCGCGCATGCGACACCACATTATAGAACCGACGTATAACAGCAACAAAAAAAAATGTCGGTATTAGGTGAATATACAGACGGTGAGCAATATACAGTTATTTATGGCGCACATCAGTGTGGCTGCGACTAGATAGAGTAGAATCTTGTTAACAAAATTCTTACAGATGCAAATCGTGTGACTATTTAGTAAACAGTCAATGCATCTTCGACAATCAAACCAAATTTAGTATTTTTCAGTAAAGTTCAGTATGTTTTTGGCTAGGGCTAGTCTTATTTAAGTTATGACGTTGGCATATTCCGCCACTGTGTAAACGGACTGGTTGGCTCTGACAGCTATATATATATATATATATATATATATATATATATATATATATATATATATATATATATATATATATAAAATATGGTGTGTGTGTGTGTGTGTGTGTGTGTGTGTGTGTGTGTGTGTGTGTGTGTGTGTGTGTGAAGAGAGATAGTCAGAGAGAAACTATGACGTGAGAAAGACTGAGGAAGCCGCAAAAAGCTGACGCAGTGAGAAGTGAGAAATCAGTGAGAAGGAAACTTGGCACAGGACAAGCCAAGATGAGTGCACTCAAATATAAGCAGAGTAATATCATCAGCAATCTCGAAGACATAATAAAAGCAGCGGGAGAATTCTATACTGACTTGCACAGTACCCGGAGGAGCCACAGCACCTCCACTCGAAGCAGTAATGAACAGGTTACAGAGGCTCCTTCTATAACTAGCGATGAAGTTATAAGGGCCTTGCAAGACATGAAACGGGGGAAAGCGGCAGGAGAAGATGGAATAACAGTCGATTTAATCAAAGCTGGAGGAGACGTAATGCTTGGGAAACTGGGGGCCCTTTATACGAAATGTCTATCGGCTGCAAGAGTCTCAGAAAACTGTAAGAATGCAAACATTATACTAATCCACATAAAGTGAGATGTTAAAGAATTTAAAAATTATAGGCACATTAGCTTACTCCCAGTATTATATAAAATATTCACCAAGATAATCTCCAAAAGAATAAGGGCAACACTGGACTTTAGTCAACCAAAGGAACAGCCAGGTTTCAGGAAGGGATACTCTACAATGCATCACATCCATGTTGTAAGGTCGCTCTGATTGTTCGTGTTCTTAGGTGTCACGAATCGGCCACGTGCTTTGTATACAGAGGGGGTTCACTTGCCCCCGTGTCAGCCGGGCGACAGTTGCTGTGTTATGTGGGGTCACAGGCGCCGCGCGGTGTTGGGTGACGCGTCGCGGCAGGTGCCAGAAGGGCGAGTGCCGATTCCGGGAAGTCGGTATTGTGCGCACGGTTATGGCAGTCCGCCGACGGTCACACGAGTCCACACAGACCAGCCTTGAAAGGGACCGCTGTACAAGGTATTGTGGGTCTGGCTCCCGAGTGCCTGACTAATTGGAGGCGCCGCCGAGGTTAAGAAGGGCTTAGCAACTTTGACCCCGTGCCGCATGCAGTGAGCATGGACCTAATCTTCTACGCGTCCGGAACGCAATCGCCAGCCTTGTTGTTGGGTGCGACTGCCTGTGTGGTGTCGAAGGCCAGCTTACAGTGCACGCTGTAGGAATGCGGTGCACACGTAAAGAGTGCATTCGGACGACGGCGTCTTGGAAACACGCACTCGGAGAATTTTGTCTTGTAGACAATAAGTTTGAAGGACAAGGAGGGCCATCAGTCTCCCACGCGGACAAACTTTGAGTACGGCCGCACTACGTGGTATCGATGCCTGCCCCTGCTTCCGAGACAGTTGCGGCCCAGAGCCGCCCTTGGGATTTGAGGCGGTCTAGCGATAACTTGTTCGGGCCTGGCGTGTTTTGCTGAGCCCGTCACTAACTACGAAGAAATGAGAGGGCATCGGAGTTTTAGGGAAGAAGGAAAAGAGCGTTGTTTTCCAATATGTTTATTTTGAAGAGTAAGCCCATCCCTGTGGGTTGTGGCTTAACAAACGGTTGACTCTGATTGGCAACTGAACCTGTAGGACGGGCCAACGGCCCTACCGCCTTTTTTTTCTTTGTGTAATTGGGCTATAAAAATCGGGACGACATGCTGTCCCTCAGACTTGGCTGAAATCAGGATTGCTGATAGATCAGTGAGCCTCCGTACTATGTGCGTTAAAATGAGTCTGGGCTCTAACAGTCATTGAGACAGTCGAAGAGTGAGACTTTGTTTCTCAATTGTTCAAGTTTGTAATGTATTTGTTTTACCTGCCATGTATACAGAAAAGTTTAGCTATAAATATTTCTTGTACATCTGATCTCATCGCTTCCTGCCTGCATTTGATCAACAACTGCCGATCATCGTCCGAGAAGCTTCAAGTTCCAGCGGTGAAGCGAGGACAGAGAACGAACGAAACTTTACTCATGTCATCAATCAGGTAATCGAGAAATCCGCAGAGAACAACCAGCCTCGCTATATGGCTTTCATAGATTATTAAAAGACATTTGATTCAGTAAGGTACCAGCGGTCAGAGGCATTACGTAATCAAGGAGTACAGGACGCTTACGTAAATATCTTGGAAAATATCTACAGAGATTCCACAGTTACCTTAATTCTACGCAAGTAGAAAGATACCTATAAAGAAAGGGATTAGGCAAGGAGACACAATCTCTCCAATGCTATTCACTGTGTGCGTGGTAAAAGTTTTCAAGCTATTAAGCTGGGCAGGCTTAGGGGCAAGGATCGACGGCGAATATCTCAGTAACCTTCGGTTTGCAGATGACATTTTTCTGTTCAGCCACACTGGAGACGAGTTAGAACAAATGATTGAGGACCTTAACAGAGAGAGTACAAGAGTGGGGTTGAAGATTAATATGCAGAAGACAGAGATAATCATAATCAAAAATTATGGACCGATCAGCTAACTGTTCGTTGCCTACAAGGTATTTACTAAGGCAATCGCAAATAGAATGAGGAACGCCTTAGACTTCTGTCAACCAAACGACCAGGCAGGATTCCGTAAAGGCTACTGAACAATAGACCATATTCACACGATCAATCAGGTGATAGAGAAATGTGCGGAATATAACCAACCCTTATATATAGCTTTCATTGATTACGAGAAAGCGTTTGATTCAGTCGAAACCTCACCAGTCATGGAGGCATTACGGAATCAGGGTGTAGACGAGCCGTATGTAAAAATACTGAAAGATATCTGTAGCGGCTCCACAGCCATCGTAGTCCTCCATAAAGAAAGCAACAAAATCTCAATAAAGAAAGGTGTCAGGCAGAGAGATACGATCTCTCCAATGCTGTTCACAGCGTGTTTACAGGAGGTATTCAGAGACCTGGATTGGGAAGAATTGGGGATAAGAGTTAATAAAGAATACCTCAGTAACTTGCGATTCGCTGATGATATTGCCTTGCTTAGTAACTCAGGGGACCAATTGCAATGCATGCTCACTGACCTGGAGAAGCAAAGCAGAAGGGTTGGTCTAAAAATTAATCTGCAGAAAACTAAAGTAATGTTTAACAGTCTCGGGAAGAGAACAGCAGTTTACGATAGGTAGCGAGGCACTCGAAGTGGTAAGGGAATACATCTACTTAGGACAGGTAGTGACCGCAGATCAGGATCATGAGACTGAAATAATCAGATGAATAAAAATGGGCTGGGGCGCGTTTGGCAGGCATTTTCAGATCATGAACAGCAGGTTGCCATTATCCCTCAAGAGAAAAGTGTATAACCAGCTGTGTCTTACCAGTACTCACGTACGGGGCAGAAACCTGGAGGCTTACGAAAAGGGTTCTACGTAAATTGACGACGATGCAACGAGCTATGGAAAGAAGAATTATAGGTGTAACGTTAAGGGATAAGAAAAGAGCAGATTGGGTGAGGGAACCAACGCGAGTTAATGGCATCTTAGTTGAAATCAAGAAAAAGAATTGGGGGAGCATGGGCAGGACATGTAATGAGGAGGGAAGTTAACCGATGGTCATTAAGGGTTACGGAATGGATTCCAAGGGAAGGGAAGCGTAGCAAGGGGCGGCAGAAAGTTAGGCGGGCGGATGAGATTAAGAAGTTTGCAGGAACAACATGACCACAATCAGTACAGGACCTGGTTAGTTGGAGATGTATGGGAGAGGCCTTTGCCGTGCAGTGGGCGTAACCAGACTGATGATGATGATGAAATTAAAGCGAGATGGGTTAAGGTAGAGTAGTGAAGGGCACGTGACGGTGTATGACGTCACGTATTATGGACGTAAGTAATTAACTAGAGAAGTCATAATGCTTTCGCGTTCAAATCACGTAAGGCTATTTAGGTTCCACAGTTTCTTTATTGTTACTTTTATTTCTCCCTCTCTTCGAATAAATTGTGTCTTTGACTGACGTGCGTTGAAAGCCGCGTGTTCAATACCCCGACGATGTTCGTTGCTGTAGGAACAATGTCCGATGGTTTGAGGTGTTAGAGCTTGTATTTATCTTTTTTAGTCGTGTTCAAGAAAGGTCTGCTAACACAAAGTCAAGCTATTTAATCTCGACGTTATTGACAGATATGCTTTAAATCTACGCGGCTCCACTAGCGTCATAAAAGCTACATAGCGACATAAATAAAGCAAGAAATAAAAATCCATTGTATCTGTACCTCTAAAACTGCACACTTCTAAATGTATAGAGCGATCGAGAGTGATCCAGGCTCGGACATGGAGCCTTTCCATGTGTTTTGTAACACGTGGAGATTTTACAATGTACTACGCTCGTATGTTTTCCCGTTCTTTAGGCCTACACTTTGTTCTAGTTTAGTATGTGCATTACACCGAGCGTGGGCTTGCGTAGTCCGTAGGACATGCAATCGTCGTTAACTGCCCAGCCCCCAATTAGAATTGGAGAGTCCTGTCCATACAGGACGATGGGGCGGATACAGACGCAGCGTCTGTTGCCGCGTGTTCAAATAAGCCTTTCACTGCGGACACAACTGAGTGGCGGGACACGTGATCGATGTTGCAGCGGTCCGAACGGTCAACATCGCGCGGCGCTGGCCGGGCCGCCGGGGGCCAACCGTTTCTTCATTCCTGTTACGCCGAGTACCTGTCAGCTGCGCAAACTTCACCTTCGGCCAGTTCCCGCGCAAGGGGCTCTGGAGCGCCCCTACCCTGAAGCCGTGTGTATGGGCTATAACGCTATAGGCTGTGTCGGTCGGGACGCACGTAGAACGGCATTTGTGTCGCCGTTCGAGAACAGAAGCAGCCAACAGCCCCGCCTTTACCTAGGCGAGGAATTCCGGCGACTACAAGCGCAAAACATATATAAGCAACTGCTAACAATGAGGCCCGGAGTTGGGTGAACAGTAGCACCGCTTCGAACACCGTAAAGACTTCAGCTTCACCGGTCGTATACCAACTTCATAACCGCCTCTGAGCATTATTGTTATGTCACGTGACTCAAACCTACCAATCGGGTACGTGGCTTGCAGGATACCGGAAGCGCAGTCGTCTGCTCTATGCAGGTACCGAAGTAATGGCTCGAGGCTTACTAATTTTGGACTGACAAGGTCGCGGAAATAGCCGGAACGCAAACAGTGGTGGAAACAGTGGATGCAGCAAAAGCCTTTTCTCTGGATCGCCTCGAGTGTTCGGGAGCGCCGCAAGAGGTCATGGGACATTTACGGCCGCTCGGGCGATTCCTGTTTCGCTTGGTAGCTGCAGGACTGATTCTGCTGGTATCGGCGGAGGAGCCGGACTTCATGAATCAAGTGATGCCCGTGATATGCGGTAAGTTGCCGACGAGTGCGAGTACCGATCAGATTATTTCAAGTAAAAAATCGCGCCGCTCATGCAACGCACATGTTGGCGTCTATAGGAAGCGAAGTTATAGTGAAGCGGTTTAATTAACTTATATACAGAATTAAATTAGATGCGCAAATTATCTTTATGTTCGTTTTATGGAGCGTGTAACCTCTTGCAGTGTTTATTCACCGCACAGGTCTCTCATATATCGCAGTATATGCACGTACATTTAATACAACTCTGGGGGTTGGCCAGGAATGGGCACATAGGCAGTGGCTCGAGCAATGGAATAGGCTAAATATAAGAATTTTCCTAAGCTACTAGATTAAGAAGTTTGTGTGCATTAGAAAAACGTGTGCGGCGACATTATACGTACATGTTTTATTTCGTTATGTATTGTTTGATTACGCACAAAGGAGGTGCGCGCATTATACTTTGGAGGTTAACATATAGAGTGATTATATATAAGCTGATGCGCATGTAACCTTTATCTTATCTTATCTTAAAGGCGGTCGTTTGGGCTATAGTCTGTTGGTAATCCTTAACATATAGTGCCAAGGCGAATGCGGGCGGAAACAAAGAATGTGACAGCGCTGGCTTATACGCATGAATTTACGGCTTACGAAAGAACACTCGCACAGGATATTTAGCGTAACCGTAACCAAACATTTTGTAAGGAGGTGCGTCACAGAAGGGTATCACCGAAGGCGTTCGCAGCCGCATTGATCTACTCGAAATATTTCTGTGTTGCGCATATTGATATAATTCTTTGAAGTCAGCTACGTGAGGGAAAACCTTGTAGAAACACTATTAAAAGTAAGCACGGAAAGTCAATAAAAAACTGAAAATGCGAATAGAGAAGTAATATAGGCAAATGTAAAAGAAATGTCCAGTCAGAGACACGTCCAGACGTGATTCTTTGGAGAACCGTGCATAATGCCACATGTTTTCCTTTCCCATTCCATTTGACATCCGCAGCGGCTACTCAGAACTTGACAAGGCGGATCTGGTATTTGGCTTGCGTGGAATACCTCATGGAGTACGGGGTATGTATCGGTAGAGTACGCACTGCGCATGCGCCACAGTAAAGCATCAGTACCTTCTGCATACGTGCGCGCGCACCATTTTGTTCGGAGCTCTTGAAGGCCGCCGCGCTGTATATGGATGCCACTGGTCAAGGCACAGGTTGCTGTACTCGCGGTCAACCTTCTGTGGCAGTGAAGCGAAAGCTAAGGGGGCCGAGCTTCGGCACAGTAGTCCGGCAGCGTTTGGCAGCGCTTTCGGATTCTCGGAACAGACTTCCTTTGGAATAGGCGCAGCTTCCGCGTGCGGTGGTTTCGCGTCTGCCCCAGCCGCGGGAGGGAAAAGCCGCAAAATAATTCTGCTTCAACACTCAATGGTGTGTTTTGTATTGCTTAGCTGTGGAAAACAAGGTGTTTAAGTTTCCTCTTCCCCAGCATAAACTAACGCAAAGAAAAATGTGTGTGTTTTTTTTTTTTTCAGAAGCGCTCTCACTTGTGAAAGAGCTTTGCCTCAGTAGCCTTTCCTTCACTGCCACAGAAAGTTGGCCGCTATAGTATATCCTCCCAACATCGAGTATGCCGACATACGCCAGCGCCACTTCTTCCCTTGGTGGAAAGCGACGTCATCACGTATCAGGTCGCCGGTACCGCGAGGCGCTCGCGATGCCCACGATCTTTGCAAAATTGTTTCGCGATGGTTTGGCGGTCGGGTAGCGCTAAGGTACCCGGCAGGTTGATGCGTGGTGAACTGCCACAACAGCGATGAAAACGTCTGGGGCCTACAGCCGCCTGCCGAGTTCTACAGTTTCCCGAGTAAATCGTATAAAAATTTAGTTGAAGGAAAATACCATTCACAAAAGACAAAAGAAAAGAAGAGAGGTTCACCCCACAACGACTGGTTTTCCTTCTCTTCCTCTCTTCTTGTCTTTTGTGACTGGTTTTTTCCTCCAGCTATGTACCAACTGGCCCGGATTTCAACCCTTCTGGTATATAAAGAACGCAGGCAGGCATGGATAAGGTGTATATAACCGCCGTCCGCAGAAACAAGTAAGTCGGGACGCGAACGTTTGCGGTTTTACTCAATGCTTACTATTACTCGCGGCAGCGTTGTTGGTTCGCCTTGTAGTTGAGTCATGACAGTTTGCAAGCGACGACGAGAATATCGCTGCAGTTCTACTTCTACGTGCTTTGAGTGACACATTGACCGTCGACTGACTTGCGCGTGCATCGTGCACTGTGCTTTCTTGTGTCTGAGAGCGCGTGCTTGATTTGTAACATCTGCAGTAGCAAGTTGCAAGCAGGTGAGCGCTTTATCACAGGCGTATGATTAAATAGTCCATTTAAAAAAATAATGCGGGCCGCTTATTGTGCGGCATCTTGACTCCGCGAGCTGTGTTGCGAGAAGAGTGCAGCGGCGGTTTGAATCGCTTTGGCTATCGGTCGTTAATTCTTTAACATCGGTGTAACACGGGCACTTTCGATTGCGATCAAGCCCAACACGGATAGAATTTTTCGGTCGCGGTCAAGAATGGTAGCTGTTGCATGATCCACCAATCCGGATCGAGTTGGTTGAGCTCACTCAGCCGTATATACGGTGCAGACGACAGCCTATACGATCGCGATGTGCTGGACCCGGATCGTGCAAAATCGTGTTCAAACGTGCCCGTGTAGGAGCGCCCGATCCGGATTGGACTCGACAGCGCTCCAAAGTGCTTCAGTGACAGGGGTATAAATTCATCTTGGGTTTATGGACGCCAGAGTCGTTGTGTAGCGCGACGTGATGGTAAAATCATCTATCTTGGTATACTTGTAAGGCGGCTTCCCGCGCGAGTTTCTTCACGCTTTTCTTAGTCGTTAACGAATCATTTGCCTCTTTCTTCGTTTTCGATTTTAACAAGCAGTGATATCGCATCACACCACGCCACTCGCTGTACCCGCGCGGAGCTGGCGCTGGATACGGTGGGTACGAGTCGCCGCGTCCCCTTTAACAATGGACCCCAGTGCCACGCGAGCGCCCCCTCAACTGATCGCGTGCCACGGATTAACATTTCGCATTCGAAAACGTCAAGTTGGCATGCGAAAGCGAACAAGCGCGACTTTCTTGAATCTCCCAACAGCAGTGGTGCCCGCCCGTCACCTCTCTTTCGTTGCACCACACCTATTCCAAAGATATATAGAATTCTTCATGGGCATTTGTCGGCCCTTCGTGTTTTTGAGGCTGTTTGGGGCACCGACCTGCAGGCTCGTGCGGTCAGGTGCACGAGAAACACAATCTGGCATACTGTACTGCCTGTACGCAACACGCCTGTACGCAACCGCGCTGCCTGGCGACTTCTTCATTTGCTCCCGCGAGCGGCACTGGTCAGCAGCGTCCGTACACGTACAGTCAGTACACGTGCACGTGCAGCACGTGCAGCCGAATGGGACGTTGAGTTTTTGTAGCCTTTAAATGGTAGCTTGGAGGTGGCAAGACTAATAGCTATTAGTGGTTTTACGGTGCGTGTTTTGGTAGGAAAGTTAGAGCGTGGCCGCGTGGTTGAGCGCGTGCGAGAGCGTGTCATAACTTGGGTCTCCGCGGCATTGATTGCTTTTGAAACGGTGGTGAGAGTTGCTTCGCGGCGTTTTGAGGATTTGGATCCTGTGCGTATCGGCTTTTGCTAAAAGGCACGTGCTCTGCATTATTATAGTATTATAGTATTTGCATCAGAAAAAGCCGTGCAATCGATGGCAAGAGAGAGAGAAAACATTTATTCGGACCATCGAGGTGGTTGCTCTTGAGGTCGAGTAAGTGGTGTCCTAATTCCAGGACTGCACTGGTTATGGCTGCTCGACGTACTTGCTGGACGAGAGCTTCTTGTCCCGCCAGTGTATCGCCGGTCGGCTGTACGTCCCACCGCTCAGATGACGCGCTAGGCATCTTTAAGTGTTGATATTTGCCCCCACACCTCCACGAGATGTGAAAGAGTGTAGGGCGTGTGTCGCCGCACCAGGGACAGATGCCGCGATATGTATGTGGGAGCATTTTACTGTATCTGTGTAGGTTTGGAAATGTCAAGAAAGCCGGGAATGCAGGCAGTGCGCGAGGGGTCCCTCAAGGCAGATGAGGGGACGGATGAGAATGGAGAGGGAATCGAGTCAACCGGCACACACTGTGCTGTCGATACTAGGCTGCAGAAAATGGAGGCTTTCCAAGAATAGCTTGTCAAACAGGTGGAAGAGCTCAAAAATGAGCTAAATATGGAGCGTGATGCACGGAAGGTAGTTGAAAAAAGACTTGAAGCAGCCGAGGAAAAGCTGAGCAGTGCCGCCATTGTGAACGAGAATGTGCGTGACAATGGAACGTAGTCCCCCGACGTGAGTGAAGAGGGAGTGCTAGCAAAGTGCGTGGAATGCGTGCAACGTGGTGAAGGGTTTCCTACCTTGAGGCCACCGTGCACGCGGAAAAGGCAGGAGCACAGGGGACAATGCCCCTTGTCGAGTCCGAATTACGCGGAAAAGGACAAAGAGAAGCAGGGAAAGGTAGGAGAGAGTGAAAGGGTGATTATCGCCGGCGACTCAAACCTGGCTAGGCGCTCAGAAACAATTGTGGAGAAGGTGAAAGGCGATAAAAGAGTGGCGGTAGGGACATTTCCAGGGCGGACACTGAGTTCTGTCATAGAGCGAGCAAAAGAAAATCTCGCGGAAAATGCCCACGTGCGCAACCTTGTCATAGCAGCAGGTGGGCTAAATGGCGTCATAAACAGGAAAGGGACAGGACTATCCCAGCGCTTGGCGAAGGGGGTGGACGACTTGCGTGAGCTATTTCCTCAGGTGCAGATCGTGGTGTGCACGTTGTCGGAGGTGCCTGTACGTGGCAGTCATGTACAAAGAACCGTAGTGTCTGCTAATGAAGCGATATGGAAAATGAGCCGAGAGAAAGGATTCAAGGTTGACGAAGTGAACAGGGAAGTGAGAAGGTGTCGTGGTTTTAAACGAGACGGGATCCACTTCAATTACAGGCTGGAACGAGAAGTGGGCTGGCGACTTGGTGGTCTCGCTCTTGCTTTTTTAGGGGGCCCACGGTCGCTCAGGAGGCCAGAGTAGGTAGTAATGAAGAAGGTTCCTTAGGAAAACCTCAGAAGAGCACCGCCGTCGATAACAGAAAGAGGAGGAAAGCAAGAAAGAGAGCTCGACAGGCAATAGGCTACATAAACATGCAGGGCGGCAGAAGAAAGGAAAAGTGGGCAGAGATTGACGAGCAGTTAAATAGAGAACAAATAGGTATGTATGCGGTTACAGAAACGCACCTTAGAGACTCGGAAGAGCCGCCAGTGATTGAAAATTATGTTTGGGAAGGGTGCAACAGAACTAACTCAGAAAGAAAGGGAGGGGGAGTCGGAACACTCATCTATCAGGGAGCCAAAGGAAAAAGAGTAAATTCAAAATGTCAGGAGCATCTTTGATTATCAGGTACAATGAGTGGGAAAAAAACTTGGCTGGGCGTTACGTATTTGTGGACCGGAAATAATTGCACAGAGAACAATAAAGAGTCAGTGGAATGCATAAGCGCTGATATTAAGGGTTTCGGGAATGGTGCTGAAATTATCCTATTAGGTGACATGAATGCCCACATACAGGATTTAGATGGCAATACCGACAACAACGAGAAGTCAATGCTGGACCTTTGTGAGCAACATAACCTCGTTATCGTGAATACAAAGCCTAAGTGTGAAAGGCAGATCACGTGGGAAGTGGGAAACCGGCAATCAACCGTTGATTACTGTCTGATGACAAAATGAATTCATGATAAGTTGAGAGAAATGGTCATTGATGAGGAAGGGTATAGCGCCATAGGGAGTTACCATAAACGCATCATTTTGAAAATGGGATATGTAGTTGGGAAGGAGAGCAAGGAACCCTTACAAAAAAAATTGTTGAAAGGTTATTGACGTATCATTGTTCAACGTCAACAAATGACCTTGAAAGATCATTGGGGAATTGTTGAAACATCATTGAGGAAATTGTTGACAAGTGTTGATAATTGGCCCGCGACATTCACTCGAAACATCATTGTGGCCTCTCAATTTGAAAGATCATTGGCATATCGTTGAAACTATGGTGTACTTCAATGCTGAAAGCCCATTGAAGCATTGTTGAAGACGTGTTGTTTGTCAATGTTGAAACCCAATTGACGTATTGTTGAAATGTGTTGTTTGTCAATGTTGAAAGCCCATTGAAGCATTGTTGAAGCTCAAAATTGAAAGCCCATTGACGTATTGTTGAAATGTGTTGTTTGTCAATGTTGAAAGCCCATTGAAGCATTGTTGAAGATGTGTTTAGTCTCAAAATTGAAAGCCCATTGACGTATTGTTGAAATGTGTTGTTCGTCAATATTGAAAGCCCATGGAAGAATTGTTGCAGATCTGTTGAACATCAACACAAATTATGTTGAAATCCCTTTATGCCCCAGTGGGTATTTAGCAGTTTAAACCTGCACTTACCTTAAAATACTGCTGAGCTATGTTGCATATAATTACCTTTGATGTCACGTTGGTATGTTTGCTGTGAGAGGATAAGGATAAAATTTAAATACAGCCATTTTGTATCGCAGGCCTCTGTCACCCTGGGCTCAAAACATGCTCCTAGAATGCCTGTAATAAAACATATTGCAAAACTGCTAGCAGTACTGTTATGCAACATTTTTTAATTGTCAGAGTGAATGGTCCTCCACAAAATCAAGAGTGCTGAACTGATGCAGACAAAAACCATTTTTCTAGGTCAACCGTTTATTTGTAACCAAACATCTGTGTAAATGTACAACCATTTGTAGTTTGAGAACATCAGAAACTTCTTAAAAACTATTGCACAGTACAAACTTCCTGCAGCTTGACACCATAACAAAATTGAATACTGAAGGTGTAGTCTGTGTGGCCCTCAAGTAAAACACATTTCCCAAAAGAAATAAATTTAAAAAGATAAATACCTAAATAAATAAATCTAGAAGCAGACTGATATGACTGTCAATAAGAGCACTCAAAAAAGGTACTTGCTTTCTCTATTAGGGAGCCAGTGGTACTATTACCATGGCACGATTTGCTTGAGCCCACAGCAATCAAATGAGACCCGATATGCAGGGTGGTTATCTTTAAGTTTCATGGAATTTATTAAACACGGACTGTTGCAGCTAACATAATTCTAGATACAGAGTGCCAAACATTACTTGCATGAGAAATCAAGACACCATAGTCAGCTGATTAAGAAAAACTCAGTTCCTAATAAAGTTTTTACGAATTGTAGACGGTAATTTTACAAGGTGTATGCACTAAGAACGAACTTCCAGAATGACACCAGTAACGAGACACATGCCATCAAACTGGCTGTAGAAATGCACTGCTGTAGCACTTTTTTGTTAACAAAACGCACTGTTATGCATTGAAGCACAAAAGTAACCGGAATGCCCATGTATATCTCTCACATTTCTGAAAAAATCTCGCAACTGGTGTCATCCTGGAAATTAATTTCAAGTGAATATGTCTTTCAACCTCACTGGCTACAATTTGCAAACTGAAATATGTGCCGTGATGTTTAAGTGAATTAATAAATTTATGAGAATCAGTTTAATGTTTCCATTTCTTGTGCTAGTAATGTCCACCTCTGAATAATCCAGCTCAAGAACAAAAATTATGCTACCTGGCACAGACAACTTTTAAAAAATCTGTAAAACTGAAAAAGGACCACTGTACAATCCTTATTTGTTGGTTGAATGGTGTGTGCCAATTTCAGTAAACCTTACATACTTCTGAAATATGGCAATCACATAAGCGATGCTTATGGGAGCAGTTTATTATGCTGCATTGCTGTTGCATGATACAGTTGCGTTTTCTGCCATGATAACGTTCCTGCGCAGGTCATTCCATATCAAGCAACTTATTCATATTAACTACTTCAGATTTTTATATGAAAAAAAAAACTATTAGTGATGTGCTGGAATAAAACAAAGTTACTCCTTTTGTGAGTTCAATTTTATTCACTGTCACAAAAAAATAATGAAAGAATTCAGAAAAAGATATGGTTTCATGCAAGCATGAAAGGCACATCATTGCCATTACCGGAGATTTCTTGTTGCATTTTAAATTTAAGCCGACTTATACCTATTAATTTTTACTCATGTATTTTAGATAGCAATAAACCATGTTTACAAAGCTATGTAAAATGCAGTTTTTACTGAACTCTGACAATGGCACAGATGCACTTGCAGTGTGCGATTCCATGCCGAATCGACCAGTGTTTTTTTGACACCACACATATAGCTGAAACATTGCCATGTGTTTATAGAGTTCAAAACTCGTTACCCACTTTTATTAATTTTTGCCAGATATTTTGTAGCATTTTGGTGACAGTTTAGCTTTCCTGCTCAGCTGAGCTAGAGGACATCAATCAACATTCTTCTTCAAATGCACATTGTATTGATAGAGGCCGTCAAATGGTGTGCGTGGAAATACTGTGAAGTGATGCAACTGCCAAAATAGACAATTTTTCAAATATTTGAATACTTCAATTGCTTTTGGCACCGGCAAAGATGAGTCAAATTGCAATCCGTTAGATTTTTCTCGTAACGAAAAATTCACAGGACAGAACTTAAATACAGAATGGTAGCCCAGGTGACATAGTATAGCAAAAAAATATGTGCAGCTTTGAAGGTTCAGCTGATCGCCTGTAAAAAAAAAACAAATTCTAATGTTTTGCAAGAAGCTTCATGTTGAAGGAAAAAACAGCTTTCGTAGTTGGCCAAAAAATGATACATTATTAGATAGCTCTACATGTCTGCTATGCATGTGTTAAGTTAAAGAAGGCATTATTTTTAAGTGCGAGAAATTCTTTTTTGAAATTTTGTCAGCACCGACTTTTCTCGGATGTGCGCACAGCTGGCCGGCTAGGAATGCACACGACAAAGCTGGCTTTGTCTCCACACAGATGACAGAGAAGCGGTGTTAGGGTCTGCATTTTATTGCCAAGGGCCACATGCTCTAACGCAACGAGGCTTGTGTTTGGTGTGGGCCAGGTAAACCATACAGCCATTGCACATAAACTATCAATACGAGGTCTGTTAGAAAAGTATCTGACCTTTGGCTGAAGAAAAAAAAAACTGGCATAACTGGAGCGTTGGAAACCTAATCACCCTCAAAGTAGTCACCTTGGGACTCCAGTCACTTCTCCCAGCAGTGCTGCCATTGTTTGAAGCATTCCGAGAAGGCCTCTTTCCGAACGGAGTTTAGCTCAGCTGTTGTTGCAGCCATGTCTTCTCTTGTCTGAAATCGCGCTTCTTTCAATGGCCTCTTGATTTTGGGAAACAGCCAGAAGTCGCAGGCGGCCACATCAGGAGAGTAAGGAGCCTGTCGAACTACAGGAGTCTGGTTATTCGCCAAAAAAGTCTGAATCAAGTGCGAGAAAAGCATTGTCGTCATGGATGCGCCAATTTCCTGTTGACAACTTCGGTATCTTGCGCCACACAGCATCACATAGACCATGGAGGACATCCCTGTAGTAGTCTTTAGTGATTGTTTGACCCTGTGGTGCGTACCTGTGGTGTACCACTGCGGGAGTCAAAGAAAGCAGTCAGCAACACTTTAACATTGATGCGCACTTAGCGGTCTTTGGTTGGTGACGTGGAATGCTTCCACTGTAATGACTGGGATTTGGTTTCCGGGTCGTAAACATACCCCCAAGACTTGTCACCAGTGATTATGGTGTTCATGAAGTTGGGGTCACTGTTTGTGGAATCCAGCATGTCTGTGAGACTTCAACACGAAGTTGCTTTAGCTCCACCATGAGCAGCTTGGGAACGAATTTTGGTGCAACTCTCTTCATGGCCAAATCTTCAGTGATAATGGAATGTGGATAAAATGTGCTGATGCCCACCTCTTCCACAATTTCTTGGATAGTCACACGACAGTCCCGCATCACCACGGGGTTCACTTTGGCAATGACCTGGTCATTTCGGCATGTTGATGGCCGACTGGAGCGTGGCTCGCTCTCCACCGATGCGTGGCCGTCTTTAAACTGGTTGTACCACTCCTTAATCTGTGTGCTGCTCATAGCATAGTCACCAAAAGCAGTCTGAATCTTCGGAATGGTTTCCACTTGGCTGTCGCCCAGTTTCTGGCAAAATTTGATGCCGTAGCACTGCTCCAGTCACTCCGCCATTTTCCTTGCAATAAAAAACCGACGAGAGCACTGTGTACTACCTCATTCAAATGCTGCGTCCTAGCAAGTCACGCTATTGGCAGGCAGGAAAAAATTCGTGCATGCGCACAAAGGTTCAAGGGCGGCTGATGAAAACGCACTTGTTACATATTCATCAGGTGTTTGCAAAAAAAGGTCAAATACTTTTCTAACAGACATCGTACGTATTAAATACGTGAGGGAATCCTGCAGTGCTAAAAGATATGGTTCGTGCAGTTTACAAAAAGAAATATCAGCTATTATGTAGACAGTAAATCCAGAAAGAGCGCTGATGTTGTTTATACAAAGCATTTTAAAGGGCATGTCGCAGTGCAATGCAACATAGAGGGAGCAGGACACTTTGTGCCCTGCTCCCTGAAGCCCAATGATGATGCAAGTAGAAAACACCTTCATAATTAGGACTGAAAACCTACATGAGTACGAACAAATTCTTGTGGTGTTGTTTGCTACCACTGTTTCAGAGCCGGAACATGCTCATCTATAAAAGTCATATGTGCCATGTTTAGTCTGATGTGGTCAGACACCATTGGCAACCACTTCTTGCGTTCATGTTAAAAAAATACGAATTGAGACTGCAGCTGCAGCGCTTGACGTCACCTGCCTTCGCAATGATAAAAAAGGCAGTCAGTTTGTTGAATAGTTCTTGTGGCTAATTATATTAACAATATTTCCTTACTAGATGACATGGCTTCATATATTTATGCTATATTTATGCTGTATGTGTGATCCACAAATGAAGATTATAAAAAATAATTTATCGCACTTAAAGAATAATACCTTTTTGTTACTTGTCACATGTATAGCAGACATGTAGGGCTGTGTAACGATGGGCGACATATACTTTTGTGCCAACCACCAAAGCTAATTTTTTACCTTCAACACGAAGCTTTTTGCAAAAAATTTGAACTTTACAGTTTTTTAGCTGATCAACTGAACCTCCAAGGCTTGAAATATTTTGCAGCTATCCCAAGTCAACCAGTCTGATTTTATATTTATTTTGTGCCTTCTGTATTTCCCTACGTTAGAAGAAAATTCAAACTTTGCAAATTTTGGCACTCACACCACTTCAGTCTCTTGACATGAACACCATCTGAATATTTGGATCATACAATTTCCCTTTCAGAAGAAACGTGTATCAGTGCCTTCTAGCTTAGCTGGGCAAGAACAATAAATTTTTTGCCAAAGTTCAAAAAATTTTTTCCGAAGGAAAATAAATGGGGAGCAAGAGTTTGGAGCTTCAACTATATCTGTGATGGTCAAAAAAACGTTGGTTGGTTGCCCTGGAATGACTCAAGTGTATGTACGAAAGCAAATTTCCTCATTGTACCTACTCAAAATCAAGCAAACTTGAAATGGTTTGCCATAATGGAACAGTTCTTGACAAAATTGGGTGGTTTGGCATGAAATGGCTTAAGATACTTAAAAAATATATTAATAAGGAAACACTTTCCTTACTAGAACCATATCAAAAACTAACATAAAAATGTAGTGAACTATAACAAAGCACAGCACTTGTATTCTGGATTGAGCAATCCAATGTGGACTTCTCAGGAGACTAGCACAATTAACATAAATAAAATTAACATAAAAATGTGAAGGCATAGAAAGGCACAACATTTGTAAGCTCATTTGAGAAATCCAAATTGGGCCCTTCAGGAGACTAACACAGAACATAAAAATGTCGAGAGTTACAAAAGCACAACACTTGTGTTTTGGTTTGAGCTGTCCAACTTGGGCTCTTGAGAGGTTATTGGTCCCATGCGAGAAGCGAGGCCACAGTTCTTTACATAGGGCATGTTGGTACCAGGCAATTTGCGACACGTGAAGCCTGCAAAAACAAGAAGCCAGAACAAGTTTTAAAAAGCAACTTCCACATGCAAAAGAATGGCATGCAATCTACCCTCGTTATAACGAAATTGATTTATGTATTTGTGTTGCTTTATTCCAACTTTCCACGGGTACAGCTTTACAGCATGACCATTTAAATTTATTCAGTGCGGCACAGGACTCCACTAAGTGTCAAATGCAGGAAAGGGCAAAGAGGAACAAAACACTGTAGCAAAATAACTTTATGAATATCCTCAATGTCAAAGATGTGAGCTTTGCTTGCCGAGAAACGAAATGGTGAAACAAATTCATGTCGTTCATAAATAAACCTGAACTGACAACTAAAATTATTTCTTATAACTTTCATAATTAAAATTTGCTGCACTTCACTGTGCTTTTCCATGCTCCAAATACAATACTGTCATGTCACTACAACTGAGTGTAGCTTCATTTGATGTTAGGTTTCCTGAGTTCACATGCAATCGGAATGTACTTCTTGCCTTACAATGACTTAAGACTTTCTACAATAAAGAAGACACTGCTTACAGTGAAGTATGTTTTCTGCCTCGACGACTGAATTACTGTTATAATGAGGATTCCGTGTAGTGCACCAAGCTGCTTAGCATGACACATGCAGAATGTGACAGAGACGAAGAAATGCCGTCTTTTAAGAGCCATATGCCATAGGACTGACTTCTTTAACCCTTTTAGGGTTCACTGCCGTACATCTGTGGCTGTGATGGAACGTTCTGAAAAAAATTTGCCTTTTCAGAATAAAGTGTTGCCTAGCATCCTACTGGAGGTGCTGCAACCTTCTGAGACTTCTAGAAAATATTCTTATAGTGGTGTCGCTCCTTGGGTTTCTCCAAAACTGATTTTTCACCTAGCTCCTTGGTGTCTGTCATTGCAGTAATTTGGGAGTGTTGCCACAAGTTTTTTGTAAGTTTCATTACACAAAAAAAATTATGCTGCTTTATCCTGCATAAAAAAATAAAACATGTAAAACTGCAAATACTGAAATGGTATTGCCACTTTATTGTTATTTAAAAATATTATTTACCAGTTTATTTTCTCGGAATGTCACTCTGAAGAACTTAAATCTGCAATAAAAATATTAAGGGTGCGCGAAAAGTGATTTTTGAGGCTGAACCGAAAAATGCTAGAAGCAAATCAAATAATGGATAGCTTCTGAATAATGAACAGCTGATATCACAATTAATGTAAGATGAGGCTCACATCCTAGTATTATTAAAGTTAGCAAGTTTCTGTCATTGTTATGTTATGAAAAGCTGTTTATTAAAAGCACAAATGGAGCAGCAGAAAGTTTCTTCACATGCACAGGACTCTTCAGTAAGCATAAATGATTGCTGTAAAGCCTCTAAAGCACAGCTACTGAAGTAACGTAGCCTGGTCTGCTATTACAAGTTCTTACATTTTATGTCTACGCTATGTTATTGGAGGTGAAAATTTACTGTACTTTGGCTCAAATTTCATGTTTTATTGGTGTTTCGAAATATTAGAATACTCGCACTTACAAATAGTGACCACTCAAAGACTAAATTGAATAGGACACTATTCAATTCGAAAGTTTTGAGCATTTGCACACCACAAAAAATATATAACTCCTAAATTAGAGAGGCATATTTCTCCCCAAAATGTGATCCTCAACGGGCTAAACAAGAGCGACAGAAAAGCCCATTCATCTTTTTGATTAATTTAAGCCCATAATCTACTTGGCAATGGTTCATAATAACCCTGTTAACAGGTAGGTGAAGTAAGGAAGCAGGAATCAATTCTAACAATTTCAGAATGGGAGTAGTGAACATGTCCGATGGTCTGTAAGAAGCTTTATACATTAGGCCCCAAGATCCTATTCTCAATTTATTGAAGTATATGGGGAAAAGCCACATAAATATTTTTTTCATATCTTAGAATACAAAGTGATAAAGTGTGCATTAATAAATACAAGTCATAGGTTAAGTGCTTAGAATGAGTAAGCGCCCACTAAACGTAGTACTGTTGACAGCAATGCTTGCAACTCTGTCCCTGTTGTTTCTTTGATTGAAACAACCAAAAGAAAATTGCCACACCACTCAGGTTCCCTCTGCTAAAAGGCTGCTGTCTGGCATCACATGGACCTCCTTCAATATAGGAGCAACCTTAATTCGATGTGGTCAGTTAAAATTGGTGAAACTACTGTTTCACATCTCAGAACCTGGAGAGCTGTTTTGACTTCTGCAATTTGGTGAACATGCTCCTGCTCGAGCTGAGCAGTAACCACACTTGAGCATACCTTCTCCGCAATTCGCGTATTAGAATAACATTTTCAGGCTAACTAAACATGTCCTCCATGCCAATAGATTTGGAGCGTGCTTCACAGACAACTATTCCTTGCAATGACAGCCAAGTAACACTGCTAATGCGCAAATGCAGCTCATTTTATGTGGTGGAGCCACTAAAAACTTTCAGCAGTGAAGGCAGCTTTTAAATTTTAGAAGCATTTGAGTATGGCGGCATTACGCACTTAAGATCGTATGAACAGTCATTCCAAATAGTAGGCTATTGTTGCACACAACTGAACACACGGGCTACTTGAAAGTCGTTTGTTATGCCAATGGCAAGTTCATAATCTTAGAAAAAAATGTGAATGTAAAAATGCAACCAGAAAGGATATATGGTACTTGCCTATAACAGCACTGACCCTGGTGGGGTCAAGAGCCTTTTTTGCCCCTTGGTGTTATTTCCAAAGCCCAAATGGCCCATGAGCTCCTCCTCTGTGAACACATGGTGAAGCAAGGCCCTTGCAAACTTTCCTGGTCCACCATGGCAGGCCATGGCAAGCTGTGCCAGGATAACCTTCTCAATGTGCACTCCTTCAACCTATGTGAACCTGCATGTTTAAGTAAATGTTAGCAAAACAGTTTTAAGCCTTTCAAGCACATTCACACAACAGCCCTACTGCAAATAAATTACAAAAGTACCTGTTGCAAATCTAGATTGCTAAACTTGACTTCTTACAAGCTTCTTATGCTGTCTGGATGCCACATGTTTCAGAAAAACAATCCAGCACAAAAAAGAATAATAAACCAAAGTATCCAAACATCTAGAACTTGAAAAAGGGGAGTACCAGCGAAACACAAATGACACGCACACAAGGAAACGGCATTAGACACGGACGGACGTTGGGACGGACCAGCATCCGTCCCTGTCTAACGCCTTTTACGTGTGTGCGCGTCCTTTGTTTTGCTGGTACCCCCCTTTTTCAAGTTTATCATGCACCAACTGGCCCAAGAGCTTGCGCTAATGCACATCTAGTACTATTTATTGTGATTACCATTCTTAGGATACTTCATATTTTCAGGTGTTTGTCTCTATTTTCCCATCCATTTGTGTCAATAGGTAGTCCATGGTCTAATGGGGAGATTGGGCTATGTTGAGGGAAGAGTTCAAAATCAACCGTTGGAACAGCTTGGGTGACTGGGTATGCGACCTTGAGCATATGCCACTTTTCAATGAATCTCCTTCCCGCTATCTTGGGCAACTGCTGCTGCTTGTGTTGGCAAGCAGCATTAGGAGCTCAAAGAGGGACATGATTGTCGATCATTACTAAGATTACCACTACACGTCACGTTAGCTTGCTGTGCTGCAGAAGCAATATGTGAGATTCCACTCCGCTGTATGAAATGTACATAAGCTGCAAGGACAGTATGTGCCAACAACCACCTCAATTAAATTAATCGACTCGCAAAGCACAGGCTGCACAAGATCACGGAGTGAACTCAGAAGTTTGTGGACAGTCAGTTGATGTCCATATCAGGGACCTCTAGGGAGACTCGGTCATTTCCTCGGTGTGCATCATCGTGCCGTCATACATTGTATTACAATTCTGTCTGTCTCGTTGTACCACCGTTCTAATAGTCATCACGTATCACCACAATTCAAAATATGAATAGACACTTATATCTACTGTTTATTTAATCTTTATGGAGAATACTTTGAGCATGAGTTTTTGCAAAGATCATGAATTCTACAGCTTAAAGGAGCACTAAAGCAAAATTAAATTAATTAAATTCTGGCGTTTTAAGTGCCAAAACGACAATCTGATGTTTAGGCACGCCTTAGTGGGGAACTCTGGACTAATTTTTACCAAATCAGGCTGCAAGGTACCTGGGCAGTTTTGTATTTCACCTCCATCAAAATGCGGTTGTTTGATCCTGTGACCTCGTGCTTAGCGGAGCTGTGCCAACACACCTAAGCAACTACAGCATGAAAGCACTAAAGAGAAAAATTATTTTAGATGTATCTGTACATGACCTTCCTACAATTCAAGAGATTCACTCATACCGTGACAAGAGGCTGAGTAAACTGTAAAAGCAGCAAGAGGAAAGATTGGTGGCAGTGCTGCTTTGAAGTTACCACACCCGCTTGCTGTGACGTCATGGATTTTGATGATGTCTGTTGAGGTGTAGCAATTTTTTTTACAAATAAAGATGTTCTTCATCGTATTCCAAAAACCCAAAATAAAAAGCGCCAAGAACTTTTACAGAACCAATACAGCCCAAGTTTGAAAAAATACTTGGAATCCATGATGTGACAATGAGGTGTCAGCACAAAGATTTTGGGGCGATACTCAGAAAATTGAACTTTGAGCTTTATTTTCTCTAATAATCAAACAACTACCAAGAAAGTTACAGAAGTAGTTATTTAAGACGATGCTTTATTTTAAATTCATTTAAGGTGTCATTAGTGTCCCCTTAATACAAAACAAGGAATGCACTTGGCTGCGTAATAGGTTAACATGCATCACTGGTTCTCATTAAGGTAGGATTATCAGTATAGCAAAGGGCATGCACTGGCTGCTCCAGAGGGGAGCCCTTCCACTTCCCCTCAACCTCCCAATTTCCAATTTCTTTATGAGCAGTGATGCAATTTCTGTATCTTAACGAGACATAATGCCAAGGAGATTAAAAATGCCATGCTGGCTACAGCATGTGGTGACCGGCACTTCACACCGTCCAGCTCGACATCAACCTTTTTTGGAATTTGGCCCTTGAAATGTAGAAAGCCTCGATCACTGCTCGTTTTTTCAGCCAACTTTCTCAAGGAGTGCTGCTGTTCTGGTTTGATACCTCTAGCTGTGCACTGCTGTATGACATAGGTCATAATACCTTCGTTCTGGTAAAACTAGAAAGATGTGCACTCATGCAGACCACTAATGTCCACACTAAGTTTCTGAACGCCCCTCTCATATCAGGCATATACACTGAAAAAGGCACATTCTGCGTTTAATATGTTCACAAGTGGCACTGAAATTCACTCCCAGTCCCAGTGCAGTTGCAAAGTCTTTAAGCTGAGTGCTTAAAGGCACCATGTCTCCTAATGAAGGCACTCTGCGCCAATTGATCACTGGAGCAAATGCGTTGCAGTTGCATCAGCAATGTTGTTGTTTTTTCTGCTTCCTGCAATACATTTTCACAGTATCACTGTATTTGATCATCGTGACGCTACAGAATGGATGGCCAAAGAATTCACTTTTACCGTTCCAGCGGGGGCCTCTCCCAGCTCATTTTGAATCTGAAAAAAGATGTCACTATTAAAACGTGAAGCCACGATGCAGCAAAAGCGACAATCAAAAGAGCTACATGGACCATTAGGCTGACATAAATGGACGGATACAAATGACTAGTCATTGAATACACTAAAGTGTGGCCGCTCTTGCCAATGGCAGTGTGAGCTTGTCAAAAAATTTATTTCACATTCCTCTAGTAACTTTAAACATTATTTCCACGCATCTACTTAACTGTTATGGCCTCATATAAGAGGCAGCTCCTTCATATAAAACCAGTGTAACATTCTTTTACTCCCCGTCTACCTGATGCTACTGAAGTTTTGCTTACTCTCAAAGAAAGAATTTCACAAAACTGCTCTTTCGACAAAGCATTATTCCAAGCTTGTGGCAAAGTGTCGTGATTTAGTTCACAACGATGCGCTCCCCTTTCAATCTGTTCACTCTACAGTGCTCTGATTCAAAGCAAAAATAGCTTTTCGACATAACTAGCTACTTCTATGGTCACAAGAAACAATGCTAATTATTGATGTTTATGTTGCCGATAACGTATACATGCCGCCTCGAAACACAGTGGGACGACAACGCAGATATGCCAGGCATCTCGTTCCTTTACTGATTTTAAAACTATTGTTAAATCAGTTACTGAAGTGCCATGAAATCTGCCTTTCCGTGAATGCAAAGAGCGCCTACGCGAAGCCGTTTGGGCGAAGCACTCGATGGCGTCGAACGGAGAAGATGATAAAAGAAAGTTGAATGCGCGCGACCTGGGGGAAAACAAAACACACGCGGTTGGCAAGGCGTATAACTCGATGATTTCGCAGCACTCTGTGGCATCACCCCTATTGTATCTCACGTATCGCATGTACACCCTTGAAATTCTTTATTATTATTACGCGACAGCCTCCTCTGTGTTTTCCGATCGCGCGAACATCGGCCGCACGGCGTGTCAGATAGTAGCTTTGAAGCACCGCGGAGTCACTCGATCCTGAAGGGAACAGCGCAACAGAATACACTTTCGCCAATCCCACCGCACCCCCCCCCCCCTTTTGCTGAAAGCTCGCTCACACGCCTTGTACTAGCGTGGCGCAAACGAAATATCTTCGATTACAGTACAGATCGGATGGTTTCACGTCGCATTGTTTTGCGCTCATTAATAAGGCTAACTCAATCGGTGCTCGAACACCGTATCAGAAATCATGGCGTACAACATGCCCTGTTTTAGGTGGCACCACATAGCTGCCTTACGCCACCACAAGCGGAGTGTAAAGTTAAACCAGGACAAAACTCCACGTTATCTACCACAAATCTAGTGCTGTACAACCCATTCTCGCAACGGAAGGATAGTACTAGGAATGAAAACTAGAAAAGAGGCGCGCGGAAGACACGCACAAGCGCTGAAATCATTTCCCCGCTTCCGTTCACCGCGTCGCAATGGACGAACAAGGGGAATTCGAAACACTCACTCACCCTTGATGTCGCTGAGTCGGAGGCGATCATGGCGATCTTCGAGGCAACAAGTCCATAAAAAGCGAGCAACACGCAGGAACATTCCAAAGATGTCACAGCGAAGCACACAAAGAACACAGAAAACGCAGGAAACTCTCACGCAAACGGCGTGCACGAACTCGCCGGAATGCGCCAAGCATCAACAGCGCAAACGCGCAATCATACATGTACACTCATACAAACACACGCTTATATTATCATAAATTGTACTATTGGATAACAAATTATGTAATTTCATGTTATTACTGAACAATTGTTGCGGTTTGCAAGTGTATAAAAGTTTTTGCTTCGCTTCTTTGATGAACTACTTTCTTTAGCGCAGTAACGCAGTACACCGGCCGGAGCTAATGGCATGCGCGGGAAAAGGCGCCAAATTCAAACGTCACAAAGGCCGCGCTAATTTGTGCGCGCACAGTTTTCGTCGTTTGGATTAAAAAAAAAAAAGTAATGCGTGCCGCAACAATACGAACTGAACTATTGACCAGAAAAGTACAGAAACGTCGCTGTTTGTGCTTCTTATTTCGACGTCATGGCAAACTGCAGGCGGTCTGTCGTCCCATTCTTTAAACATTTGTGCGTGTGCTCCTGCGCTGTGCGATTTGTCACCGAGAACGTATAGCGGCGCAGATTGTGCTTGGTGGCCGAGCAGACTCTGAACACATTCGCCAGCACCCCGTCTAGGTCACAGAAAAGAATTTGGCCTCCATGTGAAATATGAGCACCATGTCGTACATATCGGCCAAGCTTTTCGTTTCGTTCTGTATAGCGCGCTAACGGGTAAGCGAAATGCACTCTGTAAAAACGATGTTCACTCCTTTCTCCGCCGCACCCACCGTGGTGGCATAGTGGCTGAGGTGTTGCTCTACTAACCCGAGTGCTTGGGATCTAATGCCGGCCGCGGCGGTTGCATTTCGATTGGGGTGAAATGCAAAAACGACCGTGTACTGTGCGTTCGGTGCAGGTTAAAGGACCCCAGATGGCAAAAATAAATATGGCATTTCTTACTACGGTGCGGCTCATAATCAAAGCGTGGTTTTGGCACGTCAAACGCCAGACTTGAATTTTGTTAACGTTCTCCGCCACCTTGACCATATTTAACCTGGAGGCATGCAATGCCGTTGCCTAACACAGCCAGGGCACTGGCCCCTTATAATGGACGCCGATAGAAATGCAGGATGTGTCCAATCATCGGTTGTTTGTCACTGCTTGTAGGGACGTTTGTCTTCTCAAACTGCATATATATATATATATATATATATATATATATATATATATATATATATATATATATATATATATATATATATATATATATGCAGGGTGTTTCTGCTAACTTTAGGCCGAGTGTATAAACTCTATGACGACGCGACTAAATGCATGTTGCTCCCTTTGGTATGTAGCGTGTCGCGCTATTTGAGTATTTTTGCTTAATTAGCTAATTAGTCAAGCATAATTAACCAACTTCTGAAGCAAGGAAGTTAGGAAAGAAATTCCAATTAGAAAGTTGCAGAGCTGTTGGCAACACGTCCGAATAAACAGTTTCTGTCTTTCTATCTGTTAAGTATTATTGTTTTTCAGCTGACTGCGGATGCTCGCGAAATAGAAAAAGCACCACGTGACATATGCCCGCCTGCGTCGTGATTGCACTGCTCCTAAGCCTTCTGCGCACAAACGAAAACATACCATTTAACCGGTGTGAACACCTGTCTGCTTATCGCCATCATGAACCGCAGCGAGGGAAGCACGTCGCTGGCGTCAATACCACAGCCAACGCCTTCGTCACTGCCCTGTCGCCTTTTAAGCGGCAACACACCCTGCTCGATGGTATGCTCGTTTGGGAGCGCTGCAAGCACGGCGCGCAAGCGGATATGTCAGGTGATATTTTTTGTATTTCACGGGCATCCGCAGTAAGCTGAAAAACACTAACACTTAATAGATAGAAAGTAAGAAATTGCCTAATAGGAAGTTTTGCAAAGTGCTCTAGAGCTTTCTAATTCGAATTTTTCGCCTAACTTTGTTCCTTCAGAATGGCTAATTTTCTTGACTAATTAGCTACTTAGGAAAAATACAAGAATAGCGTGACACGTACAAGAGTGAGCAACATGCATTTGGTCGCATCGTCTTATGGTGCATCGGCATATTTTTAAACTCTGAGTAAAGTTAGCTGAAACACGTGTATATACGTCTATGGTTCAAGTAACGTGAAACAACACCCTGTATATATGCAATGGTGATCAAGTGATCAGTAAAGCAACATATATGTGCAAAAGACGCACACATACATATGTGCGTGTGTTTCACATGTACTTCGAAACTCAATATTGCTCGTGACTCAATTTTATTCAACAATAAGTTAACAGCATTTAGTCAACGACTTTATTGTTGGAAACTGCTCAACAATGGTTCAATAGTCAATACTATTCAACAATATGTCAAGAGAATTTAGTCAACGACTTTATAGTTGAAAACTACTCAATATTGGCTCAATAATACTCAATACTATTCAACAATATATCAACAGAATTTAGTCAACGAATTTATTGTTGGAAACTACTCAACAATGGCTCAATAATACTCAATACTATTCAACAATATATCAAGAGAATTTAGTCAATGACTTTACTGTTGAAAACTGCTCAACAATGGCTCAATAAGACTCAATACTATTCAACAATATACCAACAGAATTTAGTCAACGACTTTTTTGTTGTGAACTGCCCAACAACTTTACTGTTGAATTATTGCCTGTGGTTTCAATAATTGTTGAGGTATTGTTGAAAGGCTATTGAGTCAACAATTCGTCAACAATATGCCAACAACTTTTCAACAGTCATTTTCATAAGGGAATGCAAAATGGCCAGTCCAAAATTGAACGCTGAACAAATAACAAACATAGTCACTAGAGTCGAGGAAGAACTTGGCAAATGGCCAAATAAAGAGTGGGAATATAGTGAGCTGCTAAGTGTAGTGACGACAGAAATACAAAAAGAGAAACAACATGTTCTTTGGAAAGGAAAAAGAGAAACTGAAAAGCTGGTGGAACAGGGAGATACGAGAAGCGATCGCCGAGCGACAGAAAGCATCCCGAGAGCACAGGCAGGCAAAGAAGGCGCAGTTGCCACAGGATGAAGTAGCCAGTAAATGGGAAATATAACGGGAGAAAAAGTCTATGGTTCAAATACTGGTGCAAGGAAAATTAAAAGGTGAAATTGAACGTTGGTTGTCAGAAATGCGTGAGAAACAGAAGGTCGCACCTAGTATATTTTGGAACCGCATAAAATTATTGGGCAGGAAATCAACAACAATAAAACAACATATCCTAGACGAAGATGAAAACAAAATGGAAGGGGAAGCGGCAATAAATTACATCCGAAAAATAACAGCCGAATCTTTTCAAGGCAATCACGAGGTTGTATTTGAAGAAAAAAAGAACATGAAAGAGACCCAGGTGGGAAAGGAGCTGGTGCTGACAAATTTCAACTGGAAGAAAGCCGAAGAGAAAATTCCTAAGCGCACAGCCACAGGGCCAGGCGAGGTTCCCGTTAGGCTGATTAATGAACTAGGACCAAAAGGTAAGGAAGCTCTAGTGAAAGCAGTGGAAAAAACTTTAAAAGATAACCGAATACCAGACAGTTGGCGACAAAGTAGAATGAATTTAATTTATAAAGGTAAGGGGGAGAAAGATAGAATTCGCTCGTATAGACCGTTGACCATTATATCGGTAATATACAGGCTAGCAATGCAGGGAATCAAATTAATGCTTCAAGCATGGGCAGAGAATAATGGCATTTTGGGAGAACTTCAGAATGGCTTCAGAATAGGTAGGCGTTTAGATGATAACTTGTTTGTTCTTACTCAGTGTATTGAAATATCAAAAGTTGAAAGCAGACCATTATATATGACCTTTTTGGACATTTTAGGAGCCTGTGACAACGTAGACCGCAACATCTTGTGGGATATTCTGGAAGGGGAAGGCTTAGGTGACGATTGTCTACAGCTTTTGAGAGAGGTATACCTAGAAAATACCGCTTGCGTTGAATGGGAAGGGATGAGGAGCGAGGAGAAAGTTCATATCAACAAAGGACTAAGGCAGGGGTGCCCTTCATCCTCACTGCTATTTATGATGTACACGATGAGGATGGAGAGGGCGCTAGAAGGAAGTAATATCTGCTTTAATCTGGCATACAAACAGGTGGGTACAGTAGTAGAGCTGCAGCTTCCACGTTTATTTTATGCGGACGACGTTGTGTTGCTAGCTAACAAGCAAAGTAATTTGCAACGTCTGGCTAATATTGGTGGACAGGAAGGCAACAATGTAGGTTTGAAATTTTGTGTTAGAAAATCAGGTGTTATGGTATTCAATGAAAACAGAGAACAGACAGTGGTGATACAGGGCCAGGAAATACCTCGGGTAACAAAATATAAATACCTTGGCATATGGATAAACGAGGGCAATTTGTATATGAAAACACAGGAAAAAACAATAACAGTGAAGGGGAAGAGAAATGCAGCCATAATGGGGGGGGGGGGGGCAAGCACAGAGCGCAATGGGGATACAATAGGTACGAGGTGATCCGAGGTATGTGGAAAGGTTTAATGGTTCCAGAACTTACTTTTGGAAATGCGGTTGTTTGCTGCAAATCGGGGTTACAATCAGGACTCGATAGGAACCAAAGGTCAGTGGGTCTCCTCGCATTGGGCGCTCACGGGAAGACTACAAATGAAGCTGTGCAAGGTGATATGGGCTGGACTGGTTTTGAAGTGAGGAAAGCTCGCAGCAAAATTGAGTATGAAGAATGACTGAGGAGTATGGAAGAAAGTAAATGGGCTGGGAGAGTGTTGATGTATCTGTACAGGAAAAACATTGATTCACAGTGGAGGAAAAGAACAAGGAAGCTTACCAGCAAGTATGCGGCCTGTAGGGTGGGCAACACAGCAACAAAGAACGTGAAGCGGAAAGCCAGAGAGGCTGAAATAATCTCATGGGTGACGACAATGGAAAAGAAACCTGCCATGAGTAAATACTTAAGAGGAAAAAATGAAATCAGGAAAGAAACAATTTATGATAACTTAAAGGGAAGCTCATTACTTTTCGAAGCGAGATCGGGATGCCTTAGAACACGCACATATAAAGGGAGATATAGGAAGGAAGAAGAAGCATGTGCTTGCTGCGGTAAAGCTAGGACAACTATGGAGCATGTTTTATTAGAATGTGAAGACGTCTACCCAGCGGTAGATTTAGGCACCATTGGCATCCTTGAAGCCCTTGGGTTCAGCGAGAGCAGTGGAGAAGTAAACGTGTCCGGAATAAGGATTAGTAAGAGGCGATTGGAAGATTAGTGGAAGAAAAGTAGGGAAATGATAAAAAAGCGGAGACATACAAAAGCCCAGTTCGCAATATAGGGGATCAGAAAATTTGGTTGTGGGAGTTCATAGTTTTTTTTATTGTTTAACCTAGGTAAGACATTAGGCAGTATAATAGCAAGAGCTTGGTGGAACAACCCACCGCCCCGCTCATAACATCCATCCATCCGTAGCACGGTCCATAGCGCCGCCTAGCTCAGGTTAGGAACTCTGTACCAACTAGCGAAGATATCACAACGAGCCAGCGCGCGCTTGCGATTACCGCGCGAAACAGATATGACGGACCCAGCCCACTGACATCATCGAAGCCATGACATTGTCGTACGGCCAGCGTGGCGAAATGCTGCGCTTTATCTCGATCCGTTTATCTTGAGCAGCACAGGGGAAGTTGTGATTAGGACAAGAAAGCACCGTACGTACGCTACGTGACGCCACGTGAATACTCCTCATTCTCTCAAAATGGCGACACGCTAGCGAACGGCGCGATGAACGAGCGACGAGCATCAAAATCATCAAAAACAGCGCTGCCTAAAGCCTCCTCCGTTACTCACTTGTCGCGTCATTTCATTGCCGAGCACCTGGCGTGTCAAACAGACGCGCGGCGCGCAGACATGTTGGACGGGACGCGATTACTGCGAAACATTACCATATTTTACACGTGTGAGCAACAACGGACGTCCGCATAGAGCCTTGCACGTCAGACCTCTGGAAGCGTTGTGCGTAGATAGCGACGAAGCGTCCGTGGACATCGCCATTTCAGCGCCGAGTTGTCGAGCGAAGGAGGTCTCTTCAGCGGCCCCGGTTCCGGTTCAATATCTGATCCTCCATTCAGTCAGGCACATCCGGCCGTGACAGACGATGAATGTCGAAACACAGAATCCGGAACCGTCAAGATCGGGGAACGACAGAAAGCGTCTCACTGTGATGTAAGCGAATATATAGTCTCAAACACTGAAATCCAATTCATAGGTTTGCAAGGCATACCCGTGTGGATGTGTGTGCTGCCTCGACGGGTAAATACAAGTCTCAAATAAATTAATAAATATTCGCTCTCAACGTCTCCGATGGCGTCCGGGCCGCGAGGCACTTAAACAACCACCACATGAATTTGAATGTCTTTATTCAAGCGGTTCGTTAGTGACACGTTGTCGGTTTCTTTTCATTTATCTTTTAATTTTCATCTAATTGACTTTAAATTGACCGCTTGGCAGTTCAACCGTTACAGGTAACTGCAAGCATTTTATTGCGGTCATTATTTTATTTCGTTTCATGTCGTATTACCACTATTTCTTGCATTTATTGGCGTTTCTTAGCTACTACACATAACTTGATGAATGGGCGTCGTTTTTACCCAAGTCAGTGATGCAAGTACGCTAACGTTTCGCTGCTGTAAGAGTATGATATGTACCATCTCTGTACAGCTGCGACGTCGCACTTTCGTGAAGAAAAAGAGCAAACACGAACATTTGAGTTTCGGTATATCTTTTTCCACGTTCGTGGTTCTTAAACGCTGTACAAGAACAGCGCGGATTGAATTCTGGGGGTTTTACGCGTCAGAACCATGTTTTGATTACGAGGCACGGCGTACTGAGGGACTTCGGATTCATTTCGACCACCAAGGGATCTTTAACGTGCCCTCAATGTACAGCATGGATCGCCAAATACCCTGTCTTAGAACTGCTGCAGTAGCATCACTTCAGCTCGTGCTATTTACTGTTTTGTTTCAGCATGGTATATTTACTTTTCCGGAAATACAGGCGAGAAATGTATTCATTTAAATGAATGAATGAATGAATGAGTGAATGAATGAATGAATGAATGAATGAATGAATGAATGAATGAATGAATGAATGAATGAATGAATGAATGATCCCACGCGCCGTGGGAACTGATCAATCACTTGGAACAAGCTACGGAATTTACACGCAGAGGCAGTTTTCTTTTCCCCTGTGAAATGCTTCGATAATTTCTGGCGCTGTTTTGTAGGAGTAGCCATGCACGATATCTCGTAAAGCGTGCACCGCCACATGCGCATGGTCCGCTTGCTTTAGAGAACTTGTCGACGGTTCGCTGTCGGCAGGCGCTGCACTGTCGACGGTGCGGATGTGCGCACTTAGTAGAAAAGACCGAGATATCGTGCATCGCCACTCCGACGAAACAACGCGCGAAATTCTCGAAGCACGTCATGTGGAAAAAGAACTCTGCTTCAGCCAGCCACCTTCGACTCTTCATGAAATAGAAAGTGGATTTCTTTTTTTTTTTTTTTTTTGCTCAAGCAAATAACCATGTTGTTGTTAGAACAGTGCACAACCTGTAGCGCCAATATCTGCTTCTATAGCTTTCTGTTGCAAGATGGTGCACATGCCTATTTACGGTATCCTTAAAGATGCGCACGCGTTTACCACATAGCTTTTATAATTCATGTTTTCTCAAAAATAAGGCTCTCATTTGTTAGTCAGCGTTCGTCCTGCCGGTTACGTTTTCTTTGTGTAGTGTAGTTTGTACTGTTTTTGCAAGATGGTACAACATATACCAATTAGCCCAGTCTTCACTACTACTACACAAATGAACTTCCCAGGATGCGGCGTCAGTAACGGTGCAAGTTAGGTATGGCCGCGCATCTTCTTGAGTAACCAACTCTTGTGGCGTAACTTTTGTCAAGAGGCAATGTTAACAATTGGGAACAAGTTTTCAGAGGATTTCGTACCGTCGATAACACCGCACGGAAGATTCCGAAAAATATGCGCTCCGATTGTGGTGTACGTCTCGTTCGTTTTCAACCGTATAAAGTAGTGAGTATATAGCTCGAAACGGTGAGTGCGGAAGTAGTATGGCAGAGAGTCAACATATCTCGCTCTTTTTTTTATAACACCTCAGTTGTACTTAGCTACGCGCTTTTCTACACTAGCTGTGCAATGCGGTGTATCCCTTTCTTTACGAAACTGACACCCGTATATAAATCCATCGAACGCTGACGATATATATATATATATATATATATATATATATATATATATATATATATATATATATATATATATATATATATATATATATATATATATATATATATATACACACACACACATACTGTATCCGAAGCTTGCTCCGAATGCAAGGAACTAGCAAACGGGCTTATATAGAGTGTCCCAGCTAACTTTAGCCAGTGCTTTAAAATATGCGAATGCAACGTAGCTAGACCGAATTAAGGTATATTGTTGTTTGCCGTCACTTGGAGACACTCAAATTATTTTTTTCATTCCGTCTAATTAGATAGTTAGTCTTGATTAATCAATCAACTTCTCAAATATTTTAATTAGATGAAAATTGTGTCAATGAAAAAATTGTAGAGCGACGTGAAAAATTCCCTATACAGCTTTCTGTTGCTCAATACGTGCTAGATAAAAGTGTTTTTCCAAGCGTGAAAGAAGCCCGCAAATGAATGCAAAATTGCCGCGCGAATGGCCGCTCGAGGCACTTTGCGCGTATGCGTGGGATTCTTTCACGCGAAGTTGATTAATTAAGTAAGACTAATTATCTAATATGGAGGAATAAAAAAGATAATTTGGGCATCTCCAAGCGACGGCAAACAACATTACTTTGGTTCTGTCCAGCTACGTGGTATTTGCATATTTTTAAACTCTGGCTAAAGTTAGCTGGAACGCCCTGTTCAAACCCTGTATGCCGACCGCCAAAGTTGTGCGCCTGAGCGAACACCCCTGTTCTGCGTAATAAAAAAAAATTAATTCCTACGTAAGGCCTGAACATATAATGTAATCGTAGTTGTACGCTTCGCCGTTAGTAGTATAGTATTTATTTAGTCGCTTCACTAAATCTTCTGTTCGCATATACTCCAACATGTACATTGGACCTTGCATACATGTTTCCTTTCCTTTCCGTCAATACCTTAATTCCTCGGCAGCTGGAAAACGACGCCAACTACTGCTTCAGCAGCGTGAATACGCAGACCTGGGAGGAAGCGTTCGGATTCTTCTGCGGGGACAAAGAGGTATGAAGGGGACACTCGCGTTTGCGTGCGCGCAACTCTATAATTCACAACCCTCGGGCATGTTCTGAGAACGTCTGGCTTGTGCGAGCGCCTTTGACTCTGTAGTGCTGCTGTTCGTGCACGTCTCTCTCTCCCCATCTCTCTCTTCCTCTCCCTTCTTTCTGTTACCCTTATTCCTTCCCCCAGTGCAGGGTAGCCAACCGGACTCTTGACTGGTTAACATCAGGCCCTGCCCTCCTTATATATATATATATATATATATATCGCGGGCATGCACCGCAGCAATGGATCGGTGATGAGAAAGTTTGGTACAAAAACGCCGTCACAGTGGGCGCGACAAGTTGTACGACACTTCCTCGCAAACAACGCGTTGTCGGCGGCCACGTGACGACGCAACAACGAACACGATTGGATGCACATTTTCTTCCTGCTTCCAGCAAGTGACGGAGTGTCCTACGACAGGCTTTCTGTGGGCACTGCTGCTTAACCTGTTTACCCACTGTGCTCGAACAGTATATAGTTCGTTTATTTGAAACTCCGCCGAACGCCGCTAATCACGGTAAGTAACACAAACAGACACACACCAGAAAGGACGAGAGTTATTGCGCTCTCTCATGCTGTCACGACGTGACCGTGAGGCTTGGCCTTCCGGTCCCGACGTGGGAGCGGCCCGCTTAGTGGTTAATTATCACTACTTGCAGGACGAAACAAAGTTTTCCATCCATCCATCATCCTGTCTGGTGTGTCCGGTTGTGTTACTTACCGTGATTGCAGTGTCCCTCGGAGCATCTTTAAATAAACAAACACCAACTATAGCCCAGTTAATCGCCTTACCTAACAGTATAGTTATAGTTACGGCCTGTCTGCGAAAAATCGTCCTCGTGGCTCGTGCGCAAATTATGCATGCACGGTCGTTACGAACCGCGAACCCGCATAAGTTTAATAACGAGGACTATCAATACTTGATACAATGATATACGTTACACGAATGTCGCTCGCAAAACTTTCTTGTAATAACTATTCTCACAGAAACACAGCCAAGCTGACGAAGCCCTGCCATTGACGGTCCTTGTTGACACACGTCTTGTTGACATCACCAAGCTGTATTCAGTCACCGATAATCGACTCCACATCAACGATGACAGACACACGCGAGTATAAGAAACTTGGAGAGCCTGAAAGCAGTGAACAAAAAAAAAATCGGCAGAACACATACCTGATGTCTTTCCATGTACGCACTTTCTTAGTTTTGGAGAACGGTTAGGGAGTGTCCACCTTCCAGAAGCGTTGGGATTCAAAGAAAGTGGAAGGATTAACTGGTCCGCAGTCGAGATAACTAAGAGACCTTTAGAGCATTGGTGGAAAAAAAAAAGCAGGGAAGAGATTGATAGAACCGCACTCACTGCAAGCGTACGTAACGGTAGACTATAGTGATAGAGGTCCTAAATGCAAAACACAAGATCGACATCAGATAGGCAACATGCTAGATCGCAATAGATTTAGTAAAACCTGATTAAATCAAGCAGGCTAGGTGACTATTTGACGCCATCCTGTTTCGGAAGGGGATTCCAATAAAATTCATCATCGTCATCAGAAAGGACCTGCAGTTCGCTCTTCTATATACGTCTGATGACGTCAAATGCCTCTTCCTGATTAGATTAGCAGCTCGGAGTACCTTTTTCCAGTTACTCATGAAACGCAGCTGCTTTTGCTACTACTGAAAGACCCGGTGCTGCCGATTTCCGCCCGTTTAGAACGCTTGCTGCTATGTGCGCGTGTCATAAATTACGTGAGTGAACTGAGAACATATGCGACGCACAAACTTCAGTCAAACGCCTCAGTTGGCCGGAGCTGATAAGATATTCATAAGAGTTAAAGGTGCCGGATGTGTGATTCCAAATGGAGTGACGCTCGGAGAAAGTCGATAGCGATTATAGAAGCTCAATTATAATACGCAACGCAATTTTGAGCCTCCAGAATGTCGAACCGCTACCGGCACGTTAAACAAACATGGTCGCGCCTGTCACCACCTTGCACGAAGGCGCTTGGTGTTATGGAACGATAGAAGTCATAGAGCACATAACTGGCACAGAGATTTTGCGTTGGAATTCCTGTGCGCGGGAAGCTCCGATGTAGCACCCATTTCGCCCGTGTGCGAAAGGGTCCGGAGTGACGCTCCCTCTTGGTTCTCTCGCAGGCATCGAAAGTATATAACGGTATGCAAGAGGCAAACAGAGTACAATGCTATCAAACCTAAGCATGAAGTCCTCGCAAGTTCACGCGGTGATGACTGAGGCTCATACGAATTAAGGCGAGAAAAGGAGTAGCCGTCACCATTATAAGGTGACTACGTCTCCTTCTTTTATTTTCATTTCAATATAAAAAAAGGAAAACACGTGGAAAGAAAGAAAGAAAGAAACCGAGAGGAGACGGTTCAGAAACATTTATTCTCTAACATTCCAGTATAGAGGCGAACGTCAGAGAAAGAAAAGAAGAACTAATAAAGGAAGTGAGCTTCGTTCCCGGTGAGTTCAATTTATATACTGCGCCACTAAATCCCTAAATATAAGGTAGCGTAGCAGCGCTCTGGCGAGAGGTTCCTTACAGCATGAGGGCGCCACGAGACCCCCCCCCCCCCCCCTTTTTTTTTCTTCTGTGAAACAGCAAGCCAATTTAGTCTGCCTTCTTTTTTCTATTTCCCGGCGTTAAAATGGACACTAAACACTTGCGACTCTATTAGCGCTATTTAGTGCCATATATACCATATATACATATATATATATATATATAGATAAGCTATACAGATACGTTTAGGTTTAATTTGCGGAGATCGTTGTCGCTTCCGAGTGGCACACCCGAGCGAAAAAAGAGGAAACAAATTGGTACACGTGCCCAGGACGTTAGCACATAAGGAAATACCTCACGCGGCAAAAACAGCGCGCAAAGACAGGCAAGCAAGTGCTGCACGTCAGCTTCCTTTCGAGTCAAGAACAACGCGCGCACAAAGTGAAACGCGAAACAGCGAGCGTATATATAGTGCAGCTGGCTCGCGCGCGTGCACGAGAGGCGCAGAGGTGAATGTCTCGTGCGGCCCGCGTACTCGCCCTGCGTGCGCGCATTTAATGGCCGCCGTCTGTAACAGGCGCACAATGGCGTGCAGTCAAGACAAGGCCACCCTTGCCCGCTTTTGATGGAACGAAATAAAAATAAAAAAGCAGAACAACGGTTTACAGCGTACGTACTAACACCACCTGTTGGGTGGAAAACGCAGCGAAGGAACCACACACAACGAGACAGGTGGAACACCTGCTGCTGGGGAGGTTGACAGCAGGAGGCACCCTGTGACTTGGGCTGCCACGCTTGGTGCCATGCGTTCGTCGTGTGTGCGTGCGTGCGTGCGTGCGTGCGTTAAAACGGTCGCACAGGGTTCGTTATACCAACTAGCCCACCAAGCCGAAATAACCCCGCCGGGGCCCAATATTCGATGGAACCGGATGTGGAATTCTCGAACCGAAGTATTAAATTCGCGTTCGAAGTTTCTAAATATTTTCGCACTCCCACAGACTAGTCCCCGACCTTATTGTTTCAACTTCCAGACTCCAGTAATTCTATGTCTGCACTTGCGCCTGTTACCGAAACTTCCCTTCTCTTTTTCCGCGCGACAACAACCGCATGGTCTCTCGTGCACTTGAATGGAATTTAAATATGGAAGACACCGAAAAAAGAAAGAAGAAAAGAAAGGAAGACCGAGAGTAACTTGAACTTGCGGAGGTCGCAATTTTGGATTCTCTCGGGAACACGAAAACCGCATTGCGGGTAACGTTACTCAGGAAATTAAGAAAACCCTTCCATAATTGCGGTTGCATGTGCTGAGAACCTCGAATCTACGTGGTTTTGAAAGAAATCTTGTTCATTCCGATTATTGGGGAGTATTTGCGAAGTCTGGGTCTTATCGCTTTCTTTGCAGCTACAAAAGTATTCAGTTCTCGCAAAAAGAAAAGAGGGGGAAAAAACTATATCTCTGCACGAGAGAGCTAAGGCTGCACTGGATCGCTACCAGTCTTCAAACAGAACAGTCAACGTTTCAAACATAACGAGAAAATGTCATAGTATAAGCGTCTAAAAAATCATAGTAACAAAGAAAATACATTTAAAAGAAAAAAAATACAGTCGAATTTTCTCTTTTGCCTAGTCTGTAACATTTAACGACAGTTTACGCAAGTCAAGCTGTGTGCCGCCATATCGACAGTTTGTCTTTCAGACAAACGCCTCTCAATCTTTCTATATTCTTTCCAATTTCCCTTGTTTATTTTTTTTATTTCGTTCCTTCCTTCATTCACTTCTAATTTATTTCGGTTCCTTCGCTCTTTCTTTCCTTCCTAAGATTATCTGCCCCACTCCGAGGGGCCTTATCTATATCCTGTCGTCACCGAACCGCAGATAACAAGCAGTCGCAAGCGTATCCGAGTATATCCGCCGAGGCACTCGGCAATCTTGCCCCAAAGTTACCGATAAACGATAACAACGGAAGTGTTTCCAGCTGCGGTGCACGTATCGTGGATGGAATCACGTTGCCGTCTCCAAACAAACCGCGACCCATGGACCTAAACCAGTCCAAACGCTGTGCAGTGCACCGCACTCCGTGAGCGCCAGAAGAGCCACGCGAATAGCCAGTAGTAAATCCACGAATGACGGTTTTCCGGCGCCGGCGGTGTGCTGTTACTATTGCGCAGGAGGACAAGCACCATTTCCTGATGCAGTGCTTCTCGGACCGCATCAACGAGAACGTCATGTACGACGCCAGGGACGTGGACAAGATGCTCCGGGTATGCGCGCGCCGCGTCTCTGCATGCATGCATGGCGGCCGGGTTGTGTGTTTGCATGAACGTTGCCATGGCTGCCGTCGGCGTTCACAACCCTGCAGAGGCGTTAAGTCGGTTGCATGTCGAAGGAAATTATAACAACTTGTTCACCTTTGTATCTGGCGATGAAGAGTACATGAGGGGAAAAAATGACGATATGAAATCCTTTCAGAGTTAATTAGTACAGTGCTTCATTAATCGGTAATTGGGTTGCTGCGCTGTACAGAACTGAGAACGCGTTCCAGCGTAACGAAAACGCTATAGCTATGCGCTATATAGGATCCTCGGACTTCAATAAAAATTTAGGTGTCAAACTTGGCGTGGCATACACAGTGTCCCAGCTAACTTTAGCCAGAGGTTTAAAATATGCGAATGCGGCGTAGCTGGACAGAACCAAGGTGATGTTGTTTGTCGTCGCTTGGAGATACTCGGAGTATGTTTTCATTCCGCCTAATTAGATAATTAGTCTCAACTAACTGATCAACTTCTCGTATATCATAATTAGGTAAAAAGAGTCAAAGATAAAATTGTAGAGCGACATGAAACACTCCCGATACAGCTTTCTCTTGCTCAATACGTGCTACATAAAAGTGTTTTTTCCGAGCGTGAAAGGAGCTCGCAAATGCGCGCAAAGTGCCTCGAGCGGCCAATCGAGCGGCCAAACTTTTCCTCGGTATGCCCCCCTCCGTGTCCGACCAGAATAAAGTTTTACTCTCTCTCTCTCTCTCTCTCTCTCTCTCTCTCTCTCTCTCTCTCTCTCTCTCTCTCTCCCTCCCTCTGCATGCCTCGGGCACGCGACAAGCGCTTAACGTTTAAAGGCGGCTCTGGTCCATCGGCCAAGACTGGTCACTGTGACTTCGTTAAGACGAATAGGCGGACACCTTACACGGCTCTGTCCACACTTGCAGGGGTCGTCGGTGTTAGCGAAGAAGCGTCACAGGAGCCAGATATCAACCGCGGGGAAATATGATAACGCTGCTCTTCTCACTTCTTTGTTTCTTCATATCTGCACCGAGTGTGCATAAGACACTGTTTCAGTCCAAGTGATCGCTGACGACATGGAGACAGACAGAGAGAGAGAGAGATCAACGAGGCTTCCCTGCAGGATCAGTGCAATCGAATGTATAGCAGTCGTCTATAGATGCCTCTATGCACGTTCTAACGTTAAGGGCCCCGTGTCGCACAAAATCTGGCGTCGGCGGCCGGCGTCGTCCAGTGACGGACGTCGCTCCGGCAAAAATAATTTCGCCTTCCGGATCACGCATACCCAACCACTCTTCTACCGCCAAAGTTGCTCATACCTTGTCTTTCATTCTTCACAAATTTATTCCTCGAAATTTTGAGAACGGCAGCCCTAAAACAAATGTAATAAAAACAAAACACCGTCAGCGCATATCTTTTACGTTATCTCTTATCAGACTGAAATATTAAAAGCGCGAAACAATAGCAGGAGATAAACCCACGCAAGAGGCCGCGTTTCTACCAGAATGCATCATGTAACCGCGCAAACAACAGAGGACAAAGAAGGAAACACACAGGACCGGCGCGGAGTCCTGTGTGTTTCCTTCTTTGTCCTCTGTTGTTTGCGCGGTTACATGATGCACTCCAATATCGACCACCAACTAGCCCACCTCTCCCTGTTAAATTTCTACAAGAAAGCTAGCTCGACTTCGTGCACAGCATTCGCGACCAGCGTTTCTCGGTAAACGTTACGGTTACATAAGCTGCAGTTGCCGGGAAGCGTGAGAAGCAGTCGGGGATCTTTGATTGCCATCGCGTTCCACTCTTAAAGGCGAAGCTTAAGCGTCCTCCACGTTTTTCGTAGCCTATTGAACTTCTATTCGATATTTTAAGAAATTTTTCGATATGCATGTGCGATGTATAATAACGGTTATTCATACGGAAATATTGTTTTGTTGGCTTTGAGGTCCTTCCACGTGCATACGACGCCTGTCGGCACGTTTCTAGGGCTTCGTTCTCTTAAAACAGGTTTGACAGGTATACACACTCGCGGTGTACAATACGTAATTTGTTGAGTATTTTGTAGGCTTTCTTCCGAGGCTGGAAATAATAAAGGTCCACTTAGCTTTGTGAGAACGACTGCACATAGGCTGTTTCCAAGCGCTCGAGCACTTTTTTCGGGTATACAACACCTCAGGCGGGACACCCGTGTGCCTTTATTGCCTACTTTTGTCTGTCCCGTTCCCGTCACCGTTCTCGGATGGAGTAATTCTTTATCGGACGAACTACAGGCTGGGGTGGCTCTTACACCTTCTGTCGCCTGAACACTATAGGCCCAACACCTGAACGTGAGGTCCAGCCACTGAAGACTCCGCGAGTTGTCCTGAGTGTCCCGCCCCAGCATCTTGAAGAACGTGCACCACCTAGTGTTTATACTCCCAGAAACGTGGTCTATACGACATAACATTTTTAAAGCTGCCCGCCTACTAAGTAATTAAACTGAGAGTTATGTGCGTTGACTCGTAAATGCGTTTTAAAAAGCCGCTGCTACAAATATTACATAAAGAGGGCCTGTATACTCTTTTTCTTGGGCGTACTCGTATGCCTAGGGTAACTTGTGCAAATAAAAGAAATAACAAGAAGGAACTCATGATCTAGCATAGATGCCTAAAATTATGAATCATTTCTCTTAAACAATAAACTATAACGAGAAATATTTTATGCTGTTCAGTACGACTGCGAACGATGTACTGTTAGTCTGATCCGTCTAGGACGCGCAACTTGTTCATGAAGCTTGATTCACGTGACGGGAAAAAAAAGTGTTGCGTTGCGACTGACGATGAAAATTTTTGATCGAAGAGGCACGAAGTCGACGAAGTTTGTGGTTGTATTCAATCTGGTTTAAGATATCTCCGAAACGCTAGTTGAGTGAATGAGTGAGTGAGTGAGTGAGTGAGTGAGTGAGTGAGTGAGTGAGTGAGTGAGTGAGTGAGTGAGTGAGTGAGTGAGTGAGTGAGTGAGTGAAACAACTTTATTTGGTCCACTATAGACGTAAGCAAACTCAACGTCACCTGGCTAGGCCCATTCGGGGACCACCAGGTGAAACCTGACGGCCCTCTCGCGAGCCCTCTGGACTGCCAGGATTTGAGAGGTCTGATCCTGGGCCCTAATTAGCCTCATAATTTCCTCTTGGGTGAAAGGGGAACCGGCAGAGGCGCAGCCCCACAGGACATGTTCGAAGTCCGCATAATCACTACACAGAGAGCAGTCCGGGCTTGTGAACCGTTCGGGGTACATTGTGTGCAGCGCCGCGGGGCTCGGGTAAGTGCTTGTTTGCAGAAGTCTGAGAGTGACTGCCTGGGCCCTGCACAGCGAGGAGTGCGGCAAAGGCAGGAGTCTTCTTGACAGATAATTATGTTTGCAAATTTCGTTGTACGAGCAGAGCGGCTCGGGTCGCCCAGGAGAAAACGCTAGTTCTCGTATTTTCGATTGGTTGATTTTAACGTCACAAGGCAACACTGGGATTACGAGAGACGCCATGGTGTACATAAACTTGATATTATTTGCGATCACGTGCAATTCTTTAACGTGCACCTAAGCTATACGCGCAGGAGTGTTTCTACATTTCGCTCCCGTCTAAATGCCCCCGACGGGAATCGAACCCACGACCAGCTTCTGAAAAAACAGAAAGCCACAACCACTGAGCCGCCAAGGTGGACTCCTTCCATATATTTAGCACGCTTTATTGCACTGCGGAAATCCCCCAACAGCGACGTGCGCGCACAGGTGTCGGCGCGCGCTAGCAACACTTTTTCTTCTTTTCTTTTTCTTGAAGGAGGAGGGAGAGGAGGGGTGTATGTCACACTCACGCTGCTAAGGACGTGTTACAGATGAGAAGGAATTCACTAACCGACACGTACGTTACACCTTCCGCGTGCTGTAACCTTTTCCCAGGAATGCGAAGCGCGCGTCGGTCGAGAGAGACAGATGTCGGAATCGCTGCTGTGCGTATAAACCGATGCCGAAACAATTGACTGCACGCCTCCTTGCGATGTCTGATCTCTTCCAGAACTGCAAGTACAGGATCCCGCCGGACTGAACCTTTGCTCGACCGCTGCGTCGAACGAGGCACTCGAGCGTGACGTCACCGTGGTGCGGAGCCAAAGAGCGATGGGCATTTCGCGCGACGGTTGTCGTCACAAGCTGGCTCGCATCCGATATAATCAGCTTGTTTCTCTCGTCAAGTTAATGTTTTTTTTAGAATAAAGGAGGTAAGGGGGGAGGGAAACGTCGAAATGCTTGTTAGGCGTTTGCGTACGTCGCTATATCACGCAGTATATCCTGCATCAAAAACGGAAGCTGCCCTCATTCACGTACGAAGTATAGCGAGCGCTGTATCCTGCCGGCGACCCGAATACTGCAGGTGCAAACGCAAATTCGCAGACGCCATGCTGCCGATCTGCAAGTGAGTGTTCAAGCAAGGGAGATACGAGGAGGCAGAGAGGAGGTCGACAATCGCACCTGTAGCGATATTTCAGCACCGTCGAGCTTCCATGGAAGGTGCTGTAAATGGCACACGTATAGAGACGGCGTACTTATATATGACGTCGGTACCCTTCTTTTTTATTTTTTAAATCTGATGCATGCCGCCAGCTCAGCCAAGACGTTATAGAAAACTGTGACGTGGGCATGTTCACGTGTATTCATCTTGAGGAAAACGGAGCGATACGGGAGCGTTTGGTTTCTTCCGGAACTGCAGCACAGTTTGCGCACGAGCTCGGTGGTGGCTTACAAAGTTCACTGCGGGCTTTCGCAGAGGTAGTTCCAAAAGCATTCGGCATCATGCTTCGTTCCAGGTTTTTGTGCCCGTATCCCCAAGTGCTCACGTGCGCGCGTAATAAAACGTGTTTCTATCTTAATAAATTTCCGAGTTGCGATTTCAGCGCTTGTTTCTTGTTGTTGCCTCCGTCCGCGGTGTTTTCTTAAAGGGTCACCAAAGCGTAGCGATAAATCAGTCCATACTAACGAAGTATATTCTTTGAAGCTTCTAAGTGCATTTATATGGCGGGAAAGGCTGCTTATACGAAAGAATAAAATGGACGCCCAAGTTTCCATTTTTTTTTTTTTTTTACTACACCGTCCGGTGCGTCTATGTGGTGTCACACACAAAGCTTTCTTTTCTCTCTCCTTTTTCCTTTTTTAGTCGTCTTCGCACAGGAAAAGTTTTCCAAGCTTGTTTGGTTTAGTGTATGCCAAATTTAGAACGTGATGTAAACCTTGCTTCTCGATAAACAGTTAGAACTACTCAGTGGCAGGTACCGTTAAAATCCGTGACCTCACGTGGTGCCTGCGCGATAACCTTAAGGTGACGTCACCACGCGTCCTTTCCTTACTTACCAATCCTCCGCTCATATAACGAGATTGGCCTTTTTAGTGTTGCATAGGTGTAAATTATACTGTCCCTGTATATCAGTGCAGTTCCAGGTGTTGTATTTCATCTGTACATCAAGGGCAGGCAACGAGATGGGCTTTTTTCTTTCGGACGGTTAGCGTGACAACGTGGTTTGTGCGTGTTAGCTGCCACCGAATGCGCCATTTACATCTGTTCGCTTTATATTGTATATAGAGAGAGCATCGTAAGCGAAATGCGAAGGTTGTGGGTTCGGTTCCCACCTGCGGCAAGTTGTTTTTTTCATCCACTTTAATTTCCATAAATTTATCGTTTCTTTATTTCATTTATTAAGCACAAGTAATTTCCCCTATGTTGTCCTTGGTGTCAGTGTTGGTTGGCTTCTTATGATATGACTAATAAAAATCGGGCCCCTCGGTTAAACCACCTATCTTCTCGTTATATATATATATATATATATATATATATATATATATATATATATATATATATATATATATATATATATATATACTGAAGAAAGAAGACAAACCAATTTGCACTTGCGGAGATGAACTTACAGTCAATAACATTTTAATTTCATGTTGTAAACTGGAAAAGCTACGGAAAAAGTGCTTTTCCCTGTTTTATAACCAATGCATTCCTTTTCACCCAGCACTGCTCTTGAGTGACAATGCAATTGTGGATATGTCTAGCGTTTTTAGATTTTTAACAGAAGCTGGTTTTCTTAAATATATGTAAATCATCACGCAGTACTTCACCTCACACACCACAGCCATTTCTCATTCCTGAGAAAAAGGCTGAGGACTTTATTTGATTGGTCAGGAGCCTCGAGATCCTTGCCCTGGCAAGGATGGCCGCTGAGGTTACCCGAACCCCTTTAAAAGTTTTTATTAGTACCCGTTGTTAGAATCTTTTCTTACTTCATCATGAGGTAGCTCTAACTATTTAAGCACTTAACACCACCGACGATTTTTTACATTTTTATAAAATTACACAGAAAATTCTCCTATACCTCGAGCTTGGCGCATGATGGCCTTAGTTGCCTATGTGCCATAAAACACAACACAACACAACATATATATTTACACACACCGGGTGTCCCAGTTAACTTGCATGGACCAATAATTTAAAAAAGAACCAAGAGCTCTACAGGAATCGTATCGAGCGCATAGTAGCCGTAGTCGTTTGTATACTTACAGCCAGTATTTCTTTAATCACGCAGCATTCATTAAATAATTGCCTTTAATTAGTAAACTTCAATTATTGTTTGAATCGCAAATATAACAATTACAATGTTGCCGGTACCTCGAATAGCCTCCGAATCAAGCATTTGTCTCGGGCTCAGCTTCGCCTCGTTGGTTTTTCCGACAAAAAAAAAAAAAGAAATAAAAGCGCGCAAAACATCCAAAATACGAAATAGGCACGCGCTCGCGCGCCGCTACTCAAGCGCTCCCAAGTCAATAGCCACCGATAGCCAACGGCCTTACTAGCGGCGGCCGCTCGATACAGGGCTTCACCTACGGCTTCACGCTATGTGATGGTCGCGGCATCATGAGAACACGGCGCTGACATATTGATAAGCGTCGCGGAGCCGTAGAAGGGAGGGGCATTTCGAAGTCGGGTAGCCGTGACGGTGCGCTTGGGACTGTAATTTTGCGCACTCATCTTGTTCTGCAGATAGGCGCGCCCGGAACGAATGTTCCTTTTGTTCCCTTTAGCAATAGAAACAAACATTGCGCAGGCTATGTTCACCTAATGCGTTTTGGCGGGTCTGTACGGCCAGCATATGCTGTTGGCTAATGCTGCTGTCGATTACGTAAGTCATTTATGCTTGACGTGTCAGTGCGTAGATAATAACGGGCGATCTCAACGGTACCACGCCAGTGACCCAGCTGCTCTTCAAGAAGACAGCCATGCCCTTCACGAATGATCAGAATGCTAAAATGATCATGGCAATGGGGGCGGCGCACGGCGACAAGAGGAAGGCGGCCAAGCTATTCTGGATGTGGCATTGTGGGGGGCGCCCTAGCCCGTCAACAATACTTAGTCATTTGCGAGACGGGTAGCTTCACAAGAAAGCGACACAGGACTGCGACGGTAGTCAAAGAAGCGGAAACCGATGTTTTGGCGTTCTTTGCTTCTAGCCCTCACGGTAGTGTGCGCGCGACGCCAGTGCGGAGGCCGAAACCTCAAGGCCATCATTGTGGAGGATTTTGAAGAAAGGTGCCATGTACATCTTCATCAAAAATTTGAAGACCGAGATTTTAAAAACAAACTTGACTTTGCCAATTGTATTTTCACGAAGTGTTAAGAAGAGCTGGACTTTTTCACTCGCGTGCTTTGGACGGATGAGGCCAGTTTCTCTAGAAACGCTCAAGTTAACCTTCACAACGCGCCACTGGAGCAATAGGAATCCCCACTGGCTGGCACAAACACGACACCAATACCAGTGGTCGTTTAATGTGTGGTGCGGTATTTTGGATGGCAACATCATCGGACCCATCTTTTTTGACAGCACACTAACGACGCAACGCTACGTCTGCATCCTCGAGTACCCCGTACGTCTGTTGCAACGGTCCACCTGCGCGCCTTCGGAACGTCTGGTTTCAACACGATGGTGCTCCTGCGCATAGTAGTAGTCACTCTCGAGCGTGGCTCTACAAGCTTTTTCCTGGACATTGCATTGGCCGGCACGGACCTGTACCCTGGCCTGCAAGGTCGCCGGACATGACACCGCTGCAATTCTTGTGGGGCTACGTGAAATATAGCGAAGCTACCACACCGGACGCCCTAAAGGAAAAAAAAATTGCAGAGTCTGCAGCGAGATGCCAACGTCGTTGGTCAAAGCTACAACAGCACAAGTGTTGGAAAGAAGCAAGTACTGTATTGGCTTCAGACGGTGACCTGTTCGAGCACGTGCTATAAGTGGCAGTAAAATAACAGCTCAAAACTGGTGTAAAACATGACTGTTTAACGCACCTTCATGGTTAAAAAAAAGCTTGCGTCCAAGATAGAAATAGGTAAAAAATTGCTTTGTTTTGCCTCTTTTCTGGAGCTCAAGAGAAAGAAAGGGTAAATGGCTAAACCAGTTGCACCTTTGGATGTTTCGTTGTGGGCGGCTGAGACGCCTTACGTGCTTTTGGTTAATTTTGTATTGAAATAAACTCCTGAGCAGCTCTTTTCTGTTCTTCCGAGAGCCGTCTTCTTTTATCGTGATTTTTCGCGCACTGTTTTTTTTTTAGTGTTGGTTGAATTTCTTTTGTAGCTTTGTTTCATTATACGCGAATGGTAAAAGACCCCGAGTGTCTTATGATCGAGCACAATATTCATGCGTCCGCAGATTCTCACGCTTATTGCGACAGGCTATTCTGGTCGCGAAACCTTTCGAGCCATCCTACATGACGAAGCCTTGTACGATGCGGCGATAAACGAATGCAGCCGTATATTTTTCAAAGGTTGCTTGGAAGCTCTTGAGTAGCGGCGCGCAAGCCGCATCTATTTCGTATTTCGCGGGCTTTTTTTTTTTTTTTAAACAATCAGGCACACTTCACGAAATAAATGCTTGATTTCGAGGTTATTTAAGGTGCCCTGCAACTTTGTAAGTGACATGTTTGCGATTCAAGCAATAATTAAAAGTTCACAAATTAAAAGCGGTTATTTATTACTTCGTGATGAAAAAAATACTGGCTTAATTACACACGACTGCCGCTACTATGCAGTCGGTACGACTTCTCTAGAGCTCTTGGTCTTTTTTTTTTTTTTTTAAATCGTGGTCCAAGTTAACTGGGACAGCCGGTATATATAGAGGAAGCCGCCGATGGCCACTTACGCGTAACATAGGTAAATTTTCAACGACAAAGCGATAGTGAAACATGGGCCGGTAGTTGTCTACTTTTCTGCATTCCTTGTTTGTTGGTGCCTTGTTGTGAAAATGGATTACATTGCTTGAATACCAAATAGGTCAGTCTTACCGTAAGCAGTGGCTTTACCACTGTGGGATTGATATGCCAGAAGTGACAAGAACAGAAGATGGGCAGCAACATGATCTTGGAATTCCCGCACGTTTTCCGTGCATTAGTTTCAGCACCATTTGCTTGAGGTTTGTTAATTGTTTGTCAACAACAACAAAATTACACTTAATTAAAAAAAAGCAGACAAGTCCTGGGATCGACATCTTGTGATGTTCTTGTTCAACCATAATTTGTAAGAAATGCGCTGGAGACATTTGCACACAGATAAGGATAGCTCAGACAGACACAGGATGTGCAGACAGCTTTAAGCCAAAATACATACATCCTCTGCTGCAGATTACTGTGCAAATATAAACCATATCTTATATGCCTGCTCAGGACGAATTCTTTTTCTTGTTTATTTGTGGAAGTTTTCTGCAGCAGAAGATACTTTCAAACTCTGATAACAGAATTAGCTAGAACTTCTGGCCTAGTTTACCTTTGGGCAGCGATTACTGGCATGGATCTTTGCCCCAGGAGTGCAGTCCCCATACTGTGAATGTAGATAACTTTTAAGTACAAATGAAATATTTATTTCTTATGCAATAAAAAATGCTGGTGTTTAGAGTCAAGGCTGTTCATACACTTTTACTCAATGCAAAGACCATACATACTTAGAAAGTCTGGTTATAATTCTTGGTTCTTCCCAATTTATACAGCCTTACATTTACATGTCTGCAAACACAGATCTGATACACATCGGCAAAGTGACCCACAGAAATAAAGTGTCACATGTAGCGCAGCTTGTACACATCTGACATGCTTTATAGCTCACAACTGATGCTTTAGGTGCACATGTTCAGTAAAGATAGAGCTAGAAAAGAGCTAGAGATAGAAAAGAAACAGTACTTACAGAAAATAGTCTGCTTTTTCTTCACTTATCACAAGTGGGCTTTATGTGCTTGCAGAAGTCACACAAGCAACTTGTTTGAAAACAAGTAGGTGCTGTTTCAGGTACAGTGCGAAACAAATTTCATTTATTCATTAAGTAAACTGACATAATAGTTCTGTGGAAACCCACAAGGTGGAGAGAAATAATAAAGGGAAAATGAGACATCTACCCAAACGTAGCTAAGTGCTACAAAGGAAGCCCATACGGGTTCCTCGAAAGAAAAGCTTCGCAGTTGAAGAAAAATTCATCCTGGTCCGGGACTCGAACCCGGAACCACCGCCTTTCCGGGGCAGCCACTCTACCATCTGAGCTAACCAGGCTGCTAGCAGATGGCAGGCAAACTCTTGCCTTTGCTTCTGAGTTGTTGATAAATTCGACATTGCCTGCCATCTGCTAGCCGCCTGGTTAGCTCAGATGGTAGAGCGGCTGCCCCAGGTTCGAGTCCCGGACCAGGACCAATTTTTATTCAACTGCGAAGCTTGTCTTTCGAGGAACCCGTATGGGTTTCCTTCGTAGCACTTAGCTACGTTTGGGTGGATGTCTCATTTTTCCTTTATTATTTAAGTAAACTGGTACATCAAATTTTCTTCACTGCTTCGACCCTATTGTATTTAACAAATTAGATTATGGACATGACCAATAAAATTTGTAAAAGAATGTTTTGGACTTTGGTCACAAGACAACATTCAAAAAGGTCATTCTGCACAGATCCTGTGTGTTGCTGAATAACTCATGAAAGAAATTGGCGGACAAGAAGGTTAAAAACAATAACAATTAACATATGTAAATACCCTACATTTTAGTACACTATGTCCACCACATGCATGTAAACACCCTAAAAGAGTGGTGCAGTTGTAAGGCACACCTAATTTCATACAATAATGCCATATAAAAGTCACGAAAAGTCCAGTTCACCAACAGAGCTCCTCCAATGCGTAGTGAACCTTCTTGAAATCACTTCCTGCCACAGCGCTCTAGCTTCGCATCTTCCAGCATGTATGCTGGCTTGAACCGCTTGGCACCTCGGCTGTCTAAGTACATTAGTACTTGATTAGGCTCCTCATTCTCTCCAATCGACGAGTACCCTTGGTCATAGAGTGAACAGTAAGGAATACTGAGGTCACGTATGAAGTCCCAGACATCCTTGTATGACCAGTCCAGCACAGGGAAGACACGCATCACCTGAGGCCACCCTTCATCCGTTGGAATGAAGGACTTGAGCTTGGCACCGCCAGGGTCTGTGGATCGGTTGCCTAGAAGGAAAGCCTTGACACCGGGTTTTGAGGTTAAGTACTGCTGCAAAGCAACCTTGTAGCTACCTTCAGATAGGGTTGTTAGTTCGCAGTTGTAAAGTTTTGCACTGTTCTGAATAAATGATATTGTTTCAGGCCACAGTTGCTCACTGTGCACAAAGAGGCACTGGATTTTCGGCAGCGCTGTTTCACTGGGCTTCAGTTGCTTCTGAAGCAGAGAGTATAGCATGTGAAGAATAACAGTGCAATCCTTTCCACCACTGAACCCCAAGCATATTCCCTCCAACGTGTACTTCGCGACGGCCTCCTCGATAACCTTTAATGCTGCTGCAATGTGTGGCTTCCGCTCCGCCAAAGTACTCAGTTTCTGCCAAGCATTGTTCAAAGGATCACGGTCGAACTGAGTGACCGAGTCATCTGGCAGGTTGTCTAAGAGAAACTTTTTCGCTTCGGCCACGTCTTCCTCCTTCTCGCCTTCGATAGCAAGGCGCACGCGGTAGTAGTTACTGTCCAACGTCGGGTAGGATCCAAACTTCACCTTGTCCTTGAACTGTTCCACAGCCTTGTTCAAGCAAGCTGTTATGCTTAGCTCGTCAGACTTAAGGTACAGCTCCGTAAGATACATGATTTTGTGGCCCTTGTCCTCGCAATCCTTGAGGAACAGTGGAAACAGAGCCTCAAGCGCCAGAGGCACACCGGGAAGCATGTATACGTTCTTGGCGCACACCAAGGGCAACCGCAGAACCCTATTAGGCCGCTGTATGTCACCGAAGAGTATTCTCGAAGAACGTGGAATGGTCGCGAATTTGTTGATCGCTATTTCGGCTTCAGACCTGGGACCGTACAATGTCTGGTAAGATGCGAGCACCTCGGGATGCACGAAAACGTCTTCGTCGAACGCTTTGGCAACACTCTCGTACGTGACGTCGTCATGCGTCGGCCCCACGCCTCCCGATGTGAATACGTAGCTGTAAGAGGCGGAGAACTTGCGCACTTCCTCGGTGATTACGGGCACGACGTCGGGAATGATGGACACCCGCTCCACACGGATGCCCACAGCACGCAGCCGCGAGCAGATGTGATGCACGTTCGAGTCGCTTATGTCGCCACGCAGAATTTCGTCGCCAATGACAATGATACCCGCCGTATCATTTCCGGAGGACATCGAGCGGCGGATCCTGAGAAAAAAACGCGGAAATAAACGAGCCGACCTAAGAGTCATGTCTGTTGCCTGCTAATAAATGATTGAGTTCCTGCAGTGCGGTTGATACGAAACACGGTACGAACCCATTTGGCGTCCTCCTCCAGGAAGTCATCGACATCGCTTTTCTCTCGCACCCGGCGGCGTGCTGCACCGACGTTTCGCAGCTTGTCGCCGCGACTGACTGAGCATGTCAAGCACTCCGTCCCATTTATGCGGAGAGAATCTACGCCCCATCTACGGCCGCGATCCAACCACACGTAAAGGAAAACGAAGCGAAAGACAGTTGTGTGAAAAAACACGGTGGCGACGTCAGCGACGTCTAGCGAGCGAACGCGGCCGCAATCACCTACGCATCACGCGCGATTGCGGCGACGTCAGTGGCATATGTGCCTTTTATTTATAGGCACGTGACCTAAAACATGTCAGCCCCCATCGAGACAGAAAAAGCGGAACGACTTTCGAGCAGAAGCGAAATATGTCAGTCGTTAGCGTTTCAAAGGAGAAGTGTAAGCCCCCTATTCTGACATATTTAGCAGGGTCATGTGAAATCGGCACTCACGCGTAGAAACAGTCGCCCGCTATGCGCTGCCGTTCGAGAATACTTGCAGGCACAGCTGCGGCCAGGCATTTGTCGATGCATTTGGGACTGTCGTTTCCGGAATCGGCTCTCTGACTCATGCAGAAAAGCATTGTAGTGGCGAACTTCGCTTCTTTTGAGGCCGTTTTCACGGCCTCTTTCTGCTATTTTTCTCTTGAAGGCTTGCAACGAATGCTGACCGTGTGGAGCGCTCCATCAGCACAGGTTTCCACGTGTTTATTACTGCCCTGTTACGGTGTCTTTTTATTATTCGCTTTCCTGGGACACGCTGCGTATTTTGCATATGTGCCAGTGAACACTGCTTCTTCCTGTTATTTCCGCTTCTTGTTACAGTTGCATACGACGTCAGACGAATTCAGTCAGTAATTGGTGCACTTGCACGTTAAACGAAATTGCGAATAGTAAAAATATTGGGATGGATCAGTTCTGCGAATTTAAAGTAGCATGTTGCCTAGAAGCGCACGCTTTTGCCGGTGCCTGCTACTCAAATTTGTCAGAGAGGCGGTTGTTATTAATTCACTATTATTTAGCCAAAACTGAAAGAGAAAAACTGGGCATGCAAACGCACACGTGTCTTAGCTTATGTTATTATTTCTTCACTTCGTTGTGCCAGTACCGTTAAGTTTCGGTAATTCTGCTTTGATGTCGAAACCGCTGTCATTACTGGAAGCATTGTGTACCCGTAACAACATTTGGCTCCCTTTTCAGGGATGTCCACACCAAAGCTCAACGATGCAAACAGAAGAAGATGATGTCTGACGCATGCCATCAGGCTGGGAGAGCACACTGTGGCGGTAAGAAAAAAAAGCGCCTGAAAAACTGCCCCGTCATCACGGAGAGCAGGAGACCTACTCCAGCGCCGACTGCCGAACCAGAGCCGAAAATGACAGTCAGTCAGGCCCCGGAACAGAAGAAAAAGAAGCGGCGAAATCGCAAGCGCAGATTACTATCAAGCACAGAGGGACCAGAAAGTTCAGACTTGTGTAGTGATGTTGTAAAAAAGCCGAGGCTAAGCAGCGACAGTGCAGCAGAGCGCACCGACAGCAGCATGGTGTGTAGTACCAGGAACCACAACTTTCTCTCAGACAGTGCTGCTGGAACAAACCCAAAAGACACACCATCCACAGTGATCAAGCACTACGCTGACACAGCTGTGGCACGTGTGAACAGTACTGTGAACACCAGTGGTCCAGCGGAAGATGATGAAGAGGATGAACGGCGCCGAATCAAGGCACACCTCCACAAGCAGCGCAAAGCATTGCCCATCTTCCCTGTGAGAAAAGAGTTGGTGCGGGTTGTGAAGCAAAAGGACTGTGTCATCCTTATAGGAGAGACTGCCTGTGGAAAGACGACACAGCTTCCACAGGTAATTTTCCTGGTCAGAGAGGGCTTGAGTTGAGTGGCTGATGGACTGCTTGGATGTTTTCTTTTGCTTACAAGCATGTGTAGTCTGTGTTAGTAATTCCATTGTGCTTCTTTGATGCAGTATCTCCATGCCACTGGCTTCACAAAACGAGGGATCATTGGCATTACACAGGTGTGGTAATAGTGGTCTATTTTACTGATGCCTATTGACATGTGCACTTGTTTATCTTTATGCTTTTTCTCTTTTGATGTGTGAAAACGACAAGTCTTTATTTTGGTGTGAATTGCTTTTTAATTACTGCTGTGTTGCCGCTCTCTTTGGTGGCACGAGTGTACAGCTCATACATTTAAGTGTCACTGAAGAGAAGTGACAATGTAAAGAAGTTAGCAGCAGCCTAACCCTGATCACTGTTTGAAATCACTGTGATATGGGATTTGGTGTGCTTGCTACATTTTGTAATCAGTGCTAGTGAACCTGTGATCAATAATCATTTACCACATTCTTAAACTTTCTTTCACCTTAGAATCTGTTAGCCTTGAGTTCTTGGGGTCGAAGAAGAAGAAACATTTATTCTGACTACAATATGGTTGACAGTATCGTCTGGTTCTTTAGCCTATGTGGGTAGCTTTGGATCTATAACATAAACATCAGCATAAATTACAATCCAGTGCAAACAGCAAAGATAGTTAATCTTATATAGATGAATTAAAGTGATGTTTTAATGATGGTACAATATTTGGATGTTTTCTAATGAAGCTAGGTACATCAAGTTGTGTTTGAGCAGCGTAATTAAGCTGGATCCATATAGAGGGCTGTGCTGCCCCTTGGTTAGATTAGTAACTGCCTCATAAATGCTCCCGGGCAAATTCTGAACTGCAAATTCACAGCTGGTACTTTCAGTATCCAATCGAAGGCTATAGAGTGGAAGGTAGATACTCAAGCAGCTCCTAAGCTCCTTGTTGCAGAAATCACTGAGAACCATTATTAAAGCATCATGACTATCCCAGCTAATTGGCACTGTCCTCTGCTTTATACGAATCGAGGTGACAGCTGCAGCATAGGAGTGTTAGGTATGAAGTGTTGTAGGTCAGTGATAAGAGATTATAGGGCAGCATTGTCGGGTTGCAGTTATAGATCAAACCATGCAGTTTGAAGGGCATTTATGAAAGAATTACAGGCAATCACCTCTATTCAAACAAAGAGGGTTGACACCAGTACAGCAGCATCAAACCGGTCTTGCAGGAAAGCCAGTTATCCGATTATTCGATTCACTGGTTATTCGAATTTGAAAAACGGATAACCAGAGTGATTGGTTATTCGGTTGGTTAGGTGGTTATTCAGTTAATAGTATCTAAATATTCGGATAGCCGGATATTTCCTCTTCTGTACTTGTGCCAAAATATTTGCAGTTATTATTCAACGACTCGTGCAAACCCCATATCTACCGTTGTTAACCTCGTTACCTTTCCCTTTTAAATTTATCATTTGGAATTGCATTGTAAATGACCTAACCGGTTATTTAAATCGGATGCCCTGAATATCCATTTCCTCAAATCCAGATAACGGGTTTTCGAGACCGTATTCACTTCTCTCTGATTAAATCGAATAGCCAGTTTGACAGATATTTGCAAGCACTTGTTGAGACAAACGTCAATATATATATATTATGAGTCGTGTCGCAGATCCTGGCATAGCTTAGTTGTTTACAGCTTCGCAATCAGCTGCTGAAAACAGTCCAGGATCAATCATAATTCAAGCTAAACATAATCAAGGAACCTAAATAGACAGAGATATTTATATGGCTGTTGCTACAGCAATAATTACGCTGGCTTGTGCAACTGGTGTGGACACAGCCTGGCAGCAGAGTTTTCGGTGATTTGCTCAAAACAGTGTACTGGCATTTTTTGACATCAAGCTAACGTGTCCAAGCCAACCTCTGCTGTCTTCTATGGCTTTAAATTTCTTTCATTGTTACATACTTTGCTTACTCTTTCTTTACTGTGACAGTACAAAACGTCTTTTGTCATAGCCAAGAAGAGTGGCTGCAGTCACAGTTGCCGACAGAGTTGCCATGGAAATGGGCATCGAACTTGGCGGCTTGGTGCGTAAGTCCTTGCCTTGTACAATGGCATCACACTCTAAACTTTCTTTAACCAACATTTCTTGGTCCTTTGTAGGTTGGTTACTCAGTTCGCTTTGACGACACAACTAGCAATGCTACCAGGATCAAGGTGCCTGCATTTTTTGCTTCTGCTGCATCTGATTGATTGCATGCAGGTTTTCATTCTTTCTAATATCATTGGCCGCATTGCAGCAATCGGTTGCATGCTTGACCGATGATGTAGTTCCCCCTGTTCTGCAATCTGCAAATAGAATTTAAGGGTTCCCCTACGAGTAAGCTGTTGTTGTTACATTGCAGTACCTGACTGATGGCATGTTGCTGCGAGAGGCCTTATTAGACCCTCTGCTTCAAAGGTAAGTGGCACAATGACCAAATATTATTTTATTGTTTCAGGCTGCAAGTTTACTACAATAAGATAGGAATGGATCTTCCACAGCACATCGTTCTGAATTGCAAATAACCCCCTTCACATTTATTCTTAATTTAGTAGTTGGGGGAGGGTTGGAGGCAGTAGCTATCAAAGGGACATTCCAGTTGCATTAGTGGCAGCAGCATATGTTATCGCCATCACTACAGCGGCTCCCTGGTGAGATAATAATCACATGATGTCAGCAAAATAAAATGTAAAAAGAAAAAGTACCACAACCAGTCTTGAACCTATCACATTGCCACCTTGGAACTTGTGTATCAACCGGCTGCACTACTCTGATATTGATAGAACACAGATGCAAAAATAAAATTAAGGAGGAGGAAGTGCAATAACAGAATACAAAACGGGAAGGAGCCAGGACCATTATTTTCTAGAGGCACATAAAGCTTAATTTCAGATTGACAGTGATGCACAATTTGTTTGTGTGCTACTCTGAATGTTTTGTGCAACTGAGACTGTTCTTTCTTCGTTTCTTTATCTTTGGTGTGGCTTTCGATTACTACAGATACGCAGTTGTGGTGCTAGATGAAGCTCATGAAAGGACTGTGAACACGGACATCCTCTTTGGTGTGGTGAAGACTGCTCAAAAGGAGCGGCAGCGCTTGAGCATGGCTCCACTGAAGGTACCATGCTAGCTTTTCTTTCATTGTTGTTTACCGACGAAAAACAGTTAGTGGCACACTCGCTGCTCTGTCATGCTACTGGATGCTAGCATCGGCATAATCACTATGTTCTCATGGCAGCAGGTTGCTTCACATTAAACATATTGTATATGAATGTTTGAACTACTGTTTTGGAATAACATTTAATTTGAAGAAAAACATGGGAGATTATGACAGTATACTGATACAACTAATTTAGCGTAATCATACATGCTATCATGAATTCTTGTCAGAAAAGTCACGCAGGACATTCGTTCATCTCCACTACAACGTCAGTTGGATATTTCAGTAATTAAATTCAACGGCTGTTGATAGTAACCATCACGCAAAAATAACCTTGTACCACTCATTGGGTGCACGTTAAAGAACCCCAGGTGGTCTAAATTAATCTGGAGTCCTCCATTGTGTTGTGCCTCATTATCAGATCGTGGCTTTGGCATGTAAAATCTAAGAAGTTATTCAATTTAATTTTAAATTTTGATGGTAACGATCTTAAATAAAGTATTAAATTATTCTCACTTGTGTCTTGGTAAATATATAAGTTCCAAGGGCAAGGCTGCAAAATAATGATGCCTGATAATGGTGTACAATCAGTGTATTTTACCAGTGTTGACATATGGGGCAGAAACTTGAAAACTGACAAAGAAGCTTGAGAACAAGTTAACGACTGTGCAATGAGCAATGGAATGAAGAATGCTAGGCATAACATGAAAGAGACAGAAA